>NC_138179.1:47176830-47777032 GCF_964165515.1 Mesoplodon bidens | reverse complement strand
CTTATCTGCTGGCTCTTGTGTTATATAACTACTTTAGACTCGTCTTTTTATTTCTATTACTCTCTTTGTTGTTCTGATACAAAAAAAGATGATCTAGGAGCATTTGGGGATTAGCATTTCTTACTATAATGATGTTTCTAGAAAGCTTCTGTACAGCTCTGGCCTTGAAAGAAAAGATTGTATATTGATTTATTCAAACAACAAATATTTATTGATCACTGAATATGTCCAGGAACTATACTAAGGGATGAAGAAGGGAATACATAGTTGACTTTCTCTGCTAAACCCAACAGAAAGTAAGAAATAAAACACAACCATTATGTTCTCAAATCATGGTTTTAATAAATTTGAACCTATTCATTGCAAACATCTCCATTTTCTGTTTTCTCCAGTTAATCATTTCTTCTTATTCAGGAAGATATACTATGTCCCTCTCCTCTCTTCAATTTAAGAGGTTCTTTTCACCCTTCCAAATCCATTCCTCTTGACCTGATCATCTCCCACTTCTTCAAAAAATATTTTTTATTGAGAGATAATTGATATATTGTATTAGTTTCAGGTGTACAACATAATGATTCAATATTTGTATAAAAGTTATTTCATAACTCACCACATTCAATTTCACCTATTTCTGTCTACCCTGCCTATAAAGTAGCATATAGTCCCCCATTCCTTTTAAAAACTAACGTTGACTTGGTTCTTTTGCCTTATAATTATGATAATTCATCCCTCATTTCTTTCAGCCCACTTTTTAATTGGTCTTTAGGTGCTGCTTCTGCTTCCTCACTTTACATTCTCTCTTTGAATCCTTGCCATTGGCTTTCCCACTCACGTAATCCCCAACTCTACTGACGTAGCTCTGAGAATCAGAAATCACCGGTAACTTCCTTTGCCAGCCCCACTTATTCTAATTTCCTAATGTGGAAACAATCCAGGGTTTATTTCTCAGTCTTCTCAGTTTTAATTCCTTCCCTCCCTTAATCACATTACTTCCTGATCACTGCTTGAGCTGTCAACTCTCCAGGGCAGCAGTTCTCAAATCATGGTCCAGGAACACCCCTCTCTTGCAGGAGGTCTATGAGATCAAAACTATTTTTTTATTGGGGTATAGTTGTTTTACAAGGTTGCATTCGTTTCTACTGTACAGCGAAGTGAATCAGCTATATGTATACACATATCCCCTCTTTTTTGGATTTCCTTCCCATTTAGGTCACCAGGAGCACTGAGTAGAGTTACCTGTGCTATACAGCAGGTTCTCATTAGTTATGTGTTTTATACATATTGGCGTATATATGTCAATCCCAATCTCCCAATTTATCCCACCCCTCCTTTCCCCCCTTGGTGTCCATGCATTTTTTTCTCTATGTCTGTGTCTCTGTTTCTACCTTGCAAACAGGTTCATCTGTACTACATCTGTACTATTTTTCTAGATTCCACATATATGAGTCAACATATGATATTTGTTTTTCTCTTTCTGGCTTACTCCACTCTGTATGATAGTTTCTAGGTCCATCCACATCTCTACAAATAACCCAATTCGTTCCTTTTTATGCCTGAGTAGTATTCCATTGTGTATATGTACCACATCTTCTTTATCCATTCATCTGTCGATGGGCATTTATGTTGCTTCCATGACCTGGCTATTGTAAAGAGTGCTGCAGTGAACATTGGGGTGCATGTGTCTTTTTGAATTATGGTTTTCTCTGGGTATATGCCCAGTAGTGGGATTGCTGGGTCATTTGGTAATTCTATTTTTAGTCTTTTAAGGAACGTCCCTACTGTTCTCCATAGTGGCTGTATCAATTTACATTCCCAACAACAGTGCAAGAGGGTTCCCTTTTCTCCACACCCTCTCCAACATTTATTGTTTGTAGATTTTTTGATGATGGCCATTCTGACCAACGTGAGGTGATACCTCATTGTAGCTTCGCTTTGCATTTCTCTAATAATTACTGATATTGAGCATCTTTTCAAGTGCTTCTTGGCCAACTGTATGTCTTCTTTGGAGAAATGTGTATTTAGGTCTTCCACCCATTTTTGATTGGGTTCTTTGTTTTTTTTGATATTGAGCTGCATGAGCTGTTTGTATATTTTGGAGATTAATCCCTTGTCCGTTGAAAATATTTGCAAAACTATTTTTAAAATAGCACTAAGACATTATTTGCCTTTATCGCCTTCATTCACTCACAAGTGTATAGTAGCATTTTTCATAAGCTACATGACATACCCCCCACCCATGATATATCTGAAAAAGCTATTAAAATATTTCTTTTCCAACTACATAACTCTGTGACCATATCACAGTAAATCAAATTCAGAAACTGACTGAGAATCCCAGCTGTCTTCTATTAAGCCAAACATTAAAGAGATTTGCAAAAATGTAAAACAATGCTGTCTTAGCTTGGGCTATTATTACAAAAATACTGTAAACTGGGTGGCTTGTAAATGACAAAAATTTATTTTTCACTTCTAGTTCTGGAGACTAGAAGTCAGAGATCAGGGTGCTAGAATGGTTGAGTTCTGGTGAAAGTCCTCTTCTGGGTTGCAGTTTGCCAACTTCTTATATCATCACATGCAGAGATGTGATGTGCAGCAGGCAGCAAGCTCTCTTCTGACTCATAAGGCGCTAATCCCACTCATGAGGGCTCCATCCTCAAGATCTCATCTAATCCTAGTACCTCCCAAAGGCCCACCTCCTAATACCATCATATTGGGAATAGGATTTTATTGGGGGGATGGGGGGACACAAATATTCAGTCAATAGCACTACCTTTCCCGCTAAATTTTTGGGGAAATTTATTTATATTTCTCATTTTCAATTGATATATGTTTTTCATTAAAAAGTATGTTACCATATACTGGATTTATTATTACTATTTTTAAATGAATTATTATTTTTTTATTCCTCAGTTTTACTATCTAATAGGGTAATTATCCATAGTTGCAACTCTTGGAGGTCCTCAAAATTTTTTAAGAATATAAAGAGGTCCTGAGACCAAAATGTTTGAGAACCTTTGCTCTCTGAATCATTTATTGTCACTACTGTGTTTCTAGCTGCCTGCTAGATACTTCTCCCTTCATATCTCACCAGCACCTTAAACTTCTTTTGCAGGGGAAGGGTGAACTTTTTCTTAAATATCAGATGCACACAGTTGAGTTAATCGAACTCATCAGTATGGTATACTATCACCATTGGTCCATGCAAAGCTCCTTTGTGTTTTATTTTATTACAGTAAGTCCCCTACATACGAACAATTTCCATTCCAAGAGCACATTTGTAAGTCCAGTTTGTTCGTAAGTCCAACAAAGTTAGCCTAGGTACCCAACTAACACAATCGGCTATATAGTACTGTACTGTAATAGGTTTATAATACTTTTCACACAAATAATACATAAAAAACAAACACAAAAACTAAAGAAAACATTTTTATTCTTACAGTACAGTGCCTTGAAAAGTATAGTACAGTACCAGTCACATCACCACTGCTTTTACACTTGCTTCCAGACATCCTAGGCTTGTAATAAAGATACTATACTACTGTACTCTATACCCTACTGTACAGTAAAGTACAGAAAAGCACAACCACTTGTAGAGGATGTACACATGTGACAGTGTACACCAGACACGTAAACTGACTTATGTGATTGGACATGCGAACACACATTCGCAACTTGAAGGTTGATGTTTAGAGGACTTACTGTATTTTTCCTCTTTACCTCCTATTTCCACTCCTATTTCCTTTCCCCCATCATAAGTCCATTCTCTATTATATCTAATATTTGTCCTTCCAACCTACCTTCCTCATGTTTATTTAGATATACACATATCCCTTTAAAAATTCAGTGTGTGTGGTATTTAATTTACTTAAAGGGTATTGTGCTATAAAACTCCTCTATTTATTTTTTTCACTCAACATTATTTTTAATAGCTTTATTGAGATATAGTTCACATACCAGATGACTCATTCACTAAAAGTGTACAATTCAATGGTTTTTAATATTCATAGATATGTGCAATTATCACCACCGTCATTCTCAAACATCTTCATCACCTGAAAAAGAAGCACTGTACACTTTAGCTTTCACTCCCTATCCTCCCACCCCTAAGCAATCATTAATCTACATTCTATGTCTATAGATTTGCCTTTTTTGGACATTTCATATAAATGGAATCATAAAATATGTGGTCTTTTGTGACTGGCTTCTTTCACTTAGCATGTTTTCAAAATTCATCCATGTTGTAGCATGTATCAGTACTTCATTCCTTTTAATGACCAAATAACATTCTGTTGTATGGATATATCTCATTTCATTTATCCACTCATCAGTTGATGGATATTAGGATTGTTTCCACCTTTGGGCTATTATGAATAATGCTGCTATAAACATTTGTGTGCAACTTTTCACGTGGACATATTTCATTTCTCTTGGGTACATACCTAGGAGTGAAATTGCTGGGTCATAAGGTAACTACATTTAACCATTTGAGGAACTGCCAGACTGTTTTCCAAAGTGGCTGCATCATTTTGCATTCCCACCAGCAATGTATAAAGGTTCTGATTCCTTCACTCCCACATCAACACTTGTTACTATCTGACTTTTTGATTCTAGCCATCCTAATGGATGTGAATCAACACTATATTTTTTAGACTTACTCATGTTTCTATAAATCAATCTAATTCTGGCTGCTGCATAATATCCCTTCAATACAATGACCATAATTTACCTAATCACTGCCCCAGTAATGAATACCAGATTTGCCAACGCTTCATTTTCTTGTTCTTTACTACTTCTACTAACTATATAATTTTACCTTTCACATTTAGATCTTTAATTCATCTGTATACCACCTCTGCATATGGTAAGACAGGGATCCCACTTGGGGTTTTTTTTCCCCATAGCAAACGAATTTCCCAGCACTGAACTGATTTGTCATACTATCATGTATAGACGAAACCCAGCAACTCCCCAATATCTAGGGACTCTTGGGTAGGTTAGGGGAGACATATATTTCTCCTACTCACCAATGGTTCTGACTTTCTACTTTGAATTCTCTGGTTTGCATTCCTCTACTATGCTGTTGTCTTTTTTTTATTCTGTTACTCCCCTGGACGCTGCCTAATTCCGTCATTTCTCAACTCAAGCCTGGGTTGGTAGCTTATTTTGCTGCAACTGCTTAAAATTAAATAATAGATGTCCTTATTCTCATAGATTCTGCCACTATTCCTACGTTAGGGGAATTTTCATTTTTGTTTCCGTTCTTCAAGTTCCAGCCTCCCATTTTGTTGCTGAGGAGGAAACATTAGAAATATATTCAGAGTTTTGGAGAGAGGAAGGGAGAAAGAGATGTATGCTGTTAGTCTTGAAACAAGAGTGTGTGACATTTTATAGACTCAAAAAATTACTTCTTTATCAGAATTCTTGAAGGTGCCACCCAGGGTTCCTTTCTGCCCCTTCTCTTACTGGGTGGCGTCATGGAAGAAACATTCAGTCCCACTTGTCTCGCAGCTGCTCTTCTTCTAGCCTACTCGTTAGTCTTTTCTCCACTGTTCACTCACAGATAATAGAAACCTGAATTTGGATGAACTTGTCCCACTTCCCTGTCAGCTACTTTAGGGTAGGCATACCATCTTTTTTTTTTTTTTGAGGTATAGTTGATTTACAATATTATATTAGTTTCAAGTGCACAGCACAGTGATTCAAATTTTTCATCAATTATACTCCATTTATAGTTACTATAAAGTATTGGCTATATTCCTGTATAATGTATCTTTATTTATTTTATACATAGTAGTTTGTACCTCTTAATCTCCTACACAGACATGCCATCTTGTAAGTCTTTTTATTCTCTGTACCTGCAGTTAGTAGGTGTCTGCTGAAGCAATGAAGGGATGCGTGTATCCATTCACTTAACAATCACAGTCTACCGTGTGCCAAGTATTATTGTACATGCTTGGGACAAAGCTCACTACTCTCGTGGAGCTTACTTTCTAGTGAAGAGATATACACAATAAACAAATAATAGTATGACAGAGATTACAGAGAAAATAAAGCAAAGAAAATGGGTATAGGGGATACTGTAAGTGGAGGAAGTTAATCAAGAAAAGACTCACTGATAAAGGGCATTTAAGCAAAAAGCTAACGAGACCAGGGAGCAGAAATCTGGAGCAAGAGCACTCCACGGAGAGGGAAGAGCAAGTGCAAAAGCCCTTATACAAGGGCATTGCTCATAATATTTGAGAAAGAGTAAAGAGGCCATTGTGGCTGAACAGAGTGAGCAAGGGAAATGTAGGAAGAGATAAGGTCATAGAGGTAGGGCACGGGACCACCACATTGAACCACATAAGCTATGCACAGTACAATTCCAGGATTGTGCAATGAGATGTTCCTTTTGGGGGAAGGGGGTGGTGCAGGTGTGGGGAGTAGCTGATCATATGAACCCTGAAGGCTATTGTAAAGATTGGGTTTTTTTCCTGAGTAACACAGGAAAATGAGGATTTGAACAAAGATAGGACATGATCTGACTTAAGTTTTTAAAGGACTGTCCTGGTTCCTGTGTAGAAGAGACTTGGCAGGGGTGAATACAGCAAGAGCAGAAGCAGGGAGACCAGTTAGGAGGTCTTTGCAGTAACCCAGAGCAGGAAGTAGAGGTGAAGGTGGTGAGAGTGGTTGAGTTACATATATATTTTGAAGATGGAATCAGCAGTATTTCCTGATAGATATCCCAGGGCCGAGAACATAATAGGCACTAAAAATGTACTTATGAAATGGATGAATTGGATTAGATGTAGAACACAAAAGAAGAGGATTGAAGCATATTCCATGTGTTTTGGCTTCAACAGAGGATGGAGCATAGGCCTGGAAAGATGGAATTATCATTTCCTGAGATGAACAGCTGAATGAATAAGAGACTGGTTAAATGCTATTATATTTGTTGAACTAGTGAAGAAACTAAATGAAATCCATATGGATTCAAATACTATATAAAGAGGAGATATTAAAAATCTGAGTATTTAGTGATCTGCAGAACATGGGTTCAGCAATCTATTATTATAACTTGCTATTAAGTTGATGCTAGGAAAATTTTCTGACATTCTGGATTGACTCTCAAGAAAAAATCAATGAGGATGAGCAAGTGGTTGCCACATATTTCTCTATCTTTTCCTCTTATTGCCTCTATATGTGATTTTGTAAGCCCTCTCACATCCTTGCGTTCCCTGACTTGGTTGGGTGGTATGGGAGTAAGGGTTTTTTGCTGTACATTTACATAGTTGCTGCTCCAAAAACCATCCATGTTGGTGTACACTAAATTTAAAAATTATAACTAGTTGGTTTGCATGCATAATAACTTAAATGGTATTGTGTAAAGAGGAGTAAGCCTTCTTTTTTAAAATTTATTTATTTATTATTTATTTATTTATTTTTGACTGCACTGGGTCTTATTGCGGCACATGGGATCTTCGTTGTGGCATGCGGACTTCTTAGTTGCAGCATGTGGACTTCTTAGTTGAAGCATGTGGACTCTTAGTTGTGGCATGCAGACTCTTAGTTGCAGCATGCATGCAGGATCTCATTTCCCGACCAGGGATCGAACCCAGGCCCCCTGCATTGGGAGCATGGAGTCTTACCCACTGGACCATGAGGGAAGTCCCAGGAGTAAGCCTTCTAATTTCTGCAAATATCTCCATCATTAATCTAGACTAGTCAGGAGGGAGCAAGAGAGGAACTGGGGCTCATCAGGATTAGGCCAACCCAGAGAATTTTGCCTACCCAGGTTACCAGACTTGAAGTGGGAAATAATAGTCAGTTCCTTCACGCTGCCATACCCTGGTGATTTCTGGGTGATGGAGTTTGAGAAAAGCCTAAGAGGAGGGAGAAATGGTGAAGCACAAAATCTCTGCCCCAAAAGGAAGGAACATCTTGCCCTTCCCTAGTCATTCATTGACTACCTATGTTCAATGGACAGAGCCAATGTTGGGAAAATAGAATATTAAGCTTCTGACCTCAAGGTACTTACACACTTAGTGAAAGCAAAAGAGCCAGGGAGAGAAGTGAAGGGCATCTGCCTGTGAAGCCTGATTCGCCTACAGCATCTCTAAGAGTGAGGTAGCTACTTTTTTTCCCCCTGAAAAATCCAGTTCCCATTGCTCTGGTAACTGAAGTAACTGGTAAGATTCTCTTCTCCTTAAGGCTCATATATCTTTAACTATACAGGATGAATTAGGCATTACCCTGAAATGTTAGGTTTTCAGAGTCCACAAATTATAAATCACATTGAGACACAACCTTTTCCCATAAAGCTCCTTTCTCCTTTGGTGAACAGTACTACATAGGAAGAAGCCTAATACTAGATATTCTCCCTCATCGAATAGTCACTTCCTTTTTATTCTTCATAAAATCAGAAGGGAATATGAGCCTAGGCGATTCTTAGATTGATATGGTTGAATTAATTCCTATAGAAAACAGCTATATTTATGCAACATCCCTACTTAAATATCTTCAGAATTCCCCAATGCTAATGCTAATGCTAAAGTCTAGACTCCCTTAGCTTAACAATCAAGATGTATATGTATACACAAAAACCATGTTAAGGGCTTCCCTGGTGGTGCAGTGGTTGAGAATCTGCCTGCCAATGCAGGGGACACGGGTTTGAGCCCTGGCCAGGGAAGATCCCACATGCCGCCGAGCAGCTAAGCCCATGCGCCAGAACTACTGAGCCTGAGCTCTAGAGCCCACAAGCCACAACTACTGAGCCCACGTGCCACAACTACTGAAGCCTGTGCACCTAGAGCCCATGCTCCGCAACAAGAGAAGCCACGACAATGAGAAGCCCACACACCACAACAAAGAGTAGCCCCCACTCACTGCAACTAGAGAGAGCCCATGTGCAGCAACGAAGACCCAACACAGCCAATAAATAAATAAATAAATAAGTTTATTTTTTAAAAAAAACATGTTAAATGAGTGACATGCTGGGTATAAGAGACTAGAAAAAATGAGGGGGACTGTGGCAATCAGGAAACCTTGGGTTCCAGTTAAAAGGGTGACAGTTTTTCTGCTCCTGCCAATTATTGCTAAGCAGGAATGGGGGCCATGTGTTCTCTGATCTATGAGTTTTTCAGAAGTCATAAACTGATAACTTTTAAATTACCCATGTTTTCATTTATGAATTTCAAAAAAAATTTTAATGTTATTTAAGCCAAATAAAACTTGTATGGGGATCAAATTTGCAATCTCTGTTATATATAGCCCAAATACCTAATCATTTTTGCTCCCATTATCTCACTTCATGCAGTCTTGAACAGTTCCTTGTCTCCTAAGCTCCCATGATTTCTCTACGTGCTTTTGCTCTTCTTTCACTCTAGACTACTCTTCCCTAGGAGCTACATGCTATGTGTTAAAATTCTACTTCTCCCTACACACAAAACCTAAAACTCTTAGAAGGAAACATAGGAGAAAAGCTTCATGACATTGGGTTTGGCAATGATTTCTTGGAAATGACACCAAAAGCATAGGCAACAAAGAACACAATCAACAGAGTGAAAAGGCAACTTACAGAAAGAAAACATTTGCAAATCACATATCTAATAAGGGATTAATATCCAGAATATATAAAGAACTCCCATAACTCAATAACAACAACAAGTGATAAAAAGTGGGCAATAGTCTTGAATAGACATGTTTCTACAGTATATATACAATAACCAACAAGCTTATAAAAAGACACTCAAAATCACTAATCATTAGAAAAACGCAAATCAAAACCACAATGATATATCACCTCATACCCATCAGGGTGGCTACTATCAAACAGAAAACAAGTATTGGTAAGGATGTGGAGAAATTAGAACTCTTATGCACTGTTGGTTGGAATGTAAAATGGTGGCCACTATGGAAAACAATATTTCTTCAAAACATTAAGAATAGAATTACCATGTGATCCACCAATTCCACTTCTGGTGTATATTCAAAGGATTGAAAGCAGGGTCTTGAAGAGATATTTGTACACCGATGTGTCACAGCAACATTATTTATGATAGCCAAAAGGTGGAAGCAACCCAAGTGTCCATCAACAGATAAATAAGTGCTTTATCTTATTATCTTAAAATGTGGTACATATAATGCAATATTATTCATCCTTAAAAAGGAAGGAAATTCTGATACATGATACAACATGGATGAACCTTGAGGATACTATGCTAAGTGAAATATGCAAGTCACAAATACTGTATGATTCTACTTATATGAGGTTCCTAGAGTAGTCAAATTCATAGAAACAGAAAGTAGAATGGTGGTCATTAACTTCATTTTAAGTCTTGGTAGCCCCTCACATAGTAGGCCCTAATTAAATATTTGTTTAATTTGTAAATTAAACCTTCCCTTTCTTTCCTCTGTGTCCCTAGCCAGAATGAAAGGTAATATACCAAGTTTGGACAGACTAGGGAAAAGTCAAATTATGTGCATAATAAATAAATCCCCCAGAGCAGGAATAGAAAATCTCTAGAATTGCAGCTAACAAGTGAAGCCTGAAACAACTTGGGGGGCTCAAGCTAAGCCTTTGCTGCCAGAGGTATCTGTGCTTAGCCATCATGAAGACTAGAGACACTCCTAACTTCTGTGCTTAGATGATTTAAATACCGTGAGACCTGTCAGATCTTGAAAATTTCTGATTAAAACAATCATAATACTTTCCTTAATTGCTCTTTTAAAATCACTCTTTTCAATAACACTACAGACTAAAACCTGTGAGAGTTTGATTTTTCCCTCTTTCTGGATGTAAACAATGAAATGGTTCCTAATCAGCATTCAACCAAGGGGACTGGGTAAAATTTTTTACTTCAACAACTTTCAATTCACCAATGTTTAACATGAAAATATATTAATACAGAATTTTTTTAAAAACTTCCCCTTCCCCGAAATCCAATCAGTGTCAAAATATTCTGATTCTGTAACTCATACCACACATTCCCTGAGGGTGCCAAATGAACCACATTGAAATCACAGTTACTCTAAAGCTGGAAGGAGCTTGTGGGTCATTCCTACCTGGACCTGAGCCTGAGAACTGAATGAGGTCACAGTTGTGTGATGGAACAAACCCTTTATTGCATTCTTGATCTGACTGAAGCCCAGAAGTTGTACCCACTTAGAAGCTTACCCACTTAGAAGTAGGTAAATGTCCAGATTTTGTAGGAATCTACAAGGAGTCCTTTTTTTTTTTAATCTATCATTTCAGTGAGAGATTGGAGGTAGTTTTTTAAATTAATGATTATTTTGAGCCATGAGGGTGACTTAACAACACCTTTCAACTGCCTACATTGTCAAGCCTCTCCGGAGTTCCCAGCTCTGTGGTAGGTTTCCAGATTTTGAGCACATGTAATTGAGTTGTTTAGAAGCAACAGTTTTCCAGAGTCTGAGGTAAAGACTTAGGAAAATTGACTGAACTCTAACCAAACATTCAGAGACTTTTTCTTCATGGTTTAATAGTGTATGATTGTCTGCTGTTCCTAAGTCAGCAACCCAGTTTTCTTGTCAGTGAACTACTTAATACACTCTCTATATTAAAAAGATAATTAGAGGACTTCCCTGGTGGCACAGTGGTTAAGAACCCGCCTGCCAGTGCAGGAGACACGGGTTCAAGCCCTGGGCTAGGAAGATCCCACATGGTGCAGAGCAGTTAAGCCCGTGTGCCACAACTACTGAGCCTGCGCTCTAGAGCCCGCGAGCCATAACTACTGAACCCAGGTGCCATAACTACTGAGCCCGTGCACCACAACTACTGAGCCTGCGCTTTAGAGCCCACGAGCCACAACCACTGAGCTCGCGCGCCATAACTTCTGAGCCAGTGCGCCACAACTGCTTAAGCCCATGTGCTTAGAGCCTGTGCTCTGCAACAAGAGAAGCCACTGCAATGAGAAGCCCGTGCACCACAACAAAGAGTAGCCCCTGCTCACCGCAACTAGAAAAAGCCCACGCACAGCAACAAGGACCCAATGCAGCCAAAAATAAATAAATAAATAAAAATAAATTTATATTACAAAAAGGATAATTAGAGAGATAAGACCAACAATAAAAGGGAGAAGCCCTACCAACCCAGCTTCTGGTCCATAGGTTCTGATTCTTTTTTTTTGTTTGTTTGTTTGTTTGTTTGTTTGTTTTTGCGGTACTCGGGCCTCTCACTGTTGTGGCCTCTCCCGTTGCGGAGCACAGGCTCCGGACGCGCAGGCCCAGCGGCCATGGCTCACGGGCCCAGCCGCTCCGCGGCACGCGGGATCCTCCCGGACCGGGGCACGAACCCGCGTCCCCTGCAACGGCAGGCGGACTCCCAACCACTGCGCCACCAGGGAAGCCCTCTGATTCTTAAACTATGCAGAAGTAGAAAGGAATGACTAGGGAGTCCTTAGTGGTTAATAGTCCATTCAGGGGGATCTAAGGTAGCAAAACAGCATTAGATCCCACCCCTATTCTTATTTTTTAAAAAGACCAGTGGGTTCATAAGAACTGATAGGGCAGGGGTGGACCTCCCAGAAGGAAACCCTGGGAAAATCTACTTACTACCAGGCAGCTATCCAAGATATAAACAATTAGGTAAATATTTTGCAAATGCTATAACATTTTATTCTCTGTCAATTATGAGATGAAAAATACATTTTAAAAATAAATTTTGTGTTTAAATAACTTTTTCTACATACTTTCAGAATGCTTTACCACTTATTTTTATATAGGACCAGAATGATACTATTTGCAGGAGGAGCAATGGCAAGAAGTTTGGCTTAGAGATCTTGGGATAGTAAAGGGACCCCGTCCACATGGCCTTCCAACTTGGCACATACCTCTAACTTGCATTTGCACATATTTCCATTCCATGAGGTCCTGGACTTCAAACTCCAGGTCTCGAGCTGGGAAAGTTGTAAAAGAATATAAACAAATTAATCTGTGATTTGATCCTTAACTGTATCTTCTGAATTCCAGACAGAGTTACTGACCACATGGCAGTTTCTGATACTAAAGCAAAACTTAAACTGAATCCTTCAACAAAAATACCCAACTTCCATGGCAGGAGGTAAGTAATGAATTTATTAAGGTGATCAATATATTAAGATAAAGAATTATTAAGGTGATGAATATATTAAATGCTCATAAAGGCTATAATGAAACAAGTTAGAATGTTCTTCAAATATCTATTCTGTGTTAAAGTTAATTATAAAACAAAACATCTGAATTGAAGATAAAGATTCTTTTATGAAAAGAAAGATAGATAGATAGATACTTTTTGATTAGAGAAACAAAGAGTTCTCCTTCCTATTCTCCCAAATGAGAGGCTATTTTTGTGTGAGGGGACAGAATACCCCAGAAGAAGAGGGTTATCAGAAGGCTAAAGGAGTTGTCAGTTACACATTAAGACATTTCAAGTGCCGGTTTACAGGAGAATAAGCTCAGAGGATCATAAACCCCTAAGCGTCAGAATATAGAGAAAGAGTATGTAGCTCAACAATGGCCAGTAAAATGAAATCTGATAAATTAGCTATGACTAACCTTGAGCTAAAATTGGGAAGGGAGGTTTGCCTGTGACATTAACAATAGCTTTTTCTCAATCTGATAACTATACATTCCAATAAACAGTAGCCACTAATGACTGAAAATGAAAGCCTGATGCAAATTTTATCAGATCATAAAAAGAAAAGTCTCTCATCTCTCACAATTATCCATTTTCTTTGCCACTTTGAGTGGTGTCCTTGACTATGCCATTCTACAGGAATATATGACGGACTTTTTAATCAGGATGTGGGTAACACAACCTTATAGCAGCCAAATTCCTTGATCTCATTGTTCCCTTACCCTTCATCACGAACTATCTCTTGAAGTAGTGACTTCCTTGTCACTGAAAGTAGTCAAGCAAAGACTAGATAATACCACATGTAGAGGGAATTCCTACATGAGATGAGAGGCTAAGACTGGGTTCATTCCAAACCTAAAGTTCTTTGAACCTTTGAAACACTGTAAAATAAAAAAACTATTTCCCATGTTTGATCCAAGATAAGATTTGAAATTCTGCCAAGAGTATGGTTTTTTAAATGTAGCTAATAAAGAACTTGCATTGCCTGGGCTTCTACTTTCTTCCTGCTTCTTGAGAACTTCATATTTCTCCATCCACTGCATCTTTTATATCATGCAAAAGAAATCTGTTTATATTTAGAAATACAACAAATATAAAATAACCAATCTGAGTAAAGGCATCAAGTTGGTAATGAAAAGCAAACACTAGAAGATATCAATGTTAGTAAAAGCTGAGAAAAATAAGACTAATTAGATCAAATTCCATGTCAGAAAAATTGAGAATGGTGCATTTCACCTCCTATTTTACCAGGTCCTCTTTAAAAATGGGCTGAATCTAGTAGACACTGTAGAGGATACTAAATTCATAAGCTATAATTTTTTTATTTAACTACCACGTTTAGTATTTCTTATAGTTTTACTTTTTAAATTGCTTCTTGTAAAAGCACAAAACCTGAGAGATGACATATTTCTTAAAGCTTTTAGTTCTACTAGTATCAAAACTAAATGTATTTTAAATAAAATTAATCCATAAAATTATGATTATAAATTTACTATTAAATTACCATATTATAAGTAAACTCAGTTCTGCATAATACATTTTTATGTTCCTAAACTAATAAATTGCTGCAGATATATACAAAATATCCCCAAAGTATTAATATTTTCCTCTTTTTCCATATTTTATTTTCCTGAGGAAATAAAAGGTCACCTAGGGTTCCAAACTTTCCAGAACTTTTCTCTCTTGATGAGAGATAGATAGATATGGTTGATATAGAGACATCGAGACAGAGAGACAGAGAGACAGAGAGAGGGAGAAAGAGAGAAAAAGATCGATCTACCGCTCTCGCTCTCTCATATGCTGGTAAAAATACAATTTGGCAAAGTTGTAAAATAAATGTGAATACAAAATTTCACTATAAGTATATTCACCATAAGATTATTTAAACTAGTTAAAAATTTGAAACAACTTATATTTCCAACAATCGGAATAGTGTGAGACTTATATTCTTCAATTTTGGCAACAAATAAACCTGGATTTGGATCCCAGGGCTTCCAGTTATTAGCTGTGTGACTCAGGACAAGTTATTTAATTCCTCTGAGCCTCAGTTTCCTCTTTTGTAAAATAGGAGAAATCAGATTTTTTTAAGGGGGTAAGGTTGATGGGCAAGTATAGGGGAGAGGTGGACCTCGGTGGCCAACATCAGTGTCCATCCTGTAGCTATTGGCAATTGACAGTAACAGGGCCCTTAGGTGGTGTGACTCTGGATATATTTTGATGCTTACAGTCACTCCAGTCAGCAGAAACTGAAGAAGGGAACTAATATTTGCTGGTTTCAATAAGTATCTCTTTTCTCAGGGATAAAGATTTACCAGGACCTCTGCCAAGCCAATTACAGCACAAAGAAAGGAAGTTGAGCCCTTCACGAATACGAGGTAATGAGACCCATCCCAAAATGAAAGCATAAACAAAAGCCCCTTAATATATCTGATCATTTTTTTTCTCTAAGGGAGATCTGGGATTTCAAAGGTTGTCTACAGTGCTCTGTTATTTAAAAGCAAAAAATATCTATATTTTATGATACAATGTCTAATTTGTGGGAAGGAAGGTGGATTACTTTTTTTTAATATTTATTTAGTTTTTGGCTGTGCCAAGTCTTAGTTGCGGCACGTGGGATCTTCATTGTGGCAGGTGGGATTTTTAGTTGCACCATGTGGGATCTTTAGTTGTGGCATGCAGACTTCTTAGTTGCAGCATGCGGACTTCTTAGTTGCAGCACGAGGACTCTTATTTGCCACATGCATGCGGGAACTAGTTCCCCAACCAGGGATCGAACCTGGGCCCCCTGAATTGGGAGCATGGAGTCTTACCCACTGACCACCAGGGAAGTCCTGGGGGATTACTTTCAAATAGACATCTTTAAGAATTTAGACAGTCCTGGCCAAATATTTTTATTCCAAGGAGAACTTGTGGTGTGCAGAAGAAAAAATACAAGGTCAAATAGAAATTAAGTAGCAAAGCAGTATCAACACAACTAAAGTCCCAGAATTTATCACAGAAAAAAATTATAAGGATAAAATGAGCTACCCTCGCTACAGTTCATTCATCCAAACAACAAATACTTAAAGCCAACAGTGTACTAGGCAAAACACAGGTCAGACATGTTCCCTGCCCTAATAGGAAGTCTTACAGGGAAGACAGTTAAACCATGAATTTGTTGATTAAACCATTTAAATTACAACATGACACAAGTTATGATAGGGAAAGTATAGAGTTAAAGGAGCATAAAAGAAAGTGTCCTAACTTAGTAAGGATAGGAGGGAAGTCCCAGCGAAAGCTGAATAATGAGTAAATCAGACAAAGAGCACAGAAGGGAGGGTTCTGGGTAGAAAGAGTGGAATCTGCAAAGGCCCAGAGAAAAGGGAAAACATGACACACTAGAAAAACTAAAAAAAACAACAACAAAAAACATCAAGCATGGCTGTGTTTGGGTTCTGAGAAGGTTAATGCTTCGAACCCTCCAAGTTTGGAACCAACTAAGAAATTCCTCCAAGAGACAGGAATCAAAAAAACACCTTTATTGCTGGGAAAGCTGGTTTGGGAAACACAAAAGATTGGCAGAATCACAACTTCATTTTTCACTGTAAAACTGAACTAAATGCCTTAATAATAACAGTTTATGGCTTTATAATACTTCAAGGTTTCTGAAGTAAATTAATATACATTGGTGCTTTAAGGGTACCCACTATTTGTTTTAATCGGGTATTGTTGTACATACAGACATAGAAACAACTGTCCCGGAAGAAGTATTTTATTCTCAGAGATCCCTAAAAAATAAGAGACACAGCACACCATGAAGAGGGAAGCACCAGTGTCAGTCAAAAGGCAAAGGGTAGAGGGAAGTGGGCAAGAGCCTTAGTTTGGTTTCTGCAGGAAGGAATAGACAAGGCAGGATAAGCAGGTTTAGGATTGGCTAGTTAAATCATTTCAGTGAGCTCTGGGTATTCAGGGCTGTCCCTAGTTGTCTGATACCTGGCCCTGCAGTGATTAGGACAGAGGAACAGTAGCCCAGAGTTTAAGAGCCTAAGAAAGTTGGTGACTGGGGATACGGTCTCTGGATTGGTTGGTTTGTATATGAAGAACATGCTCACAGGCAAGTCTTTTACTATCGCTAGGAGCTGGCTAGTTATGGGAGGGGCAGGCCCTCCAGGATCAGCAAGGCCCCAGATATCAAAGCGTCAAATACAGAAACTAGAAAACGTGGTTGTCGTGAGGATTAAGCTCTATGAGAGGTTAATTTGTTCATTTTACAAATATTTATTGAACACCTCCAAATCCCCAACATCTGCTACCATCCTCACTCTCAGTTGATATCCTTGCTTCCTACCCCTTTATAATCGGAGAATTCTGATTCTGCAGTCAGAATAGAACTTCCACAGACTCCCGCTTCCATATCTACCCCCACCAGCATCTGTCCCCACAAACTCTGCCCTCCTCCCTCTTCCACAAATGAACTTTATACTTTTATCTAAAGTCAATCCTTCCATTGTGGACTAGATCACATCCCTCTCTCAAATTCAAAGATATGACCAAAGAAACTGTGCCCCCCTCTCCAACACCAATTTTTTTCACTCTCTATTATATCATTCCTATTATCATACAAATTTACTATTATTGCCCCTAAGAAATATATTGTGACCTCATTTCCTCCTCCAGCTACTATAGAATTTCTTTGCTCCTCTTTGCAGAAAAATTCCCCGAAAGAGGTGTCTATACTCATTGTCTCCAAAACTATTTTTCCCATTCCTAGATATTTACACGTTCTTGTTTTCTTCCTACCTCACTGGTCACTCCTCAGTCTGCTTTACTAGTTTCTCCCTTTCTCCTGATTCCTCTTCATGTTAGACCACCCCAGAGCTCAGTCCTTGATCCTCTTCTCTTCTTCATCCCACTCACACATGTGGTGATCTCATCTAGTCTTAGGCCTTAAATACCTACATGCCAACAATTCCCAAATGTACATGTCCAGCCAGGTCTCTCTCCCCAGCTTCAGACTCATATCTAACTGCCTACCTGACATCTCCAATTGTATGTCAAATAGACACCTCAAACTCAACATGTCAAAAACTGAACTCCTGGGAAAGTCCCTGGC
The DNA here is from genome assembly GCF_964165515.1 of Mesoplodon bidens. NCBI lineage: Eukaryota > Metazoa > Chordata > Mammalia > Artiodactyla > Ziphiidae > Mesoplodon > Mesoplodon bidens. The sequence goes on along the minus strand of NC_138179.1, from coordinate 47,758,826 downwards.
AATCCAGTGGTTAGGACTCCACGCTGCCGCTGCTGGGGTCCCAGGTTCAGGGAACTAAGATTCTGCAAGCCACATGGCGTGGCAAAAAAAAAAAACAACTGAACTCCTGATATGTTCCTCTTACTCTTTTTTTTTTATTGTAGTAAAATATACATAACATAAAAATTACAATTTTAACCATTTTTAAGAGTTCACACAGATCAGTGGCATTAAATATGTTCACACTGTCCTCTAACCATCACTACCATCCACCTCCAGAACTTTTTCATCATCCCAAACTGAACCTCCAGACCCATTAACCAGTAACTCCCCATCCTCCCCTCCCCTCAGCCTCTTACTTTTAAAATTTGACCTACCCATAGCCTTCCCCATCTCAGATAATGATGTTTCATCCTTCCACTTGTTCTGGAAAAACTCTGGACTCATCCTTGACTCTTCGTTCTCACCCTACCTCACCCTACCTCTAAATCCATCAGGAGGGACTTCTCTGGTGGCACAGTGGTTAACAATCCGCCTGCTAACGCAGGGGACATGGGTTTGAGCCCTGGTCAGGGAAGATCCCACATGCTGTGGAGCAACTAAGCCCGTGTGCCACAACTACTGAGACTGCTCTAGAGCCTGCAGGCCACAACTACTGAGCCCCCATGCCGCAATTACTGAAGCCCACGTGCCTAGAGCCCATGCTCCGCAGCAAGAGAAGCCACCAGAATGAGAAGCCCTCCCACCACAACGAAGAGTAGCCCCCGCTCGCGGCAACTAGAGAAAGCCTGCGTGCAGCAACAAAGACCCAATGCAGCCAAAAATATAAATAAATAAATAAATAAATAAATAAATGAAGAAATGTGTATTTTAAAATATATATAAATAAATAAATAAGATCCATCAGGAAATCTCATTGGCTCTACGTTTAAAATAGATGGAGATTTATACCACCTCTACTGCTACAACCCTGGTCTAAAGCACTGTTATTGCTCACCCACAGTAGCCTCCTACCTGAGGCTAGTCTCCCTGCTTCTACCCAAATCCTTACAAAAGTCTGTTCTAACAACAGCCACAGTGATCCTGTTAAAATATAAGTCACGTCGGGGAGAGGGAGGCGCTGACCTACGTAACTCTGAAAACGACATTTTGACTAGAAAATGTAAGACTGAACACAAAAGGAGCTATACATAAACAACACACAATATACTCTAATTAGTAAAGTTGTTTCTCATAGGGGTATGGATTAACAATTCTGAAACTGTTGTACATGTATATGACAATTGAATAAATAAGTGACTCAATGGTGGATGGTGGGAGCCAGGTTTCTCTCTGTTGGAGTAGGAAGTTTCAGATAAACAAGGGGAGAAGGCTAAAGTGAAGCAGTGGAACTGGATTAGAGTGAGACATTAGTGTGAACTCATGTTTAACTTAATATGGATGCAGATGGATAGATCAAGAAATAATATGATCTGTGTGTATACATGGGTTAGTATATGTGCATATATTTCCTAGCTCTGTTTGCTGAGAGGACTTAAAAGCACTGACACCCCCACAGCAACAAGCATACCCAGCACCCAGATCTTGACTTCCAATATCAGTCTCCTATGAAAGAATCAGAGTTCCTTGGATAAATGGCTGATTCTAGGGCTTTGGCAGAGAATATACAAAATGAACCTGGAATATCTTGCAGTGCCAGAAAGTAAGGAGATGCTCAAAATACAAAAGGACAAGAGCATGTCAAGGAGATACAGAAATGAACCTGAAAGAGCTCACAACAGCCAAAGCTGGAACAGTTTAAACAACAAAAATAAATAGAATAGTATTGGATTATAACTCAAAGTATAAAATAAATATCGATAAGTCCCAAGTGATAGAAATAAATGATTGAATTTTTTTTTTTTTTTTTTTTTTTGCTCTGTTGGGTCTTCGTTGCTGCACACGGGCTTTCCCCAGTTGCATCAAGCAGGGACTACTCTTGGTTGCGGTGCGCGGGCTTTTCATTGCGGTGGCTTCTCTTGCTGTGGAGCTTGGGCTGTAGGCACACGGGCTTCAATAGTTGTGGCACGCAGGCTCAGTAGTTGTGGCGCACAGGCTTAGCTGCTCCATGGCACGTGGGATCTTCCTGGACCAGGGCTCGAACCCGTGTGCCCTGCATTGGCAGGCGGATTCTTAACCACTGCGCCACCAGGGAAGTCCCATGATTGCATTTTTTAAATGAAGAAGAGACAAATCTCTCTTACAAGAGAATTCCAAATAATGTGTGTAGATAGTAGCTCTTCCAGGAGGTAGAGCTTAATCCCCATTCCCCTGAGCCCTCTGTCCCTTGAGTCTGGACCACCCTTAGCAACTTGCTTCCAAAGAGTAGAATATGAAAAAGGAAGGAAGGAAGTTTACAGTGGAAAAATCTGACAAACACTGCCTCAGCCAGTTAATCATGGTTGCCATCACCAGTGATAAGTCATGTTGATAGCCTTAATATAATGATGATAACACCACTTCAGTTCTGTGGTCTTCCTCCCCAAAACCCATAATCTCAGGCTAACCATGAGAAGAACATCAGAAAAACCCAAATTGAAGGACTTCTACAAAGTACCTGAACAACACTCCTCAAAACTGACAAGGGTGGGACTTCCCTGCTGGGGCAGTGGCTAAGAATCCCCCTGCCAACGCAGGGAACACAGGTTAGATCCCTGGTCCAGGAAGATCCCCCGTGCCACGGAGCAACTAAGCCTGCGAGCCATAACTATTGAGCCTGCGCGCCACTACTACTGAAGCCCGTGTGCCTAGAGCCCGTGCTCCGCAACAAGAGAAGCCACCGCAATGAGAAGCCCGTGCACCACAACAAAGAGTAGCCCCTGCTCACCGCAACTAGAGAAAGCCCGCGCACGGCAACGAAGACCCAATGCAGCCAAAAATAAATAAATAAAAATAAATAAATTTATATTAAAAAAAGGATAATTAGAGAGATAAGACCAACAATAAAAGGGAGAAGCCCTACCAACCCAGCTTCTGGTCCATAGGTTCTGATTCTTAAACTATGCAGAAGTAGAAAGGAATGACTAGGGAGTCCTTAGTGGTTAATAGTCCATTCAGGGGGATCTAAGGTAGCAAAACAGCATTAGATCCCACCCCTATTCTTATTTTTTATTTTTTATTTTTTTTATTTCTTATTTTTTATTTTATTTTTTTTTTTGTGGTACGTGGGCCTCTCACTGTTGTGGCCTCTCCCGTTGCGGAGCACAGGCTCCCAATGTGCAGGCTCAGCGGCCATGGCTCACGGGCCCAGCCGCTCCGTGGCATGTGGGATCTTCCGGGACCGGGGCACGAACCCGTGTCCCCTGCATCGGCAGGCGGACTCTCAACCACTGCGCCACCAGGGAAGCCCTATTCTTATTTTTTAAAAAGACCAGTGGGTTCATAAGAACTGATAGGGCAGGGGTGGACCTCCCAGAAGGAAACCCTGGGAAAATCTACTTACTACCAGGCAGCTATCCAAGATATAAACAATTAGGTAAATATTTTGCAAATGCTATAACATTTTATTCTCTGTCAATTATGAGATGAAAAATACATTTTAAAAATAAATTTTGTGTTTAAATAACTTTTTCTACATACTTTCAGAATGCTTTACCACTTATTTTTATATAGGACCAGAATGATACTATTTGCAGGAGGAGCAATGGCAAGAAGTTTGGCTTAGAGATCTTGGGATAGTAAAGGGACCCCGTCCACATGGCCTTCCAACTTGGCACATACCTCTAACTTGCATTTGCACATATTTCCATTCCATGAGGTCCTGGACTTCAAACTCCAGGTCTCGAGCTGGGAAAGTTGTAAAAGAATATAAACAAATTAATCTGTGATTTGATCCTTAACTGTATCTTCTGAATTCCAGACAGAGTTACTGACCACATGGCAGTTTCTGATACTAAAGCAAAACTTAAACTGAATCCTTCAACAAAAATACCCAACTTCCATGGCAGGAGGTAAGTAATGAATTTATTAAGGTGATCAATATATTAAGATAAAGAATTATTAAGGTGATGAATATATTAAATGCTCATAAAGGCTATAATGAAACAAGTTAGAATGTTCTTCAAATATCTATTCTGTGTTAAAGTTAATTATAAAACAAAACATCTGAATTGAAGATAAAGATTCTTTTATGAAAAGAAAGATAGATAGATAGATACTTTTTGATTAGAGAAACAAAGAGTTCTCCTTCCTATTCTCCCAAATGAGAGGCTATTTTTGTGTGAGGGGACAGAATACCCCAGAAGAAGAGGGTTATCAGAAGGCTAAAGGAGTTGTCAGTTACACATTAAGACATTTCAAGTGCCGGTTTACAGGAGAATAAGCTCAGAGGATCATAAACCCCTAAGCGTCAGAATATAGAGAAAGAGTATGTAGCTCAACAATGGCCAGTAAAATGAAATCTGATAAATTAGCTATGACTAACCTTGAGCTAAAATTGGGAAGGGAGGTTTGCCTGTGACATTAACAATAGCTTTTTCTCAATCTGATAACTATACATTCCAATAAACAGTAGCCACTAATGACTGAAAATGAAAGCCTGATGCAAATTTTATCAGATCATAAAAAGAAAAGTCTCTCATCTCTCACAATTATCCATTTTCTTTGCCACTTTGAGTGGTGTCCTTGACTATGCCATTCTACAGGAATATATGACGGACTTTTTAATCAGGATGTGGGTAACACAACCTTATAGCAGCCAAATTCCTTGATCTCATTGTTCCCTTACCCTTCATCACGAACTATCTCTTGAAGTAGTGACTTCCTTGTCACTGAAAGTAGTCAAGCAAAGACTAGATAATACCACATGTAGAGGGAATTCCTACATGAGATGAGAGGCTAAGACTGGGTTCATTCCAAACCTAAAGTTCTTTGAACCTTTGAAACACTGTAAAATAAAAAAACTATTTCCCATGTTTGATCCAAGATAAGATTTGAAATTCTGCCAAGAGTATGGTTTTTTAAATGTAGCTAATAAAGAACTTGCATTGCCTGGGCTTCTACTTTCTTCCTGCTTCTTGAGAACTTCATATTTCTCCATCCACTGCATCTTTTATATCATGCAAAAGAAATCTGTTTATATTTAGAAATACAACAAATATAAAATAACCAATCTGAGTAAAGGCATCAAGTTGGTAATGAAAAGCAAACACTAGAAGATATCAATGTTAGTAAAAGCTGAGAAAAATAAGACTAATTAGATCAAATTCCATGTCAGAAAAATTGAGAATGGTGCATTTCACCTCCTATTTTACCAGGTCCTCTTTAAAAATGGGCTGAATCTAGTAGACACTGTAGAGGATACTAAATTCATAAGCTATAATTTTTTTATTTAACTACCACGTTTAGTATTTCTTATAGTTTTACTTTTTAAATTGCTTCTTGTAAAAGCACAAAACCTGAGAGATGACATATTTCTTAAAGCTTTTAGTTCTACTAGTATCAAAACTAAATGTATTTTAAATAAAATTAATCCATAAAATTATGATTATAAATTTACTATTAAATTACCATATTATAAGTAAACTCAGTTCTGCATAATACATTTTTATGTTCCTAAACTAATAAATTGCTGCAGATATATACAAAATATCCCCAAAGTATTAATATTTTCCTCTTTTTCCATATTTTATTTTCCTGAGGAAATAAAAGGTCACCTAGGGTTCCAAACTTTCCAGAACTTTTCTCTCTTGATGAGAGATAGATAGATATGGTTGATATAGAGACATCGAGACAGAGAGACAGAGAGACAGAGAGAGGGAGAAAGAGAGAAAAAGATCGATCTACCGCTCTCGCTCTCTCATATGCTGGTAAAAATACAATTTGGCAAAGTTGTAAAATAAATGTGAATACAAAATTTCACTATAAGTATATTCACCATAAGATTATTTAAACTAGTTAAAAATTTGAAACAACTTATATTTCCAACAATCGGAATAGTGTGAGACTTATATTCTTCAATTTTGGCAACAAATAAACCTGGATTTGGATCCCAGGGCTTCCAGTTATTAGCTGTGTGACTCAGGACAAGTTATTTAATTCCTCTGAGCCTCAGTTTCCTCTTTTGTAAAATAGGAGAAATCAGATTTTTTTAAGGGGGTAAGGTTGATGGGCAAGTATAGGGGAGAGGTGGACCTCGGTGGCCAACATCAGTGTCCATCCTGTAGCTATTGGCAATTGACAGTAACAGGGCCCTTAGGTGGTGTGACTCTGGATATATTTTGATGCTTACAGTCACTCCAGTCAGCAGAAACTGAAGAAGGGAACTAATATTTGCTGGTTTCAATAAGTATCTCTTTTCTCAGGGATAAAGATTTACCAGGACCTCTGCCAAGCCAATTACAGCACAAAGAAAGGAAGTTGAGCCCTTCACGAATACGAGGTAATGAGACCCATCCCAAAATGAAAGCATAAACAAAAGCCCCTTAATATATCTGATCATTTTTTTTCTCTAAGGGAGATCTGGGATTTCAAAGGTTGTCTACAGTGCTCTGTTATTTAAAAGCAAAAAATATCTATATTTTATGATACAATGTCTAATTTGTGGGAAGGAAGGTGGATTACTTTTTTTTAATATTTATTTAGTTTTTGGCTGTGCCAAGTCTTAGTTGCGGCACGTGGGATCTTCATTGTGGCAGGTGGGATTTTTAGTTGCACCATGTGGGATCTTTAGTTGTGGCATGCAGACTTCTTAGTTGCAGCATGCGGACTTCTTAGTTGCAGCACGAGGACTCTTATTTGCCACATGCATGCGGGAACTAGTTCCCCAACCAGGGATCGAACCTGGGCCCCCTGAATTGGGAGCATGGAGTCTTACCCACTGACCACCAGGGAAGTCCTGGGGGATTACTTTCAAATAGACATCTTTAAGAATTTAGACAGTCCTGGCCAAATATTTTTATTCCAAGGAGAACTTGTGGTGTGCAGAAGAAAAAATACAAGGTCAAATAGAAATTAAGTAGCAAAGCAGTATCAACACAACTAAAGTCCCAGAATTTATCACAGAAAAAAATTATAAGGATAAAATGAGCTACCCTCGCTACAGTTCATTCATCCAAACAACAAATACTTAAAGCCAACAGTGTACTAGGCAAAACACAGGTCAGACATGTTCCCTGCCCTAATAGGAAGTCTTACAGGGAAGACAGTTAAACCATGAATTTGTTGATTAAACCATTTAAATTACAACATGACACAAGTTATGATAGGGAAAGTATAGAGTTAAAGGAGCATAAAAGAAAGTGTCCTAACTTAGTAAGGATAGGAGGGAAGTCCCAGCGAAAGCTGAATAATGAGTAAATCAGACAAAGAGCACAGAAGGGAGGGTTCTGGGTAGAAAGAGTGGAATCTGCAAAGGCCCAGAGAAAAGGGAAAACATGACACACTAGAAAAACTAAAAAAAACAACAACAAAAAACATCAAGCATGGCTGTGTTTGGGTTCTGAGAAGGTTAATGCTTCGAACCCTCCAAGTTTGGAACCAACTAAGAAATTCCTCCAAGAGACAGGAATCAAAAAAACACCTTTATTGCTGGGAAAGCTGGTTTGGGAAACACAAAAGATTGGCAGAATCACAACTTCATTTTTCACTGTAAAACTGAACTAAATGCCTTAATAATAACAGTTTATGGCTTTATAATACTTCAAGGTTTCTGAAGTAAATTAATATACATTGGTGCTTTAAGGGTACCCACTATTTGTTTTAATCGGGTATTGTTGTACATACAGACATAGAAACAACTGTCCCGGAAGAAGTATTTTATTCTCAGAGATCCCTAAAAAATAAGAGACACAGCACACCATGAAGAGGGAAGCACCAGTGTCAGTCAAAAGGCAAAGGGTAGAGGGAAGTGGGCAAGAGCCTTAGTTTGGTTTCTGCAGGAAGGAATAGACAAGGCAGGATAAGCAGGTTTAGGATTGGCTAGTTAAATCATTTCAGTGAGCTCTGGGTATTCAGGGCTGTCCCTAGTTGTCTGATACCTGGCCCTGCAGTGATTAGGACAGAGGAACAGTAGCCCAGAGTTTAAGAGCCTAAGAAAGTTGGTGACTGGGGATACGGTCTCTGGATTGGTTGGTTTGTATATGAAGAACATGCTCACAGGCAAGTCTTTTACTATCGCTAGGAGCTGGCTAGTTATGGGAGGGGCAGGCCCTCCAGGATCAGCAAGGCCCCAGATATCAAAGCGTCAAATACAGAAACTAGAAAACGTGGTTGTCGTGAGGATTAAGCTCTATGAGAGGTTAATTTGTTCATTTTACAAATATTTATTGAACACCTCCAAATCCCCAACATCTGCTACCATCCTCACTCTCAGTTGATATCCTTGCTTCCTACCCCTTTATAATCGGAGAATTCTGATTCTGCAGTCAGAATAGAACTTCCACAGACTCCCGCTTCCATATCTACCCCCACCAGCATCTGTCCCCACAAACTCTGCCCTCCTCCCTCTTCCACAAATGAACTTTATACTTTTATCTAAAGTCAATCCTTCCATTGTGGACTAGATCACATCCCTCTCTCAAATTCAAAGATATGACCAAAGAAACTGTGCCCCCCTCTCCAACACCAATTTTTTTCACTCTCTATTATATCATTCCTATTATCATACAAATTTACTATTATTGCCCCTAAGAAATATATTGTGACCTCATTTCCTCCTCCAGCTACTATAGAATTTCTTTGCTCCTCTTTGCAGAAAAATTCCCCGAAAGAGGTGTCTATACTCATTGTCTCCAAAACTATTTTTCCCATTCCTAGATATTTACACGTTCTTGTTTTCTTCCTACCTCACTGGTCACTCCTCAGTCTGCTTTACTAGTTTCTCCCTTTCTCCTGATTCCTCTTCATGTTAGACCACCCCAGAGCTCAGTCCTTGATCCTCTTCTCTTCTTCATCCCACTCACACATGTGGTGATCTCATCTAGTCTTAGGCCTTAAATACCTACATGCCAACAATTCCCAAATGTACATGTCCAGCCAGGTCTCTCTCCCCAGCTTCAGACTCATATCTAACTGCCTACCTGACATCTCCAATTGTATGTCAAATAGACACCTCAAACTCAACATGTCAAAAACTGAACTCCTGGGAAAGTCCCTGGCAATCCAGTGGTTAGGACTCCACGCTGCCGCTGCTGGGGTCCCAGGTTCAGGGAACTAAGATTCTGCAAGCCACATGGCGTGGCAAAAAAAAAAAACAACTGAACTCCTGATATGTTCCTCTTACTCTTTTTTTTTTATTGTAGTAAAATATACATAACATAAAAATTACAATTTTAACCATTTTTAAGAGTTCACACAGATCAGTGGCATTAAATATGTTCACACTGTCCTCTAACCATCACTACCATCCACCTCCAGAACTTTTTCATCATCCCAAACTGAACCTCCAGACCCATTAACCAGTAACTCCCCATCCTCCCCTCCCCTCAGCCTCTTACTTTTAAAATTTGACCTACCCATAGCCTTCCCCATCTCAGATAATGATGTTTCATCCTTCCACTTGTTCTGGAAAAACTCTGGACTCATCCTTGACTCTTCGTTCTCACCCTACCTCACCCTACCTCTAAATCCATCAGGAGGGACTTCTCTGGTGGCACAGTGGTTAACAATCCGCCTGCTAACGCAGGGGACATGGGTTTGAGCCCTGGTCAGGGAAGATCCCACATGCTGTGGAGCAACTAAGCCCGTGTGCCACAACTACTGAGACTGCTCTAGAGCCTGCAGGCCACAACTACTGAGCCCCCATGCCGCAATTACTGAAGCCCACGTGCCTAGAGCCCATGCTCCGCAGCAAGAGAAGCCACCAGAATGAGAAGCCCTCCCACCACAACGAAGAGTAGCCCCCGCTCGCGGCAACTAGAGAAAGCCTGCGTGCAGCAACAAAGACCCAATGCAGCCAAAAATATAAATAAATAAATAAATAAATAAATAAATGAAGAAATGTGTATTTTAAAATATATATAAATAAATAAATAAGATCCATCAGGAAATCTCATTGGCTCTACGTTTAAAATAGATGGAGATTTATACCACCTCTACTGCTACAACCCTGGTCTAAAGCACTGTTATTGCTCACCCACAGTAGCCTCCTACCTGAGGCTAGTCTCCCTGCTTCTACCCAAATCCTTACAAAAGTCTGTTCTAACAACAGCCACAGTGATCCTGTTAAAATATAAGTCACGTCGGGGAGAGGGAGGCGCTGACCTACGTAACTCTGAAAACGACATTTTGACTAGAAAATGTAAGACTGAACACAAAAGGAGCTATACATAAACAACACACAATATACTCTAATTAGTAAAGTTGTTTCTCATAGGGGTATGGATTAACAATTCTGAAACTGTTGTACATGTATATGACAATTGAATAAATAAGTGACTCAATGGTGGATGGTGGGAGCCAGGTTTCTCTCTGTTGGAGTAGGAAGTTTCAGATAAACAAGGGGAGAAGGCTAAAGTGAAGCAGTGGAACTGGATTAGAGTGAGACATTAGTGTGAACTCATGTTTAACTTAATATGGATGCAGATGGATAGATCAAGAAATAATATGATCTGTGTGTATACATGGGTTAGTATATGTGCATATATTTCCTAGCTCTGTTTGCTGAGAGGACTTAAAAGCACTGACACCCCCACAGCAACAAGCATACCCAGCACCCAGATCTTGACTTCCAATATCAGTCTCCTATGAAAGAATCAGAGTTCCTTGGATAAATGGCTGATTCTAGGGCTTTGGCAGAGAATATACAAAATGAACCTGGAATATCTTGCAGTGCCAGAAAGTAAGGAGATGCTCAAAATACAAAAGGACAAGAGCATGTCAAGGAGATACAGAAATGAACCTGAAAGAGCTCACAACAGCCAAAGCTGGAACAGTTTAAACAACAAAAATAAATAGAATAGTATTGGATTATAACTCAAAGTATAAAATAAATATCGATAAGTCCCAAGTGATAGAAATAAATGATTGAATTTTTTTTTTTTTTTTTTTTTTGCTCTGTTGGGTCTTCGTTGCTGCACACGGGCTTTCCCCAGTTGCATCAAGCAGGGACTACTCTTGGTTGCGGTGCGCGGGCTTTTCATTGCGGTGGCTTCTCTTGCTGTGGAGCTTGGGCTGTAGGCACACGGGCTTCAATAGTTGTGGCACGCAGGCTCAGTAGTTGTGGCGCACAGGCTTAGCTGCTCCATGGCACGTGGGATCTTCCTGGACCAGGGCTCGAACCCGTGTGCCCTGCATTGGCAGGCGGATTCTTAACCACTGCGCCACCAGGGAAGTCCCATGATTGCATTTTTTAAATGAAGAAGAGACAAATCTCTCTTACAAGAGAATTCCAAATAATGTGTGTAGATAGTAGCTCTTCCAGGAGGTAGAGCTTAATCCCCATTCCCCTGAGCCCTCTGTCCCTTGAGTCTGGACCACCCTTAGCAACTTGCTTCCAAAGAGTAGAATATGAAAAAGGAAGGAAGGAAGTTTACAGTGGAAAAATCTGACAAACACTGCCTCAGCCAGTTAATCATGGTTGCCATCACCAGTGATAAGTCATGTTGATAGCCTTAATATAATGATGATAACACCACTTCAGTTCTGTGGTCTTCCTCCCCAAAACCCATAATCTCAGGCTAACCATGAGAAGAACATCAGAAAAACCCAAATTGAAGGACTTCTACAAAGTACCTGAACAACACTCCTCAAAACTGACAAGGGTGGGACTTCCCTGCTGGGGCAGTGGCTAAGAATCCCCCTGCCAACGCAGGGAACACAGGTTAGATCCCTGGTCCAGGAAGATCCCCCGTGCCACGGAGCAACTAAGCCTGCGAGCCATAACTATTGAGCCTGCGCGCCACTACTACTGAAGCCCGTGTGCCTAGAGCCCGTGCTCCGCAACAAGAGAAGCCACCGCAATGAGAAGCCCGTGCACCACAACAAAGAGTAGCCCCTGCTCACCGCAACTAGAGAAAGCCCGCGCACGGCAACGAAGACCCAATGCAGCCAAAAATAAATAAATAAAAATAAATAAATTTATATTAAAAAAAGGATAATTAGAGAGATAAGACCAACAATAAAAGGGAGAAGCCCTACCAACCCAGCTTCTGGTCCATAGGTTCTGATTCTTAAACTATGCAGAAGTAGAAAGGAATGACTAGGGAGTCCTTAGTGGTTAATAGTCCATTCAGGGGGATCTAAGGTAGCAAAACAGCATTAGATCCCACCCCTATTCTTATTTTTTATTTTTTATTTTTTTTATTTCTTATTTTTTATTTTATTTTTTTTTTTGTGGTACGTGGGCCTCTCACTGTTGTGGCCTCTCCCGTTGCGGAGCACAGGCTCCCAATGTGCAGGCTCAGCGGCCATGGCTCACGGGCCCAGCCGCTCCGTGGCATGTGGGATCTTCCGGGACCGGGGCACGAACCCGTGTCCCCTGCATCGGCAGGCGGACTCTCAACCACTGCGCCACCAGGGAAGCCCTATTCTTATTTTTTAAAAAGACCAGTGGGTTCATAAGAACTGATAGGGCAGGGGTGGACCTCCCAGAAGGAAACCCTGGGAAAATCTACTTACTACCAGGCAGCTATCCAAGATATAAACAATTAGGTAAATATTTTGCAAATGCTATAACATTTTATTCTCTGTCAATTATGAGATGAAAAATACATTTTAAAAATAAATTTTGTGTTTAAATAACTTTTTCTACATACTTTCAGAATGCTTTACCACTTATTTTTATATAGGACCAGAATGATACTATTTGCAGGAGGAGCAATGGCAAGAAGTTTGGCTTAGAGATCTTGGGATAGTAAAGGGACCCCGTCCACATGGCCTTCCAACTTGGCACATACCTCTAACTTGCATTTGCACATATTTCCATTCCATGAGGTCCTGGACTTCAAACTCCAGGTCTCGAGCTGGGAAAGTTGTAAAAGAATATAAACAAATTAATCTGTGATTTGATCCTTAACTGTATCTTCTGAATTCCAGACAGAGTTACTGACCACATGGCAGTTTCTGATACTAAAGCAAAACTTAAACTGAATCCTTCAACAAAAATACCCAACTTCCATGGCAGGAGGTAAGTAATGAATTTATTAAGGTGATCAATATATTAAGATAAAGAATTATTAAGGTGATGAATATATTAAATGCTCATAAAGGCTATAATGAAACAAGTTAGAATGTTCTTCAAATATCTATTCTGTGTTAAAGTTAATTATAAAACAAAACATCTGAATTGAAGATAAAGATTCTTTTATGAAAAGAAAGATAGATAGATAGATACTTTTTGATTAGAGAAACAAAGAGTTCTCCTTCCTATTCTCCCAAATGAGAGGCTATTTTTGTGTGAGGGGACAGAATACCCCAGAAGAAGAGGGTTATCAGAAGGCTAAAGGAGTTGTCAGTTACACATTAAGACATTTCAAGTGCCGGTTTACAGGAGAATAAGCTCAGAGGATCATAAACCCCTAAGCGTCAGAATATAGAGAAAGAGTATGTAGCTCAACAATGGCCAGTAAAATGAAATCTGATAAATTAGCTATGACTAACCTTGAGCTAAAATTGGGAAGGGAGGTTTGCCTGTGACATTAACAATAGCTTTTTCTCAATCTGATAACTATACATTCCAATAAACAGTAGCCACTAATGACTGAAAATGAAAGCCTGATGCAAATTTTATCAGATCATAAAAAGAAAAGTCTCTCATCTCTCACAATTATCCATTTTCTTTGCCACTTTGAGTGGTGTCCTTGACTATGCCATTCTACAGGAATATATGACGGACTTTTTAATCAGGATGTGGGTAACACAACCTTATAGCAGCCAAATTCCTTGATCTCATTGTTCCCTTACCCTTCATCACGAACTATCTCTTGAAGTAGTGACTTCCTTGTCACTGAAAGTAGTCAAGCAAAGACTAGATAATACCACATGTAGAGGGAATTCCTACATGAGATGAGAGGCTAAGACTGGGTTCATTCCAAACCTAAAGTTCTTTGAACCTTTGAAACACTGTAAAATAAAAAAACTATTTCCCATGTTTGATCCAAGATAAGATTTGAAATTCTGCCAAGAGTATGGTTTTTTAAATGTAGCTAATAAAGAACTTGCATTGCCTGGGCTTCTACTTTCTTCCTGCTTCTTGAGAACTTCATATTTCTCCATCCACTGCATCTTTTATATCATGCAAAAGAAATCTGTTTATATTTAGAAATACAACAAATATAAAATAACCAATCTGAGTAAAGGCATCAAGTTGGTAATGAAAAGCAAACACTAGAAGATATCAATGTTAGTAAAAGCTGAGAAAAATAAGACTAATTAGATCAAATTCCATGTCAGAAAAATTGAGAATGGTGCATTTCACCTCCTATTTTACCAGGTCCTCTTTAAAAATGGGCTGAATCTAGTAGACACTGTAGAGGATACTAAATTCATAAGCTATAATTTTTTTATTTAACTACCACGTTTAGTATTTCTTATAGTTTTACTTTTTAAATTGCTTCTTGTAAAAGCACAAAACCTGAGAGATGACATATTTCTTAAAGCTTTTAGTTCTACTAGTATCAAAACTAAATGTATTTTAAATAAAATTAATCCATAAAATTATGATTATAAATTTACTATTAAATTACCATATTATAAGTAAACTCAGTTCTGCATAATACATTTTTATGTTCCTAAACTAATAAATTGCTGCAGATATATACAAAATATCCCCAAAGTATTAATATTTTCCTCTTTTTCCATATTTTATTTTCCTGAGGAAATAAAAGGTCACCTAGGGTTCCAAACTTTCCAGAACTTTTCTCTCTTGATGAGAGATAGATAGATATGGTTGATATAGAGACATCGAGACAGAGAGACAGAGAGAGGGAGAAAGAGAGAAAGAGATCGATCTACCGCTCTCGCTCTCTCATATGCTGGTAAAAATACAATTTGGCAAAGTTGTAAAATAAATGTGAATACAAAATTTCACTATAAGTATATTCACCATAAGATTATTTAAACTAGTTAAAAATTTGAAACAACTTATATTTCCAACAATCGGAATAGTGTGAGACTTATATTCTTCAATTTTGGCAACAAATAAACCTGGATTTGGATCCCAGGGCTTCCAGTTATTAGCTGTGTGACTCAGGACAAGTTATTTAATTCCTCTGAGCCTCAGTTTCCTCTTTTGTAAAATAGGAGAAATCAGATTTTTTTAAGGGGGTAAGGTTGATGGGCAAGTATAGGGGAGAGGTGGACCTCGGTGGCCAACATCAGTGTCTATCCTGTAGCTATTGGCAATTGACAGTAACAGGGCCCTTAGGTGGTGTGACTCTGGATATATTTTGATGCTTACAGTCACTCCAGTCAGCAGAAACTGAAGAAGGGAACTAATATTTGCTGGTTTCAATAGGTATCTCTTTTCTCAGGGATAAAGATTTACCAGGACCTCTGCCAAGCCAATTACAGCACAAAGAAAGGAAGTTGAGCCCTTCACAAATACGAGGTAATGAGACCCATCCCAAAATAGAAGCATAAACAAAAGCCCCTTAATATATCTGTTCATTTTTTTCCTCTAAGGGAGATCTGGGATTTCAAAGGTTGTCTACAGTACTCTGTTATTTAAAAGCAAAAAATACCTATATTTTATGATACAATGTCTAATTTGTGGGAAAGAAGGTGGATTACTTTTTTAAATATTTATTTAGTTTTTGGCTGTGCCAAGTCTTACTTGCGGCACATGGGATCTTCATTGTGGCAGGTGGGATTTTTAGTTGCACCATGTGGGATCTTTAGTTGTGGCATGCAGACTTCTTAGTTGCAGCATGCGGACTTCTTAGTTGCAGCATGAGGACTCTTATTTGCCACATGCATGCGGGAACTAGTTCCCCAACCAGGGATCGAACCTGGGCCCCCTGAATTGGGAGCATGGAGTCTTACCCACTGACCACCAGGGAAGTCCTGGGGGATTACTTTCAAATAGACATCTTTAAGAATTTAGACAGGTCTTCCCTGGTGGCGCAGTGGTTGGGAGTCCGCCTGCCGATGCAGCGGACACGGGTTCGTGCCCCAGTCCGGGAGGATCCCACATGCCACGGAGCGCCTGGGCCCGTGAGCCATGGCCGCTGAGCCTGCGCGTCCAGAGCCTGTGCTCCGCAACGGGAGAGGCCACAGCAGTGAGGGGCCCACGAACAGCAAAAAAAAAAAAAAAAAAAAAAAAAAAAAAAGAATTTAGACAGTCCTGGCCAAATATTTTTATTCCAAGGAGAACTTGTGGTGTGCAGAAGAAAAAATACAAGGTCAAATAGAAATTATGTAGCAAAGCAGTATCAACACAACTAAAGTCCCAGAATTTATCACAGAAAAAATTTATAAGGATAAAATGAGCTACCCTCGCTACAGTTCATTCATCCAAACAACAAATACTTAAAGCCAGGAGAAACACAGGTCAGACATGTTCCCTGCCCTAATAGGAAGTCTTACAGGGAAGACAGTTAAACCATGAATTTGTTGATTGAACCATTTAAATTACAACATGACACAAGTTATGATAGGGAAAGTATAGAGTTAAAGGAGCATAAAAGAAAGTGTCCTAACTTAGTAAGGATAGGAGGGAAGTCCCAGCGAAAGCTGAATAATGAGTAAATCAGACAAAGAGCACAGAAGGGAGGGTTCTGTGTAGAAAGAGTGAAATCTGCAAAGGCCCAGAGAAAAGGGAAAACATGACACACTAGAAAAACTAAAAAAAAAAAAAAAAAAAAAAATCAAGCATGGCTGTGTTTGGGTTCTGAGAAGATTAATGCTTCACCCCTCCAAGTTTGGAACCAACTAAGAAATTCCTCCAAGAGACAGGAATCAAAAATCACCTTTATTGCTGGGAAAGCTGGTTTGGGAAACACAAAAGATTGGCAGAATCACAACTTCATTTTTCACTGTAAAACTGAACTAAATGCCTTAATAATAACAGTTTATGGCTTTATAATACTTCAAGGTTTCTGAAGTAAATTAATGTACATTGGTGCTTTAAGGGTACCCACTATTTGTTTTAATCAGGTATTGTTGTACATACAGACATAGAAACAACTGTCCCGGAAGAAGTATTTTATTCTCAGAGATCCCTAAAAATAAGAGACACAGCACACCATGAAGAGGGAAGCACCAGTGTCAGTCAAAAGGCAAAGGGTAGAGGGAAGTACCAGTGTCAGTCAAAAGGCAAAGGGTAGAGGGAAGTGGGCAAGAGCCTTAGTTTGGTTTCTGCAGGAAGGAATAGACAAGGCAGGATAAGCAGGTTTAGGATTGGCTAGTTAGATCATTTCAGTGAGCTCTGGGTATTCAGGGCTGTCCCTAGTTGTCTGATACCTGGCCCTGCAGTGATTAGGACAGAGGAACAGTAGCCCAGAGTTTAAGAGCCTAAGAAAGTTGGTGACTGGGGATACGGTCTCTGGATTGGTTGGTTTGTATATGAAGAACATGCTCACAGGCAAGTCTTTTACTATCGCTAGGAGCTGGCTAGTTATGGGAGGGGCAGGCCCTCCAGGATCAGCAAGGCCCCAGATATCAAAGCATCAAATACAGAAACTAGAAAACGTGGTTGTCGTGAGGATTAAGCTCTATGAGAGGTTAATTTGTTCAATTTACAAATATTTATTGAACACCTCCAAATCCCCAACATCTGCTACCATCCTCACTCTCAGTTGATATCCTTGCTTCCTACCCCTTTATAATCGGAGAATTCTGATTCTGCAGTCAGAATAGAACTTCCACAGACTCCCGCTTCCATATCTACCCCCACCAGCATCTGTCCCCACAAACTCTGCCCTCCTCCCTCTTCCACAAATGAACTTTATACTTTTATCTAATGTCAATCCTTCCATTGTGGACTAGATCACATCTCCTCTCTCAAATTCAAAGATATGACCAAAGAAACTGTGCCCCCCTCTCCAACACCAATTTTTTTCACTCTCTATTATATCATTCCTATTATCATACAAATTTACTATTATTGCCCCTAAGAAATATATTGTGACCTCATTTCCTCCTCCAGCTACTATAGAATTTCTTTGCTCCTCTTTGCAGAAAAATTCCCTGAAAGAGGTGTCTATACTCATTGTCTCCAAAACTATTTTTCCCATTCCTAGATATTTACACGTTCTTGTTTTCTTCCTACCTCACTGGTCACTCCTCAGTCTGCTTTGCTAGTTTCTCCCTTTCTCCTGATTCCTCTTCATGTTAGACCACCCCAGAGCTCAGTCCTTGATCCTCTTCTCTTCTTCATCCCACTCACACATGTGGTGATCTCATCTAGTCTTAGGCCTTAAATACCTACATGCCAACAATTCCCAAATGTATATGTCCAGCCAGGTCTCTCTCCCCAGCTCCAGACTCATATCTAACTGCCTACCTGACATCTCCAATTGTATGTCGAATAGACACCTCAAACTCAACATGTCAAAAACTGAACTCCTGGGAAATTCCCTGGCAATCCAGTGGTTAGGACTCCACGCTGCCGCTGCTGGGGTCCCAGGTTCAGGGAACTAAGATTCTGCAAGCCACATGGCGTGGCAAAAAAAAAAAAAAAAAAAAAAAAAAAACAACTGAACTCCTGATATGTTCCTCTTACTCTTTTTTTTTTATTGTAGTAAAATATACATAACATAAAAATTACAATTTTAACCATTTTTAAGAGTTCACACAGATCAGTGGCATTAAATATGTTCACACTGTCCTCTAACCATCACTACCATCCACCTCCAGAACTTTTTCATCATCCCAAACTGAACCTCCAGACCCATTAACCAGTAACTCCCCATCCTCCCCTCCCCTCAGCCTCTTACTTTTAAAATTTGACCTACCCATAGCCTTCCCCATCTCAGATAATGATATTTCATCCTTCCACTTGTTCTGGAAAAACTCTGGACTCATCGTTGACTCTTCGTTCTCACCCTACCTCTAAATCCATCAGGAGGGACTTCTCTGGTGGCACAGTGGTTAACAATCCGCCTGCTAACGCAGGGGACATGGGTTTGAGCCCTGGTCAGGGAAGATCCCACATGCTGTGGAGCAACTAAGCCCGTGTGCCACAACTACTGAGACTGCTCTAGAGCCTGCAGGCCACAACTACTGAGCCCCCATGCCGCAATTACTGAAGCCCGTGTGCCTAGAGCCCGTGCTCTGCAACAAGAGGAGCCACCGCAATAAGAAGCCCGCACACCTCAAGGAAGAGTAGCCCCCAATCGCTGCAACTAGAGAAAGCACGCGCGCAGCAACAAAGACCCAACACAGCCAAAAAAACAAAAAACAAAGAAACAAAAACTAGCAAGGGTATCAGAAAAAAAGGAAAGTCAGATAAACTGTTATAGAGAAGAGGTTAAAAAAACATGATGATTAATTGTAATATGGTGTCCTGGATGGGATCTTGGACAGAAAAAGGGTGTAGGGAAAAACGAGTAAAATCCGAATCATGTCTACAGTTTAGTTAATAGAACTACACCAGTGTTGGCTTCTTTGATGTGACAAATGTACCATAGTAATGTAAAATGTCAATGTTATGGGAAACTGGGTGAGAGAACTCTCTGTTCTATCTTTGCAACTACATCTAAAACCAATCTGAAATAAAATTTGAAATAAATTTTAAAACATAACCACACACATATTACCTCTCTGACCTCTCCTACTCCTTTCCTCTGGCTCACTCTACTCCAGCCACGCTAGCATCCTTGCTGTTCCTGGAACATGCCAGGCCCGTTCAGCTTACGATCTTTGTGCTCTGGCTCTTCCCTCTGCCTAGTCCTCTCTTCTTCCAGATATCCACTCTCTCACCTTTCAAGTTTTTGCTCAAATCTTACATTTTAAGACAAGCAACCTATCCTTCAATCCCTAGAAATCCCAACCCCCCCCCAACCCTGTATTACTTATTCTCTTTTTCCATAGCACTTACCACCTTCTAACCTTCTAACATGCTCTCTATCTTACCTATTTATTACATTTATATAAGGGCAGAATCTTTGTCTGTTTAGTGCACTAATGTATCCTAGGCACTTACAGCAGCACCTGGCACATAGAAGGCACGCAATAAATATTTGTTGATTAAGCTGCATGAAAGCCTACTACATGCCAGAAATACTGGGAGAAAAAAAGAAACACTTCAGAGATAGTTCCATCCCTAGAGAAGACAGCCTTATATCAAGGGAGAAAGATGTTAACTTTTCACACAAATATAAGGCATGTATCTTATTTCTATACAATTAATCATTCTTACACACAGAGATGCTAAAATTTGAATATGATATGAAATGTTTTATACTGGTACCATTTGGGAGAATACCTTGTTCTGGATTCACCTCTTCATTTGCTAATTTTAGAAAATACATGTCTAACTCTGGCTCCAGTTAATGCCTTGAGTATTTCTTTAAAAATCTTTAAGTCTGTACAAAACATTCAGACCTCATAGATCTATAGTCAGAAGTCAGGTGGGCTCACCTGGTTCCTCTTCTCTGGGTCTTACAAGGCTGAAAAGAAGGTGTTGACCAGCTTGGCCTTTTATCTGGAGGCTCTGGAGGAGAATCTGCTTCTGAGCTTGTTCAAGTTTTTGCCAGAATGCAGTTCCTTGCAGTATAGGGCTGAGGTCCCATTTCCTTTCTGGCTGTCAGCCAGGAGCCTCTCTCAGACCTTTAAGGCTGCCTGCATTCCACATCACATGCCCTCTCCATCTTCAAACCAGCAACAGTGAGTCAAGTCCTTCTCCTGCTTTGAATCTCTCACTTCATCTGCCACATCTCTCTTGCTTCATAAGGGACCCATTCAGATAATCCAGGGTAATCTACCTTAATTACATCTGCAAAATCCCTTTTGTCATGTAAAGTAATACATTCACAGGTTCCAGGAATTAGGGTATGAACATCTTTCAAGAGCCATTTTGCCTACATATTTGCGTTTCCACCAATTAGTTTATTCTAGTTCAAATCTCATGGAAGGACACTGTCCTTTATAAGAAATGTCTACTAAATACTCAAATTTCTCTAGTTTTTCAGAACATGACCTCCAATCAACGGTAATATCTGTTCTAGTTCCATAAGAATATGTATTTATTCTTAAATAACTGTCCTAACCTAATTCCATTTCCCCAGCCTTCCAAGATGCCTACAACTTCTTTAACAAGGATAAAACTGGCTGTATTGATTTACATGGAATGATGTGCACTTTAGCTAAGTTGGGAGTGAATCTAACCAAGCATGAGGTCTATAATGAACTAATATGTGCTGATATTGATCGTGAGTACTTTGACTTGTCATTATTTTTTTCATAAAAAATTTTTATAAATATATATTTTTTCTCAGACTACATAAACATGAGAAGTAAACCTCATTCATTTGCCAAAAGCACATATATGTGTTTCTCTTTAAAGTTATCAGTGTACAAGTTATGAAATCAAATTAATGCTATAAAATGGGCTAGTCTTTGAAAAAGCCCGTGTGGAAACGAAAAGTGACTGTCGTATTTAATATCAAATTCAGATTACTTGTCCTAATGTACATTTTGGAGTGTGCCTTGAAATAACAGATACAAAGGCATTGACAATTTCAAAAATTACCTGTTACTGTTAGCCAAAGTTGGCTTCACCTCTTGGTGGGTGTTGAGGCAAAAGACACAACCAAGCCAAAGAGCAGAAGGAAGGATTTATTACTTGCAACAAGTAAGGAGAATGCTGAGGATCTTTCCCAAAGCAGTGTCTCCCCAGACAGCAAGAATGGGGAGGTTTTAAACTAAGGGTACATGCATATTCATGAAGGGGCTGGAGCAGAGGAGAATTCAGCATAGATTTGGGGCAAAGGTCGACAGAGTCCAGGCTCTAGTTGATTGAGGTTATGAGGGTCAGCAAAGGTCAGCAGCATCATTCCTTAGGCTCTAGGTATTTTGGTAAAGGTTGAGTGTGCTCAAGGGGGTTTGGATCCTGTAAAACAGCTCAAGAATGTGCTTCAGGCTAACCTCAATTTTCAAAACAGAACTGGGAGTCTTTACAACTGATATATTGTTTCCAATATGGTTAAGTTATTTTCCTGGGCTGGTAATACCAGTCTGTTCTTACATTCTTTGTTCCTTTCAACTCATTAACTCTGAGGCGTATTCTTCTGCAAGGACAAGCACTGTGGCCAGGCTTAGATGACAAAATGGCTTAGGCCTAAAATGGCTTCTCTTATGTCAAGAAAGTTATGCCTAGTTTTCTTCCTCCGGGACCCCCTACCCTATCTGCCTACATTGCCAAGGAAATCCAAGCCCTTTGTTTCTGTTTGAATCATTTTAGTACAAATCTTCCTTCCATCATTAGAGCCCACCTATATTGAATCTTAAATGCCACAGCATTTTTATTGATATTTTTAAAGCATATAGGTAATGTTTTCTTTGAATATACTGATTTAGTGACTAATAGTAATAGCCCAAGTTGGTGTGTTGTGTGGAATATATATTCAGCACAGTACCTCATCTCACCACTCCTCACCCACCTGCCAGTGCCCCATTCAATAAGCAGCATCCCATGTGTGTCAGTCACCATTAATTAAAGTGTCACTTGTTTCTACTAACTCTACCCAAATTTTTATTCTTTCATTGAAACACAAACACTCTAATAGCACTCGCTATCTTTTAATTTTAGAGGAAACAGGGTAAAACTCTGGCATATTCTAATAATAGAAATATAGAGGTGGGAGTGAAGTGGGAAGGTAAATATGTCCTTGTTCTGAGCTTTAGATCTCTGTTGCAGAAGACGGGAAGGTGAATTTCTCAGACTTCATAAAGGTGCTAACAGATAACAACCGCTTCCTTAAGGCTGTGGGTGAGTAGAGATATTGCTGAATAGATGGCAGATGGTTAGTTGCAATTCATGGCACTGTAAAGATTATTCATTTAGGTCTCCAATCCGGAAGGTGTAGCCTGGATGTGATTTACTATTGTACTGCTTCTCTAAAACAAAATTTGCTAAGGAAATTGATACCGTTTTAGAATTTTAACTTAAATGCATCAAGTCCTTCTGCAGAAGACACTGCTTTTTGGACTCCAATGAGAACACTCAGGCAGTGGTGTAGAAAATTTTGGTCACCTTTTATAGTACTTTAATTCTTTACCAGTACCTGTGCTACTTTGGGAGGTACTCCTCCTACAGAAGAAAAATTGTCTTTTTAGAAAAAGAAAAATGCTCTCTCTCTCTCAGGCAAATTTGGGTATAGATAATTCACTGTTCCTGAAAAATATCTTCCTCACCCTGGTGAAGCCTCTGCCCTCAGTGTGAGGGCTGGAGAGTCTGCTGGAGGTTCGAGAGCATGTTTTCACACAAGGTTATAATGAAGTGGAGGTACTCAAATTATTGCTGTTAGTCCTCTAATGGTTTGTTTATGAGTTTAACAAGCTGCCTTGGAAAATCTAACCCTATTCATATCATGTCTTCTAGGATAAATGCATTCCAAATTCCAAATATTGTATACAGTTTTGAAAAATACATCCTTTCATAAGCTATGAACTGTTTTAGTATAAACAGAAGTTACTATTTCAAGTATCACTATAGTAACAAGGGTTTGCCTGCACACCAGAAGTGTGTATATCAACAATTCCTTTACATAGAAGAACAGAACAATAGTCCTTAACACATAATTCATGTTTATGTTAAATGTATTACTGTATTTACTTAGAAGTCACTGAACTAAAAGTATTTCATTTAAAATTCCATGATTATTTTGTCTGTTCAGTTATCAAAATGACCTTTTTACCAAATAGAACAGACTTCGAATGTTTTTCTGTAATTCTCTATTTCTTGACTTGGTATTAATATTGTATATACAGTAAAACAACTGTAACTTTAATCCTTTTTATGATAGATTTTTTTTCAGAAGGCATTTTGAATTTTTTTTTTCCCTCCATAGTTCCAGAAACGGAGAGCTGTTTAGATGTAGCTGGCAACCCAGGGAGCCTATTGTTTGATATCCTATCAAAGCTTGTAGAGACTTCAGCCTTACCCAATAAGGCTACAGAGGAAATAGTAAGGTAGGTGGCAAAGAAAGAACAAAAACGACCTTCTTGGCAGCATTTATGAGGATATTAACAAGGCAGCCACCTCTCCCTAACATCCTACTCCACGGATCTGCTCCAAAACGAAGGAGAAGGTGTATAGGCAAATAAATAGTCATGTGCCACAGCATGAGGCTGTATTCCTTCATCCTCACTGCACTGCCTAGTTCTGACATTGCAAGGTTGATTCAGACGATCTCAGTGCCCCTTGAAAGCCTAAGACAGCCAAAAGTTCAGCTTCTCCTACCCTAGGCTAGAGAATCCCAGAGGAAAGAGACTTTTCCAGGAATGATTTTGGGTGAGCTTGGAAATCTAGTTTGAATACAAGATACTCCCATTCACACTGGATCTACCAGGGGCTGTCAAAAGGTCCTTTGGGATGAGGTACAGCAATTTCATACTTCTCAAAGTAGTCTTTGGACTGGAGCCAGAATTAGACTTGAGAATAGAGGATAAGGAAACATTCTCACACCCAAATGGGTTTATTCCAGCAAATATCACTAAAGATACATTTCCTCAATCTATGTCTATCATTGTATTACAAAAATTGTTTCTGTTATCAATCTTTTCAACTCTTACTCTCTCAAAGCATTCTACTATCCCACTTAGAGAGACTTAAAAATACAGAATGCCAACAACAATGTAAAATATCCTTCTGCTCCTCAACAGGTAATCTCTTTATACTATCCTACACCTCGGTCAGATGTGGAACAGAGGGTGCACAACATGGTACATTTCATTCCAAGTCAAATACATTTATTAAATGCCTGCTGTTGGTACACAAATTTGGCACATTCCTTAACCATTCAGCCTCAGTTTCCTCATCTATAAAATGAGAATAATAATACCCATAACACAATTATAGGGAAATTGTGAGGATATGTGATAATGCAGGTAAAGTGCTCAGCAAATCATAAGAGCTCAATAAATGTTAGCTATTATTATTATGTGAAAGTAACTAGAATAAACATAGAATACACACGTTATTTACTTTAATCCTCACCTACTGATATACCCTATCACCCCCACTTTACAGATTAAAAAAGCTAAAGCACAGGTCAGTTAAGTAACCTGCCCAAAGGGGTAGGGGTGCCTAGATTCTAGCACAAACTGTCTGGTTCCAGAAACCATGCTCTTTTCCACCTCCTTGTATTGCTGCTTATATCCAGTAAGTGCTCAGGACATGTTAGCAGATGTTGGTGTTTTTATTGTTATTATGGTTGTGGTAGTTACTTATCATATACTTGGTTCCTAAGGAGATCAGAAGTATTTAATAGGTGGCATTTGCATTTAAGGAGCTTAAAATATCAATTGAAAGAAGGGACTTCCCTGGTGGCACAGTGGTTAAGGATCCTCCTGCCAATGTAGGGGACACGGGTCCGATCCCTGGTCCAGGAAGATCCCACATGCTGCAGAGCAGCTAAGCCCGTGCGCCACAACAACTGAGCCTGCGCTCTAGAGCCCACAAGCTGCAACTACTGAAGCCCGTGTACCTAGAGCCTGTGCTCCACAAAAAGAGAAGCCACCACAGTGAGAAGCCCGTGCATCACAACGAAGAGTAGCCCCCACTCGCTGCAACTAGAGAAAGCCCGTATGCAGCAACAAAGACCCAACGCAGCCAAATAAATAAATAATTAATTTTAAAAAAATCTTCCAACAAACAAAAGTCCAGGACTAGATGGCTTCACAGGTGAATTCTATCAAACATTTAGACAAGAGCTAACACCCATCCTTCTCAAACTCTTCCAAAAAACTGCAGAGGAAGGAACACTCCCAAACTCATTCTACAAGACCACCATCACCCTGATACCAAAACCAGACAGAGATACTACAAAAAAAGAAAATTACAGACCAATATCACTGATGAATATAGATGCAAAAATCCTCAACAAAATACTAGCAAACAGAATCCAGCAACACATTAAAAGGATCATACACCATGAACAAGTGGGCTTTATCCCAGGGGTGCAAGGATTCTTCAATATATGCAAATCAATCAATGTGATACACCATACTAACAAACTGAAGAATAAAAACCATATGATCATCTCAATAGATGCAGAAAAAGCTTTTGACAAAATTCAACACCGATTTATGATAAAAACTCTCCAGAAAGTGGGCACAGAGGGAACCTACCTCAACATAATAAAGGCCATATATGACAAACCCACAGCAAACATCATTCTCAATGGTAAAAAACTGAATGCATTTCCTCTAAGATCAGGAACAAGATAAGGATGTCCACTCTCGCCACTATTATTCAACATAGTTTTGGAAGTCCTAGCCACGGCAATCAGAGAAGAAAAAGAAAGAAAAGGAATACAAATTGGAAAAGAAGAAGTAAAACTGTCACTGTTTGCAGATGACATGATACGTTACATAGAGAATCCTAAAGATGCCACCAGAAAACTACTAGAGCTAATCAATGATTTTGGTAAAGTTGCAGGATGCAAAATTAATGCACAGAAATCTCTTGCATTCCTATACACTAACAACGAAAGATCAGAAAGAGAAATTAAGGAAACAATCCCACTCACCACTGCAACAAAAAGAATAAAATACCTAGGAATAAACCTACCTAAGGAGGTAAAAGACCTGTACGCAGAAAACTGTAAGACACTGATGAAAGAAATTAAAGATGACACAAACAGATGGAGAGATATACCATGTTCTTGGATTGGAAGAATCAATATTGTGAAAATGACTATACTACCCAAAGCAGTCTATAGATACAATGCAATCCCTGTCAACTTACCAGTGGCATTTTTTACAGAACTAGAATAAAAATCTTAAAATTTGTATGGAGACACAAAAGACCCCAAATAGCCAAAGCAATCTTGAGGGAAAAAAAGGCACTGGAGGAATCAGACTGCCTGACTTCAGACTATACTACCAAGCTACAGTAATCAAGACGATATGGTACTGGCACAAAAACAGAAATATGGATCAATGGGACAGGATAGAAAGCCCAGAGATAAACCCACGCACCTGTGGTCAACGAATCTATGACAAAGGAGGCAAGGATATACAATGGAGAAAAGACAGTCTCTTCAATAAGTGGTGCTGGGACAACTGGACAGCTACATGTAAAAGAATGAAATTAGAACACTTCTAACACCATACACAAAAATAAACTCAAAATGGGTTAAAGACCTAAACGTAGGACCAGACACTATAAAACTCTTGGAGGAACACATATTCAGAACACTCTATGACATAAATCACAGAAAGATCTTTTTTCACCCACCTCCTACAGTAATGGTAATAAGAACAGAAATAAACAAATGGGACCTAATGAAACTTAAAAGCTTTTGCAAAGCAAAGGAAACTACAAACAAGATGAAAAGACAACCCTCAGAATGGGAGAAAATATTTGCAAATGAATCAATGGACAAAGGATTAATCTCCAAAATATATAAACAGTTCATGCAGCTCAATATTAAAAAAAACAAACAACCCAATCAAAAAATGGGCAGAAGACCTAAATAGACGTTTTTCCAAAGAAGACATACAGATGGCCAAGAAGCACATGAAAAGCTGCTCAACATCGCTAATCATTAGAGAAATGCAAATCAAAACTACAATGAGATATCACCTTACACCAGTTAGAATGGGCATCATCAGAAAATATACAAACAACAAATGCTGGAACTTTGTTATAAAGCAGAAACTAACACACCATTGCAGAGCAATTATACTCCAATAAAGATGTTTAAAAAGTTTTAAAAAAAATTCTGGAGAGGGTGTGGAGAAAAAGGAACCCTCTTGCACTATTGGTGGGAATGTAAATTGATACAGCCACTGTGGAGAACAGTATGGAGGTTCCTTAAAAAACTAAAAATAGAATTACCATATGACCCAGCAATCCCAGTACTGGGCATATACCCAGAGAAAACCATAATTCAGAAAGACACATGCACCCCAATGTTCATTGCATCAATGTTTACAATAGCCAGGTCATGGAAGCAACCTAAATGCCCAAAGACAGATGAATGGATAAAGAAGATATGGCACATATACACAATGGAATATTACTCATCCATAAAAAGGAACGAAATTGGGTCACTTGCAGAGACATGGATGGATCTAGAGACTGTCATACAGATTGAAGACAGAAAGAGAAAAACAAATATCGTATATTAATGCATATACCTGGAATCTAGAAAAATGGCACAGATGAACCAGTTTGCAAGGCAGAAATAGAGACACAGATGTAGAGAACAAACGTATGGACACCAAGGGGGGGAAGTGGCGGGGTGTTGGTGGTGGTGGGATGAATTGGGAGATTGGGATTGACATATATACACTAATATGTATAAAATAGATAACTAATAAGAACCTCCTGTATAAAAAATAAATAAAATACAATTCAAAAAAAAAGTGTTTACTCTCTTAAGGATGAATAGACATCCAAGGATCAAGAGATATTTAAGGAAAACCTGTGTTACTAAAGAAAGATTAAAACAGGAAGAAAGGGAGGGAGGGAGGGAGGAAAGGAAACAGTTATAAATATAACCTGGTATATAATCATCAAACAAAGATTAGAGTTTCAGGGAAGGGAGAGACTCTATACTACACCAGCAGTTTTCTGACTTGGGCACTCATCATTATCACCTGGAGCGATTGTTAAAACACATCGCTGGGCCCCAGGGTTTCTGATTCAGGAGTTTTGTGTGAGACCCAAGAATTTGTATTTCTAACAAGTTCCCAGTGCTGCTGCTGCTGCTGCTACTGATTTTAGGACCACACCCAGAGCCATAGAGTCTGTAGAGAATACTCTGAAGGAAAGAAAAGGTGAGCCTTAAAGAACCTAGTAGGAAGTAAATTACACTGAGAGAAACGACTATTACTCTATATTCAGAGGCCAGTGAGAACATTGTGGGTGGATGGGTTCAAGGCTAGGGAAGGACCCTAGTTTGTGGCTCAATATCAAAACAAACAAACAAACAACCCGATCAAAAATGGGCAGAAGATCTAAATAGACGTTCCTCCAAAGAAGACATACAGATGGCCAAGAGGCACATGAAAAGATGCTCAACATCGCTAATTATCAGAGAAATGCAAATCAAAACTACAGTAAGTTATCACCTCACACCGGTCAGAATGGCCATCATCAAAAAGTCTACAAACAATAAATGCTGGAGAGGGTGTGGGGAAAAAGGAACCCTCCTATACTGCTGGTGGGAATGTAAACTGATACAGCCACTATGGAGAACAGTATGGAGGTTCCTAAAGAAACTAAAAAACACAGCTACCATATGACCCAGCAATCCCACTCCTGGACATATATCCAGAGAAAAACATGGTTCAAAAAGATACATGCACCCCAGTGTTCATTGCAGCGCTATTTACAATAGCCAAGACATAGAAGCAACCTAACATGGATCATAATCGATAGGTATTTTTCTAGACAAGACTGGGAAGTCTTGGGGAAGAGGAAGGAAGGCAAAGCCCAGGGAATGCATATATAAAGTAATTAAATGGCCTGTGGAAAATATCAGTAGATGTTCTATAAATGTCACAGAAACAAGCCCTCAATAAATAGTATTGAGTGAATATACAAATTAAATTTAAAATGAACGCATTCAGCATATATAACTTGTAACTTGACGTTTTTTTCTTTCTGTCCAACACTCAGGCACTTTTTTTCAGTAGGACTATGGCACTTTTTTTCAGTAGGACTGTAGCACTTTTTAACCACCTGTGAATTACTTTTTTTTTTTCCTAGCTATTTCCAAAGAAAATTCCAGGAAACCACCTCGGAAACGGTGTGGAGCCCTTGTGCTACGAGTTATGGAAAAAGGAGATTTAAGCCAGACACATGCACACCTGCAAGCTCAAGCACAGCCACCTTTGCTCATGCTGCCCGGATTGCAATAATGAAAGAAAAGGATTTATTTAAATCTCTTGAAGAGCTCAAGAGTAAGAGCCATTTGTCCTCTCCCCACTGTTGTAAAGGATTTATTTATATATTACTGGTCAGAAATAAATGCTAGATGCCAAGTGCTTTAAGAGTAGGGCCACAGGCGGGGCTTCCCTGGTGGTGCAGTGGTTGAGAGTCGATGCAGGGGACACGGGTTCGTGCCCTGGTCTGGGAAGATCCCACATGCCGCGGAGCGGCTGGGCCCGTGAGCCATGGCCGCTGAGCCTGCGCGTCTGGAGCCTGTGCAAAAAAACAAAAGAGTAGGGCCACAGCCTATGCTGAGTGTCTGGTCTCTGTCACACAGATATCATTTGAAAGCAAATGTACCTGAATCCCCAGACACCTGTATGAAGCTGAAAGTCTGTGGATGCTTGGGTGGTAGGAGCAGGAGAGTAAAGAAGGGGTGGCATGGCCCCTGAGGAAATGAATAGGCAAAGAGCAAAATAGGTACCACATGTATGTCTTTTATGTGAATTTCTTCTTACATTATTTGTGATACCAGTTTTTTTTTTTTATCTTCTTAGGATGCAGTCTTCCTTCAGATAGCCCATATTCAAAAATACCCATCTTTCCACTGCTTCCTAATGTGGATAGGGTGGTGACGGGAAAGCCATTCAAAGACATACAGAAATTAGAAATGCTAAGGAGAAAGGAGCCTCTGAATTTCTCTGAGAACAATTTTTTCCATAAAAAAGACTGGAAAACACAGGTGAGATTTAGATTATGTCATATCAGTTAAATACTTAGGTTTTTAAGTTCTAACTTAACAGAACTAGTAATGTGCTTTTTAATGACAAATATTTTCAATCATGATATTTCAAACCAGATTCCATAGCCATGTTCCTAAATTTAAAGCCCAGGTGTAAATATTTCATTTAATTTCAACAAATAGTTTAACTTATTGAAAATACATAATATTATCATTCTAATCTAGTCCATTACAACATCTAATCTAATATACAATAAATGTCAATTAGAAACCAAGAAATGGAACTTTCAGGTTTCAGAATGAAAGTAACTGAGCTAACATGAACACTACCCCCACCAATCTACTCACTCACCATGCCCAACCCATCACACAGACTCATGTGACCACATAAAAATACCAAATGAAATAGAGTGACATATAAAAATGCATTCAAAAGAAAGGGACCCCTTTGTTTCAGAAAGAAGAGAGAACCTAAGGCTAGAATGGTATGTTCATAAATGACCCTGTGAGTGGCTGAGGGAGAGGTGAGAGGTGAAGCCCTCATGGGGCTTCACATGGATCTGGATCCTTCATATGGATCTAGGCCCTGATGGCTAGGGGTTGTGGTTTTTGGGGTTTTTTTCCCCAGTGGGAATGAATATTTATTTATTTATTTTAATTTTTTTTTTCATGTCTTTTTTTCTAACATCTTTATTGGAGTATAACTGGTTTACAATGGTGTGTTAGTTTCTGCTTTATAACAAAGTGAATCAGTTATACGTATACATATGTCCCCATATCTCTTCCCTCTTGCGTCTCCCTCCCTCCCACCCTCCCTAAGGGGTTGGGGTTTTGATGACTGTTCAGGGTCAGGAGATATGGACCCTGTAGGTGAGCAGCTAGGACTGAAACCTCTACAAAACCAGAATCTGGAAGGGCTGCCCTTTTAGTGAAAGGAGGAGTCCCCTGGTGCAACACAAACAACCACCAGTTAGAACCAGTTAGGAGACATAAGAAGATAAAATGACCTCATTTAAAATAGTAACAGAAGAGATAAAACTCCTAGAGATTACTTAGGAAATATAAAATATCTATATAAAGAAATGGTTAAGATGCTCCTAAAGGACCCAAAAGAAAATGTGAACAAACAGAAAGGCAGACCATGTTCTCAATTTACAATGTTTGACATCATAAAGATGTTGTTCTTTCTTGCTTGATCTATAACTTTAATGTGATTTTTTGAATTTACCCAAAGGATTTTTATAACTAACTAATCTGGTTCATACACAAAAAATAAGAACAGTCAGAATAATCTGAAAGAAAAACTTAATGAACACAGAGAGTAACTTTACCAAATATTAAGGCATATTAAAAGTCTGAATAATTAAAATAGTGGAGCTATTGTCAAATTAATAGATCCAAAGAACAAAATACAAAAATAGATAAAAATATACAGAGAATTTTAATTTTTAAAAGATGTGACATTTCTGGGACTTCCCTGGTGGCACAGTGGTTAAGAATCCTCCTGCCAGTGCAGGGGACACAGGTTCGTGCCCTGGTCGGGGAAGATCCCACATGCCACAGAGCAGCTGAGCCCGTGCGCCACAACTACTGAGCCTGCATTCTAGAGCCCGCGAGCCACAACTACTGAGCCTGCATGCCACAACTACTGAAGCCCGTGCGCCTAGAGCCCATGCTCCGCAACAAGAGAAGCCACCGCAGTGAGAAGCCCACGCACCGCAACAAAGAGTAGTCCCCGCTTGCTGCAACTAGAGAAAGCCCGTGCGCAGCAACGAAGACCCAAAGCAGCCAAAAATAAATAAATCAATAAAAAAAAGTGACATTTCAATACAACATGGAAAAGATAGATTGTTTAATAAACAGTGTACTAGTTAGCCATCTGAGAAAAAAAATTGAGATGCATAAATTACACCTTCCACAAATTCCAAATGGATCAAAGATATATAGGTAAAAGGAAAAAATGGAAAGAGGAAGAGAATAAAAGAAATCTTTAAAATACTGAAACTCTGGGAAGGCCTTCCTAACAATGACACAAAAGTAATTTTTAATAGAAAGATCCTAATTCAAGTACTTCAAGATCAAAAATCCCTACATGGCCAAAAAAGTCACATTTGCAACACATAACACAAAGCGCTAACTTCTCTAATACATCAAAGAGCTTCAAATTGATTAGAAAAAACTAACCTATATAAAAATGAGCAAAGGATATGAACAGTTTTCAGGAACATGAAAAGATATTCAATCTCACTCTTCATAAAAGATCCAAATTAAACCTACCCTGAGATATTATCTTTCCATATTAGATTGCCCAAGACCAAAAAGCTGAAAAACACATGGGGCACTCCTAAATTGTAGATACGAGTTTAAATTGATTCAACCTCTACAGAGGAAATTTGGTAATATTTACCAGAATGACAGACCTCGTTCCTTTTGACTATAGGGGAGGTACAATGTCTCCTCTACCCTCTTAAGGTTTTTGGCAGGGCCTGAGAATTAAATCGACATAAGACAGTTAAAATGGAGAAAAGCAAACACATTTTATTAAATTTTACACGTACCTGGGAGAATGAAGACCCAAAGAAGCAATTAGAATTGAACACTTATGTACTGAAATGGACAGAGTAGTGAATTATGAAAAAGTATCCAGACAAAGAGGCTTGGGCTAGGGTAGTTAAGTGGGTGAAGAAGTGAGTAGGAAGATAAGGATTAGTTTAACAAGGTATGTTAAGAGTAACTGCATAAGAATAAAATACTTCTCTAAAATCATAAAAAATTCCCTGGCAGTCCAGTGGTTAGGACTCCATGCTCTCACTGCTGAGGGTCTGGGTTCAATCCCTGGTTGGGGGACTAATATCCCACATCCCACAAGCTGCACAGTGTGGCCAAAAATAAGTAAGAATGTAAAAAATCATAAAAAACAGAATAAAATAAAAAAACAAAATTTGTACAGATTTCTCTTTGCCTTGACTCCTTGTCCCTAATGATATGCATGTTACTTTCCTCCTGGTATAGGGAGGACATCTTCCATACGGGGAGTTTATCTCCTGTATTTAGGGGAAAAAAAGGAGAACTCAGTGTACCCTTCTTACACCTGCTGTTCTTCAAGTGCCTTTAGCTCAAAATAATCCTTATGCCAAAGTGGCGTATTTGGGGGTGGCATATTCTGTCACCTTCAGGACCTGGCAATTCCACTCCTGGGACACCACCTAAGATACACAGATATCCTTACACATATTCCAAATGCCACCCATAAAAGGGTAATTCATTACAGGGTCATTTCTGCTCGCAAAAGATTGGTGGGGGGGTGGGGGAGAGACTAAATAACCATTAATAGGGACTAGTTACGTTAGGCTCCAAACACACAGTGCCATGTTCCGCAGCCATGTTAATGACTAAGAAGCTCTTTGTGCAGTGATGTGAAAGATCTCCAGGTGGAAGAAGCAAGACACAAGGCAGTATGAATAGTACAGCTATTTGTGTAAAAGGAGGAAAAGTCAATAGGAAATATGGACAGTTTCTTCTTGTAAAATGGCCTGGAAGGAAACACAAGAAATTATGACATTGGTCGCCTGTAGAAAGGGAAACTAGGGGGTTGGGAGAGAAAAGTGCCAGGGAGATCGCAGGGTAGACTCACCATACTTTCAGAATTTTGAACCATGTGCATGCTTTACCCTCTAAAAATACCTGAAATAGGGCTTCCCTGGTGGCGCAGTGGTTGAGAGTCCGCCTGCCGATGCAGGGGACACGGGTTCGTGCCCCTATCCCGGAATATCCCACGTGCCGCGCAGCGGCTGGGCCCGCGAGCCATGGCCGCGGAGCCTGTGTGTCCGGAGCCTGTGCTCCGCAACGGGAGAGGCCACAGCAGTGAGAGGCCCGCGTACAGCAAAAAAAAAAAAAAAAAAAAAAAAAAAATACCTGAAATAAAAAAGAAGTACTGTTTTGAAGAGTATTAGACAATAAGAACTAAAATAGTACGCCATGGTAACATGGAAGATGAGGAAGGCAGTGCCCAGAATTAAAGCTTTCTAAATTCCTTTTATTGTTTGGGGAGAGGCTTATGATATTGATTAAATCTATAATTTGTTACATTAATTTTAAGTATTAAAACTGTGAAGACAGTCACTAAAAACTAAAATGAATAACTGCCAAAACAGTAGAGGAAGAAAAAAATAAGAAAAAAAAAACATGAAAAAATAGAAAGTGCAAAACAAAGTAGGCAGAAGAATCCAAATATATCAGTAATCACAATAAAAGATTAAACTCACCAGTTTAAAAAAATAAAGGGAGGAAGGAAGAAAGGATCATTTTCAAGTTAAAAAAGATTCTGATTTTTTTAAAACTGGTTTTAAGATGTATATTCTTTAAGGGAGACACCTAAGTTATTACACAGAAACTTCAAAGGGACAGAAGAAGATATATCACGCAAATACGAATCAAAATAAGTTGTTCTCCATACATTAGTGTGGGGAAAAGAAAATTTAAGGAAAATACAACTAAAGATAGAGATGCTGTCTAATGATTTTTAAAAATCATCAGGAGAATCTTAACAATAAAAGAAACAAACAAATAAAACAGACACAGATTCACATAGAACAAACTAGTGGTTACCAGAGGGGAGAAGGATGAGGACAGGGGCAAAACAGGTGAAGGAGATTAAGAGGTGCAAACTACCAGATACAAAACAAATAACTTACAAGGATGTAATGTACAATACAGGGAATATAGTTAATATTTTATAATCACTTTGTATGGAGCATAATCTATTAAAATATTGAATTACTGTTTGTACACTTGAAACTAATATAATATTGTAAGTCAACTATACTTCAATGTAAAATTTGTTTTAATAAAATAAAAATACATATTTTTAAATTTTTATTCTTTTTCAACTTTTTTATTTTATTTTTTATTTTGGCTGCACCATGCAGCATGCAGGATCTTATCTCCCCAACCAGGGATCCAACCCATGCCCCCTGCAGTGGAAGCATGGATTCTTTTTTTTTTTTTTTTTTTGCCGTACGCGGGCCTCGAGCACTGTTGTGGCCTCTCCCGTTGCGGAGGACGCGCAGGCTCAGCGGCCATGGCTCACGGGCCCAGCCGCTCCGCGGCATGTGGGATCTTCCCGGACCGGGCCACGAGCCCATGTCTCCTGCATCGGCAGGCGGACTCTCAACCACTGCGCCACCAGGGAAGCCCGGAAGCGTGGATTCTTAACCACTGGACCACCAGGGGAGTCCCTTTACTTCTTGGAAAAAAAAATTTAAATCATGAGGAAGATATAACTATTCTGAATCTGTACACACCTAGCAAATTAACAGATAAGGTGATAATTAACAGAATAATAAGGATTGGCTTTAGACTTTTTAAGGCATTATACATGGTAAAAATAAATACTAAATGAATAAGTAAATCCATAAGTACAGTGGGAGATTTTTATGCATCTTCAGAAACTGATAATGCAAAGGAGCGGTTGGGGGGATAAAATCCTCTCACAAAAATTTAAGTTTAACAGAAACATGAAACTATAGCTTGATGTAGAATCAGAGTCTAAGTTGTTTCAGGACATAAGAGATGAGCACAATTTGTAGCCAGGAGGAAAAACCCTTAGAACTCCAGTTCTCAATCTTGGCTACAAAACAGAACCACCAGGGAGAGCTTTTAAAATCCTGGTGCCCAGGCCACAACCCTGTCCAGTTAAGTCAGATCTCTGGGAATGGGGCCCAGGCCTCAGTATTTTTTTAAGTTCCAACATGCAGCCAAAGCTGAAAACCACTGCTCAAAGAGAAGAGAAACTGAAGATGTTTGAAGATGTAGGAGAGGGGCAAGACTGGCTACATAACTTGCTAGGCCCAGTGCAAAACGAAAATGTAGGGCCCCTTGTCCCAAAATAATTAAGAATTTAAAGAAAGCAACAGGGACTTCGCTGGTGGTCCAGTGTCTAAGACCACGCTCCCAATGCAGGGGGCCCAGGTTCAATCCCTGGTCAGGGAACTAGATCCCACATGCCGCAACTAAGAGTCTGCATGCTGCAAATAAAGATCCCGCATGCCACAACTAAGACCCAGTGCAGCCAAATAAATAAATAAATAAATTTTTTTTAATAAAAATAAAGACAGCAACGATAAAACATTAAACCAGACTTAGGGCCCTTCTAAGTATAAGGTCCTGTGTAACTGCACAGATCACACACCCATGAAGCCAGCCCTGGAAAGAGGAAAATTGAAGGGATAAGGTTCAGGAGGAGACCTTGGAAATTAAGAAAAGCTCTCAGATATAAGAGGGAAGGAGGGAAAAAATGGGTTAAAGGATGGAGAAATCATAAGGTGGAAAGAAGAGCTGAAAGAATTCATATTAGGGGAATTCCCCGGCAGTCCAGTAGTTAGGACGCTGTGCTTTCAACTGCCGAGGGCCTGGGTTCCACCCCTGGTCGGGGAACTAAGATCCCACAAGCTGGTGCAGCGCAGCTAAGGGAGTTTGAAGGTCTGGTTTTCCAGCAGCCGCTATGAGGACTGTAAGAGAGTTTACAACAAATGACGAAAAGTAATGTCAAGCAATACTGAGGGCCTGGAGGACACTGGGTCATATGCATTTTCAAAGAAAGCAATCTGCATATTTACATGATTTCCACCAACATTGTTCAGTAGCCCAGGAAGGAACAGGAAAAAAAACAGATGGCTGGTTCCCTGTGAGAATTTTGGGAGTAGTATAGGTTGTACTTTGTGGAGGGCACATTCATTTTTAGTGCTTTGGAAGTTTGGGTGAGGATGGAGTTGACTCCTCTCTACCCTCCACATCCATCCCAAACATAAACCATCCTGTGGTCTATACTCCTCTTATGAGTAAGCTTCACTATTAAGAAAGAGAGTTTGCTAGATGCCTATTTACACATGGCACTATACCAGGTACCCCAAAACAACTGACAAGTGCTGTAGAAATAACCTTGTAAATCATATACACACCCTTTCATAATACAATATGCTTCCGTGTATTTTTGTCTTTGTTTTATAATTCAACTAAAATATATTACTAACCTTCCTTTTTAAATGTTCATAAAGGCAGCAAATACAAAGCCTATCGACCCTACCTCAGGCTACCCAACTGACATCCTCACCATTGACCAAATACTCAAGAGAAAGCAGAATTGGACAGTGGCTGATGCAGCTGCTATTAAACAGCATGTGAGTATTCACTGTTCAACACCTTCAGAGAAACCATTGACAACTATGTCTTTAAAGTAAGACCAGATCATTTCTTATTTTCATCCATTGTAATGATATTTCTTGCTCTGTAATCAAATGGGTTCAAGTGTTAACTGTTATAATTCATCCTGCTAATCACCTATGGAGTCATACCCAGCATCATTTCTGGGACATTCATTTGTTTCATGCTGGAAATAGCAACTAATTAAGGTAGTAAACCAACGGTCACAGTGAGTGGTGTAATCAGGGAATTGTGACGAGTGAGTGCATCTTTATTATGGCAGCTAAAAGAATAATTGTAATAATAGTAGTTTAAGTATGCTTCCTAGGTGTTGGACACTGTGCTCTATAAGTAATCTACAAGTGCTCTACAGGTACTAATTCATTTACTTATCACAACAAATCTTTGAGGTAGGCACTGACTCCTTGTCATTTTACACATAGGCACAGAGAGGTTAAGTGACTTTCCCAAAGGCACACAGCTAGGAAGTAATAGGGCCAGAATTATAAGCATGGGTAGCTTGGCTTCAGAATTCACAACTGTGGATTAACCACAACTGTGTGCCACCTGTCTACTTTTGTGCCCTGACTTCTTAGCAACTTTTGTCCTCTAGAGACAGACTGGGGTGTATTTATTTTATGCCACCTCCCTTCTGCATTTGACACTAATGATCAGGCTCTCCTAGACACTTGCTACTTCCTTAACATTTACAATACTGCATCTTTAATTCTCCTTGTAGTTCTGTGTCCTTTCCTCTCTCTTCTCTTTCCTGAAGTTTCATCCCTTAAGTCTTTTTTTTTTGAAGTATAGTTGAAGTATAGTTGATTTACAGTGTGTCAGGTGTACAGCAAAGTGATTCAGTTATACATACACATATAAATATATTCTTTTTCAGATTCTTTTCCATTTCCCTGTGCTGTAAAGTAGGTCCTTGTTGTTTATTTTATATGTAGTAGCATGTATCTGTTAATCCCAAATTCCTAATTTATCCCTCCCCCCTTTCCTCTTTCAAACTTTGGTAACCGTAGTTTGTTTTCTACGTCTGTGAGTCTATTCCTATTTTGTAAATAAGTTCCTTTGTATCTTTTTTTAGATTCCACATATAAGGGATATCATATGATATTTGTCTTTCTCTGTCTGACTTACTTCACTCAGTATGATAATCTCTAGGTCCATCCACGTTGCTGCAAATGGCATTATTTCATTCTTTTTCATGGTTGATTAGTATCCCATAGTATATATATATAAACCACATCTTCTTTATCCATTCATCTGTCGATGGACATTTAGGCTCCTTGGGTCTTTGTTTTTGGCTGTGCTGGGTCTTCGTTACTGCACGCGGGCTTTCTCTAGCTGTGGTGAGTGGGGGCTACTCTTCGTTGCAGTGCGCGGGCTTCTCATTGTGGTGGCTCCTCTTGTTGCGGAGCACGGGCTCTCGGCGCGCGGGC
Organism: Mesoplodon bidens; assembly: GCF_964165515.1. NCBI lineage: Eukaryota > Metazoa > Chordata > Mammalia > Artiodactyla > Ziphiidae > Mesoplodon > Mesoplodon bidens. The sequence continues at coordinate 47,719,495 of NC_138179.1, read as the reverse complement.
TTCAGTAGTTGTGGCGCGCGGGCTTCAGTATTTGTGGCGCACGGGCTTAGTTGCTCCGCGGCATGTGGGATCTTCCTGGACCAGGGCTCGAACCTGTGTCCCCTGCATTGGCAGGCAGATTCTCAACCACTGGGCCACCAGGGATGTCCCTCCTTAAGTCCTGATAGTTCCTAGTTTTTTAGTCTCACCCTACTGCTCTTATTATTATATACATTCATTTGTTCAGTAAATATTTATCCAGTGTTAACAAAGTTCTGAGATTATGAGCTACCACAGAATAAAAAACACAGTTCCTACCCTCACTGAGCTAGCAGTAAGGTGGGGGACACGGAGAAGGAAAGGAGCAGTACTAATACATTGGGATAAATGGAGCTGCAGGAGGTCAGTCCGGCATGCCACAAGAATGCAAAGGAGTGGACTCCCAGCCTCTGTCTCATCATGGCATAAATTCACACTGGCGTACATGGAGGTCGCTTATAGCCAAAGGGCTCCAGCCCTGAGGTGCTAGCTGCCTCAAGGGCTAGGAAACTTGAGAAGACCAATAATTCGGCATCCCTACAACCCAGTCGCAACAGAACATTGGGGATCTCTGCATTAAGTGAAGGAACAGCTAGGGTGAGTATTCTTTGAGCTATCTCAATCTGCCCTCCTTGTTTCAGCCGCCACCTACATACCTGATAACTCTTCACTGTCTCTAGCCTAGACTTCTCTCCAGTACTTCTTCCTCCTCTCACTGAGTTTGCCTGACGAACATTTCTACCTTGCCGTCTCACCACATGTCAAACTGAACATGTCCAAACATGAACTCATCATCTTCCATATCAAACTGGCTCTCGCTTGAGGATTCCATATCTCAGTTGTTGATACTGCCATTTCCCCAGGCACTGAAACTGGAAGGCCAGGAGCCATCCTTCATGTATACTCCTTCCTCACTCCTCACATCCACCGATCACCATGTCCGGCTACTCTCGTCCTCCCAAAGATGTCTCACCTCTGTCCCCTTGACTCCGTCCTGTTCGTACTGCCTCACCTGAGGTCCTCCTTAGGCTTTCCCTGGACAGCAACCTCCAACTGTTATCCCTTCCTCAGAGCACCACCCATTCTCCACACAGCTGCTGTGAGGAATGAATCCAAAGACGATCCAGCCTGTCACTGTCCTGCTTAGGAAATGAATGTTTCCCTCTCAGAGATGGCAGGGTTTTTCAACTATAGTTTTTGCTCCATACAACTGAGGGATTTATCTCACTTCCAACAGAAAAGTGTCTCACTACAGCATGATTTTCACTGATGAAAGGGCTCTCCCCAACCTCACTGAGAACAAGTCTCAGGGCCTGATTACAGCAACAACACCTGGCCTGCCTCTCCTCAAATTTGACACTTGAGCAATTCCAAAGTGCCTGGACTCCCCCTACCAGCTCCAGGATGCATTGCCTTTGAGCCGTTGTTTATGCTATGCCCTCTCCCTGGAACACCTTCCCATCACCACCCACTCCCTCGATTTAATCAAGTCCTTGAGGACCTACTCAGCTCAGCATCTTCTCCCTCCCTGCCCTAGGCTGGACTGAGTGCCATCCTTGGCACGCCTATTATATCCAGAGCCTATCTCCATCCCACATTCCCTCCTGTTTTAGCCTACTGTGTTTTTAAATTCTTATAAAATTTCTTAAAATCTCATTATTCCCAAGGAATACATTTTCATTGTCTATCAACTCCTAACTCACATGTCCTCAAGAGACACTACCCAATATATAAATTCAGTGACTTTCAAGTAACCTAGGAACATAGCTCTTGGGATATCTAGAATTGTGGTCCACAAACCAAAGACATTTTAAGGTAACTACTGTAAACTTCTGCTCTCTCACTGCAGGTAAAGAGAGCTACAGATAACTATAACTTGGGAATTGCCCTTGAGCACCGGAAACAAATGCTAAACCTCTGGCGGAAGATCCGAGGAGATGTGATTGGGATAGACAGTAAAAATGAGTCCTTTTATGACACCTTTTCTACTTATACATGGTCCGGGAATGTCTGCCAAGAATTACTTTCTCCAGAGGACTTAAGGTCATATGATGCCTATGTGAAGAGAAATTCCTTCCACAACTCTGCATTCTCTTCCTCTTCGGATATCAGTGAGTGTGACACAGGAAGAAAAAGAAAACGGAAAGGGTTTTGACAGTGAAATTTCTACATTTTCTAAACAGCTCATTGCAAACTACTTTTTCATAGATATCAAAATTATTCTTGCTTTTGTCTAATACATTCTTAGCAGCTGGAAATGTTGACATCTTTGGAATTCTGACCAGTAAAAAAGTTTAAGTCATAGTATGGTTTCCCTTTCCTAATTCTTGCTAGTAGATAGATGCCTTGCGGTTATTTCCCTAGCAACCAGCTGCACTCCGCTGCCCCTACCTGGTTCAAAACTGCCTGGGCCTCAGCAGGAAGGAGAAAAGCAAAGCTGGCACTTAACTCAGCACAGGGCTGCCCTTCTGACCTCCTAACAGCCCTCTCAGCAATAAGCATCTGAGTTTATGTGACTTAAGTGGCATTAGTTTTTTTATCGTTTGTGAAAGAAGCCAGAGGCAGCAGATGACAATGACCCTTCAGTTTCAGGGAATAATTTCACAATCCCCCAAGGAACCTTGATTAGATTTGGGTTTTCCTAAGGCTCCTTAGCCACACACTTTCAGACTGATCTCTTGGATTACCCCAAAGAATAGCTGATTTCACTCCCTCTTTACTGTTAAGGTCAATGAGGGAGTAACAGTTTTGTAGTAGTTGTGATTAAAGATGGATTTTGGTTGGAAAGAATATTCTTTTCAAGTTTTATCACTCAAAAAAAAGGTTGCAGACCAGACTTCTGGCCATTGCTAAACAAAAGTAGTGTTACTTTTGATCAGTGCTATGTACACCTGGAGAAAAATTCCCAGAATGAAGGATAGCTAGATAGGAATTTTATAAACAAGAAAACCAGCCGTCCCACTCCTAGGTATTTACCCAAAAAAAAATTCTTTAAAGGTGATCTCATCCATTATGCTTGTTGTTGTTCTTTAATGCATTTAATAAAGGAGCACATGTATAACTGTATTACAAGTTTGAGGGGTTGCAATTTTTTTATTGTGGAAAAATATAAATAATATAAAATTTATTATTTTATCATACTTAAGTGTATATAATCCATTACTTTTTTTTTTCCTTTTAGAAAAAGGAAAATACATGTTCCATATTGATGGAGACAGTGGCTTATAATGTAAAATTATAACATGCCAGGAAGAAACAATGAAGATAGTGAAGGATCCCAAAACTGTTTAATGAAATAACCTTGAAGTAATTTTGTGTTACCTTGAATATTCAAAACTCTCTAAGCATATTTGCCAGTCTTTATAATGTTATGTTTGGGACAAAAATAGATAACATTATAGATAAGTGACTACATTTTCTAAATAAAAAGACAAAATTTATGGTTTGACAAGAGATTTTTTTTTTTGGTATGGCTGTGAGTATAACAGGCAACCTAAGAGATTTAACTTGGATGCCAAAACATTAGAATTCCTGGAATATTTCCTTGGATCAATGTGATAACAGGACAGAATATTTTTAAGTAGATCTGTCTTGGAAAATTTTAAATGTGCAGTAATACATTCTATTAAATTATCACACTGTTGATGACAGCATAAATTGGCTTCTCTATGATGGAATACAGTATAGCAACAGGTACTCAGCCATTCATTCACCAGTTATTTCCTGAGTTGCAAACTGTGTGGTGGACCCTGTTCTCAGACCTGGATATCTAACAGTGAGCAAACAGATAAAATGCTCTGACCTCCCAGAGCTTAGTAACGGAGCTAATTATAACCATTCATTCAGCACTTCCACTTCTAGAAATTAATCCTAAAGAAATAATCATGAGGGTGGGAGGGAGGGAGATGCAAGAGGGAAGAGATATGGGGACATATGTATATGTATAACTGTTTCACTTTGTTATAAAGCAGAAACTAACACACCATTGAAAAGCAATTATACTCCAATAAAGATGTTTAAAAAAAAAAAAGAAAAGGGCTTCCCTGGAGGCGCAGTGGTTGAGAGTCCTCCTGCCGATGCAGGGGACACGGGTTCGTGCCCTGGTCCGGGAAGATCCCACATGCCCCGGAGCAGCTGGGCCCGTGAGCCATGGCCGCTGAGCCTGCGTGTCCGGAGCCTGTGCTCCGCAATGGGAGAGGCCCCAACAGTGAGAGGCCTGCGAACTGCAAAAAAAAAAAAAAAAGAAAGAAAGAGAATTATGAATGTACAAAATGATTTAGTTATAAGGATTTTTCTCATGGTGAATTTTTAATAGAAACTTAAAGTAGCCTAATTGTCCAATACATTATGATACAGCTATACAAAACAATACGAGGGTCATTAAAGTTATGTTGTAAAAGCATATTTCAGGGCTTCCCTGGTGGCGCAGGGGTTAAGAATCTGCCTGCCAATGCAGGGGACACAGGTTCGAGCCCTGATCCAGGAAGATCCCACATGCCGCGGAGCAACTAAGCCCATGCACCACAACTACTGAGCCTGCACTCTAGAGCCCATGAGCCACAACTACTGAGCCCGTGTGCTGCAACTACTGAAGCCCACGCTCCTAGAGCTCATGTTCCGCAACAAGACACTGTGATGAGAAGCCCTCACACCGCAATGAAGAGTAGCCCCTGCTCGCCACAACTAGAGAAAGCCCATACGCAACAACGAAGACCCAATGCAGCCAAAAATAAAAAATAAATTAATTAAATAACTTTTTTTTAAAAAGCATATTTCAAACAAATGAATAATACAATTACAAGGCAGACTACAACTGCTAAAAGGCATGAGAGAACGTTATGGGGTTGTTCTAAAACTTAACTATGTTGGTGGTTGCACAAATACAGATTTTTATGAAAACTCATCAAACTTTCCATTTTAAATGGATGAATTTAATTGTATGTAAATTATACTTCAATGAAACTGTAAAACAAGAAGGGCACAAAGCAGTTTGTTCTGAAATTGTTTAACTTAAAAATTATTTCTATAAATAAATTAGAAAAAAAACACTGGAAGTATATAAACCAAAGTGTCTAATGGATTAAATTAAAGGTGGGATGGGATATTTTCTTCTTTTTTTTGTCTTATCTATATCTTCTAAATGTTCTACAATAAACATATATGTATTTTGCACTAAGGAAAAAACCACAAAAGCTGCTTTAAAATTAATGTTGTTAAACCAGCTTATTCAATATCTAGCGCTGCTATGAAGGCTGTCCAGGTTCTATGAAACTGTTAAGGAGAGCAAATTAGGACACTAGGATACTTTCACCAGTCCTTCAGTTCCAGAGCACATGCTTACACAGCCCAGAACTTCCACTGACTGGAATTGAAAGAAAGCCTGAAACAATTAACTACCCCTGTCTAGGGTTAACACTCAAAGCAATAATCCAGACTGAGAGTTCTTAACCTTTCCATGCTTTGAACCCATGCCACCCACTGAGCTGGAAGAGTTCTCAACACTCACCAGCAGAGGGACCCTTAGCTCCTCTGAAAGGGTAGTGCTTGCTGACCCTACAGTCCAGTTGATGCCACGGAGGACTCACAGATATGTCTTCCAAATTCCTTCCGGAATATTATTTTAGGTGCTTCAAAAGATGGAGAAAAGGGACTTCCCTCGTGGCTCAGTGAATAAGACTCCACGCTCCCAACGCAGGAGTCCCGGTTCGATCCCTGGTCAGGGAACTAGGTACCACATGCGTGCCAAAACTAAGAGCTCACAAGCCACAACTAAGACCCGGTGCAAGTAAATAAATAAATAAATAAATAAATTTTTTTTAAAAGATGGAGAAAAATGAGTTGTACAGGTCAACCAAAGATAATTGTATAAAAGTTAAGTTTAGGATACTCTATCACATTTTATTAAAAGGCCCAAGTTGCTTGACATTTTAAATGGCTCTAATTATTGGAACTAATACAGCAAGTAACTTCAAGTGAAGACAGAGAGTGAGCTAACTGCAAGAAGATACGCAGTGGGGCTGTTGATTGGGACCACAAACAGCCTGTAGATGAGGGAACAAGATGCCAAAAATAAATACAAACCAACCACCGTATCTGCAAACAGCAGGCCTTGAGAAAAGATAAAAATCCTTGTACTTGTTTTTTGGAAAGGAGCTTTTGTTAAAAATGTTTCAAAAGACCTTGAGAATGGCAAAAGCATTTTGTCTTCAAATAAAGTATTACAAGTTCTTTACTATCTTATCTTTTTGATTCACTCCTGTATTTTTCTTTGTGATTACAGAGGGTTTAGAGCTTGTTCCCATTTCTTTGGTGGGAAAGGTATAGAATCTTTCATTGCTCCCCTTCTGCCTATGAAAAGACTAAGCAGTGGAGTTAAACTATCACTGGTTACCAGTATGCTAAACCTAGTACTACATTACTTAAATAACTAACTCTTCTCTTCTCTTCTTACAAATGGTAGTCATCACTCTTCTCCTGCAAGTCTTCTCAATTAACCTTACCTTATGTTGACAGCACACTTTCTTTTGAGAATCAGTTCGTAGTAATTATCAAAATAGAAATGTAAGGCTGAAAATGCATTAATATAACTACATATGTGTATGTATTACAATTCTGATTGTGCAAATAAGCTCTCATACAGATAATCCAAAAAGGTAGTTATAAAATATTTTTAAACTTGTCCTTGGATACTCGACTTCATTTGACGAATAAACCTCGTGTTTTCAGAATTCATTACGTATCCTCCCCCAGAAAAAAAAATATATAGTCCCACACTATTATATATATACTTTTTGAATATACATGTATACACATTTTTTTTTCCTTTTTCACACTGTGATAATCTGACTACAGAAGCTGGAAAACTGCCCTATTTCGTCACCCTGCTTGCTACCTTCCTCAGTTATCTTGGCCATTAGCTCTACAGTGGAACTAGGTACCCTTAATTCTTAAAGTGATTCTATATTTTTCCAGCCTTACAACTTAAGGGAAACTAGGGAACCTGTTAGAGGATCCCAGCATTGAAAGGAGGCTCAAGTAGAACGTCTCCCACTTTTTCTCAGGCCTCTTCAGGGACAAACGACTCTGGGGAGACACCCCGCCAGCTCTCCTTCCCCAAGGAGCCCCGCGCGACCCAACGGACCCCGAGCGCCGCCTGGCCGCCCCGCCCCCAGGGCCGCCCCGCCTAGCCCCGCCTCCGTCTTTTCCCGCCCAGACCGCTCGCCTTCCGGAAGGGGGCGTGACCTCGCAGGAAGTTCTCGCGTTAGGGAAGGGTAGGGGTTTCCGGCTCCGGTGTCATGGACGGTTCCTACCCTGAAGGTGCATACGGCGCGGTCTGCGGGAAGAGGCAGCAGTTCGGGAGCCGGTTTCTGAGCGACCCGGCGCGCGTCTTCCACCACAATGCCTGGTAACCGCCCTGCCCCTCGCCCGGCCTGCGGTTCGCCCTCTGTCCCGGCGCCGCGGAGCGCTCCGAGAAACCCTTGACCGCCGGCCAGAGTCCCGCTGCCTTGCTCGAAGCGCTCTCCTCCCACGGGAGAGGCGCTCCAGGGCCAGCGACTCACCTACCCACAGCGGGAACCTGAGGCCCCTAAGCTACCCGTTTGATTTTCTCAGGGACAGTGTGGAGTGGTCAGAAGAGCAGGCCGCGGCGGCGGAAAGAAAAGTCCAGGAGAACAGTACCCAGCGGGTGTGCCAGGAGAAGCAAGGTGCGCCCAGGTGGGCCCACAGTGGTATAGAGCCAGCGTACTGCTGGACGTGCTCTCCCGGAGAGGCCAGAGAACCGAGGCCGCCGGGTCTTTATTAGTAGACTGATACAGAACTCGGGGGTAGAACGGGAGTGGAGGGGATGGGCAAGGATGGGAAAGGGCTGCGCCTTAAAATCTTGTTAGGGCGTAGAGCGTGTTTTGGTTTTGTTTTTGTTTTTTTGTTTGGAAGAATATAACCATCTTGATAGTATTTTCTAGTGACTTAAGTCTTTAGTTATGTTGACTAGATCCCTGTTAATATGGCTGGCGTGTGGCAACCGTGTGGTCACATGATTGTCTTAGAGGGTGTATCGGTACTTTCTACATCATTACACTTCGCCTGAGGAAAGCTAGATTCAAGTGGTCAGATTCTAAATATTGTTGGGGGGATGGCTAATGAGTAGTGAATTATGTGCCTTTTCTTTATTTGATGGCTATGAGGATTTAGGGCTTCTGCCAAGGAAAGATGGATGAAGCAGAGTGGAAATAAGTCTGGCCAACGAAAAAGAGGCCCCTTCTTCAGAGGTGGATGATTTCACTGCAACATATCCCTAGATACTAAAAAACTAGGACTGGTTGGGCCTGTGTCCTAAGTGACAATTGAAGGTAGCACTAGGAATGGGAGAGTAGTACCCACTGAAAGAGTTCTGAACAACAATTAGAAGATTCCGGTTACAAAATATTCACCCTACATAGTTTGACAAAGACTAGACCAAAGCAAGTTAAGGTTGAAAGGGATTTTGAAAATCATATAGTGCAATATCCTCTTTTTACAGTTAAAGAATCTTGGACCTCAGGACATTAAGTGCCTTGCCCAGAGGTAAGCAGTTAGTAGTGGTGGAATTGAAATCCAGTTTCTCGGGTTTTTATTCTCCTACTACACTAGTCAAGGCCCTGTATTGGCAAAGAGCATAAAACTGAACTCTAGTTATAAACCAATGTTATCTCAAAAAAATAAATTAATAAAAAGGAAAAACTGAAATCTAGGACTGCTTCAATCACCTTAAACAGCAGCTTTCTTTTAAATAGTCCATACCTTAGTCTCTCCTGTACTCTAGCATCAAATCTCTTCTCATCTGAAGACATTTTCCCCTCTTGTCAGCATTTTCTATTTCCATTTTTAGTATCTATTAGTAGTAGAGAATTCATTTCTGGGCTCCACACTCTAAAGAATCACTGACAGAGGAACGTAATGTAAAGAGCTACCTGTATCATAACCATTGATTTCACAGGGGGAATAACTGAAGAACCTGGGACATTTAGCTTGTAAAAGAGGATTTAGAAGGGGAAATAACTGTCCTCAAATACAAAAGAGTTGTTCTCTTTGGCCCTGAGAAATAGTAGGACCTTTTGATCAGAAATGATTAGACAGATTTTTTGCTTAATATTGGGATTTCCTATTGGGATGGTTAAGAGCCATCCAAAGATGTGGGGGGAGGTTTGATAGGTAGTAAGTTCTCTGGCAGAAGTTGAACTCCCTGGAAGGACAAGATACACAACAAATTCAAGTGTGATAGGTGGTAGGACTAAATGACCACCAGCTCTGAGACTGTGGCTCTACTTGAGTATAACTTTTAGTACAAATTTTGGTGAAGCAGGATGGTGATTTACACTATATACAGATAAAATATTGAGAGATGGCTCTTAAAATTCTTTCTTAAATATTTACAGTTGATTATGAGATCAATGCCAACAAATATTGGAATGACTTCTACAAAATCCACGAAAATGGGTTTTTCAAGGATAGACATTGGCTTTTTACTGAATTCCCAGAGCTGGCACCTAGCCAAAACCAAAATCACGTGAAGGAGTTGCTCTCAGAGAACAAGGGGAGTGAAGTACCTACATGTAGAAGCAGTGAGGATGGATCTGGCTTAATAATAGAAGAACAGCACAGTTGTTCTTCAGTCAGCCTTGGGTGTAAAACACAGCCACCTCCTGTGGAAGAGAATGTAACTCATAAACTCCGTCACCTGGAAATCTGTGCTGATGAGTTTCCTGGATCCTCAGCCACCTACCGAATACTGGAGGTAACCTCCCTTTATTGTCCTGGTAGTGGGGTTAGCGAGGCTGTCTTAACTTGTGACTGATGAACCTGACTAGACTGGACCCTTATGTTGGCCTGGAAACACGTCCAGTTTTGAACTAATGAAATGCCCTAGATGCAGACCAGATTCCTGGTAGTCATGGCAAACAAAGACAGATCACCTGGGGCCTCCCTGGTGGTGCAGTGGTTGAGAGTCCGCCTGCCGATGCAGGGGATGCGGGTTCGTGCCCCGGTCCGGGAGGATCCCATATGCCGCGGAGCAGCTGGGCCCGTGAGCCATGGCTGCTGAGCCTGCGCGTCCGGAGCCTGTGCTCCGCAACGGGAGAGGCCACAGCGGTGAGAGGCCCGCGTACCGCACAAAAAAAAAAAAAAAAAAAAAAGACAGATCACCTGCTATCTGGGAGCATTATATTGCATCCAGAAGTTGTAGCATCCTGCTGTACCTGCCATCTAGTAAAGAGTCCCAGGTCAGAAGACAACTTTTGTTACTTCTAAGGTAGTTATGGAGAGGTTAGTTGGGGTGGTACCTACTCTCAATTGTGGGAGAATTCTTGTCTTCTCAGTTTGGATATGTGTCAGAGGCTAGGCTAGACCTGAAAAAGTGTCTAGGGTGGGCACTGTAACAAATATCCACAGAAGTGACTACACACTCCACTGGAAGCTGACTAGTTTTGGGACTGAGTCCTCTGGCATGACTTTGTGCTGGTCCCTTACCCAGCAGAATGGGACTTCTTCCTCTCTCTGCCTCATAGTTGTTATGAGGGTTAATTGAGATAAGGTATGTAAAATGACTGAGAATAGTGTCTGGCACGCAGTAAGCCCTTAGTAAATGGTGCTGTTTTTATTATTACCACACCCAGCACTGAATTTAGGACGGTGTTGCCGTGGTCCTCCTTTCATGAATTTTTCAACCCAGTCTGCTAGAAACATTTTTCCAATAATGATATAGTGGAGCTCAGTAAGAAAATGTTTTGTTTACAGGACCATTTGCCAAAACTCAGAAAGTAAAAGCAGCCCATGCCCTTTTTTCCAGACCATCTCCCTCCCGCTAATGAAAGCCCATGCTCTCATCTTTTATGGCTACCTCTTTAAGGGTTCCTGAGGTCAAGGGCAGGAAATGTCATGGGTACTATTTAGCTCTGGTCACTGCACCTTCCCTAATACAATTAGACAAGATTATCCGTTGTTGATTTTTATCTAGCTTTAGGGAATTAATTCTTTGGAAAGTTCTGTGATTAATAGTTCATTTCTGTCTACAGGTTGGTTGTGGTGTGGGAAACACAGTCTTTCCAATTTTACAAACTAACAAGTAAGTTTGTGGTAAAGTTTAACTACATGACAGCAAGGAAGAGAAAAGTGAGGGGTTGTTGTTTCTTAGAACTCTTACTGCATCCAAGTGGTAATAGTGGTTATTGGGAACTGTGGGTTATAGGAGATTAGATGTCTGCATTATCCATTTACAGATTGTTTTGACTTAATTTTATTTATGTTATCTTTGTCATCAGGTAAATTAGTGGGTATTAAACCTGTTGCATTGTTAATATATGGTGCCTTCATATTTTAACTCTGCTACATAGGAAAGAGAATAGACATAGTACAGTTTGTAATCTAATTGTTCTGCTGTTTTTTCTGCCCATTTCAGTGACCCAAGGCTCTTTGTTTACTGTTGTGATTTTTCTTCCACAGCTGTAGAACTGGTCCAGGTAAGTGCAGTGCTCCTATCACTAATTTTCACTGACTTAAGGGGGAAAGGGTCTGCTAAAAATCAAGGTCTCTAGCTATTTTCTTATTGTACTGTGGTCTGAAAGTAAAAGATGTACTGAAACAGCATGGCGTAGAGGAAAGGGCCAAATGTGAATACAGAATCTGTTGCTTGCCCGCTGTGAAACTTTGGGCGGGTCTCTTGACCTACCCAAACTCACGTTTTAAGGACTAAAATGAGATGATGATTTCATTCAGGATTCTTTGAGTTACAAGTTACAGAAACTTCTAGACAAACTCAGCTAAAGGGAATGTCATGGAACTCAAGGGCGTAAAGTGTAGCCAGGACTAAAACTCAGCCCTGAAAAGGTGTCAGGTACCAAAGGCAAACTGGCTGGATGGTGAGACGTTGCCGCCCCCTCCTATCACAACACCTCCCTCAAGTTCACAGTGTCTTATCTCTCATTGCCCATTTGCCCTTTGTTTTGTTTTTTCTCTGCAGACCAGCTTTCTCTAATAGGTTTTTCCTGGCCTTGGCCTCAACCTACTTGCCCCTCCCAGTCCCTTACAAGTCTCTCCTCTTCACGTGTTCCCAGAACCTCCCCTGAATGACAGTGTCTTGATTCCAGAGTCCCCAGAAAGTCTGATTGACCCAACCCAGCTGACAGTCTACTTGCCCTGTTTCAATTAGCTGTGGCCAATGAGGAACAAAGTCACATTTTTGGAGAAGAGAGATGTGGATAGGGAAGTTATCCTAAAAATGTGCGTGTTACAATAATGTACGATGCTCCTAGGGTAGGAGCTCAGGAATTGGTAATAATTCCGGATTTTTTTTTTTTTTTTTTTTTTTTGCTTCACTGCTTCACTTACATGATCTAAGTTCCCTGACCAGGGATCGAACCCAGGCCCCTAACAGTGAAAGCATTCCCTAACTGGACCACCAGGGAATTCCCAATTCTGGAACTATTCTTGCAAACCTATACCAGACGAATATTGAGGCTTATCCTTAGTTAATTTAATGATAATAAATTGTAGGTTAAATCTTCCACATCTAGAGAGAGAGATTTTCCTGGAAAATTCTATGATCTGTGTAATATGCTGTAGTAGGAGTTTAAATCTTGCTTTTTCAGTATGTTTTGTTTTCCTCCTTATGAGGTTTCTCTTTACCCTTTTGGTCACTTACCTTCCTGGTCATTTTCCAGTCCTCAGATCTGACTCCGCATCAGAATAAAGACTAAAATTAGAGGAGTTGGGAACGTTCCATTTTAAACATACCAGTTAGATTCCACAGGGTCCTAGAGTTGTTCCTGATTCTTACTCTAAGAGTAAGAATGTTTGCCATAATGGCAAGAACTATCTCCTCAGTGGGAAGAGGCGGTGATTACGTTTAAAGCAAGATAGCTTTTCTTGAGGCTATGTGAACATTTTCTAGCCTGTGTCCTCTCTTCCATCTGTCTGCAGACAAATTCAGCATATGATCCTTCTCGGTGTTTTGCCTTTGTTCACGACCTGTGTGATGAAGATAAGAGTTACCCAGTGCCCGGGGATAGTCTTGATGTCATCATCCTCATATTTGTTCTCTCAGCAATCATTCCAGACAAGTAAGTTTTAGATCCCTTAGCCAGTAGCATAGCAAAAACAAAGCTTTGGTCAGGGACCTGGATATCAGAGTTGGAACCTAAATAAGAAGGATTTTATTAATGTTCTGATAGACAGGAAGGAGCTCCTCCATCCTAGAAGTAGTAGGAGCTTCTCAACTATTTTTCTAAATTTGTCTTGGAGTCCAGCTTCTGGTTTAGCATCTAAACCTCTGCTTGTTGACTGCAGTGCTCGGTTCTTCTCATGATTATGGTTTAACATCCCCAGAGAGTGAGGGGGCTGTCTTAGTGGGTGTGTGGAAATTTCCTGTTGACCATCACATAGCATGATGTCTTAGAACTGTGGATGCCCCACCTATTAGAGAACATCCCATTATTGGCCTTTTAAATGCTTTCAAAAAACAAGCTTATTAATCGCACAAAATTTACAGTGAAGTTTAACTCAGGTGTTCTCTGTTTAAGTTCTTCGGAAAAAAGTAGTACAGGAGAGTTCCGTAAAATCGCGATTACATAAAAGGAAAGTCAGTTGGTTTATCCTAAGAGATACCATTAAAGTCTCCTAGACAGGCAGCCAGTTGTCCCGATGAAGATGAAATATGGTCTCAAGGAGGCAGCATTCGGGGCAGTTGCGGGGGGTGGGGGTGACTGACTTTCTCTAGCCCGCATGTCCTCTAGGATAGCACTGTGTCATCTGACCTGACAGGGATATTGTGAGTGAGAAATAAAGGCAGGTGGAGGGCAGCCCAAACAGCCTGGCATGGTTTTAAACATTAATTGCAGAAGCTTACATGCTGTATACTTTTAAAAACTGATATGGACTGAAACAAAACATTAAAATTAAAAATTCATTATTCAATATTTAAATAGACTTTCAAACGGTTTTTGTAAGTTTGAAGCATTTATACTTTTGCAATGGTTAAAGCTGAAACCTGGGCTTCCCTGGTGGCGCAGTGGTTGAGAGTCCGCCTGCTGATGCAGGGGACAGGGGTTCGTGCCCCAGTCCGGGAAGATCCCACATGCCGTGGAACGGCTGGGCCCGTGAGCCATGGCCGCTGAGCCTGCGTGTCCGGAGCCTGTGCTCCGCAGCGGGAGAGGCCACAACAGTGAGAGGCCCACGTACCGCAAAAAAAAAAAAAAAAAAAAGCTGAAACCTGCACTGAGACTCTGTATATGGAAAGTGCAGTCAGAAGTGTAAAGCACTCTGCCCAGAGTACTCATTTTGCATACAGACTGTATCACCATGTAAATTGTAAGTTCTTGAGGTTCAGTCTGCATTTAACAGATGGAAGGATGCAGGCTGCATTCAAAGAGCTTGGGCCTAGTGGGGCAGGCAGATGGGTCAACTAGCAGTCTCCACACCGGGTGGTCAGGGGTCCTCTCAGAGCTCCGTGGGAGCCTGGTGTAGGATTGGCTTCCCCATGAGGAGTAGGAAGTGAATCAGGCAGAGAGCACGTAACTTCCCCCACGGTGGACCTCTGCTGAAGAAGCAGGCCTCTTCAGACCTCTTCATACTGAAGGCAGTGGATTGAAGGCACAGTTGTGAGCAGGCAGCAGAAGGCACATCAGAGGTTTGGGCGTGTGCTCAGGTTATAACTGAAACAAGAGTGGAGTAAATTTCAGGGCTTTTCGGGATATGCTACAGGGGAGAGGATCCCTATTCTTAAAGAGATCTGATCTTCGTTCCCTGCTGCCCCACAGGATGCAAAAGGCTATCAACAGGCTAAGCAGGCTTCTGAAGCCTGGAGGAATGATGCTTCTGCGAGATTATGGCCGCTATGACATGGCTCAGCTTCGGTTTAAAAAAGGTATTTTCCCACTATAATCAAAACAACGGCTTTGCCATAAGAATAGTCATACAAGTCAGTGGAATAAAATAGAGACTCTCGAATTATATAGCTCCATACATAAAGCCATTTAATACATGATAAGGGTGGTATGTTTTTGAAGACTTGTATAATCTAGGTATTAGGGAGGTCTTTTTTAGAAAAAGGCATTTGATTACATAAATAGTTTTAAGTGTGGTATGGCAAAAGATGCCATTAAAAAGTTAAAAGAGGGGCTTCCCTGGTGGCGCGGTGGTTGAGAGTCCGCCTGCCGATGCAGGGGACACGGGTTCTTGCCCCGGTCCGGGAAGATCCCACGTGCCGCGGAGCCGCTGGGCCCGTGAGCCATGGCCACTGAGCCTGCGCGTCCGGAGCCTGTGCTCCGCAACGGGAGAGGCCACGACAGTGAGAGGCCCGCATACCGCAAAAAAAAAAAAAAAAGTTAAAAGACAAATGCCAGATTGAGGACAAATATCTTCAGTTAAAGGAACAGATAAAGACAGTGTCAGTGCTCTTCAAGCAGGACTGTTGGCAAATTGATAAGGGAAAAGATCAGTGACCCACCAAAAAACAGACAAGACGTGTTTTAGAGTTGATATACTAAAGAGCAGATCCAAATGGCCGAAACCAAAACTTCAAGAAAATAAAAATAACAATGAGATACCTATTGCTTGCTGATTCAGAGAAACAGATACACTCTTCCATTATTGGTAGAAATAGGAACGGTTATGGCCTTGCTTTAAGCATCCTAGGGTTATCTATCCTATCCAACAGTCCTTTTGGGATTTATTCAAGAACCAGCACATAATATGTGTGTAATAAGCAAAATCTTGGAAACAAAGTGACTGCCTCTGGATAGGGGAATGTTGTGCATATCACATGAGATAGACCCCATACCACTGGTCTTGGGGGGTTTCCATGCTATATTACCAAGTGAGAAAAGCAATGTGCACATGGTATTTTAAACTTAATCCCATGTATAACAGTAACTGGAGAAAAATAAGATTATTTGGACATTCAAAAGGTATAGAAGGATTGATTACATGTCAGGTTGTTAAATTGATAAGGTCAGGGGGCTTAGCAGCAGGAGGGGAAGTGTCCTTGATAAAAACAGTATATATGTGATCATATTTATGAATGTGCATGTGGATACGTGGAGAAACATGCAAAAGGACAGTCACTAAAATAGGAATAGTGGCTGTCTCAAATTTCCTTAAACTTAGCTATATTCCTTGAGGTTTTTTAAACGTGTTTTTAGAGGGGCAGACGGCCATTTAGAAAGTTGTTTCTGTTTTTAAACAAAGTGTATGCGCTATTTATTTCATCGGGTTTCATCATGAAACGGAACTGTAGAACAGGGGGCTGAGAATTGCATGTGTTAGCTAACACTGAAGTTTGATTATTCCCCTTGGGCTGCTCTTCTCCAAAGCACCATTCCTTTGTAGGAGAAATTGCAGACGCCTGCAAAGTACCAGTGTAACCAAGAAAAGGATCCATTCTTGGCCCAAGAAATTGATATCTTGATGCACATTTGATTGGCAGTGAAATTCAACGAAGTGCTTTAAAGTTTCTCTGGTCTTTACCACATCACTCTGCAGGTCAGTGTCTGTCTGAAAACTTCTATGTGAGAGGCGATGGCACCAGAGTGTACTTCTTCACACAAGGTAGGAAAGCACTCGTCTTTATGCTGACCCGCCCCCACAGGGCCAGGTTGCACGTTCACCGTGTGCTTTCAGACGTGCAATCATCTGGCCGCTTCTGTCTTTTGCAGCCTCTTCTCTGCCCTTCCCCACCTCTCAGCCTGCCTTCAGCCACCTTGAACCACTCACTGTTCTCCAAGTAGGCTCAGCTTGTCAGATCCTTCTGTTCCTCCTTTGCTCTTCTACTGGCCGCTCTTCCTCTCTATCACTTTGTCCAGAACAGGAACCTGCCCATTTTGCAAGACTCCACTGTAGCTGTTTCAGCCTCTAAGCCGGGTCGTACCTTAGGTGCACCTGAGTTACGGTGACCTCATGGCCCCCTGGGTTCCAGGTATAACTCAGAACTGCTCTCCTCTGCTGCTTGTCCTGCTGCCCGTTTCCTCCTCCTCCAGTGCCTTATGAATACTTCCTTCCTGGGCCGTTTGTCAGGTCACATACTTTTTTGAGCCTTTAGTTAGTGATGGAACCTCTCTCCTTAAAAAAAAAAAAAAAAAAATGGCTTTGACATGCCATATATGTCCATTTTTGCATATAATGGTAAGGTGTGCATAGAACCCTAGAAAATTCTTTCCCATCAGCTGACTCTTAAGAGGTTCTCCCTGTGGGTTCCAGGCTGCCCTTCACACGTGGTTGGCCTTCCCCTCCCTAATTGTGGACTTGCTGCTACCAAGCCACTACTGCATGTGTAACTCAACAATACTGCTCAAGCCACTTAAAATCTATAAATAAGGACAGCAATCTCACAGAGTGCCGTTTAACATGAGAAGTGGTAGGCACAATGCTTTTTCTTCAGGGGAAAATATGTAAACATCTCTTTCCAAACTAGATGAACTGGACACACTTTTCACTACTGCTGGACTGGAAAAGGTTCAGAACCTGGTGGATCGCCGGTTGCAAGTGAATCGAGGGAAACAACTGACAATGTACCGAGTTTGGATTCAGTGCAAATATCGTAAGCCTCTTCTGTCCAACATCAGCTGAGAGGCACCTGCTCCTGACAGGCGAGGTCATTGGGGCTTTTTAAAAAGAACACCCACAAATGGTGTCTTGTAGATATTAAACCATTCAAGGATTCCAACAGATTTGAACCTAGGAAGAATTATTTTATATCAAGATTCTAACCATATTTTATAAAGCAGAAACTAACACACCATTTTAAAGCAATTATACTCCAATAAAGATGTTTTTAAAAAAACGACAACAACAAAAGGTTCTAACCATTTTTGCTTCATATTTGTGAAGCCCTGTGATATATACTTTTCTCAAGTTTTTTTCTTACTTGGAGATCTCAAAGAATCTTTCTTGCCATTTTGTAACTTAATAGTTGAAATGTTATTCGTGGGAATAAAAGAATTTATTTCCATGTGTAAGTATTATATATGATGAAGTGAATGACTAAGTTGCATTAAATTAGTTGGGGATTCAAATGCCTAGACTAAGAAATTGATACAAAGATGACGAAAGGTCTCATTCAGTGGTCATCAGGGACGCAAATTAGGAAGAATCACCTGTCTTTGGATATTTTTCTGACTCAAAAAAAGAGCATCAAAATACGGTGTCCTTGTTAAGTATTTGGTCATGGTCTCTGATTGACGTTAGTTCCATGGAATTTTAAGTACTGTTTCCCCATCTAAGTAACCTGCATCTAAAAAAATTAAAAGGATCTTCACTTTTAGCAAATTGTCTTTCTGTGTGTGCCCTTAAATGTTTGACTGAGAGACATTTTAGCCATTTCACTTCTGAATATGATCCTTTCATCCCTGTTACTTATTATTTTTTTTTTTTTTTTGCGGTACACGGGCCTCTCACTGTTGTGGCCTCTCCCGTTGCGGAGCACAGGCTCCGGACGTGCAGGCTCAGCAGCCATGGCTCACGGGCCCAGCGGCTCCGCGGCATGTGGGATCTTCCTGGACCGGGGCACAAACCCGTGTCCCCTGCATCAGCAGGCGGACTCTCAACCACTGCGCCACCAGGGAAGCCCCCCTTGAATCATTTTTAAGAGTAAGTTGCAAGGTGATATCTCAACACTGCTGCATATTTTATACTGTGTAATTCGTGTAACTGAAGATGTTCTCCTGTATCACCGAATATATCCATCAGAAGTGGATAATTAACATGGAAGTAGAAATTAACATGGAAATCCTACTATCCACAGGTAACCAAGTTTTCCCAATGGTCCCAATAATATCCTTTATCATCAAAAAAAAAAAAAAAAGGCCTTCTGTTGCATATAGTAGTCATTTCTCAGTCTCTTTCAGTCTGGAACAATCCTTGAGGTTTGTTTTCATGATCTTGACATTTGAAGATTACAGGCTATTTTGTAGACTGCCCTCAAATTGGGTTTGTTAATGCCTCATGATTTGGTTCAAGTACGTATTTTGGGCAGGAATATCAGAAGTGATGCTATTGTGGTCCATGATTTTGATGAACCCTGGTGGTGGTGGTGTTAACTTTGATCATTTAATTGGGGTGGTGCCTGCTGGGTTTCTCCACTGAAAAGTTCCTAATAACTATTTTGTAGGGTAGTGCTTTGAGGCTAAATATCCCGTTCCTTATTAAACTCTACCCCTTAGTTTCAGCATCTATTGCTGTTTCTTGGCTGAATTACTACTATGATGGCAGCCAAGTAATGTTTTTGAATACCACATTCCTCCTATACTTATTGGTTGGCATTTCTACCATAAGGAAGTCTTTCTTTTCTCTATTCATTTGCTTATGGACTCACGGGTTTCTGGTTTACTCAATGATTATTATATATTACTACCATTTTGATACTTTGATTATGATATTGATGCTCATATTGTCCCAGATTTGGCCAGTGGGAGCCCCTTCAAATGCTTCTGTGACCTTTTGACATGTGCAGGAAGCAGGAAAAGACTGCTTTTGTGTTTTTTTTGTTTTCTGTTTTGGCTGTGTTGGGTCTTTGTTGATGCATGGGGGCTACTCATTGTGGTGGTTTCTCTTTGTTGCAGAGCATGGGCTCTAGGTGCACACGGGCTTCAGTGGTTGTGGCACACAGGCTCAGTAGTTGTGGCTCGCGGGCTCTAGAACGCAGGCTCAGTAGTTATGGCGCATAAGCTTAGTTGCTCTGCGACATGTGGGATCTTCCCGGACCAGGGCTCAAACGCATTTACTCTGCATTGGCAGGCAGATTCTTAACCACTGCGCCAGCAGGGAAGTCCCAAGACTCAGGTTTTATACCTAAGGGCAAAGCACAAGGTAGGTGCTGGGAAGGTGGAATAAAAACTGTTCCTGTTGGGCTTCCCTGGTGGCGCAGTGGTTGAGAGTCCGCCTGCCGATGCAGGGGACACAGGTTCGTTCTCCGGTCTGGGAAGATCCCACATGCCGCGGAGCGGCTGGGTCCGTGCGCCATGGCCGCTGAGCCTGCGCATCCGGAGCCTGTGCTCCGCAACGGGAGAGGCCACACCAGTAAGAAGCCTGCGTACCGCAAAAAAAAAAAAACTGTTCCTGTTGTTATGAATGCTTTAGAGATGCCAAGGGAAGGTCTTTAGTGGATCGTTTTAATATATCTGTTCTTCGTTTCAAAGGACAAATGAAATACCATTCCAGCACTTCAAGCACAAGTTGTTCCAGGCTCACCTTGTACTTTCTCTGCCCCAGTCTGAACCAGCTATTTCCCCCAAGGAGTTCTAGTTTCTTTTAATAGAGCAAAGTATTTAGAAGCCAAGCCAAGGGTGCTCATTGCTATTGTGGTGCCTATTCCCAGGCCCCCTCAGTGGATGGAGCTCAAGGATATATGTATATGTGTACATACTTGCATCTATATTTCTGTACTTAAATATATATTGAAAACCAGTTCAAACCAGTACCTTTGATTCCAATCCAACACCACAGGATTTATTCTAATTTTTATTCTTTCTCTCTGTACTTGTTCTCTTTTCCAACGATCCCAAACGCCCACAATCCTCAACATATTGGAATAATCCAGTCATATATAACCATTCTTTTGTCACCACACATGGATGCCCTCTCACCTCTTGGGCTCTGACATCCTCTCCAAGCCACTGTTTCCGTCATTACCTCACCCAGACACCCTCCTGCCCTGGATTCAGCACCCCACAGAGCCGCCATCACGCCTCTGCCCCCGCACTTGCTTGGTTTCACCTGTTGAGTTTTAAAAGGTAGGAGGAAAGGAGCTCCCATCTTTTCCATTGTAATGAATTTATTTAAAATGAAAACACTGGGGCTTCCCTGGTGGCGCAGTGGTTAGGAATCCGCCTGCCAATGCAGGGGACACGGGTTCAAGCCCTGGTCCGGGAAGATCCCACATGTTGCGGAGCAGCTAAGCCTGTGTGCCACAGCTACTGAGCCTGCGCTCTAGAGCCCGCGAGTCACAACTACTGAAGCCTATGTGCCTAGAGCCCATGCTCCGCAACAAGAGAAGCCACTGCAGTGAAGCCTGTGCACCACAACGAATAGTAGCCCCCGCTCGCCACAACTAGAAAAAGACTACACGCAGCAACAAACACCCAGTGCAGCCAAAAATAAATAAATTAAAAAAAAAAGAAAACACTGAGTCACTGGAACGTATTTCATTTGTCTTTTGAAATGAAGAACAGCTATATTAAATGATCCACTAAAGACCTTCCTTGCAAAAGTCCACAAGGCTGTGATAGACTTCCTCAGAGGTCACCTACGCCCGGCCAGCCGAGGGGGCGTCTCCAACAAGGTCTCCATCCATGCAGCAGTGATGGGACTCCCAGTGGAGGAGGTGGTCTGCCTCAGTGCTGGCATCAACACCGCTCGCTACAAGCTGATGGTGGCAGATGCTGTGATTGAGAAATTGGCTTCAATTGAGAGTGAAATTGAAAAACTGAAGATGAACAAGGACCACTTAGAGAAGGTTTTACAAGGTGGGTCAGCAAAAGCCAAAGAGTTAGCATATCCCATGTGCCAGGAGATGAAAAAATTAGGTTTCTATAAGAAGTTTCAGCTAGTCACAAAAAGGCTTTTCTGTCTTTTGGTCTGCGCACTCCAGTTATGGCAGCTTTCCTCACAAGAGAAAAATTATAGTTTGGGGACACTTAATTTGGTACACCTGATCATTGGCTTCATTTGATGAATAATGATTTGTAGCTTTCAAAAACAGAACAAGAACACCTTCCTTTGGCATTGCTGAAGCGTTTCAGAGCAACAGGAACAATTTTTATTCCATCATCCTAGCACCTGCCTTGTGCCTTGGGCTTAGGTATAAACGTTGAGCCTTTTCCTCCCCCTCTCCTGCTCCCTTTACCTGTCTGCCATCTGCCAAGCTCTCTGACTCTTTATCTGTCAAGCTAACTTGAACTCTATAAGGGACTTTGCATAATTTTTCAGGCTTGGAATCACTCATGGGGGGCAGAGGACAATTAAATATGGTCAGGGTGGGTTAAGGGATGACCTCGGCGCCACTCAAAAAAATACAGACTGCCTGGACTGTAAGTCTGACTCCAGTCTGACTCGATACTCTTTTTTGCTTTTGAATTTTATTTTATTTACTTTTTTTTTTTTTTTTTTTTTTTTTTTGCGGTATGCGGGCCTCTCACTGCTGTGGCCTCTCCCATTGTGGAGCACAGGCTCCGGACGCGCAGGCCCAGCGGCCATGGCTCACGGGCCCAGCCGCTCCGCAGCATGTGGGATCTTCCCGGACCGGGGCACGAGCCCATGTCCCCTGCATCGGCAGGCGGACTCTCAACCACTGTGCCACCAGGGAAGCCCTATTTTATTTACTTTTTTGTACAGCAGGTTCTTATTAGTTATCTATTTTACACATATTAATGTATACGTGTCAATCCCAATCTCCCAATTCATGCTACTACCCCCCACCCCACCCCCCGTCACTTTCCCCGCTTGGTGTCCATCCATTTGTTCTCTATGTCTGTCTGACTCAGTACTCTTAAAGCAAGAAAAGCGCTGTGTTGGCTGGGAACGTAGCTCCACATGTGAAACTGCTCAGGAAGTTGTGTGGTTTAGATTCGAGTCCAGTAGAGAAGTGTTTCTGAAGCTGATCTTCCTAAGTGGTGTTAATTTGGCTGAGGAGATAAATTCAACGTTGTTTGAAACATGAGGGACAGTTTAATTTGAGACAGATGCACCAGAGCAATTAGAAGCCGTGTTCCTGAAGATGGTGCCCAGGGTCAGGGTGTAACACTGTCACCTGGAGACCATGGGTTCTTAGACCTCGTCCCGATTCCGTGTGCGTCACCTTGAACCTGGCCTCTGCTAATGCTGTCAAATCTATGCTTTGCAGTGGGTCCACGACCTGCCTTCATGTGAGTTCATACTCTCTTGGGCTCTGACTAGGAAATTAGGGCCTTGGAAACTTAGTAGGAAAAGGAAAATCTAATGTCCTAAGACATCCTACTTTCCTCTAACTGATTCCTATCTTTGATTAAAGACGTTACTTTAGTAATAGTAGGGGGTTCTATCTGTGGCTCCAAAGATGAACTCAGGACAAACAGCTTCTTTCACTCTGTTCACAAAGGCCTTTTTTTGGTGTGTGGCTGCAGCTGCTATTTTCAGTGCCGGGCTGCATCGATGCGTTGCACATTTTTATATGCTTAATTCGGTGTGCAGGTTGATTTGGGAGCCTGGGTTGAGAGGTGGGAGGAGTGCTGGGATGAATTTTGCAAGTAAAAACACCAAAATGGTGTGTCACAGCCACCTCACTTTACTCCAGTGAATTTCTGGGTGCAAGATTGGATATTGATTGTCTCTTGACTGTAGTCAGTGGAATGTACTACATGACCAAGTTACAGGACAAACAGCCACAGTCAGATTCCATGCTCCAGTGGGGGCCCTGAGACACAGTAGCCAGTAACCTTGACCAAGGGCTCAAACTTGGCATCTTCACCCTGAGGTAGGCCCCAAATTGCGTTCATTCGTTCATCCCCCGCCTTCCTTTCTCCATTAAAACTTAAAATATCCAGGAATTCCCTGGTGGTCCAGTGGTTAGGACTCCACGCTTTCACTGCTGAGGACCCAGGTTCAATCCCTAGTTGGGGAACTAAGCCCATGGTGCAGCAAAAAAAAAAAAAACTATCCTTAGAAGGAGCCACACTTTAAACACTTCCACGGGGAGGAGCAGGACTGGAGAAAGCCCTCACGTACTGTGCTGCCAGTGAGCCCCCCCACCCACCCTGCTCAGCCTTGCTTCCCATTGCTCAGCATTTATTGGGTGATTAAGGCTGACACTCAGTGGAGCTCAGGAAATGATGAATTCCTTGGGGGAACTTTGTATTCTGAGCACTTAGCCGAGTAGCCAGCACCTGGCCCACGGTCGTGCGCGATGCATGAGGACTGAATGACTAAATAGCTTCTTCCTGCCGTGCCCCCACCCCCGACAACAGACATGCATTGGCACACAGTTTGTATTTAACTTCAGAAGACCATAGTGTACAGGACTGTGGTTGCAAGTATCAGCAGCTCAAGCTGGCCTAAGGGAGAAAACAGAAGGTAGGAGGACACAGAGTGTCTCCTGGACGCCCAGGCAGAAAAGTAGAGGGGCCTCAGGAGCCCTGGGAAGTGTGTACTCACCAGCACTCCCCAGTCTGGCCAAGGACCTTCCCTGCTCCTTGGTCCACTTGTAGGAGGCAACCATCAACCCTAAGTCTTGATGTCTCTGTAATATGAGTGTGTTTCTCTGTGTGTGTGTGTGTGTGTGCACACACACACACATTTAGGAGTAAGCAGTTGCCAGAATGGGTTTGTAGACCAAGCAGAGTCCCCAAAAGGCATCCACAGAGCACCCTTTATGTGACATCTGGGCACCACCGTTATTTACTTGATCTTTTTAAATTACTTACACTCTTAAATTTATTTTTAAAGGAAACTTTATATCACTGTGATAAATATAAAATAAGTATCATTTGTCCTGAACAAAAGTATTTTTTTTTTTTTTTTTTTTTTTGCGGTACGCGGGCCTCTCACTGTTGTGGCCTCTCCCGTTGCGGGGCACAGGCTCCGGATGCGCAGGCTCAGCGGCCATGGCTCACGGGCCCAGCCGCTCCGCGGCATATGGGATCCTCCCAGACCGGGGCACGAACCCGTATCCCCTGCATCGGCAGGCGGACTCTCAACCACTGCGCCACCAGGGAGGCCCAACAAAAGTATTTTTAAAAAATAAATAAAATGAAAACAAGAGAATAATATAAGTTCTAGCTGGATCCAATTGCTGGTCAAAAGCTCTGAGCCCCAGGTCTGGAAACAACACAGTGAACAGAGCAGAGTCACAGCTCTCTCGCAGCTCACACTTAAATGGGGCGCTTCCAACAGTAAACCCATAAAACATGAGTCAGGTGGGCATATGCCAGGAAGAATCGAGCAGGGTAGGGGGGATAGAGAGGTGACGGGGAGCAGGGGAAAGGGCCCTCTGAGATGGGGTGGGCAGAGAAGATCTGGAGGAGGTGACATTTTTCATGGGATGTGTG
This sequence comes from Mesoplodon bidens, assembly GCF_964165515.1. Classification (NCBI taxonomy): domain Eukaryota; kingdom Metazoa; phylum Chordata; class Mammalia; order Artiodactyla; family Ziphiidae; genus Mesoplodon; species Mesoplodon bidens. Next base: position 47,694,437 of record NC_138179.1, on the reverse strand, counting down.
GGGGCAGAGCCTTCAAGGCAGAAGGAACGGCCACTGCAAAGGCCTAAGGATCTTGGTAGACTCCACCCCACGGCATGGGCATCACTGCATCACAAATAGAAGCTTAGGGGACCATTGCTCACTCCTGTAATAAAAGTATCTGCCTTTAGCACCTTTTAATAAGCATATTACTGGGAGTTCGCTGGTGGTCCAGTAGTTAAGACTCCACCTTCCAATGCAGGGGACTCAGGTTCGATCCCTGGTCAGGGAACTAAGATCACACATGCCACGGGGCAACTAAGCCTGTGTGCTCTACAGCCCGCGCGCCACAACTAGAGAGCCCTGCATGCCACAACTACCGATTAATTAATTTAAAAAACTAATAAGAGTATTACCCAAATGCACTAAGAGATTAGCGAGAATGATTACTTGTCTCCTTCAGACCCTCAGGTCCAGGATCTGGATTCTTCTCGGTTCATTTAGGGACTATTAAAATTATGAAGGCAGCCCAACTCACCAGAGTCTGTTATATAAACCAGGACTATTGATCTGTGATGTGAGACATACCTGACAAGCCAAGGGGATCTCCCCAGGAAAGGAAGCTGCTTGAGAAACTGAAGATCAGAAGTTGATTGCTAAGAATACACCAGACCCTCAGAGTCAGTGGCACAAAAAGAGGCTTGTGTCAGGCCGTGGCTGTCCCGAATCCCCTGTCTGTGCGGGTGAGGCAACCCCTGAGCAGATCTGTAGTAACACTACCTGGCATTTGTTTAGACCTTAATACTCTAAAAAGGCTTTTCATATGTTTCATCCTCACAGCACCCCTGTGAAGTGTAATTATCTCCTTTTTACAGACGAGGAAATCTGAAGTTCAGGGAGAATAAATGGTTTACCAAGGTCAGAGAACTAGTGTGAATCGTAAGGTAATTAGCCTAAGATTAAGGAGGGGTGGTTTGATATGTGATATTTGACATAATAGAGGGGGTTAAACATTCTTGGCTCCAACCAACTGTGCCCTGCCCGGGAACATGTCACACCTGCTCAGAGGTTTACCCTGTTGTGAGAGCAGAGATTCCCGGGCCCCATCTGCCCCAAATCTCCCAAGGGAAAGAAGAACACTGCAGCTGTCAGAAGTGTAATCTAAAGCCCATGAAATCAGCTACATAAATTATGTTGGTTTTGCAACATTGTACAGTTTGCAACATTTTCATCAAAATAGAAACTTTTAACCCACCACCTTTACCCTGTGTCCTGTGGCCCTGCCTGCGAGGTGAGGCTCAGCCTGGGGTGAAAGGAGGACCTGGATTCCATGCCTCATCTTCCCAAGGGTCTCCACTGGGTTGGGGCCAGTGTCATGGACCGTGTCCTGTTGAGTGGCACCATGCTTGGTGCTCAGAAGGGCCCTCACCGGGTTCAGTGCTCCGCTGTCACCATCTTGAAAGGCTTAACAATTTTTTAACAAGGGCCCCAATCCTGCTGCTGCTTCTTCCTTGCTGCTGCTTCCTCCCTCTTTCTCCTTCCCCAGGAAAAAGGGGTCTTCTCTTCCCATCTCGTCAGCTGGTCCTTGGTGGCCCTGGGTTGGGCCTTTCACCCCGGGCAGGACCCCCTGCCTGCCTTGGCTCTTTCTGCCTTTCCAAGCCCCTCCCCCCCATCAGGAGGGCCTTACCAAGCCTGGACCCGCACAGCTCACTGCTCCTGCTGGAAGGGCCCTGCGTGCACCCTATCTCCTCACAGCCGCTACCATCTCCTCATTCAGGGCTCAGCTGCAGCATCCCCCCTCTGAGACTCCTTTCCCACCAACAACCTTGACCAGTGTCACCGCCACTCCTCAGAGCCTTCCCGTGCCCTCACTCACGCCACATTATGAGGCTTTATCGTAATCCTGACACCTGGAACTATTCTTATTTATTGTCTGCCTCCTGCCTCTAGACTATAAGGTCCTTGTGTTCGAGAGACCTTGTCAACTTTGTGCACAGGTATCCTCAGTACCTACAGTGGTGTTCTGCACATAGTTGGTGCTCAATAAATACTTACTGTGTGTGAGTGCACAGAGGTGCAGGTTCCACAGAGAGATCAGGCATCAAAGTGAGGAAAGTCAAGTTCTGGCATCTAATCCAGCAGGAAATAATGGGGCTGGAGATGGAAGCCCAAGCTGGTAGCCCAGGGCCTGTGGAAGTTGCCCTGTAAATGTTTCTCAGGAGCCAGGCATACCTGGGAAAGAGTATGGAGTAAGAGTCCACAAGAGAGCAAAGCTGCTCATCTCCCCAAGGGAGGGGGCCCACTCAGGGTGGTTTCATGGTACAGAGATTGCAACAGAGTGAACAAGCTGATCCACTTTGAATCTTTAATTGCCACCAACACTTGGATAATTCCCAAATCTATGTCACGAGCTAAGGATCTCACTTGAGCCTTGAACTAGTTTATCTAAATACCTCCTGATGTCTCTCTCCCCTAGAAGGCCCTCAGGCACCTCAAACTCTGTCTGTCTGTCTGTCTGTCCAAAGCAACTCATAAGAGCACAGACCAGGATTGAAATCCTGGAGTCACTAATTCCTTTGTTCTCTGCATCATCTTGGCTCAGTTACCGGATTCCTCTAATTCTCAGTTTCCTCAACTGTCAATCAGGTATGAACAATAATAATCCAGCAGCCCGAGCGGCCCCCATAACTCCATCCTAACTCCTTGAGGGGACAGCATTGAAAGCCAACCTCTGTGGGCTATTATGTATTTATAAGGCTAGTTTGCGTAAGGCACGCTTTATCATATGTTGTGTATTTAGCAGTTATATAGATGGTATGTCCCTTGGCAACTTTTGCCTAGAGAGAATAACCATGTGTTCCTGAGTCTTGATAAGACTGTAGCAAGAAGCACTAACCTACATCTTCTCTAAAGTCTCAAAGAACAGTTAAGAGGAGATAAAACCTTCGAGCTTTCAGTGAGTTTCAGGTTGTTGCCCTCAGCCAGAGTCAGCTTCTTCATGAGGCACAGGGCACAATCTCCTTTACAGTGCATTGACTTGGGCCCGCAGTACTTTTAGGGGCCCTTGAAAACGTTTTAATTTGATTTATTTTAAAACCAGAAGAGGGGAATTCCCTGGTCTTCCAGTGGTTAGGACTTTGCACTTTTACTGCCGAGGGCCCAGGTTCAATCCCTGCTCGGGGAACTAAGATCCCAAAAGCCCGCAAGCCGCCTGGTGCAGCCAAAGATAAAAAAAAAATTTTTTAATAAATTTAAAAAAAACGGAAAAAATGAATAGTTGGTAATGAATATATGATAATGAAGGCAGCCAAGGTTATGTTTGTTTTTATACCAATACATTTATTTAAAAAAAATTTTTTTTAGTGAATGGAGGAAAGGGCTCATGAAATCAAAAGTGCCCAGAGCCCATGAAAGTCACAATGTGACTAGGCCCCTCAGGTGGCATCAGCCTCGCAGATGGAGGGCAGAGTTGATGGAGGTGAACCCCTCACTCTACCTTCCCCCTCTGCCCAACCCACACTATCTCAGGGAAACATTTGTGGAGAGAATTGTTGTGTAAAGTCTTTAGCATTTCTGTATGCATATAGGGCAGTCTAACTGTTTGAGCAAAGTCTCAGTGGGTCAGGAATTTGGAATGGTGGCATCCATGGCATCGAGGAACAAAATCCAGGCTTTTTACATTTATTCGTACAGAAATGACTTCCATAAATGGCATCTTCCTGGAGCACAGAAGAGCAGGACTTCTCGGGAGGATGTCACAGAGCAGGTAGCCCTTGGGCAGGGTCTTGGAAGATGAAGAGTTTACCAAGTGGACGGGGATGGGATGATGGTGTCCAGCCAAAGAAATGGAATTTCACAAAGACCCACTTATGGGGGAAGATCAGCAAATGGACAGGATCATGGCTGTTCTGGAAGGATGGTACATGGGACAGTTCTCTGAGAAAGAAATGGAAAATTTTATTGGAGCTAACCTGAGGGTTATAACCCTGGAGACAGTCTTTCAGAAATCTCTGAGGACTATTCCATCAGAGGTCAAAGCACAGTTATGTAAGTTTTTGAGACAAAGGGTCCTACATCAAATGATGTATTATTGACAGTTGACACAATCCAGACCTATACATGCAAAGTGAGTAGTGAGTCATGGGTCACTGTGGCCCCTTACAAGATTAAGAAGGAAGGCTATCGCTTAAGAAGGTCTGGTTAATGCAGATGCATACTACACACTAAAGGGGAGAGAGGAGGCCCAAATAGGCAAAGAAAAAATTTTGTTTAAATTTTTCTCGTCTTGCCAGAGAATATGAATTTTACTTCATCAATGCCATAATTAGGGCTTCAATCCAGAGAAGAAGGAAGAGATTTCAGGGTATGGAAGGAGAGCCTCCCAGTTTGAGCCACCCACGGCCATCCTGTGGAGCCATCCAGCAGCCAGATACAAATCTGAAACCAATAAATTGGTAGGAAAGGATTTCAGTTAGGGAATCACCAGCATAAATGTGGTGGTTGGTGGAAGCCATTGCAGTGGGTGATATCTCAGTGAAAGCCGAAAAAAAAAAAAAAATGGGAGAAAGAATCCAGATACACAAAAGGCAGAAGCGGTGGAAGGTGAGGATCCATTTAAGGTTCATGGCTGGAGATTGACCAGGGAGGCGACAAGAGAGCCGATGGAGGCTAACAGTGGTTGTCCTCAGCTGGTGTAATCCTGTTTTTTTTCTCCTTGTCATTTTCTGTATTTTTTAACTCTTTTATCAGTAAGTATATATTGCCCTTTTTGGCTAAAATAGACAACATTTTATTGGAAAAATAAAAGGGGTAGTTCCCAATAGGTTAAGCGCTGCTGCGAGGCCGAGCGCACTGAAGGCTGAGCAGAGACTTAGAGACATTGCCCACCTTCTTCCCCCAAAACTGCTCCTCCGCCCCAACCCTCCAACCCCCAAGGGAACCAGTGCAACTCCTGGCAGCTGTGTTTTCCTCCCAGTGACCTGTTCTTGGCCACAGATGATTGGACAAGGGTGTTCATGTGACACCAGCCAGGCCAATCAGAGCCCTCCCCAGGAGGTTGCCTGGAGAGGGCGGCGTGAGCTTACAGCCGGGGGCCGCTCTACGCCAGGCAGGCCGACCTTGAGACCCAGGGTAAGGGCGTAGCAGCCAGAGGCGAGAGCCTGTAGAAACAAAAGACCCAAGGGGGTAATGCCTGGGCATTTAAGGAACTAAATGGAGGCCAGGGTAGGGTCACCGGAAAGAATGGTGGAGTAGGTTGGAGAAAGCCAGGACTAGACCACCAAGGGCCTCAGAAACCCCGCTGAGTTGGGAGTTTTCTCATTACAAGGAGAAGCTGTTGGAGGGTCTTAAAAGAGGGAGTGGTCTGACCTGAATTACAATTTTAAAAGATTAGCAATGCTGGAAAATGTGCTGGGGGGCGGCGGGGGGTGGGGAGGCAAGCGTAAGGAGCAGTTTGGAGGCTCCCGCGCTATGCAGACCCCTGAGGGTGGACCAGACGTCAGAGGCGGTGGGGAAGATGCAGGGAGCAGGGGTCCAGACAAGACCCAGTGGTTGGGGGGCTGGTGAGGGAAGGGTGGAATCAGGGCAGATGATAGGTGAGGGGATGCTGTTATTGAGATGGGAGAGAAGGGATGACGTTAAGACCTCAGTTTGGACATGTTAAGTTTGAGGTGTTGATGGCCCGTCACAGGGGAGGTGCTGAGAAGAAAGCAGTGGGTTACATCAGTCTGGAGTTGGGGGATGTCAGAGCTTGGATGCTGGAAATATGGGTGGCATCAGCGTGCAGCTGGTGTTAAAGCCACCAGCCTAGATGAGACCACCTGGGAACTGGAGAGGAGGGGCCCAGCACAAAAGCCTGAGGTCCCCCAACATTCACAGGACTGGTAGAGGGGACGGAGCAAGGAAGGAGGGGGGAAACTGAATGTGTTTTGACCCAGAAGCGCACATTGCAGACTGCCCTGGGTTACCCCCCTGCCAAGGCCAGAGAGGGCTTTTTAGATTTGGTAAAGAAGTCACCCTGACTTTGAACACTCTGGGTGGAGTGGTGGATCTGGAAGTTAAATTGGGCTGGGCCTCTTCCCTGAATGAAAGCTGGATTAAAAAGTAGCTGTGGAGGACCTTTTGGGGGCAAATGAAGAAATATGAAAATGGACTTTATATTAGATTATTGTATCAGCATTTAATTTCTTGGGTGTGATAATGGTCTGTGGTTATGAAACAGGGGGAAGGGACTTCCCTGGCGATCCAGTGGTTAAGACTCCACACTTCCACTGCTGGGGGCGGGGTTTCATTCCCTGGTGGGAGAACTAAGATTCCACATGTCATGTGGTGCGGCAAAAAACAAGAAACAGGAGGGAAGAGGGCAGGGCACAACCTTTAAAAGAATGACATAGCTGTTGAAGATCCACAAAAACTGGTTAGAACTGATTAGGCCCAAGATGGTGGAAGATTCCACTTCCAGTAGACCTTGAGCCTCATTATATGCTCATTGTAATACATTAGCATCTAAATGGCACACTCGTGGGCACCATGATCGGTCTGAGGCTAACTATAAAAGGCCAAAAAGTGGGCAGGGGCCCAATTCTTGGAAACCCCTGCCCTCCCCCACCAAATAGTTGGAATAATCCTCCCACTTTTTATGGGCTGGGTAATTGCATAATTAGCCTATGTAATTATCCAGCCCATAAAACTAACCACCCCAGGGAATTCCCTGGCAGTCCAGTGGTTAGGACTCCACGCTTTCACTGTCTTGGCCTGGGTTCAATACCTGGTCGCGGAACTAAGATCCTGCAAGCCATGCGGCAGAAAAAAAATAAATAAATAAACTAACCACCCCATATTTTGGGGTCGCTCTCGCCTTTTGAGGCAGACTGCATTCTGTCTATGGAATGTGTATCTCTCTAAATAAATCCACTTCTTACCTATCACTTTGCCTCTTGCTGAATTACTTCTGCACAGAGACATAAAGAATCTGAGCTTCATTAAGTCCTGAGACCAGGTGTGTGATCTCAATTAAAAGACAGTGGGAAAAAAAAAAAAAAAAGACAGTGGGCTTGAGTCCCAGCCCATGGGTTCGAGTCCCATCTGAGTTGTGCAGTTTCAGTTACGTAAGAGAGGTCTGGTTCTTAGGAGACACATGTTGTAGTATTGTAGTATTTAGGGGTGAGGGAGCAAGATGCCTGAAAGTTTTCCAGTGGTTCAACAATAAGAAACTATACATATATATCTGTATATATTACATATAATATATGTAATATTTATATAAATTGTATTTATGTTATATATAGGTATATACATAGTTTTTATATAGGTACGTTATCTATTAGAGAGATACAACATATGTGGCAAAATGCTAATTGGAAAATCTAGGTGGGGGGCTGTTTTAACACTTTTTCAACTTTCCTGTAGGCTTAAATTTTTCCTAGGGACTTCCCTGGCAGTCGGATGGTTAAGACTCCACATTTCCACTGCAGAAGCCCTGGTGGTGCAGTGGTTAAGAATCTGCCTGCCAGTGTAGGGGACATGGGTTCGAGCCCCACTCCAGGGAGATCCAACATGCCGTGGAGCAACTAAGCCTGTGCGCCACAACTACTGAGCCTGCGCTCTAGAGCCCGCGAGCAGCAACTACTGAGCCCACGTGCCACAACTACTGAAGCCCGCGCTCCTAAAGCCCGTGCTCCGCAACAACAGAAGACACTGCAATGAGAAAGCCGCTCACCGCAACGAAGAGTAGCCCCTGCTCGCCACAACTAGAGAAAGCCTGCGTGCAGCAGCGAAGACCCAAGGCAGCCAAAAATAAAATAAATAAATTTTAAAAATAAAAATTAAAAAAAAAGGAAAAAACATTAGAAAGAGTGAACTGGCAGGGCAGTGTTCCCACCCTGTTTGTTGTTTGGCTTGAGGCGTCCCAGCACTGGAGCCTGCAGGCTGTTGGGTGGCGCGGGGGTGGCGGCCTCCAAGAGAGCTCACACAGATGACTGGGCCCCAGTACCTCTGCCACCAGTGTCCTTGCCCGCACAGTGAGCCACAGCTGCCCCCCACACCCCCTGCCTCCCCGGAGACCCTCCATGACCAGTTTTTTTTTTTTTTGCGGTACGCAGGCCTCTCACTGTTGTGGCCTTTCCCGTTGCGGAGCACAGGCTCCAGACGCGCAGGCTCAGCAGCCATGGCTCACGGGCCCAGCCGCTCCGCGGCATGTGGGATCCTCCCAAACCGGGGCACGAACCCATGTCCCCTGCATCGGCAGGTGGACTCTCAACCACTGCGCCACCAGGGAAGCCCCATGACCAGTTTTTGAAGAGCCGGAAGATCCAAGCAACAGGTCGTTATTCTCTGAAATTATCTCTCCGATTTCGGATGTGAAGTTCAGCCACAGTGGGAGGTATATCATGACCAGAGACTATCTGACCATCAAAGTTTGGGATCTCAACATGGAAAACCGCCCCACTGAGACTTACCTGGTTCACAGCTACCTCTGCAGCAAGCTGTGCTCCCTCTACAAAACTGACTGCATTTTTGATAAATCTAAGTGTGTGTGGAATGGGTCAGACAGTGTCATCATGACGGGCTCCTACAACAACTTCTTCAGGATGTTTGACCAAAATAGCAAGTGTGATGTTACTCTTGAGGCTTCGAGGGAAAACAGCCAACCCCAAGCTATCCTAAAACTGAGCAGTGTGCATGAGGGGCAAGCAGAGAAAGGACGAGATCAGTGTCGACAGTCTGGACTTTAGCGAAAAAATCTTGCATACAGCTTGGCATCTTTCAGAAAATATTGTAGCAGTGACGGCTACAAATAACCTATATATATTCCAGGACAAAGTAACTAGGAGGACACGTTATTACTTAATAATCTCACATACTGAGTTTTAGTCAAACACTTGTTAAAAATTTTTTTATTTTTTGGCCGCATGGCATGTAGGATCTTAGTTCCCCGAGCAGGGATCAAACCCATGTACCCTGCAGTGGAATCACAGAGTCTTAACCACTGAACTGCTAGGGAAGTCCCTCAAACACGTTTTTTAAATGTTTCTTTGGGTGTTCATTTGATGCATCGACCTTAATTTCCCTCTTTGTAATAGAATTCAGTTGGAGTCCAACTTTCCCAAATCCCGAGTTCTAAGAAACTTTTGTCAAACCCGATAGGTTCTGGGACACTTCTGTTTAGAATTGAGAGCTGCCAGCTAACAGTAGGTCTTCCACAGTTGACTTGAATTTCTGATGCTTTTATTGCCCTGTTTTCTCTGGTGGGTCCAGTGTTTTGTTTCTAGGTGTCTGCTGAGGTAAAATGAAATTGTCTGTAGTATTTAAAGAGAAAAGAGAGAAGTTTTTTTAAATTAAGCAATTCCATTTGATTGAAAAAATTCAACAAAAAATAAACACCGTTTACTCTAAAAAAAAAAAAAAAAAGTTAACAGCGGCTGTAGAGGAAGTGGAAACAGCCAAGTTTTCAAGGAGAGAAATAGTATAGTACCTGGAGGGGATCGTGAGGTCAAGGGAGGGTTTTACACAAAAATGTTTAAAATGAGAGCAAGCGTGTATGTTGACAGGAATGTTCCCGTGGAAAGGGAGAAATTGATGTTGTAAGAAAGGGGTGAGAGGTGCCGGAAAAAGTCCTTGGGAAGGCTGGCTGGCGGGTGGCCCCGAGCTTGGAGGGGACACCGCACTGAGGTGCTGCGCTGGGCCCTGGGATCAGTGCGGGGGGGGCACCCCCTCAGGAAGTAGGATCTGAGGCTCTCAGCTGACAAGAGTCAGGAGGGCAAGTGGTTGTTTCAAGCAGATTGAGGCACAGAGCCAAAGAAAAACTGGCAGATTTGTTTGGTGTTTAAGATCTGAATGGCGATTATTCATCAGCTTAGGGAAAGAGCCAACAGGGGAGAGGTTTAAGTCCTTACCCCTCTGCTACTCAGTCTTTCCATCTGTAACATGAGGGGATTGAACCGGGGGCAATCAAAGGACCCTGCAAACTCCTGTTCACTCAGGGTCCCTTATGATACCTGATGGAGAGCTTTTACTGAATAGCACGTGTCTGGGTTGTCAAAGGATTAAAGATGGCTAGTAAAAATTGGACACTTGCCTAAGAGGTTCCTAATTGAGGGTAAAAACCAAGAGATACAGAGAGACACTTGAAAGGAAGACTGCTTAAGGCTCGAGGGCACCCCTGGGGGAGCAGGGGGGTGGCCCGGAGGTTGCTGGGGCGCTGAGATGCCTTGACGACACTTGGGTAAACGCAGTACGAGGTCCCTTTGAGCGTAAATTCTGTCTCTGGGCTCTCGCTGAAGCTGGCATTGCACAGCGTGAAATGAAACAGCACATTAATGTGATTAACACTGAATAAACCTCCGTGTGTGAGCAAATATAGCTTGAAGCGGGTTCAGGAATTTTAAAATATCTATTATTAAAGACAGCCTGCAGGGGCCGTGGCATCCGATGACAAGCCAGAGGCTGCTACCGGCATCTAATATTCCCAGAGTCGTTTCCTTCGGCAAAGTGCATTTGCAGGCTTCTGTGCTAGGCTTTTCCCTGATCCTCCAGGGAGGATTATCACCACTACCCCATTTTATAGATGAAGAAACTAAAAGCATTGTCAACAGTAGGCCTCTCAGGCCGCTGAAGGCAGAGACCATGCGTATCATCACGGGCTCCCCAGAGGCAGGCAGGAGGCCAGGGCAAGGGGAGGAGCCTCTCAGCCCCTGCGAGCCGGCCCGGCGGGCCACGAGCGCTGTGCTGGGACTTCCACGTCTGGCGTGACTGCTAAGCACCAGGCTCTGTGCTGCAAGCCTCACACAGATGGTCTCACTTAGTCCTGATGACAACCCTTGGCAGTTGGTATTATTAACCCCAAGAGGAAACTGAGGGCAGACAGGTTAAATAACTTGCCAAAGGTCACCCGGCAGAATCAGGATTCAAGCTTAGATTTGTCTGAAGCGAAGCATGTGCTTGACTGCCGAGCTGGACGCTGTCTTCCAGGAGAGTATGGTTGCGGACTTCTGGCATTCTTACAGCCCCTGTGCTCGAGAGCCGTTAGCACAGCGCTGAGCACAGGTAATAAGGTGGCACCCGTGTCAGTGAGTATAGACTGAGGGGCAGGCAGTCTGAACGGATGAATGCGTAGAGATGTGAATTCCTGTCTTGTGGGGTCTTCCTCTTCAAATTGAAGATTTCCCCAAAGCTTATGAATGCTCAATCTAATTAAGGCAAAAAGGCATCAGAGAATTGCGAGGCCTTTCCTTTATTAACTGTCAAGTCCAATCTGTAGGCTGTTTACGTGCTGAGGTCAGAGATCAGTCTTTAGCTGCTCGCCTTTCATTCATCTGGCAAAGCCCGGAACATAAAGTTTATTGATGCAAAACTGATTGGCAGGCAGGGGTAACGAGGTGGCAGGGACAGGGAATATCAGAAGGAGTTCTAAGCCACTCGGGTCACTCCTGCTCCCTTGCCGTGCTAACTTCACGTGCTCCAGGTTACTGGGTCGTAGTTCATAGCTTTCTGCACTGCAGTCTAGATGAGCAGCAAATGTCTGGACCTTGGGCAGTGTTCACAGAGCACATCAAGATGGGGAGGGGAAGGAGTCCTTTCTCCCTGTTTGTCTGTTAGTTTGGAAAGGAGAGAGTGAGGCACGGAAGGTTAGGTATGGATGGTCTTGAAACTTCACAGATCAAAAGGAATTCCCATGTAAGCTTGCATCGGAGAGGCCTGGGAGTTGGGAAGAGGAGGGTCATTGTTACACCAGCCCAGGACTAAGTGGCTCCCTGTCTCTGGTGAGCTCCTGCGGGGCCTCCTCTGTGCCCACCAGCAAGAAGAGGTGGGAAAGCACATGTGGGTCCACACCTGCCTCTTATCTACTCGCAGCGTCCTCAGGATAAAAACCAGTTGTAAGGCACTAAGTTCCAAAAGAGGGAGTTGGACCCAGGAGTTGTTACTCATGCCACTCAGGATAGGGAAGGTTTCAAATATTATTTATTTATTTTTATTTTTTAAAATAAATTTATTATTTTTATTTATTTTTGGCTGCGTTGGGTCTTTGTTGCTGCGCGCAGGCTTTCTCTAGTTGCGGCTAGTGGGGGCTACTCTTCGTTGTGATGCGCGGGCTTCTCATTGTGGTGGCTTCTCTTGTTGTGGAGCACGGGCTCTAGGCGCTCGGGCTTCAGTAGTTGTGGCACGCGGGCTCAGCAGTTGTGGCTCGCAGGCTCTAGAGCACAGGCTTAGCATTTGTGGTGCAGGGGCTCAGTGGCTCTGCGGCATGTGGGATCTTCCCCGACCAGGACTCGAACCCATGTCCCCTGCATTGGCAGGCGGATTCTCAACCACTGCGCCACCAGGGAAGCCCATCAAATATGATTTATTTTTATCAGGAGCAAACTGGATTCTGCCTGATCTGAGGAAAAACCCTGACTGCAGGTCATTTTAAATGCCTTCTTAGTCTCTGCAACTCAGAAATAGTGGTTTTCCACAGCAGTCAGCTGTCTGGATTCAACCCCCCACACTCATACATCACAAAGCAAAAAATAACAAAATTAAAACAAACCAAACCCCCAACCCTTGTTTCATTTCCTTAGAAAACAGTGCAGGTTCAAGGTCTAGTCTGAGCAGGGAATGTCTCCTCTCCTGATCTGTTTCTGGACAGGCAGCGGGGCAAAGTCCCTTTTCCTCTCCTCCATGACAGGGGGTTGCACAGAGCTCCAGAGAGAAATGTCCACCAAGGACCAGAGCTGGGACCCAGGGCTTCTGTGCCCGTGACCTCCCTTGAGTCCAGTGCTCATGATGAGCAGTGGCTACTGTCGGGCATTCGGGTAGGAAGATGATTAAGAACGGATCCCAGAGACCCACACACAAACCGCTAACCATAGTAAAACACAATAAATGCTCTTTTGCAGTAGGAATAAAGTGTTTCAGCTGCACAGAGAAAGAAGGGAGAGGGAAAAGCTTTGGTGGTTCTCAAAATGGTTCCCAGGCCTGCAGCAGGAGTGTCACCCAGAAGTTGTTAGAAACGCAAATGCAGGCCCATCCCAGACCCACAGAGTCAGAAGCACTGGGGGTGAGGCCCAGCAAGGTGTGTTGGAAGACACCCCCCAGGCGATTCTGGTGTGAGCCAAAATTTGAGAGTCATGAAGGGGCTGGCAAACTGCCTATTTTTGCAAATAAACTTTAACTGGAATACGGCCACAGTCATTCAATTACATATCATCTGTGGCTATCTTCCTGCCGTGCTGGCAGGGTGAGACTTGTAACAGAGACAACATAGCCTGCAAAACCTAAAATATTTACTGTCTGGGCTTTATGGGGGGTGGGGGATGGGGGAATTGCTGCCCCCAAGGAGTCGGGTGGAGACACCTGAATCCCCCTTCTGTGGCCGGTGCTGCTAGGGCCTCTGCAGTCATGCTTCAGTCAGCTCAGTGCTGGGACCCAGCTCTAGTCTGAGGACTTGCTGAAAACACTAAACAGTCAAAATATAAAGAAGCCCCCGGTTACTGACTCCCTGTTGTGCTCAGTGCTGTGCTTGATGCTTTAAGGGCCTAACTCCACCCTCTAAGATGGGCTTTGTATCCTCCTTTTACAGATGTGGAAGGTGAGGCTGGGAAGATGAAGTAACCAGCTCAAGTTCACGGAGCCCAGGAGAGGAGAGCTTGGACTGCACCCTGGATCAGCTTTGCTCCCAGCTCAGGCTCTCTGCCTCACACCTACCACCTCTGTTTTCCCAATTATAAGATGGAAACTCCCTCAATGGACAACGGGGGCAGCTCTCAGGAATCTGTTAACGTAACAAGCACAATTTTCATACTTTTTCCAGTGGGGAGATGAGTCACCAGGGGCTGGAGAAGCCAACCCAGGCCTACATCCTGGAGGTGTCCAGTCCTATGGGGAGCACGGCGAGGGGAGGGCAGGAGATGTAGGACCCACAAGGACACAGGACCAGCTCTCACCTGTTCTAGCCAAATGGGGCAGGTGGGAGCATGCAAATGCTGAATCAGTGCCAGGTGGGATGCAGCCTCTGGGCAGTGTGACCACCAAAGGCCTCCCAGTGCAGCCCCTTCCCCACATTCCAATCCCACAGGTCCTTCTGTCCAGCTCCTGGATTGTCAGTGTGGAGATATGTATAAGGGGCGCCCCAGGGAAGAAGGACTTGGTAACTTAGGTGAGTCTTGTATCTGTGGGAGAAGAAAAGAACCTATCAGGGTATTTCCTGCTCTGACACAGGAGTGGAAAGGGTCAGCTGGTCAATAAGATACTAAGCCAGTAATCAGATTGGGGAACCTGTTACTACGTGATGTTGCAACATCGATGCGGGTGATCGAAACAGCGAAAGTAAAATCTTGCCTTGCTACCATCTGAGAAACGGGGGAGCTAAAACACCACTGCCTGGGTGGCTAAAACGGTGACCAAGAAAGTCTGTCCCCCACGCACATACGCAGTATCTATTTTGGCTTCCAAATATTTTGTTAGAATAGGAAGATAAAAAACATTCTTAACAGACAAAAGAGCTTGGTTTGTCAGGCAAAAGTTAAAACCTCTGAAGAAAGCAAGCATTTTGAGAAGACTAGTGATAAACTGCTTTCTCTCGTCAAACAAATCAATGACAATTATTTTAAACAAGCATCATTGGAGTGTCTTCTGCATGCCAGACACCACGCTAATCTGTCTGAACCTCGGTTACCTCATCCATCCTCACATCAGCTCTAAAGGGCAGGTCATGTGAGCAGCCCCATTTTACGGGGTGGGGGGGCGGGGGGTTCAGGCAGAGGGGAGGACACTTGGCTGAGCGTCACCCAGCATGCACGGCAGAGCTGAGTTTTGAACCCAGGGCTTGTGACTCTGTGTCTTATATTCCTTTCAGAGCATCACATTTACTCTGCAACTAAAAACTAAATCTGGACAAAGCACAGGGAGATCAGGGAAACACAATAGCCAGAGTCTGTGGACGGCTTCACATTGAGGTAGTATTTATTAGGGCAGTGGTTCTTGGACCTGATGGAACCACACTCCCATTGACAAGGGATGCTGGGCTGCTGCGTGAATGGGCAGTGTAGGCTGCAGATCATGTGCAGGGCCAGCTGTACTGTCACCGTCTTTCCCTGTTGCTTAAACTATTGTTTTAGGGAAAACTTGCCCTGAAAGAGTAATTCTGTTTTGCATTTACATGACACTTTTTTCCCCCCTAAATTTCAGAAGACTTTATTGTGTTAACTGACTTAATCCTTAGAGCAACGCTGGGAGGAGAACAGGTGTTAGTTCCTGGTTTGATAGAGGAGGAAGTTGAAGTAACTTTCTGAAAGTCTTATGCTAATGAATATTAAAGCAGAGTCTCTGGGCCTCCCTGGTGGCGCAGTGGTTGAGAGTCCGCCTGCCAATGCAGGGGATACGGGTTCGTGCCCCGGTCTGGGAGGATCCCATATGCCGCGGAGCGGCTGGGCCCGTGAGCCATGGCCGCTGAGCCTGCGCGTCCGGAGCCTGTGCTCCGCAACGGGAGAGGCTACAACAGTGAGAGGCCCGCGTACAGCAAAAAAAAAAAAAAAAACAAACAAAAAAAAAAAAAGCAGAGTCTCAAACATGAGGCCTCACCAAGATACCTGCAAAACCAGAGAACAAAACTTGGAAGACTCCACGGTGATGGAGGAGATCAGCTACCTACAAAGCAGCAGCTTTGGCTAAAAATGGGTTATCCAAATTTCCAAGAAAATGTAAGCCTATATATATATTGTGGTTTCAGAAGAGGAGAGTCCAAGAGAGGGGAGTCTAAAAAGCAGGGCTCTGGTGTGATTTCATGAGAGGGACAGACCCAGCGTCCTGTCCCTTTAGAAGACAGGGCACTATTTCGAGGAATTGGGAACGGCAGCTTAACACAGCTGTGCACGGTGGAGCCATTAAGGCCATGCCCTTTCCCTTGCTCACCGAGGAGCCTTCCGAGCAGCTATCCTGGGAGCAGCGTCTGTGGGTCAAATGTTGCTGCTTGGCAGTCACATTCCCCTTTTGAAATGAACGAGTTGGCCTCCAGGGCTGTGAACGAGTTGGCACACAGGGTTATGTGCCATTCTCAGCATTTTGATGAGGTTCTTCCCAAATTGTATTAACTCTGGGGCCAGGGGGACCCGAAGACCTGAGAACCAGATCCTGTGCGACGGTGAGTTTGGTAAGAGTCTTACCTAAGTGACTAACCAGCTGCCCACATCCACACCTTCAGAGGAGGTGGAAACTAATGGCCAGGGAGGAAAGCTGTGAAACACAATAAATATGGGGTAATGAAGCAAGAAGCCAGAAGCAGGTGACAGAAAGTTAGTGTTAACTGAAGCAAACTAGAGGAGCAGGTGGAGCCTGGAGTCAGCCAGGAGGGGCAGGATCAAGCACTGCACGCCTGGCCCAGGCTAACCCTGCGTGGCGGGGCAGAGAGCATCGGTCCTGGAGCCAGACCGCCTTTCAGAGAACTCCCTCACCTCCTCTCCACTTTCTCCTCCTCCTCTGTATGGTGGGCCTCCCTCAAGGTTGAAAGGATTAAAGGTGATAATGAACATGCTCTCATTCCAGTGCCTTCCCCATAAATGCTCAATAAATGCTTTTTGTTATAATCCCTGCCCTTTGGGATCAGGCATTAAACACAGGCTCAAGACACTGAATCTCACTGCAGCATAAAGCACCTTATTATGTTGAAACCTTGGTGAAATTGTGGCCTACACCTGTGCCGGCTCAGCAGCAGGCATCTTCTCACCCTGTCATGCAAGGCCCAGAAGGCCCAGAGAGACTCTGCTGTTTTGCCTGACAAGTCATCCTTCTGCAAACAAGCTAGTTCTGGCCGCAGGCCATTTTCACTCACTGTTCTCTCTGCCTGGAAGGCTCTTCCCCCAAACGGTGACAAGGTTTGCACCTTCGTTTCAGACGTCATGTTATCAGAGAACAGCTGTCCCTGACCTACCTCCCTATATAAAGTAGCATCCCTGCCACCACTGGGGTCTAGCACTCTATCCTCGTACCCTGCTTTCTATTTCTCCATGACGCTCAGCAGCTCTGACATATAGTTTTGTGTTTTTTGTCTCTTTCACTGGCATGCACCTGAGAGCAAGGATTTGGTTTTGGGATTTACTCTTTTTATTTATTTTTGTTTTGTTTTTATCTTCCAGTTTTATTGAGATATAACTGACCTACAGCACTGTATAGGTTTAAGGTGTACAGCATAATGACTTATGTACATCATGAAATGATTGTCACAATAAGTTTAGTGAACAGCCACCATCACATATAGATACAAAACTAAAGAAGTAGAAAAAAATTGTTTTTCTTTTTTTTTAAATTTATTTTTGGCTGCATTGGGTCTTCGTTGCTGCGTGTGGGCTTTCTCTAGTTGCAGTGAGCAGGGGGCTACTCTTCGTTGCAGTGCACGGGCTTCTCACTGCAGTGGCTTCTCTTGTTGCAGAGCACGGGCTCTAGGCGCACGGGCTCAGTAGTTGTGGCACGTGGGCTCAGTAGTTGTGGCTCATGGGCTCTAGAGCACAGGCTCAGTAGTTCTGGCGCACAGGCTTAGTTGCTCCGTGGCATGTGGGATCTTCCCGGACCAGGGCTCGAACCCGTGTCCCCTGCATTGGCAGGCAGATTCTTAACCCCTGCGCCACCAAGGAAGCCCCAAAAATTGTTTTTCTTGTGATGAAATGGTCTTTCTTTTCAAACTGCCCTCCTCACTTATTTCTACTCAAAAGCCTAGCATGGTTGTCTCTTGAAACGGCCTGGAGGTTCTTCTCACTCTATCATGGAAAGGCAGCCACTTGCCAGCTCCGTATCATTATCACACATACGCAGAAGATAGGACACATTCCGTGCAATGCAGTAACATGTGGCCACACCTGCTAAGTGTCTGATCAAAGTGTTCCAGGTAGAGGGATAGTAAGTGCAAAGGCCCTGAGGTGTGGGAGGAGGCCAGTGAGGCTGGAGTGGAGGTGCGGGGGATAAGGGTGTAAGAGAGGATGATTCCAGGGTTTTTGATATAAATAATGAAAGAATGGAAATGACATTTTCTAACATGAGTTAGGTAGGGGGAGGAGCAGGTTTGGGATGTAAGTTTTATGATGCTTTCAGGTTGGAAGCACCTGGCAGGAATCCGGCAGTAAGCCAGGTGTTTTACATACATTATCTCCACTGCACGGATAAGGAAATCGAGGCTCCAGAAGTCACGTGCCCTTGGGTCTCAGAACATGTATGTAGAAGGGCTGGGATTTGAATCCAAGCTGTTTCTGCAAGGGTTTGTCACCCTGAGAAGCACTGCTCACTGAAGAAAGAGCTGGGAGAGGACTACTTGCCTGCCGTTGGAAGAGTCGAGTATTTTGCATAAGGTGAACTCAGATCTCCTTTCCAAATTCTGCAATACCAGGACACAGAAGGCCCTTCTGTAGTTGGACTGGTACATTTAGGGCCAATAAAAGGAAGCACCACATCACAAGAGGGCTGGGGCTGCCATCCCTTTGGCCTCAGCAAGGTGGCTGGCAAATCCATTTCCACGGCTATTCAGGCTGTCACCTGATGCCAAAACAGTGGAATGAAATGTGGAAGATTCGATTGAGGTTCTTATCATGGGTTACACTCCAATTTTTCATATTTTTAAAGATTTGCTCACTGTACTTAACAAAGCATTCACATAAAGCATTCACTAATGTAACAGACAAGACTTCAGAGCATTGAAATCCAGTGTGGGCTGCAGACCCGCAGCAACAGCATCACCTGGGGCTGTCAGAAATGCAGACTCTCAGGCCCCATCCCAGATGCATTTTGGCAAGATGCCCAAAGGATACGTATGCTTGGTCCAATTTGCGAAGCCCTGGCCTAGAGCAGGGGTTGACTAACGTTTTCTGTAAAGGACCAGATAGTAAACATTTTAGGCTTTGCCTGCCTGTCACAACTACTCAATTCTGCCATCTGTAGTGCAAAATCAGCCACAGACTGTATGTAAAGGAATTAGTGTGGCTGTGTTCTAATGAAACTTTATTAATGGACACCAAAATTAGTTTACGTAATTTTCACGTCATGAAGTACTATTCTTCTTTTGATTTTCTTTCAGCCATTAAAAGTAAAACTCATTCTTAACTCAGAGGCTATACAACATCCCTCTTCTGACTTGCCTTTCTGGGCTGACCATGCCCAAGGCCACTAGCTGAATGATCCCCTACTTTCTCCTCTGTGGGCTTGGGCCCCCTTTCCCTCATGACCTGTGTCACTGTGTCTGAAGGTTGATTACTTAAGCCTAATATGAAAGGTCAGTGGAAGAACTAAGATTCATAAAATACACTTTGCCAGCTTCCACAAATGCAGTGTGTTTGCTGTTGTTCCCTATCTTGACGTTTTCTGAGAAAGACCAAAATGGAGGATTCAATAGCTCAGGGGAGGGGGCTTGTTCCTTTTCAGGGGCACTTATTCTCTTTGCTCTTCTACTTGTCTGTTTTACATTTCAGCTGCTGGGAAGAAGGAACACACAAGTCAGGGAAGACTAGTATTCAAAAGTAACATTTGGGGAGAGAGTTGAAAGAGGAAATTAAAGAAGGGAGGTACTCTCCAGGAGAATAAGAATATTGTTCCAGCATCACTGGGCTGTGGGGAAGAAAGCATGACGATAAAGAAAGTAAAGTGTGTCAAGGAGACTTGCTCAGGAAGGCTTTCTGAAGCAAGCTGGGCAGAAGGAGGGTATGAAAAACACAGAGATAGGGGAGAGATTGGCAGAGACTCTTTTTTTTTTTCTTTTTGCGGTATGCGGGCCTCTCACTGTTGTGGCCTCTCCCGTTGCGGAGCACAGGCTCCGGACGCGCAGGCTCAGCGGCCATGGCTCACGGGCCCAGCCGCTCCGCGGCATATGGGATCCTCCCAGACCGGGGCACGAACCCGTATCCCCTGCATCGGCAGGCGGACTCTCAACCACTGCGCCACCAGGGAGGCCCGGCAGAGACTCTTATGCAGGCTGAGATCTGAATTTATTTCATCTATAGTGCACTTTCATGGCAATCAGATGCTTTTCCACTTTGTTAGGAATGGGGAGAAGGGAGGAAATAACACTGACCAAATGCCTACTGTATGTCAGGCACAGTTACAAGGCATTTCCCATCACTATTTCAACTTTAATTAAAGCCGCTCATGGGATTAGGTGTGCTGGCCAGTTTTCAGATGAGGAACCTGACAGGTGAAGAGACGGCATTAGGACCTAGTTCTTTCCAAGCACCAGCGCCCTGACGTTCTACACGGCCCTGCCTACCAGAATTTATAGTGGAAATATTGCCTTCACACAATTTGTTATTTCTTCTCACCATTAGAACCCTTCAATTCTCCAGGATGGGGGAAGAACATAAACAGACCAGATGACTTTTACATTTTTCTCTACTTACCCGCACCCCCCCCAATAAAATGTAATGCTTTTTTTTTTTTTTTTTGGTAATGCTTTCTTTAAAGGGACATCAAGTCCTTTTTCTGTTATGAAGAAAATAGCCCCACAAACAACTCAGTACATTGGCAGCCTGGTTTCCGAAGTTAAACTGTGTGCTGCTAACCAATCTAATGACAAACGTCTACATCCTTGGTAGAAATGTGGTTTGGGGACCATTTATTTAGGGATTACTCTGTCAGGCACACACATTATCTCATTTCATCTTCCAACAGTCCTGTGAGGTTTTTAACACCATTTGATGGATAAAGAAACAGGCTTAGAGAAGTGAAATATCTTGCCTAAGGCCACACAGCTGGTAAGAGGCAGGGCCAAGATGAAAACCAGGGCCCTTGACTAGGAAGTTTGTCCTCTTAGCCACCACACTGCAGGCCCCTTCTAGAAAAGGTGCACGTAAGGTGCCCTGCTCAGTAATATATGCCAGATGGTGGACATTATGAAACATTTAAGAAGATGCTGGACATTCTTTAGTGTGGTACAGGTGAAAGGGCAAGAGTGCTACAGCTACTTTAGTTTTTCCCAGTGTCTTTCTCAAAACACCTCTGCCATGAGTACCTGAAACCACAAACCAGCCAACAAAAAACCAGGGTGGTGGCTCCAAACATCAAATAGGAAACCACTGAATACCCTGATCCCCTGCCTGGAGATTGTCATATGCCTACTGTACATTTTAGGCTCTAAGTAGTACTGAAATAAAGGATTCCACTTTAACCTAGAGTTTCCCGAGGTCCAATGTACATCTACTTCCTTTAAAGCGTTTAACCTATCGAGATGTGCAGAGCACAGCTTGGGGAACACCAGCGCCCTGGTCCTGTCTGTGACTAGGAACATGAACCTGGAGGACTTGTCATACACTGAAGGCAGGAAGGACCAGATGATCAATGTGCACATCTAGATGAATCCATGTTTGAGCCTTCTGAAGCTGATGGGAATTGGGCCTTTGCATGGGGAGTGTCACCATTTGCCAGTCTATGACAAGTTGAGTCTCACAAAGTTGCCCTGTGAGCAAACACACTTTAATTAATTAATTAATTTATTTATTTCTGGCCATGTGGCATGTGGGATCTTAGTTCCCCGACCAGGGATCGAACCCAAACCCCCTGCATTGGAAGCACAGTCTTAACCACTGAACTGCCAGGGAAGTCCCAGTAAACACACTTTAAACAAGTTGGTTCATGAACCCAAGGTTAAATCACATTGTGAGAACCATCTGACAACAAAGCTTATTTTGAAATTATCCATCTATTGTTCTTTTTCCTTACTGTTGATATTTGATATTTTCATTTATATGATGCTTATAAACAGAAGCACCTCCTTTTTGTGGTAAGCAAATTCATTAAATTCCTATGAGCAATTTCTGTTGGGATGAGTGTTAAATGTGGAGTGGGGCTGTGAACAGACCTATGGCAGTGTAAGTTCTTTGACATGCAGAGGAAAACGCACTAGGCAAAGTGAAACTAAAAATCTCATCTTTTCCTGTATTTCAGTAACTACTTTTATTTTTTTTAAAAATAATTACCTCAAGGGCTTCCCTGGTGGCGCAGTGGTTGAGAGTCCGCCTGCCGATGCAGGGGACACGGGTTCGTGCCCCGGTCCGGGAAGATCCCACATGCCGTGGAGCGGCTGGGCCCGTGAGCCATGGCCTCTGAGCCTGCGCGTCCGGAGCCTGTGCTCCACAACGGGAGAGGCCACAACAGTGAGAGGCCCGCGTACTGCAAAAAAAAAAAAAAAAAAAAAAATTACCTCAGGGACTTCCCCAGTGGTCCAGTGGTTAAGACTCCGTGCTCCCAATGCAGGGGGCAGGGGTTTGATCCCTGGTCGGGGGAACTAAGATCTCCCATGCCACATGGTGCGGCCAAAAAAAAAAAAATTAGCTCAAAAAATAGAATCATAGCCTTATTATTATCTTATTATCCTCTAGTCCAAACTCCTTCACAGATGAGGTTGGCGAAACTTGAAAGGTTAGCTAACTGGTCCATGCAGCTTGTCTGTGAAAGAGCTGGCTGGAACTCAGCTCCAACTCTGTCCAGTGTTCTTCCTTTTAAACTCTTCTCATTTGAGACATTCCAGTGCCATTTTGAGGAGTTACTTTTTTGATCATTCGCTATAATGACAGAGCTTGCCTCACTTGCTTTTCGAGTTGTAGGGGAAGGTACTCCTGCTCTCTTGATAGTCCTTCACCTTGCCCTTTTTCCTACCCTCCTCTGCCTGGAACTTGCTCTCCCCCTCCCCTTCAAACATTGTTATCTTTGGAAATATGTGTGTGCACAGGGCCCAACCTGGCTGGGTTCGAAGCAAGGTGACTCTTGGTTGAATGGAGTTTTTCCACAGTGCTTGAATTTGTCCAAGGCTTTGGAAGGCTGGGCAACTAACAAAAAGTTAACTGCCTGCCATCCTTTGCCCTTCCAGCAGGTCTGTGTTCCATTAATACAGGATGAATTAAGAATAAGGAAGAAAGAAAGGCAGAAACTCCCCTTGAAGTACTTGCCTACCCCCTGGAAAAGTTCAAGGCTCTTGTTCATTATCTGAATTTTTCCCAAGTGATTTGCCTGTAGTCCTTAAGTCATCTTCAGACATCTGATCAAGGCAGCATCAAAGGAAAATAAAAAGTTGGGTATTTGCGTTGAAGTCAGTGTCCTGGCTCATAGAAGTCGGTGGAGAACGTGATTTTTTCTCTGGTGCTGGGTGATCAAAATGGGAGGCTTTTTCTGTGCAGGAAGCCCTCCTAGCTGCGGGAGCTACTGCACCCTTTCACATTTCCCATTCCTCAGCAGACACTGAGGGGCAGGCCTGTTTTCTCCATTCTAGCCCTTACTCTCCGAGCCTCCTAAGTACCCAGGAGGGCCTTGTTTTTAATCAAAGGTTGAAATGGAACCTCCCCCCGGGGGCACCGAGAGAATCCCTTTGGGGCAGCATCCTGGTGGGGGTGGGGACTCAGCCTTGATCCCAGAGGACCTCTTGTCTCTGGAGACGTCCTGCCAACCAGGTACGTGGAGGTGAAGCGCTGTCCGCTTTCCAAGGCGGCTTGGATTTGGGGAGTGGGAGGGTGAGTTTGGAGAGTGGCGGGGCGTGGGAGCCAGCCAACACGGGTGGGCACAGCCAACTCACTAACTGGGCGTCTCCGGGGAAGTTCGGGCGGGGTTCGCCGGCTCACGGACTTTCTTCCTCTAAAATCCATCCCGGGCAGAGCAACCCCACTTCTCACCCAAACTCGTGGAGACCAGGGATTAGGCTGGCGCGGGGTTCGACGAGGCGGATCGGGGAAGCGCCCGGCCCCGGCGGCGAGGCCCCTCTAGCTCCGGTCCGCGACCCAGGGCGCCGGCCCAACCTCCTCGGCTGGGGCCGGTCCCGCGGGGCGAGGGCCGATTTTACGGAGACAGCAGTGGGGTCTCCGGAGCTCCGAACCGGTCCGACCTCTCCTCGCGTCGCTGCGGGTCCGCCGGCGCCGCCCTCCCGCCCTCCCTCAGCCGCCCGGCGAGGCGGCGGCCTCCTCAGCCGGCGCGGGGTCCCCTGGTTAACCCCTGCCCGCCAGCCCGGCCGCTGATTGGAGGAGGCGGGGCGCCGGGGCAGCGGGGACCCCCCCACCTTCCTCGTCCCCTCCCCCTCCTCCCCCACTGTCGGCTCTTCCCCCACCCCCACTGGACCCCCCCTGCCTCCCAGCCGTGCAAATCTCGCGAGGAAACACGCGGTTTCACTAGTGTGTTTACACCGATCACTACTAATCCGGACCGAACCGATCCGGATTAAGGGGCCGGAGGCGGGTCGTGGGCACCAACGGTTCCGACCCCCCCCCCCGCCCTCCACGCCGCACCCGAGTGGCCCCTAGCCGAGTGGGCCCCCACCTCCCGGCCGGGCCTGGGCCCTTCTGTGCCTCCCTTGGCCTTTGTCCGGCGCCAGGAGACCGGTCCCGCGCCCCCCGCGGCCGCCCGGGCCCGGGCCCGCGTCGGGCGCCTGGCTCTGTACGCGAGCCCGGGGATCTGCGGCCTCCGAGGCCCCCCTCCCCCGCCCGCCCTCTCGTGGAGCCCAGCGCCGGCGGCGGCTGCCCGGGCGGGGGGTTGCGGTGCTCAGGAGAGGCCCCGGCTCCGCCCCGGGCCTGCCCAGGGGGAGAGCAGAGCGGTCCGCAGCCGGGTCGGGTCGGGGCCCCTCCCGGGAGGAGCGTGGAGCGGCGGCAGCGGCGGCGGCAGGTGAGAGGCTGAGCCCTGAGCGGGGGAGGGCGCCGGGCCTGAGGCATTAACCGTCCGGGCGACCCCTTCGGCTGAGGAGGCTGCGGCTCGGGCCCACACGGGGGCCGGCGCCGGGCCGCAGCTCCTCGGCTCTGAGGCGGGAGGGGCTTTCCGAGGGCTGCGGGTCGCTGAGGGGCCGGGCCGAAGATGGGGGAGGCCCAGGCGGCCCCGGCCTGGGAGTGGGGCCGACGGCCGGCGGGGAGAGGGGGGCGCCCGGGCAGCTGGAGGCCCCGGCAGCTTCCCGGGCGCCCTCGAGAGCTGGCCCGCCCTCCCTCCGTGACAGGTGGGCCTGGAGTTGGGGAAAGTTTGGAGCCGGCGGGAGGCGAGGGGCGCCGGGACCAGGCCCCATCGGTCCTGCTTCCTGGCTGTGGGCTACAGGGAGGATCCCAGTCTAAGGCCCCGCTGGAATGGAACAGAGTGGATCTTTCCTTAACATGAGTTGACATTAAATGGAATAACCGCTGGGGCGTCATTTTCCGGGCCAGGCCTGAGGATGGAGGTTTAGGAAACGTGCCGAGAGACCCTGGGTCTTGAAGGGAGGTTGCAACCTCTGCCATTCTGGCCTCGATTAGGGTAGGGCGAGACGCGAGGAAGGCCACTTAGGGAAACACTCTCTCAATCTCTTTTCTTCTTCTTTTTTTCTTTCCTTTTCTTTTTTAAGATGCCTTTCTACCCTTCCGAGAATTTCCTAATTCCCTCTCTAACCTGCACTTGTCTGTGTGGGTGAAACTTTAATTTGCCACCCTTTCATTCCCCTTTGCCCCAGGCTCTCAATCCAGGAAGGGAAATGAAACTGGAGGACTTTGTAGGGGTTGTTACTGGAAATTGTGGAGGTGTTAGATTGCAGAGGAGCATGTTTCATTCATGTTTTCAGTGAACTTTTAAATCATGCCAATCGTTCCAATAACTATTTAATAATATGTTCAAAGGGGTTCTATGTAATGGTATATGCACCTCTTCTACTTTTAACATTGGGGAGGTTTCCAATGGGTTCTGCAAGAGTTGATCTCTTGCAAACGATGGAGGTATTTGCTGAGAGTAGCCTGTGCATTAATTGGTCGTGGAAGGAGTTTAAAAATGGTGTCCTCCTGCCCCTCCCTGCTTAGAAGGAGTGCTAAAAGCAGATGTCTAGAGAAACCTACTTGCTCCAGGGAGTGGCAGAGAAAGATTTTGTAAAGGGATGGTTATGGAGCTATACCAATTTCCTGAGTGAATGCCGGTTGACGGTTTTACCATGGATTCTCTATTAAATTTAAAGTAATTCCTTTTTTCATGAGCTACTATCTGCTCCTTAGAGCAAGGAGGCATATAATAGCATTATTTTAAGTTATTAGTAGCTTCTGATTCATGCTGTTTTTTTTTTTTTTTTTTTTTTTTTTTTTTTTTTGTGGCTGCACTGGGTCTTAGTTGCTGCGTGTGGGCTTTCTCTAGTTGTGGTGAGTGGGGGGTTACTCATTGTGGTGGCTTCTCTTGTTGCGGAGCACGGGCTCTGGGCGCGCGGGCTTCAGTAGTTGTGGCACACAGGCTCAGTAGTTGTGGCGCACGGGCTTAGTTGCTCCGTGGCACGTGGGATCTTCGCGGACCAGGGCTCGAACCCGTGTCCCCTGCATTGGCAGGCGGATTCTTAACCACTGCTCAGAAGAGGACTTTTGAGGCACTTTATAACTTTAAATGTGTTACTGTTTGATGCAGCACATTGTAGTTTATTACTTGTATGCCATATTTATTTGAGGTTTACCTGTACGTGACCATTTGGTGAAATAATTACTCTGAGTTTTGTTATATCTAAAAATTGGTTCCTCATGTTTTAGCTTTTATGGTCTCACAGGTTCTTTTTCTTTTTCAGTAGAAATGATGGAAGAATTGCATAGCCTGGACCCCCGACGGCAGGAATTATTAGAGGCCAGGTTTACTGGAGTTGGTGTTAGTAAGGTGAGTAAAATGATGATAACAAACACTGCTTACAGTCAAATGTAAACACATTTAAAAACAAAGAGCAATTTGGGTGGATCATACAGATACACTGAAGGGGAGACGATTTGGCTTACGGTTCCAGTGAGCTTTTAAATCCTACCAGTTGTTCCAGTCATTTAACAGTATGCTTGAAGGTACTCTCTATGGGAGGATATACTTCTTTTTACCCTCTAATATGGGAGAGGTTTCCCATGGGTCTGTTGCAAGGATATTAACAGGATGTGTATGTAGATTCTATGCCACATTTTGTCAAAGCTCAGTCACTCAGAAAAAACTGTTAATGAAAAGGTATTGGCATAGCTTCGTTACGCTGGACTTTCTGGATAGTTACATGTAGAGTTTTGAAAAATCTGCCTCTGCTAAGTCTGTCAGTTCTCTAAATCTCCAGTTCAGCAGATTCCTCCTGGTTGTACCCCCAGACTGCTTTCTCTCTCCTTCTATTTTTCCTTCTTGTTCATTCTTTATTTTGTTCCAGGAGCATAAAATAAGATCAGGCCTCATGAATGGGCGGGTGTTAAGTTAAGCAGTGTTATGGCTTCCTATGCATTCTTATATACCTGCTACTTCACCCCCTACTCTCATAGGATGGCTTTAGTACAAATGTAAAACATATTTATGATTTTAATACAGTATATAAAATATGTTTATGATGTTTTATTTAAAATCTTTACCAATCTAAGATGTTGCTTCCTTGGGCTTGAGACTCGAGAATTTTTGATCTTTGACTTCATGTGATACATTCCTTCCTGTGCTTTTCAAGAAATCTTATTTCTCATGGTGACTTAGATCTTAGTCTCATGCTTTGGTCAGTAGCTTCTTAATTTTTATTTATTTATTTATTTAGGCTGTGTTGGGTCTTTGTTGCTGCACACGGGCTTTCTCTGGTTGCCACGAGCGAGGGTTACTCTTCGTTGCGGTGCACGGGCTTCTCATTGCGGTGGCTTCTCTTGTTGCAGAGCACAGGCTCTAGGCATGCGGGCTGCAGTAGTTGTGGCACTTGGGCTCAGTAGTTGTGGCTCGTGGGCTCTAGAGCGCAGACTCAGTAGTTGTGGCGCATGGGCTTAGTTGCTCCACGGCATGTGGGATCTTCCCGAACCAGGGCTCGAACCCATGTCCCCTGCATTAGCAAGCGGGTTCTTAACCACTGCGCCACCAGGGAAGCCCCAGTAGCTTCTTAAAGGAGAAGGTGTTTGTCAGGGTTTAGTTGGAAAAACTGGCTGCTTTGAGGAGTCTCATAATTTTGGTGAGCTGGAATAGCCTGATAGTTTTTGTCCATTCAACGGCTACTGAGTACCTGCTGCATACTAGGCATTGTGCAGGGTGTTAGGGATGACGCCTCAGTACAGTGCTTCCAAGCCTCCCCGCAGTGTGGAGTGGGCAAGTGCTCTAGACAGAGAGCTGATGCTGTGATGAGAGCTGTATTAGAGCTGTGGTAAGGTGCTATGGGAACACAGGAATTGTTACACATTTTGTAATTCTTGGTTTCTTGGCCTCTTTAAATAACTGATTTCTTTGGCACTTTGGAGCAGCTATACTCCTGACTGTTGCTGTATATTAAAGTTACATGTGTAAATCTAAATTCTCTGATCTAGGTGAAGTAGCTTCAACTGTAAGTGAGCAGTATATTTGAGTATTAAGTTGATCTCTGATTCAATTGATTACCTAATAATGACCTG
The DNA here is from genome assembly GCF_964165515.1 of Mesoplodon bidens. Taxonomy (NCBI): domain Eukaryota; kingdom Metazoa; phylum Chordata; class Mammalia; order Artiodactyla; family Ziphiidae; genus Mesoplodon; species Mesoplodon bidens. The sequence goes on along the minus strand of NC_138179.1, from coordinate 47,666,205 downwards.
TGTTGTGTCTTTTAACTGGGGAATTCAGCAAAAGGCTCTTATCCAAATCTGTCTGTTCAGATGGCCACCTACTGAGTAAAAGTGAGTTTGTATTCAAATTGTATGCGGTTTAAACTCTTTGGGCTTCCTTGTTAGGATGCTTTTCTTTCCTTCTGTTTTCAGGTTCATGGTAGCTGTATCCAAGCATACTTTCCTTGGGGTAGAGCGTAAGTTACGGGAATGAGTAACATTGTGAATTCTGCTGCCCAGGCCCAACCTAAAATCATGTAACTAAGGTGTCAGAAAACTTTATCTGTTTAATAGCAAGTTCTCCGTTTGATACATAGAAAGAAGTTACTTTATATCCAAAAGCTTTTATGCCATTAATTGTATGTCATTTTGAAGTTTCCAATCATGGTAAGTATATTGATTACAATAAATTTGTTATTCATGGACTAGCAGGAGAGTATTTTTACCCATAGCAAAGAAACTTGGGAAGAAAAAAAAAAAGGCAAGTAAATTATCCTGTGTTTTGTGGAGTTAGGAAGAGGAAAAAGAAAATCTCCATTTTGCAGGACTTCTTTTGCCTGCAAGACATTGTATCTCTCAGACCACTGATTTGAAATAGGAGTGGGGAGGTGGCCACAATACTGGAAGAAAAGGTGCTTTTGGATAAACTCCTTCTAGCTTGGAATTCCTCATTATGTGTCATAATTTCTCAATGAGGATGTCACTGTGTTGATGACAGCTTTCATTTTTACAGAGATCATGAGCGCTTTCAGCCCTTGCTCCAAATGGGAGAGCAGAGTGACTTTCCTGTGATAGTGCCATCTAGTGGGACTGGTGCAGCCTCATGGGCTGTCTCTTGAGTCTCTGCTAACTATTCATAACATTTTCAGTACTTTTTGATATCCATAGAAGGAAGAAGGTCAGTGCCACTGTGGATTCTTTCCTAGTGGACAGGGTGTTTTAAGTAGCTGCAGTCTTTGAACTTCCTGGTTATTATAGATATTCTGTCATGTTGCCTTGAGTGTTTTGTACCTGCAAATTGGATATACATCACAAAACTTAGGCTAAAAGAAAATGGCCAAGCCACCACATTTATTACTTATAGTATTTAAGTTGCTCTTTACTTATATTTAGGTTATTGGCAAATTAAAAATTTTCTTGTACATTGCATTTATATGCATTAATTTTATGTAATTTTATGTATAATATTTAACTTATAATAATTGGTAAAACAAAGGCATTTGTTTTGCGCTTTGGGATGCACCATGTGGTTTTGTTTAAGAGATTGGTGCTTTCTGTCATCAGTGAGTTGATAATAGAGGAAGGTAACCTGATGAGCACTAATCTATAGCTGACTTCCCTCCTCTAGTCTATCTGCCACGTTTACGAGGACCTGTAGCCATACTCTTAGCATTTTTGAGGTGATAGATTAATTGGGTTACGGACCTACTTCTTAATTTCTTGTTGACTTGACATGCGAGCTATCCTTCTTTAAGTTCTCTTCCTTTAAGTGCTAGATAATCCACTTCCAGTAATGTGAAACTGACTGTACCTTGTATTCATATGTTTTCAATGAGGACTTGATGCAGTTTATATTCTCTACTCTCTCCCCTTTTGACAACTTAAATACAGGTAGTCTTGTCTCTGATTCTCAAGACTGTAAAGTAGGTGGATTTCCACCCTTGCATGCACTGTTAACTGTACCTAGTTGAATTTTAATGCTAAGATAGTAACAAATACTCTTCCGTGTGCCAGATACTGTCCTGAGTACAATAAAAGCAATAAGTGAATTTAGATATTTCATAACAGGGATACTAGTCTTTTTTTTTTTAATTTTTATTTATTTATTTATTTATTTTTGGCTGTGTTGGGTCTTCGTCTCTGCGCGAGGGCTCTCTCTAGTTGCGGCGAGCGGGGGCCACTCTTCATCGCGGTGCGTGGGCCTCTCACTGTCGCGGCCTCTCGTTGCGGAGCACAGGCTCCAGACGCACAGGCTCAGTAGTTGTGGCTCACGGGCCTAGTTGCTCCGCGGTATGTGGGATCTTCCCGGACCAGGGCTCGAACCCGTGTCCCTGCATCGGCAGGCAGACTCTCAACCACTGCGCCACCAGGGAAGCCCACAGGGATACTAGTCTTAATAAACATTCCTTCTCTTTTTATAAGACACACTAACTGATGCCCACTGCATTGCTCCCACCAGTTGATTTATAGACTTACCGAGGGTCACTTTATGACAGCTTGCACTTGTATTATAATCATATAGTTCAATACAAAATTGTGTTAACCATTGACATATGATTGTAAAATGAAAGAATTGTCGATTCGGTGAAAACTAAGTTAACTGCCTTGGAAAGACTGAATATAAAATGAGTCAATAAGGAGATAACTATAAAAATTTATTTAAAAAATTTTTTTAATCTGGAAGAATTCTTCATTTAGATCCTTGACAAGTATCTTTAAAATTCTTGCTTCACTTTTAAAGAAATTGAAACTGGAAATTGTAGATGATGCATTATGGATGTGGTTTGTGTAAGACAGTGTGAAACTATAGTGAATCTATAACTCAAAGGGCCTGTATCAAAAGCTTGGCAACAGAATAAACATTTATGTTTTAAGTTCAAAGAAGATGTTTAAGGTGTTATTTTTTTAGGATTCCCCACTATCACTTACTTTTTTGATTAATGTCATTGGTTTCAGTTGTATTGAATGAAATGGATTATGCAGTGTGTTGATGGTATTGACAAGAAGAGCAAAATGAGAAGCCATGAAAAGTGGCACTATCTCTTTTGGCACAGTAAGAACCTTCACTTTATAGAGCCTGAAGCAAGATCATGTAATTTTAGGTAGTATCACATAGTAGATTATTTATGTCTTCTTAAAGAAAAATGATCTCTTTTCCTATCTTTTATAAATTTGTGAGTCTGATATGTGAACATTTTATTTTATTTTATTTTATTTTATTTATTTTTTTTTTTTTTGCGGTACGCGGGCCTCTTACTGTTGTGGCCTCTCCCGTTGCGGAGCACAGGCTCCGGACATGCAGGCTCAGCGGCCATGGCTCACGGGCCCAGCCGCTCCGCAGCATGTGGGATCTTCCCAGACCGGGGCACGAACCCGTGTCCCCTGCATCGGCAGGCGGACTCTCAACCACTGCGCCACCAGGGAAGCCCTATGTGAACATTTTAAATGATCACATTTGGTTTCTGAAAAGACCTTTAACCAGCCAATACCTTTCTCCTGTCATTTAGTGAATTGCATCAATTAGAAGGTGTCAGTTATCAGTATCTAGTGTTAGCTATTTCACATACCAATGCCAGTAATTTTAAAGAATGTGTTTAGGTGTTTATATTTAGTACATAGTTAGATGGTCAATAAGCATAAATGTTGAAAAATAGTATACATTTATACTGGTTAGTTTTAAGGAACTGTTGATAAATTTATTATGTTTGCTTTTATGTTACCTTCTCCTTTTCATTACAGATCTTCCTCGACTTACAGTGGGGTTATGTCTTGGTAAACTCATTGTAAGTTGAAAATATCAGAAGTTGAAAATGCATTTAACATACCTAACCTATTGAACATGGTAACTTAGCCTAGCCTACCTTAAACGTGCTCAGAACACTTACATTAACCTACTATTGGGCAAAATCATCTAACACAAAGTGTATTTTATAATAAAGTATTGAATATCTCATGTCATTTATTGAATACCGTACTGAAAGTGAAAAGCAGAATGATTGTCTAGGTACAGAATGGTTGTAAGTGTCTTGGTTCTTTTACCCTCGTGATTGCATGGCTCACTGGGAGCTGTGCTGATGCCGTTGCCCAGCGTCATGAGAGAGTGTTGTGTCACATATTACTAGCCTGGGAAAAGATCACAATTCAAAGTTTGGAGTATGGTTTTAACTGAATGTATATCATTTTTGCACCATCATAAGGTTGAAAAATCATTAAGTGGAACAATTATAAGTCGGGGACCATCTGTACTTTAGTATTTATTTAATTCTACCCTCATTTCACATGTAGTCAAGTATCAACTCATTTCTCTTCTTTCCCTAGTATTTGTCTGCCCCACTGCTACTGCCTTAATCCAGACCTTCCTCATTCATAACTGTAATAGCTAGTTTCTCCTATCCCATTCATCTTTTTGTAAACTGCCACCAGTTATATTTCTAAAAATACCAGTATTACTGTTTTACTCCCTTGCTTTAAAGGCTCCACATTGCCTACTGGATAGAGTTAAAACTCCCGTCCAAACTTTTTAGCTTCATGGATCGTTGTCTGCTCCGCCACTGCTGGGCGCTGCTACCTCAAACCATGACTGATCTTCTAACCTGTAATGTTAGTAAACAGGGTTCTGCTGTCTCCTGTACCGTCCCTTTTTATTGGTCACATGAACTTACAGTTTACTTTTCAAAGCCTAATCTGGATATCCCTTCTGTATAGCTTTTCCAGATAGCTGCACCATCTAGTTGCATTACCTTATTAGCGCCTGATAACCTACTTTTATTATAACACATTTGTTTTCCCCATTAGTCTCCTTGAGAACATGGGTGATACCTTTATTTCTGACTATTCAAGTGCTCAGCACATTGTATACACTGAATAAATCTTTGTTGAATTGGAAAAGAGTATTGAGCAGATGAAAATAGAGTTAATTGTCACCTATATAGGCATGTTTCTTCTTCTTCTTCTTTTTTTTTTTTTTTGCTGTACGTGGGCCTCTCACTGTGTGGCCTCTCCCGTTGCGGGGCACAGGCTCTGGACGCGCAGGCTCAGCGGCCATGGCTTACGGGCCCAGCCGCTCCGCGGCATGTGGGATCTTCCCAGACCGGGGCACGAACCTGTGTCCCCTGCATCAGCAGGCGGACTCTTAACCACTGCACCACCAGGGAATCCCCCATGTTTCTTCTTTTAATCTAGCTCCAAACTCTTGTCTAAGATTGCATTTAAAGCAATGACATATATTTGGGCTTAAGTCTTCCTTATGTTTCTTTTAAAATCTTTCTTATGCTTCTTTTACCTTCTTTTGAAATTTTTTTGTAATTTATTGAGTAATTATCTGCTATGAAAGACAAACATTCTCATACTATTTTCCCCCCCTACCTTCAAATTTTTGTCAGTTATATTATTATTTATTTTTAATATTCCATTTTTCCACCTTCTAGTTTGAAAGTTATGCACTCTTTTATTGGTTACCACAGAAGTTACAATATGTATCCTTAATTTATCAAAGATTAATGTTAAATCATTAACATTAAACATTAACATTTGCCCTCCTTTTTGTCAATATAAGGACCTTGAACATTTAACTCCATTATTCCTCTCCCACCTCACACGCTATTGTTCTGTATTTAATTGTATATGTATATATATTTAACTAGTAGGCTTTTAGAGCAGTTTTATATTTATAGAAAATTGAGCAGTTAGTACAGAGAGTTGTCATATACTACCATCCTATCCCTCCAGTTTCCCCTATTATTAACATGTTGCTTAAGTGTGGTAGACTTGTTACAAATTGATAAACCGGTATTGATACGTTATTATTAACGAAACTCCATAGTTTAACATTAGGATTTACTCTTCGTGTTGTACAGTTCTATGGCTTTTGATACATGAAAAAAAGTCATGTATTCATCATTTGTATATATATTTTAAGAGTCCACAGATTATTATTGCACCTGTTTTATAGTTACGTTCTTTTTGCCTAACCTACACGTTCACCTATGTGTTTACCGCTTTCTTTGTCATTCATTCCTTTTCACATCTCTGCCCTTCTATCTGGAATATTTTTTCTTTTGCCTGAAATATATCCTTTGGAATTTCTCTAGTGTGGATCTACCAGTGATTGTCTCTTCATTTTGTCTGCTTTAAAATGTCTGTTTTTGGTTTTATTCTTGAATCGTGGTATTTTTGCTAGGTTTAAAATTCTAAGTTGGTTGTTATTTCCTTTCAGTACATTGTTTACTATTGTCCACTGACTTCCATTATACTCTTTTTATTTTTAGTCTCATTGCCATTCTGTTGAAGGTAATCTATCTTTTCTTTGCCCATTTTCGAGATTTTCTCTTTGTCTTTGATCTTCTGCAGTATAATGTAGGGATGAGAGATATGTCTAGATTGGATTACTTTTTTTCTTTATTATTTTCCTGAGCTTTATTTACATCTGAATATTTTTGGGGAACCTGAGAATACACTTAAAAGAAATAGATTTTAGTTTTTAGAGCAGTTTTAGGCTCACAGAAAAATTGAGTGGAAGGTACAGAGATTTCCCAGATACCTCCTGGCCCTGCACATTTGTTACAACTGATGAACCTATATTGACATATTATCACCCAAAGTCCATAGTGTACATTAGGGTTCACTCTTGGTGTTGTACATTCTATGGGTTTGGTCAAATGTATAATGATATATATTTGTTATACTATCATACAAAGTAGTTTTACTGCCCTAAAATCCTCTGTGCTCCAGCTGTTCATCCCTCCCTCCCCTAACCCTAGGCAACTACTGATCTTTTTACTGTCTCCATAGTTTTATCTTTTCTGGCATGTCATGTAGTTGGAATCATACCGTATGTAGCCTTTTCAGATTGGCTTCTTTTACTTAGTAATACTCATTTAAGTTTTCTCTGTGTCTTTCCATGGGTTGTTACCTCTTTAAAAAAAATTTTTTTTAAAGCACTGAATAGTATTTCATTGTCTGGATGTACCACAGTTTATTTATCTGTCCATTCACCTACTAAAGAGTGTCTTGGTTGCTTCCAAGTTTTAGCAGTTATGAATAAAGCTGCTATAAACATCTGTATGCAGATTTTTATGAATGGTTGGATTATTTTGATTTATTCTGCTTGGAATTTATTGGATTTCTTAAATCTGTGGGTTGCTGGTTTTCATCAGTTCTAGAATATTCTCAGCCATTGTCTCTTCATATATTGCCTCTGCCTTCCACTCTGTCTTCTCTTTCTTGCACTCCGTTTAAACATATGTTAGACCTTCTTACTGTATTTTCTCTGCCTCTTACCCTATCTTCTGGATTGCTGGTCTTTATTTCCCACGGCTGAATACTGAGTAGGTTGTTCTGAAATTTCCTTGCACTTTTGTATTTCTTCTGATACCTCCACTTCTTTATTTTCTCTTTAAATTTGTGTAATCTCCATAATTCTATCCATTGAGTTTTCATGAGGGCTGGTGTATTCCTAGGTGGCTGTTACCCTGAAAGGGTAGCCCTGTGCTCTTTGTTTAAAGTATAGGGTAGATTTCCCAGAATCCCCTCATTGGGCAGGTCCTGGGCTTTGACTTTCTTCTTTCTCGACACACTCGGGCCTCCTAAAGTACAGCTAGCTCAGTTTCAAAGCTTTTTCTTTAGAATTAAACCAGCAAATGCCCTCAAATAGAAATACTGTTTTTTGAGTGCTGATCTTACCTTTCTGAATTCTTGTCTTAGGGATTTTGGTGCAGTAATACCTTATTTCTCTTTTTCGCAGTCAGTAATATAAATTTGGTTGACGCTTAACAAAGTGTACATGAACTCTTGTGCCACAGTGGTTAGAGAATCCATATCCATATCTAGTTTTCCTCCTTGTGATTTTCACTTTTCATCTGCTTCCTTCCTTCCTATATGTGGTCAGTATTGTCATTACACCTGGCTGTTAGTCAGTTATGTTACTTCTTATTTTCTGTTTACTTTTAGTTAAAGATTAAATTGAAGTATTTCTTAACTTTTTTTTAAGGCAAGGAGAAAGAAAGAAAGCAAGTAAGGTTGTATTATCAATGATTTTTTTACGTTTTCTGAATGCTTTTAAGGCTTTATTTTTTACCTTATTTATCTTTAAATTTATTTATTTATTTTTGGCTGCACTGGGTCTTCTTTGCTGTGGGCTTTCTCTCTACTTGCCACGAGCAGGGGCTATTCTTGGTTGTGGTGTGTGGGCTTCTCATTGTGGTGGCTTCTCTTGTTGCAGAGTACGGGCTCTAGGCATGTGGGTTTCAGTAGCGGTGGCACACAGGCTCAGTGGTTGTGGCTCGCAGGCTCTAGAGCGCAGGCTCAGTAGTTATGGTACACGGACTTAGTTGCTCCGCAGCATGGGGGATCTCTCCGGACCAGGGATCGAACCCGTGTCCCCTGCATTGGCAGGCGGATTCTTAACCACTGTGCCATCAGGGAAGTCCTAGCAATGATTTCTTATTTCAAGCTTGAGTCTAGAGATGGTTTGGCTTGGTTAGTCTTGTTCATCCTCTTTACCTTGTCGGGGTCTCAAATTGCTAGGTACCTCTTTTGTTTTCAGTGCTAATGTTTATAAAGTTGCATCCTAAAAATGTTTGTAATAAATTGTTTTAAACAAGATCTGTTGCGATGTGTTTTTTTTGTTTTGTTTTGTTTTGTTTTTGCGGTACGCGGGCCTCTCACTGTTGTGGCCTCTCCCATTGCGGAGCACAGGCTCCGGACACGCAGGCTCAGCGGCCATGGCTCACGGGCCCAGCCACTCCGCGGCATGTGGGATCTTCCCAGACCGGGGCACGAACCCGTATCCCCTGCATTGGCAGGAGGACTCTCAACCACTGCGCCACCAGGGAAGCCTTGTTTTTTTTTTTTTTTTTTTTTTGCTAGGTCCCTCTTGATGGTAGGTTTCACTTGGTCCTAACTACTACTGTGTGTAATGGGATGGATTAGTTTAGAATCTGCTTCCTAGTATGTTAGCCATGTTTAAACACTTCTTAGGCTGTTCTTTTTGATGTTTTACAGTCCAGTTTCCCTTTTTCCCTAATCCAGAAAGAGACTTGGCTTTTTCTAGTCCCAAATTTACCTTGTTTAGACTTTAGGCATATTTAAAAAAAAATCATTCCTGGAGTATTTGGTGACTTTGCCCTGCAGGAGGGTTGCCCTTCCCATCTCTCTGTTCTTTTTGGTTCATTTGAGGCTAGGCTTTGACTTAGTGTGGCGCCACAAAGTTTCTATTGTAGGGTCATTTGTCCTAGCACCTGCTTGCCCCCTGATCAGCTTTTTTTTGCTCTTAGAGACTTTCATGGGGAATCTTATTTCATAATTTGGACTGCTCTTGCTTTCTACCCAAGGAATACTCCTTTGCAGGTTAGAGCAGTCTGAAGGATCTGGAGTACTAGTAAAAGCTCTTCTTCTCATTTGGTTGATTAGTTTTGCCTGTTTTCCAAGGTTCTCACGACTAAGTCAGGCTCTTTGCTTTCTTCCCACTTTTCATACACTGTAGAATCTTATCTTTACTGTTTAACAATAGAACATAGTTATACTGTATTAGCCATCAGATACAAGCAGTATCATTCCCCTCACAGATATACCTTGTGCTGAGGAATGTTCACAGTCAGATGCTCACAGTAAGAGAATTTTGTTTTTTGTTCTTTTACTTTTTGGCCGCACCGTGCGGCATCTGGGATCTTAGTTCCCCAACCAGGGATCGAACCCTTCCCCCACGCAGTGGAAGCAGGGGGTCTTAACTGCTGGACCGCCAGGGAAGTCACTGGTTCAGTTTTTGATAATTTTAGAAACCTAATTGGTAATTTCCTGTGCAATTTGGAATACAGAGCTAAGAATGGCATTTCGTTATAGTCCTATCTTACGCTTTTAACTTAACCTCACTCTCTCCCCTTTTAACTGCATATACTGCAAAGTGTACTGGAATAGGAATAATCTAGCTTTGGTTCTAGTACCTTCTAAGAAGTTAATTAACTGTATGACTTGGAAGTCAGTTTAATTCTGGGTACTTCCAGTTTAAGAAAATTATTTTTGATGATCTGCACCAAAAGAGGGATCCATATTTGAGAAAGGGGAAAACAAAAATTAAAAATTCCATTTAGACATTAATCCTATCAAAGAGCGAGTAGTGGCGTTAAAATACAAAACCCTCAGGAACAAAGGCTAGAAAAAAATCTTGCCAAAATTCTTTCCTTATTAACCCTTTCATTATGTGTATATAGACTTCTGGGAATTTGGATTGCAAATACCAAAGGAACAAGAAAAGCACTTTGTTCTGCCCATTAAGTATAGTCTGAGACAGTGGCAAGGAAGATAGAGGTGGAGTGTTTTTCTAAAAGTATTCTTTAAAAAAAAGGGTGATGTCTGTTTCCTAATTCTAACTAGATGAGGGAGATAAAGAAAGAGGTTGGTCATCAAACTTCGCTCTTTTTTTTTAAACTGAAGTATAGTTGATTTACGATGTTGTGTTAGTCTTTCTTGTACAGCAAAATGATTCAGTTATCTATCTATCTACCTATCTATGTATATTCTTTTTCATACTCTTTTCCATCATGGTTTATTACAGGATATTGAATATAGTTGCCTGTGTTATACAATAAGACCTCCCTTATCCATTCTATATATAATAGTTTGCATCTGTTAATCCCAGACTCCCAGTCCAACCGTCCCCTGCCTCCCCTCCCCCTTGGCAACCACAAGTCTGTTCTCTATGTCTGTGAGTCTGTTTCTTTTTTGTAGGTAAGTTTATTTGTGCCATATTTTAGATTCCATATATAAGTGATATTATATGGTATTTGTCCTTGTCTGTCTGGCTTACCTCACTTAGTATGATAATCTCCAGGTCTATCCATGTTTCTGCAACTGACATTACTTCATTCTTTTTTTATGGCTGAGTGATATTCCGTTGTATATATACGTACAACTTCTTTATCCATTCATCTGTTGATGGACACTTAGGTTGCTTCCATGTCTTGGCTATTGTACATAGTGCTGCTATGAACATTCATATGCATGTATCGTTTTGAATTAGAATCTTCGTCTTTTCCAGATATATGCCCAGGAGTGGGATTGAAGGATCATATGGCAACTCTTTAGTTTTTTGAGGAACCTCCATACTGTTCTCCATAGTGGCTGCACCAATTTACGTTCCCACCAACAGTGTAGGAGGTTTCTCTTTTCTCCACATCCTCTCCAGCATTTGTTATTTGGAGACTTTTTAATGATGGCCACTCTGACCGGTGTGAGTGATACCTCACTGTAGTTTGGATTTGCATTTCTCTAATAGTTAGCGTTGTTGAGCATCTTTTCATATGCCTGTTTGCCATCTGTATGTCTTTGGAGGAATGTCTGTTTAGGTCTTCTGCCCGTTTTTTGATTGGATTGTTTGTTTTTTTGTTATTGAGTTGTATGAGCTCTTTGTATATTTTGGCAATTAAGTCTTTGTCAGTTGCATCGTTTGCGAATATTTTCTCCCAGTCCATAGGTTGTCTTTAAGTTTTATTTATGGTGTCCTTTGCTGAACTTCACTCTTTTTAAAATTGTAGTAAATATACATGACATAAAATTTACCATTCTAAGCATTTTTGAGTGTACAGTGCGTTCACTTTGTTGTACAGCCATCACCACCGTCCCTCTCAAGAACTTTTTCATCTTGCAGAAATGAAACTGTACTCATTAAACAATAAATCCACGTTTATGCCTCCCCTTAGTCCCTGGCAACCACCATTCTACTTTGTTTCCATGCATTTGACTACTCTAGAAATGTCATATAAGTGGACTCATACGGTGTTTGTCTTTTTGTGACTGGCTTATTTTACTTAGCATAATATTCTCAAGGTTCATCCGTGTTGTAGCATGTGTCAGAATTTCCTTTCTTTTCAAGGCTGAATAATATTATATGTACCACATTTTATTTATCCATGTATCTGTCAGTGGTCACTTGGGTTACTTCTGTGTTTTGGCTACTGTGAGCAATGCTGCTATGAACATGAGTGTACAGATATCTGTTCGAGTCCCTGCTTTCAGTTATTTTGGGTGTATAGGCGGAAGTGGAATGATTGGATTTTATTAAACTCACTCTTTTGTTGAAGCTTGACCTCCTCTCATCCCGTATCGTTGACAAAGCGCAGTCAGAAAATGGTGATTGTTTTTCTTTTAGTCCACATTTAGCAAAAGCCCTAGAAGTCTTGAAAATTTTGTTAGCATCTGCACAACTAGTAATACTACTCAAATGGCAGTTATTTTTGCAAATGGTATTATTGGCCCAGGATGTTGACAAAGTAAGTAACTTGGTGAGTTACATAGCATTGTTGAGCATCTTTTCACGTGCCTATTGGCCATCTGTATGTCTTTGGAGAAATGTCTATTTCAACGCCTTTTATTTTAACCAAAGCATAGTTTAGTTTTAAAATGGTAACAGTAAGTGGCTATCCAAATTTGCTGTACTAGAATTTTTTTTTTCTTTTTTTTTTTCCGGTACGCAGGCCTCTCACTGTTGCGGCCTTTCCTGCTGCGGAGCACAGGCTCCAGACGCGCAGGCTCAGCGGCCATGGCTCACGGGCCCAGCCGCTCCGCGGCATGTGGGATCTTCCCAGACCGCGGCATGAACCCCTGTCCCCTGCATCGGCAGGCGGACTCTCAACCACTAAATTCTAGGGAAGCCCTAGAATTTTATTTTAACCAGTATTACCTCAAGTACTAAGTCCTGTGAAGACTGTTAATGTTGCCTACATAAAGATAACAAGGTGATGGTATCTGTTGTAATAGATGTGACCCGTGTGACTGATAACTTTGCTTTTATAAAGAGTAAGTATGTGACTTTTATCACATAGTCTGCTGCCAGGGTTCATGTTGATTTAATTTCTGTTTTGTCTGTCTCCACAGGAATACTAAGGATTAATTGTGGAATTAAAATGTAATCTGAAGGGCCAGCTAATCTCAGGAGATGGTGCCTCTAGTTCAGGATATATTCTGTTATATTAACTAACTTCAGCAGGCAGATTTAATGTTCAAATTTGGCAGAAGCTACTAGTATCAAACCAAAACTAACTTGTCCAATCTCCATTATATTAACAATTGACTAGCTAGAATCAAGGCACAAAATATTCCATCAGCTTCTAATGAAAAGCTGTTTGACCTGCTGTGTGATAATCTGGATGAGATGAAGGAGAAGAAACATAATAGCTATATTGAAATTTTAGTGCCCAAATTTTTCAGCAGTTGAGTTCAGCTAACTCTTACTGAGTCTGTACTATGTATAGGCGTTACAGAGGATTAAACAACTAGATGCACTGCATACTCTTGAGGCACTTATAATCAGGCAGGCATGGACCCATATGTCTATGGCACACAGCTGGTGGTGGATATGGAGATGTGAAGGTATTATGAACCTAAAAGAAGGGGGCACAAGTACATATTTATATTCACTCCCCTCCATTAAAAACAATATGGAGATGTGAAGGTATTATGAGCCGAAAAGGAGAGAGCGTAGTAATTAATTTGCTTGGGGGTCAGATTGTGGAAGGGTGAGACTTTTTGTTTCACAGTAAGATCACTATAGCTAAACAACCTAAGAAAAATTCAGATAAAATATTATTATGAATGTCACAGAATGATAGTGTAGAATAGCTTGGTTTTATTTTTTTTAATATTCATTTATTTATTTGCCTGCACCTGGTCTTAGTTGCGGCACATGGGGTCTTCGTTGCTGCGTGTGGGATCTTTAGTTGCAGCGCGAGAACTCTTAGTTGTGGCATGTGGGATCTAGTTCCCTGACCAGGGATCGAACCCGGGCCCCCTGCATTGGGAGCGTGGAGTCTTTGTATGTATGTATTTATGGCCGTGTCTTTTTCCGGGGGGACAGGTCCACAGTTTTCACTACATTCTTAAAAAGTTCAGTGATTCAGAATAGGGTTAAAGGAGTTCCCTGGTGGCACAGTGGTTAAGAATCCGCCTGCCAATGCAAGGGACACGGGTTCGAGCCCTGGTCTGGGAAGATCCCACATGCCACGGAGCAACTGAGTCCGTGCACCGCAACTACTGAGCCTGTGCTCTAGAGCCCACGAGCCACAACTCCTGAAGCCTGCGCGCCACAACTACCTAAGCCTGTGCGCCTAGAGCCTGTGCTCTGCAACGAAGAGTAGCCCCCCACTCACTGCAGCTAGAGAAAGCCCGCGTGCAGCAACAAAGACCCAACACAGCCAAAAATAAAAAAAATAAATAAAATTAAATCTTAAAAAAAAAATAGGGTTAAAAACCACTATCTGGGGCTTCCCTGGTGGCGCAGTGGTTGAGAGTCCGCCTGCCGATGCAGGGGACACGGGTTCGTGCCCCGGTCCGGGAGGATCCCACATGCCGTGGAGTGGCTGGGCCCGTGGGCCATGGCCGCTGGGCCTGCGTGTCCGGAGCCTGTGCTCTGCAGCAGGAGAGGCCACAGCAGTGAGAGGCCCGCGTACCGCCAAAAAAAAACCCAAAACAACAACAACAACAACAACAAAAAACCCCACTATCTGGAAGTTAGTTGTTTCAAATTAGAACACATCACTTTGAATCGTATTTCTCTTTTACAGAAGTATTTGAGCAGAAGCATGTAAGTAATTATTAGAGATGTTGCGTGGAAAGTTATTGTGTAGGAGAATGGACTAAATCTAATTCCCAATCTTTTATTATCCTTCCCTTCACTCCCTGGAAGGCCATGTTTTAAAAAGCCTGTTTTCTATTAAACTGAATTTATTAAGCAATACCTTATTTCCCCAGTTTTATTAATTAGAGCTTTAGGGCAGTATGAGGTGAGTTTTACTACATAGAGTTAATCCTTTCATCTATACTGAGTTGATGAAATTTTAGCTAAAGTCAAGTCAGTTTATCATTTTAAGTAGGCTGTATAGGTGAAAAATAGTTCAGGACCCACACTGTTATCTTTAGGACTTATTAGGGATCTAAGGAACAAATCTCTATACCAGATAATCTCCAAGGCCCTTTTGCGTTCTGTGTATCAGCAGTACATATTCTGAGGTTTTGATGAGGACCCATATTAAGTTCTAATACAAGTGCTGTTACAAATAAACTCTCCCCATAACAGATTCCAGAGGGCTTTCATATTTTGGAATAATTTGGAATTAATCTGTAATTACAGTATGCATATTATTGAAAGTCACAATTCTGTTAAGTCCTGGAGAAAAAAACAGGAGCTATCTAAAATGAATTAGAAAGTTAAAAGATTTAATTTATTTAGAGATAGTTGGTGGTGTTATGTAAAGCCCTCTCTTTTTTGATGCTATATTATTATTTGGTGGCTTGTTTTGAAAGGGGATTTTTCTAGGGATGATTTAGAATATTTCATGTGGGGAAAAGTGAGGTGAATCTGTACGCCATACTAGATACTGGAGCAAAAGTTAAAAGGTCTTGCCTGTTAATAGCACTCAATTAGGACAATTTTTAAAAAAATTGTTACATATTCTGGAATAGAACCTGAGGAGCTGTTTGTTGTACAGAATTGTTTGTTGTAGATAACTTATTTTATCTAGTTCTCCAAAGTTTTATTTATTTCTGAATAGAAATTTAGAACAAAATTTTTGTTATGGGCTATCCTTACAGAACTTTTTATAGTGACATTTGCTATAATGGGAATCTGCTTTTACTAACAAACTTTTTTTTTTTTTTTTTTTTTTTTTTTTTTTTTGCGGTACGTGGGCCTCTCATTGCTGTGGCCTCTCCCGTTGCAGAGCACAGGCTCTGGACGTGCAGGCTCAGCGGCCATAGCTCACAGGCCCAGCCACTCCGTGGCATGTGGGATCCTCCCGGACTGGGGCATGAACCCGTGTCCCCTGCATCGGCAGGTGGACTCTCAACCACTGCGCCACCAGGGAAGCCCCAAACTTTTTTTTTTTTTTTTTTGTGGTATGCGGGCCTCTCACTGTTGTGGCCTCTCCCATTGAGGAGCACAGGCTCCGGACGCGCAGGCTCAGGGGCCATGGCTCACGGGCCTAGCCGCTCTGCGGCACGTGGGATCTTCCCAGACCGGGGCACGAACCCGCATCCCCTGCATCGGCAGGCGGACTCCCAACCACTGCGCCACCAGGGAAGCCCTAACAAACTTTTGAGTACAATGAATTTTTTCTTTTTATTGGAGTATAGTTGATTTTCAATGTTGTGTTATTTCAGGAGTACAGCAAAGTGAATCAGTTATACATATACATATATCTACTCTTTTTTTAGATTCTTTTCCTATAGATTATTTGGAGGTTGGCTATGATAAGTTAAATATGCATACCACTAAGAAAATAACAAAACAGAGATAATAGCTCATGATCTCTTAGTGGAGATAAAATGGAATACTTGAAAAAATATGTATCTCAGTTCTAAAGAAGGATGGGGAGGAGGAAAAGAAACAAAAGATAGGAAAAGAAAGTAACATTGTAGGTTTAAACACAGATAATTAAATAAATTTGTAAATGGTCTAGCACTCCAATTCAGAGTGCCAGGTTAGATCATTGTTATGTGATCCAACTATGTGCTGTCTACAAGAAACCCACCTTATTTTTAACCTGCATCTTTGTATTTAAAAGGATGGGAAAAGATACTGTAAAAACACTAAGTATAAAAAGATTGGCGTGCCTATAGTTGTATTAGACAAAGGAGACTTCAGAACAAGGAAAATATTACAAGGGGTAATGAAGGGCATTTCATAATGAAAAAAGGATCAATCCATTGAGAAGACTCAGCAGTTGTAAATGTTATGCATCCAATAACAGAGCAAAGCAAAAACTGACAGTTGAAAGGAGCAGTAGACGAATCCACAGCTTTAGTTGGAAATTGCAGTATTCTCTCTCAATGGTTGATAGAACAAGCAGGCAAAAAAATCAGCAAGGATATAAAAGATTTGGACAATACTGTCAGTGAACTGTACCTAATTGACATTTATAGAACACTATACCCACATGCTTTTCAGGCGCACATGGAACATTTACCAAAATGGACTATATCCTGGGCTATAAAACTTGTTTCAACAAATTTAAAAGGATTAAAATTATATAGAGAGTATTCCGACTACAACAAAATTAAATAAGAAATCAAAAAGAAAAAGATACCTGGAAAATCTCCAAATATTTGCAAGTTAAATAACATACTTCTAAATAAACTTTAGATCAAAGAAGAATTCACAGGGGAAATTAGAAAATCTTTTAACCTGCGTGAAAATGAAACACAGTCTATCAAAATTTGTGGTATGCAGCTAAAGCAGTGCTTTAGAAGGAAACAGTTTCAAAAGAAACATCTAAAATCGATGACCGAAGCTTCCCGCTTAAGATGTTAGAAAAAGAGCAGACTAAGTAGGAGAGAAATAAGGAGTTGAAATAAATGAAATAGAAAGCAACTCTGAATAACCCTATATTAATTAAAGAAATTGGATTTGTAATTAAAAGCCTTCCCACAAAGAAAAGTCCAGGCCCACATGGCTTTATTGGTGAATTCTATCAAACATTTAAGGAAGAAATAATAACAAAATTTTCACAAATTTCAGAAAACACTTATGAGACCAGCATTATCTTGATAGCATACCAGGTAAAGACATTATGAAAAAAGAAAACCATAGCTCAGTATCCCTCATGAATATATATGCAAAAATCATTAACAAAATGTTAGTAAATTGAATCTAGCTCTCTATGTATCCTATATGTATGATAACACATCATGACCAATTGGGTTTAATCCCAATTGCAAGGTAGATTGAACATTAAAAGTTAATGTAATCTACCATATTGATAAAATAAAGGTGAAAAGTTAAATGATCTTGTAATAGATGTATAAAAAGCACTTGAACAGATTTCAGCACTAATTTGTGATAAAAGCTCTCAGCCGGTTAGGAATAGAAGGGAACTTCCTCAGTCTGATAAAAGGCGTCTATTAAAAACCTGCAATGAACCTCATACTTAAATGGTGAAAGATTGAGTGCTTTCAACCTAATGTCCAGAACATGTCAAGGATATTTGTTCTTACAGCTTCAATTCAGCATGTTCTGAAGGTCCTAGCCAGATGCATTAAGGCAAGTAAAATGAATAAGCTTATAGATTGGAAAGGAAAAGTAAAACTATGTTTATTTTTTAGATGTCTTATATTGCTTTGGCCAGAAAGTTCCTTTGCTATTTAAGTAAAAATAAAAGACACATTTTTCATTTTCACCAAGAACTTTGTTGAACAATATATTCACTGTTTGTTCTACTACCTTCTGCCATTTTTCAGGCAACTTCATAATTCCATCTTCCCAAAACTTTCTCTCTTTTTTTTTTTTTTCTGTTGTGGCCTCTCCCATTGCGGAGCACAGGCTCCGGACGCGCAGGCTCAGCGGCCATGGCTCACAGGCCCAGCTGCTCCGCGGCATGTGGGATCTTCCCGAACCGGGGCCCGAACCTGTGTCCTCTGCATCGGCAGGCGGACTCTCAACCACTGCGCCACCAGGGAAGCCCCAAAACTTTCTCTTTTTGAACAAAGAACTGTTCCATGTGCATTTTACAGTCTTCCAGGGAATTGAAATTTTTTCCATTAAGAGAATTTTGTAAAGACTGAAATAAATGGAAATCCAAAGGTGCAATGTCTAGTGAACACGGCGGATGAATCAGAACCATCCAGCCAAGCTGTAACAGTCTTTGCCTGGTTATCAAAGAAACATGTGGTCTTCTTGTGTTATCCTAATGGAAGATCATGCGTTTTCTGTTGACGAATTCCAGGCACTTTTCGTCGAGCGCTGTTTTCAGTTGGTCTAATTGAGAGCAGTACTTGTTGGAATTAATCGTTTGGTTTTCCAGAAGGAGTTCATAATAGAGGACTCCCTTCCAATCCCACCATATACACAACATCACCTTCTTTGGATGAAGACCGGTCTTTGGTGTGGTTGGTGGTGGTTCATTTCACCTGCCCCACGATATCTTCTGTTCCACATTATCGTACAGTATCCAGTTTTCATTGCCTGTCACAATTTGTTTTAAAAACGGAACCTTTTCGTTATGTTTAAGTAGAGAATTGCATTCAGAAATATAGTCGAGAGTTTTTTTCGCTTAGCTTATGTGGAACCCAAACATCAAAGTGAGTAACATAACCAGGCTGGTGCAGATGGTTTTCAGTGCTTGATTTGGATATTTTGAGTATGTCGGCTATCTCCTGTGTGGTATAACGCTGATTGTTCTCAGTTAATGTCTCGATTTGATCGCTGTCAACTTCAACTGGTCTACCCAACCGTGGAACAGTGTCCAGCGAGAAATCTCCAGCATAAAACTTCGCAGACCACTTTTGACACGTTTGATCAGTCACAGCACCTTCTCCATAACACTGCACAAATCTTTTTTTGCATTTCAGTTGCATTTTTCCCTTTCTTGAAATAATAAAGCATAATATGCTGAAAATGTTGCTTTTTTCTTCCATCTTCAGTATTAAAACGGCTACACAAAAATTCACCAATTTTGATGTGTTTTTAAAACGCACACTGATATGACAGCTGTCACAATACAGTCTCACAAAATTGTTTTGAATGAAGTTAAAGACAACTAAGTGCCACTACAGCCATCTTAGGGAAAAAGTCGAACGAACTTTTTGGCCAACCCAATAGATGACATGATTATGCATGTCGAAAGTTCTGAGTAATTGGTGTAAAAAAAAAGTTACTAGAATTTAAGTTTAGCTAGGCTACAAGTTCAATTTCTGAAATACATCAATTGTATTTATGTAAACTTGCAATGTACAATTGGTAATTGAAATTTGAAAAGCAATACAATTTACAATAGCATCAAATAGTATAAATATAAAAACATTCCCCAAGAAAAGAAGAGTGAGAATATTTCTTAGAGTTCCTTGTAATAGAAGTTGCTTTGTATTCCCATTTCATTAATGAGGACATCGAGGTACAAAGGATTAAAAAATATCATTTGTTTATGAGCACACCTTCGTTAAATACCTGTTATGTAATAGATACTGTGCTGGGGACATAGTATATAGTAGTGAGTAGAAGATTATCCCTTCACTCGTGGAGTTTATGATCTAGTGGAGATTGCAGGGAGAAATAGATTGAGGGTGCTGCGTTCCCAGCCTTGATTTAGCTTTTTTTTTTTTTTGTGGTACGCGGGCCTCTCACTGCTGTGGCCTCTCCCATTGCGGAGCACGGGCTCCAGACGCGCAGGCTCAGCGGCCATGGCCCACGGGCCCAGCCGCTCCGCGGCATGCAGGATCCTCCCGGACCGGGGCACGAACCCGTGTCCCCTGCATCGGCAGGCGGACTCTCAACCACTGCGCCACCAGGGAAGCCCTGATTTAGCATTTTAAATTTAGATCAGTGGTTCAAAGCCATTACCTTTTAGTTAGATTTTAAATATTGTGACTTGTTGAATAATCTGGCCTCTATGCAGGCAAACTATTTTATTGTAATATACGCCTGACAGTTTATAGAGTGGTTAAAACTGGTTGACTTGGTTGTTTAAAGTTTCGTGTTAAGGATGGTCCATGCATATCTTCCCGTACTCCCATTGAGCACCAATTTTATTTCAGGCAGTATTTTACCCACCTCCCCAATATATAGTATTATTTAATCCTTGCAATATCCCTAAGGTGGGTGGTTTTTCCTTTTTTATCACAGATGAGAAGACCAGAGCTCATAGAGCTTAAGTGATTTGCCTAGTTTCATTCAGTGGTTCAGTGATTCAGTCCCACACCTACCTGACTTTAAACTGTCGGTACCAGCTATTCTCATTTTTCTATTGGTCACACCCCTGGGCCATCCCATTCTTGCCCATTCAGGAAATGTGAGTAAGTGAGATTAATTTTTATAGTGCTAAGTTTGAATCTTCCTTTTTTTTTTTTTTTAGAGAAAAACTTTTATTTATTTATTTATTTTGGCCGTGTTGGGCCTTTGTTGCTGCGCTCAGACTTCCTCTAGTTGAGGTGAGTGGGGGCTACTCTTCATTGTGGTGCACGGGCTTCTCATTGTGGTGGCTTCTCTTGTTGCGGAGCATGGGCTCTAGGTGCACAGGCTTCAGTAGTTGTGGCACATGGACTCAGTAGTTGTGGTGCATGGGCTCTAGAACCCAGGCTCAGTGGTTGTGGCGCACGGGCTTAGTTGCTTCGCTGCATGTGGGATCTTCCCGGACCAGGACTCAAACCCGTGTCCCCTGCATTGGCAGGTGGATTCTTAACCACTGCGCCAACAGGGAAGCCCTGCAGTAGGAGTTTTGTTATACTGTTTCCTGTAGGAGAGGGCAGTGAGTTTGTTTCTTACAGATTAATTAATCTCTTCAAAACAATAAAAACCAGGAACCTTAAACTTACTGGTCATCAAACTTTCTTTAGGGTTATGTATCCCTTGGATATTTTAATTCTGATTATGATTATCTTTCTTATGAAAGATTATGCTGATCTTTTAATCTTTGTTCTTATGACCATTTCTTCTGTGTTATCTTTACTGTGAATGTGCCCCATGATTTTGTACATAGCTTCCCTTTTCTATCTGTAAATATTAAATTTGTAGTTTTTAATCAATAAAGGAGAGGTTTTTTTTGTTTGTTTTTCAGCATAAGGAGTAAGGTTAAAGGCTAAATTGTAAGCTTTATGATAAGCTATAAAGTCCATATGACTTGCTTTTATGTGAATTGAAGTCATACTCCTTTCCCTTAGGATTAGTTTTTTTAAATGATTAATTTTCAGTTGTATAAGGAATGCATGCATACTTTTATAATAACGAGAACTGTAATTGTTCAGAAAACTTTGGTATGTTTCCACCTAGATTTTTAAAATACTGTACTTATCCACTTGCATACATATTTACCCATAGAAAACATACAGTACTGATTTCTCTGTGACTTTTGCAAACATTATTGTTATTATTATTCAGAACTTATCATTATTGTTCTGAACTTACTTTTCACACAGCAGATGATTTTGAGATCTACCATGAAGAAGTTGTTAAATGTAGACCTAGTTTAGATCACTGTTTAAATAATCATCCTGTAAACACATTTGTAGAATGGTGTTTTGTCACTTACTTAAAGAAATATTAGATAAGGGATTAGAAAATTAGAAGGAGAAAACGGTAGCCTGATCCTTTCTATAGATGATCAGGAAGCTCTGGAGGGCAGGATTATGTTTGATGCTCTTCTGTATCCACCACAGTAGCAGTACAGTCCCATGGTTGTAAGTCCTTCCTGTATTGAGCAAGAGTGCACTGATTTTTTAAAAAAATTTATTTATTTTATTTATTTTATTTTTGGCTGTGTTGGGTCTTTGTTGCTGCGCGGGCTTTCTCTAGTTGCGGCGAGCGAGGGCTACTCTTCGTTGCGGTGCGCGGGCTTCTCATTGCGGTGGCTTCTCTTGGTGCGGAGCACGGGCTCTAGGTGTGCGGGCTTCAGTAATTGTGGCTCGCAGGCTCAGTAGTTGTGGCACACGGGCTTAGTTGCTCCATGGCATGTGGGAGCTTCCCGGTCCAGGGCTCGAACCCATGTCCCCTGCATTGGCAGGCGGATTCTTAACCACTGCTCCACCAGGGAAGCCCGAGTGCACTGATTTAAGTTTTATTGAGATGTAATTCACACAACATACAGTTTACTCAATTAAGGTATACAATTCAATGGCTCCAAGTGTATTTATAGAAATGTGAAACCATTACCACAGTCAATTTTGGAACATTTTCCTCACCTCAAAAACCAAAACCCAAACCAAAAAACCTTACCCCTTACCTTTCACCCTCAAAATCCCTCTCTCTCTCAGCTCTAGGCAACCATTAGTCTACTTTTTGTCTCGATAGATTTTGCCTGTTCTGAACATTTAATATAAATGGAATCATACAATATGTAGTCCTTTGTGATTGGCTTCTTTCACTTAGCATCATGTTTATAAGGTTTGTTCCTGTATCAGAACTTCATTTCTTTTTATTGCCAAATAATATTCCATTGTATGGATAGACCTCATTTTGTTTATTCATTCTTTCAGTTGATGGACGTTTGGGTTGTTTCCATTTTTTGGCTATTATGAATAATGTGCCATGAACATTCATGTACATGTTTTTGTGTGCACATATGTTTTCATTTCTCTTGGGTATATTCCTAGGAGTGGAAATGCTGGGTCTTATGGTTAAGAGATAGTCCATTAAAGGATGAACATAATATAAAACTAAGGATCTGTCCATTTTTTTTTAGTCATTAGTTTAACCCTTTGAGGGACTGCCAGACTGTTTCTCAAAGTGGCTGTGCCATTTACCTCTCCACCAGCAGTATATGAGGGTTAAACTTTCTCCGTATCCTTGCCAACGTCGTATTATCTGTCTTGTTGGTTATATGTGCCAGATCTTGAGTAAATACATAGACTTCCATAGGCAGGTTTGTCCAGGAGAAAAAACAAAGAATTTCTTATTCTTATTGTTGGACTTGCTTGTCTGGAAATGGATGTTAATAAATCACATGGTTAGGATTTTGCCATTTATTTAGGACTGAAATACTACTAAAAATCATTAATATTAGTTAAGGATTTTCTTGACAGTATACTGTAATATTTTGTTTGCTTGCTAAAACACAAAGTCATTCATTTAAAATCACCCCACTGATTTGACTCTGCTATGGGGTGAAAAGGTAGTGCTAACTAATGACTAAAAAAAGTACAGAGACCCCTAGTTTTAACCCATTAGGTCTAGTCTTTAATGGAGTATCTTTTTTTTTTTTTTGCGGTACACAGACCTCTCACTGTTGTGGCCTCTCCCGTTGTGGAGCACAGGCTCCGGACGCGCAGGCTCAGCGGCCATGGCTCACGGGCCCAGCTGCTCCACGGCATGTGGGATCTTCCCGGACCGGGGCACGAACCCGCGTCCCCTGCATCGGCAGACAGACTCTCAACCACTGCACCACCAGGGAAGCCCTGGAGTATTTTTTTTTTTTTTTTTTTTTAATGGAGTATCTTTTAACTAGCTCAGGTAGTTTGACCCTGTTGTCAGCTGTGCTCCTTTATACTTAAGTTTAACTTTTGTCTGCTGTTCTCAGTCCCTTTTAAGATGCCAATTTAGTTCAAGGAGGAAATGAAGACTTTAGAAACTAAACAAATGTTGACATTTAAATTTTTACAAGAGTGAAAGATTAACCTTTGACCCCCACTTCTACAAGGTTTTCGTAGTTCATATAGGCTTCATTCATGTGCTAAAGGCTGGTTGTCAACATTCGTATTTTAACCTCAGTTTTCATAAGTTTATAACTTGTCCACAAGGTTTTCTTTAGGCTTGTTACTGAAGTATTTTTAAGCCCCCCAAAAGTGCATTTAAGTATATTAAAAGTGTGTTTTATTTTGTTTTGGGGAGCCCTGCTTTTTTTTAAAACGAGAAACTTGACTCTTGTCTGTTTTTTAAATTGTCCATTTGGTGTTTTACTTAAAAAAAAATCATTAGCAGGAGACGGTAATCAGCTTAAATGTTAGCTTAGAAAATAGGGCTTTTACTGAGGAGTCTTAACTTATTATCATACTTTGTTTAAAAAATTTTTTTCTTTTATCTTTATTTAAAAAATAAACCGTTGTGTCAAAGGCTGACTTTCAATAGATTGAAGATTAGGAATGAATCAATCTAGAGTTGGAAAATTAGAAAATGAAGAGGAAAATGGAGGAAGTAAATGGAATATAACAAAAGTGAGGACTTAGAGAAAAAACGAAATGGATGCTGTTAGTTATGTGATTAATATGAAAATCTCAGTGAATTAGATAATTTCACTCAAAGATAGTAGAAATTAATGTTGACAAAAATAAGGTGTAAAATCAGAATAGACTTCTATAACCAAGGAAAAATCAAGATTATAAAGTTATTTCCTCCTCCTCCTCTTCCTCCTACTCCTTTGAAGCAGTGCAAAAAAATCCACTCCCTGGTTACTGGTGATCTCTCCTAACCTTTCAAGAAGTAGATAATTCTCATGTTAAATAATGACATAGGAATAATAAACTCTGATAGCAAAACCTGACAGATATGAGGAAGTAAAAGTGTAACCTAATTTCATTTATGAATATATAGATGTTTAAATTCAAGTAAAAATACTTGCGAATGGCTAATTATTTTGTTTCAGGGAGTTTATCCAAAGAATGTTGGACAAGTTCAATATTTTAAAAATGTATTAATAGGACTTCCCTGGTGGCGTAGTGGTTAAGAATCCGCCTGTCAATGCAGGGGACACGGGTTCAAGCCCTGGTCTGGGAGGATCCCACATGCCGTGGAGCAGCTAAGCCCGTGTGCCACAACTACTGAACCTGCGCTCTAGAGCCCGCGAGCCACAACTACTGAAGCCTGCGTACCTAGAGCCTGTGCTCCACAACAAGAGAAGCCACCACAATGGGAAGCCTATAGACCACAACAAAGAGTAGTCCCCGCTCGCCGCAACTAGAGAAAGCCCGCGCGCAGCAACAAAGACCCAATGCAGCCTAAATAGATAAATAAATTTATTTAAAAATATATATGTAGCACTCACTTAAAAATGTATTAATATATGTAGAGATGACTCTATATTAATATATCTAGAGTATAGTGCTACTGAATGCCTAGTAGCACGTATTTTGAAGCCAGGTAGCTTAGGTCTAGATCCTGGCTCTGCTTCTTGCCAGCTGTGTGACGTTGGGGAGTTCACTAAACTTCTCTTATAGTTTCCTCATCTAATAATGAGACTACTGATAGCTATCATATAAGGTTGTCATTAGTTTGCTAGGGCTGCCATAACATAGACCGGGCGGCTTAAACAACGGAAATTTATTTTCTCACAGTTCTGGAGGCTGGAAGTTCAAGATCAGGATGTCAGTAGGACTGATTGCTTTTGAGGCTTTCTCTCCTTGGCTTGCAGATGGCCATCTCTCCTTGGCTTGCAGATGGCCACCTTCTTGCTGTGTCCTCATATGGTCTTTCCTCTGTGTGCGTGCATGTCTGGTGCCTCTATGTCCTAATTTCCACTTTGTATAAGGACATCAGTCGTATTGTATTAGGGTCCACCTTAATGACACATTTTAGCTTAGTTACCTCTTCAAAGGCCCTGTCTCCAAATACATTCTGAGGTTTTGGGGGTTAGGACTTCAACATATAAATTTGAGGAAGACACAGTTGAGCCCATTACAGGTTGTTAGGAGGATTAAATGTGCTAATATAGAATACCTGACCGTGTAGCAAGCACTACCTAAGTATTGTTTACCATTATCATTTCTTAACTATAGCAAGTAGTTATAGAATTCACATTAGTAATAAATAAATAGCAAAAAGTAAAATAAATAATATATTAAAAACTTTAAAGTACTTCTAGATTCAAAGGAAGTTGCAAAAAACAATGTACAGGGAGGTTCCATGTACCCCTTCTCTCCCAATGTGAGCACCTCATGTAATTATAGTACAATATTAAAATCAGGAAATTGACATTGGTGAAATCCACAGAACTCATTCAGATTTCATGTATATGCACATCATTTGTGTGTGTGTGTGTGTACATGTACTTCTGTGAAATTTTATCACTTGTGTAGCTTATTGTATCCACTACCACGATCAAGATGCAGAACTGCTTCAACAAGACTCTCTCCTGCTACTCCTTTGACAATATTGATTCTTCCAATCTAAGAACATGCTATATCCTTTGTCTGTATGTCTATCTTCATGCCAGTGCCATACTGTTTTGATTACTGTAGCTTTGTAATAAGTGGAAGTGGGAGACCTCCAACTCTAACTCTTAAAAGATTGTTTTGGCTCTTTGCAGTCTTATTACAGTTTTTAATGGTAAAGCACTAGAGGAGCCACCTTGAAAAAAGAAGAACAAAACAGTGTTCTTTATGGTGATTATTTATGTTTTATTCAAAGCAGTAAAATATGAAACAAATAAGAGATATAAATTACGGAAAGGAATGTATAAGCTTATTATTTATAAATGCTATGATTTATATCTAGACAACAAACTCAAGAGGAACAAACTGCGAGATGATTAGAAAGGATAACTGGCTAAATGAAGTATATGAAAATTATATAATTCCTGAATGTCAGCAGTATCAGAAAAATAGGAAAAATTGAATCCCAGTTATTTTAACTTGGGAGATGAAGACGAAGATGTCACGGTGGTGAATGGGAGTTAAACTTTGGTAACCCATAAGCTTTTATGCCTTTGGGGTTAATTTCCTCCTGGGGGTAGTAATTGAGACCAAAGGCTTGAACTGGAACTGTATAAGGCTGGGAATTGGGAAGGGGCAAACCTGTCTATGAATTAAGACTAGTAGGGCTTCCCTGGTGGCGCAGTGGTTGAGAGTCTGCCTGCCGATGCAGGGGACACGGGTTCGTGCCCCAGTCCGGGAAGATCCCACATGCCGCGGAGCGGCTGGGCCCGTGAGCCATGGCCGCTGAGCCTGCGCGTCCGGAACCTGTGTTCCGCAACGGGAGAGGCCACAACAGTGAGAGGCCTGCGTACCAAAAAAAAAAAAGACTAGTAAAACTGCCCACCAGTCCAGGACATAGGATGGAAGTGAGCTGCCTAACTTTGGATTGTGGCTGTTAAAAGCCACGAGAAATGGAAACTCCAATTTTGTGTGGAAATCCTGGGCAGGAAAGCTAATGTATAAATATGTTTGGAACTGATGAATGTTGTAGGGCACTGGCAGAGGTGACCATTAAACTTCCCTTGGGACTGACTGCTTCTTAACCCCTGAAATGTAGAGAACTCCCCCAAAGCTGAATATGAACTCATACAAAACTTATAAAGCACCTTAGTAAAAAGATGCAACAAATAGGAAAATTTACAATTGAAGGACTGATAATAATAGATTGGAACTTAATTATCTAGTATAGTCCATATTCAGTTTCTGCCTTTGTCCCAGTAATGTCCTTTGTTGGTTTTGCTCTGTTTTGCTATCCAGAGTCAAATCAAGGATCATACATTGAATTTAGTCGTGGCTTTTTGTCCTCATGTAATTTAGTTCAGTTTTTTTCTGCCTTTTTTGTTTTTTAATGATAGTGACATTTTTGAAAGATAACATTGTTTGCCTAAAAGCCTTTGGTTAGCTCCCTTACTAGACAGTAAGCTGTTTTAGAACAGGGAATGTATGTCATTTATCCCTGCTAATTAAATTTAATCTAATGATTTTTTAATAATTTGGGATGCTGTGCATCAGAAAAGGATGGGGAAAGGCAGGATTAAGTAATTCTTAATCCTTTTTTTCTTTTCGTTAGACACGCATACCCAAGAAACCACAAGGATCCTTGTGCGTCTTGCATTGATATTTCAAACACTACAATGTACACCACTGTTATGCACACTTTACAGTTTATGTCATTATCAGTAATTGGTAATAAAAAATAGGTTCTTCAGTTCTCTCTTGCCACAACTACTGGAGCCTGTGCTGCACAACGGGAGAAGCCACCGCAGTGAGGATCCCATGTACTGCGGCGGGGAGTAGCCACCACTCGCCGCAAATAGAGAAAAACCCACACACAGCAGCAAAGACCCAACACAGCCAAAAATAAATGAAATAAAATAAATTTATAAAAAAAAAAAAAAAGGAAATGGCAAGTGTGATGAGTGAAGCCCCGCCATTTCCTTTTGAAAATGAGGGATAGGGCTTCCCTGGTGGCACAGTGGTTAAGAATCCGCCTGCCAATGCAGGGGACACGGGTTCAAGCCCTGGTCTGGGAAGATCCCACATGCCGTGGAGCAACTAAGTCCGTGCGCCACAACTGCTGAGCCTGCGCTCTAGAGTCCATGAGCCACAACTACTGAGCCTATGTGCCACAACTACTGAAGCCCACATACCTAGAGCCTGTGCTCCGCAACAAGAGAAGCCACTGCAATGAGAAGCCTGCACACCATAACGTAGAGCCTCCCCTGCTCCCTGCAACTAGAGAAAGCCCCGCACAGCAACGAAGACCCAACGCAGCCAAAAATAAATAAATAAAATAAATTAATTTATAAAAAAAAAGAAAATGAGGGATAGTTGGTGGGTAAAGTGGATAGTTAAAATATAGTGTACGGTTTTATTACTATACGGGGGGTGGGAATACTTCATAATGGTTACAATAAAGATAATTCACAAATGGAATATTTTAAGAATTTAGGCATAGAAAGATTCAATTTAAGTTATTCTAGAATTCTTATGTAAATAAAGCTCTTTTTTTTCAATTAAAACATCATGGAACTCTTATTATATCTTTAAAGGAATAAGTCCTTTGTTGATTTATGTCACTGGGAATACATGATTTGATTTTATTTCTTATCCCTAGTTTCACTTTATTTTTTTTATTTGCAGTTTCACAAGTATCTATGAAGCTCTCTGGTATATTGTGTTGATTACAGTTTAAAAATACTGCTTTAAGGACACAGTGAAAAGAAAACTTAATACACCCTTAAAGGAATGTAAATTATTTCTGACGCTAAGCCTAGTAACTGTTGTTTTTTTAACAGCCTTATTGAGATGTAATTCATATTCCATACAATTCACCCATTTAAATTACACAATTCATTGGTTTTTAGTATATTCACAGATACATACAACCATCAACACAGTTTTAGAATATTTTTATCACCTCAAAAAGAAACCCCATACCCTTTAGCTATGACCCCCATGTTCTCCAACTCCTCCCCTAAGCAACTACTGTTTACTTTCTGTTTGTCTTAGATTTCCCTATTCTGGATTTTCACATGAGTGGAGTCATTTGATATGTGGTCTGTTGTGACTGGCTTCTTTTACTCAGCAAAATGTTTCCAAGGTTTGTTTATCTTGTAGCATGTATCACTGCTTGATTCCTTTTTATGGTCAAGTAATATTCCATTGTATGAATATACCGTATTTTGTGTATCCATTTATTAGTTGATGGATATCTGGATTGTTTCCACCTTTTGGCTTTTGTGAGTAATGCTGCTGTAAAGATTTGTGTCCAGGTTTGTGTGTGTACATGTTTTTATTTCTTTTCAGCATGTACCTAGGAGTAGCATTCCGGGTCATATGTAACTCTGTGTTTAATTGTTTGAGGAACTGCCTGACAGTTTTTGAAAGCACCTGCACTATTTTACATTCCTACCAGCAGTGTGTGAGGTGTGAGGATTCCAGTTTCTCCACATTCTTGCCAGCACTTCCTGTTGTCTTTTTGAATCTAGCCATCCTAGTAGGTGTGAAGTGGTACCCCACTTTGGTTTTTTTTTTTTTTTTTTTTTTTTTTTTTTTTTTTTTGCGGTAGGCGGGCCTCTCACTGTTGTGGCCTCTCCCCTTGCAGAGCACAGGCTCCGGACGCGCAGGCTCAGCAGCCATGGCTCACGGGCCTAGCCGCTCTGCGGCATGTGGGATCTTCCCAGACCGGGGCACGAACCCGTGTCCCCTGCATCGGCAGGCGGACTCTCAACCACTGCGCCACCAGGGAAGCCCCCCACTTTGGTTTTGATTTGTGTTTCCCCATTGACTAATGATGTTGAGCTTCTATTCATGTGCTTATTGGCCATTTGTATCTCATCTTTGGAGAAATGTCTGTTTAGACCTTTTGCCCATTTTAAATTGGGTTATCTGTTTATTTCTGAATTGTAAGAGTTCTTTATACAGCATACAAGTACCTTATCAGATGTGTGATTTGCAAATATCTTCTTTTGTGGGTTTTCTTTGTTGATAGTGTCTTTTCAACCGTAAACGTTTTTAATTTTGAAAAAGTCCAGTTTATCTTTTTTTTTACTTTCGTTGTTGGCACTTTTAGTGTCATATCTAAGAATTCTTTGCCCAGTTTGAGGTCATGAGGATTTACCCCTATTTTTTTTTTTTAAGGGAACTTTTTGGCTGCATTGGATCTTCGTTGTTGTGTGGGCTTTCTTTAGTTGCGGTGAGCGGGGGCTACTCTTCGTTGCAGCGCATGGGCTTCTCATTGCAGTGGATTCTCTTGTTGCGGAGCACGGGCTCTAGGCGCGCGGGCTTCAGTAGTTGTGGCATGCGGGCTCAGTAGTTGTGGCTCGTGGGCTCTAGAGCATAGGCTCAGTAGTTGTGGCGCTCGGACTTAGTTGCTCTGCGGCATGCGGGATCTTCCCGGACCAGGGCTCGAACCCGTGTCTCCTGCGTTGGCAGGTGGATTCTTAACCACTGCGCCACCAGGGAAGTCCCTTTTCCTCTACTTATTTAGTTACTGTTTCCTTTGGGTCCGTGAACATATTTAGGATGGCTATTTTGAAATATTTTTCTGTTAAATCCAGCATCTGGTCATTCTCACCGGCAGTTTCTTTTGCCTGCTTTTTTTTTCTTTTCCTGGTATATAGGTCGTACTTGTTTGTTTCTTTGCATGCCTCATGATTTTTTGTTGGAAATTGGTCATTTTAGATGATACATTGTAGCACCTCTGGGTACTGATTTCTCATCCTGTTCTTTGGGGCCTTGTTATTGTTATTTGCTTGTTTATTTGTTTAGTGACTGGCTGGATTATTTTAGTGAAGTCTGTTCTACCACCCATCCCCCCAGAGCTAAGCCTCATGGTATTCCTCAGGGAGGCATGGCTTTAGGTAAGCCTGCAGGTACCCTGTGGTGACTGGTACTCAGTAGGACTCTCTTTTCCTGACCAACCCAGCTGTTAAACTACACTAGTTGTCCAGATTGCTCTCTTGTTTTCAACAGTGCCCTGAGGCATACATTCCTCTACAAACTAATCCAATCAAATTGGGGCTCCTTGGAAGGAAAAGTTTCTGAGGTCAATGTTTGCTATTTGTTCCGACCCCAGGAGGTCTCCTCCCTGGTGTCTTATTTCTTGATTCTCTCCTGCAAACTAGCTGACCTACGGTCTAGACTGTATCTTCATTACACGAATCTCTTTCCGCTTGCCTTTTACCAAACCTCCCTTAGATTTAAACTTGTCCACACTCTGTTGGGAATGAAGTCAAGTCCTTTGGGAAAAGATTTGGTACTACATGTTCCAGCTTTTCCCCCTGGCAAAATATCTAAGCCAGGGTTCTGGAGCTGGGGGGTGGGGACAGTGAGTAATACTTTTCTGTGAGTGACATTCAGGCTGTAGGAACTGAGTGCCAGGAGGTAGAATGTGGAGATGGGGCACCACGGCAGCTTGTCTGTCCTGGTGTTGAACCACTGTCTCATGAGCTGAGCGAGGGGGCTGTTGGGGTCCCAGTATTCTCAGGACCATGCCTAAGGCAGAGCCTCTGTTCCACAAGTCGGTGTTGGGCAGAAGAGAGCCTCCTGTCTTTGATGTACTTGCCTGGGACTTAGCCTCAGTAATGGAGGCTGGGGACGGGTTGAGAAGGCCGAAGTCCTGCTCCTCCCAGGAAGAAAGCCCTTGGACTGAGAGCTGGGTGAAGAGGGGACCTTGTGCTCTTGGCTGCAGCAGTCTGGAGCCTTGCTGAGAGGGGGGGGCGGGGTGGGGTGGGGAGAGTGGTCTTGGTTCTAATACCACAGATTTTCACCTTTCAGGCTGAATTTTCATAGATTTTATTGAATGGTTGTCTCTTCATTTGCTGTTTGCCCTTAGGGACCATTGTCAGAGGCTTTGAATGGTGGTTTTTAAAAATAATTTGCATCAGTTTCCCTGAGGAGTGAGCTAGCAGAGATCCTCACGCCATTAGGCGAGAAGTCAATCTCTTGTAACTGTTTTTTGAGCTAGCAGTCATGCCTCTTTTAAAGCATGATTTGGGGGCTTCCCTGGTGACGCGGTGGTTGAGAGTCCGCCTGCCGATGCAGGGGACACGGGTTCATGCCCCGGTGTGGGAAGATCCCACATGCCGCGGAGCAGCTAGGCCCGTGAGCCATGGCTTCTGAGCCTGCGCATCCGGAGCCTGTGCTCCGCAACGGGAGAGGCCACAACAGTGAGAGGCCCGTGTACAGAAAAAAAAATAATAATAAAGCATGATTTGGAAAAGTGTTTCCTTCATTATGGTCTCTGACTGCCTCCTCATGAGGAACCCTTGACATACCCCTTAACACCTCAACTTTCAGATATTGCCTGTGTGATACAAGAGGCCAAGAGAATTGATTTTCCCCTGCTTATTTTCCTTAAAGAATGAACTTGCTACATGTGAAAGTACTCTAGAAGGGAAAATTTGCACGAGTTAAGAGTTTATAAAGGAAATGAAAATAATATTAGCTAGAGAATTTTAACATGAGGGCCCTGTACTATATGGTTGATTGAGTTCTTTTCAAGTTGGCTCAGAGGTGTTGCAGTTAACTCTTGGCTTCTTTGACCTGACTTAGATATCAAAATCAAATGGCTTCTCCTTCATTTTTGCTGTCATCCTTAAATTAGTTTCTTTTGATTCCTTTTTTTTTTTTTCTTTTCAGGGGCCACTCAATAGTGAGTCTTCCAACCAGAGCTTGTGCAGCGTGGGGTCCTTGAGTGATAAAGAAGTAGAGGTAAGAAGCCACATCCATTGCAAGACTTCTCATATTCCCACACTTTTGGTCTGGGTTAAACCATAGCACTGCAAACTCTGGGGTCCTGTTAGGGTCTGTGTGAATGACTCCCCTTTGAGTTGTTTGCTTGTTGTACAGTTGTGATGTGGCCTTGATGGGTTTTTATTATGATAATAATAACCATCAATAAAGGGTAGAGGTTTGCAGCTGTAGCTGAATTAGCCTAGGTGCCATTGAATTTTAGCATTTTTCGGTACTTCAACAGAGTGGGTTAGTGTGGCCCGACAGACTTTAGTAAGAAAATTTGAAGTTTTTTTTTTTTTAAGGCATACAACCTAGCTGCATAGATAGGTAACCACTTACTTTGCACTTAGATAAAACTTTCAATAAATTAGTCAGTTGATTATGCATATCTTTCCTGTTTGGAAAAAAGGATTAGATTTAAGCTCTTTTAAAGTAGAAATATTGTGGGCATTCCCTGCTGGTCCAGTGGTTAGGACTCGGCGCTTTCAGTGCCAGGCCCGGGTTCAATCCCTGGTTGGGGAAGTAAGATTCTGCAAGCCGAGTGGCATGGCCAAAACAAACAAAAAAAAAGTAGAAATATTGTAACAGCTGCTATCTGAGAGCCTACTATATGCTAGATGCTTGTACTACATTTGTGCTTTGTAAAATAGCTCATGTAATCTTTGCAGCAACCCTGATTTACAGATAAGTAAATTGAAGCTCTGATATTTTGAGCAGTTTGCCAAAAATTGTATAGGTGGCTTGGTTCCAGATCCTGTACTCTTTCCATGACCCTGCTCTAAGAGTAGGACACTCATTTAGGACTTGTCTGAGCAAGTTAAATACCCTTATAAATTTGATATTTTGTACATACTCTCTAATTTTCATAATGTGAAAATTTTAACAAAATGCTAATTGTGATGTATATGATATTTAACAGACTCCTGAGAAAAAACAGAATGACCAGCGAAACCGGAAAAGAAAAGCTGAACCATATGAAACTAGCCAAGGTAGTAATAATTTCACACCAGTAAAAATACTAGATTCTTATGTACTTAGATAGAAAATTTCCAGCTCACACTAAGTAATTAGTTTGTGCACAGGGATTCCTAACAGTGGAGATTTTTATTCCTTAAGGGAATATCAGGCTGTTTATTATAGACTTGCCATTTGATACACACTTGATGAAACAGTGTCAGTTCTTTGGGGACTCTGGTTTTCCCTGTTGTAAGTTAATGATCTTCTCGCCATGGGTTTGTCTTCAGAGTAAGCATTTATTGTACAGAAAAGAGATTACATTGGAGTTTTAACTATGTCTTGCACTAGATCAGTGATTTGTTAATAATAGGCAAGCAGAAATGGTTTCAGTCACAAGGCTGTCCTTTTACCTACCCTTCTTCCATGTCAGTTATTTAGTTGTACATCGGTGCCCAGTGGAATAAATCTGTAAATGTGATGGTAATAATGCCAAATTTCTGTAAATAATTAAAGAAAGAATAAATGAAATGGTAGGGCTTCCAAGAAATGGACACCCTAGTCTTTTTTTTTTTCCATATTCTTTTAATCTGCAAATCAATTTTTACTTTTTTGGGAGAAAATTTTCCCGAAGTGACAAGGTCACATAAAGTTTTTTGTGAAATAGAATAAACCCTTTTGTTCTGATGAATTTGTTTTGAATTTTTTATCCTCTTAGTTGGGGGTGTAGTTTATAGTTTAGTTTTATTTTGATGCACAGTTGTGGCATGAGTTTTGTTAGTGTACTTGTAAAAGAAAGATTAGTGAATCTTAAAGGAAAGCGAGCTGTGAAAAAGTCTTTCTTTCACTGCTTATTTCGGTCTTTAATTTCGTGGAGGAAACTGTCTTCTATTTTATGGAGGAAACTGTCTTCTGTTCTTATGATACAGGTATTTTGGCTCATTTGTTAAAAGTAAGCTTAACATTTGAATTGATAACAACATAGGCGGTTACTGAATACATAGTACACTTTAGCGAATGATGGTTTACTTGTGTTACTGGAAAAACTATACTTACTTTGGTTTTATTTTCAGGGAAAGGCACTCCTAGGGGACATAAAATTAGTGATTACTTTGAGGTAAGTTAAATTTTTGGAAAAAGAAATCTATAGTGATTTTTTAAAAAACCTAAATCCTTTTGTTCATTTAAGGCTTTAGAGAGGAATATATTGCCTTTACTGTGCTCTCCTCCCCTTCCTCCCCATCTTCATCAACCCTATGCTGCCCCGTCTCTATAAGAGGAAACAGCTGCTGATTTCCTAAATTTAAATTTGTTTATGATGTGTCTTTTCTGTGATGATATAAAAATTCACAAATGAGGTGATTTTTCTCTTGGCCAGGCTAGGTTTCGTGTCTTACAAAGATTGAAGTGAAATGACTTGGACTCTTGTTTTGTCCTCTTCCCTTTAGTCCACTGGAACCTGTAGTAAGCTCACTGACGCATCCTTAGTGGTTACTGAAGAAGACACTAACATCCACTGTACCACTGTATTCCTGCTTCGTGTATTTTGAGACAAGAAGGGAAAACATTCTTCTCTTATGTCCTTTCAAAACCATGTGTACCTTCAGCTTTCTAGCCGTGTTTTCTTTATATCTTGGTACATTTCTGCTGGAGCTCCTCCTTAAAATCTCGTTGAAAAGATAGCAGAATTTGACTTATATGGCATTTTCTCTCTAGAATAAGATATATTGACTTAAAGGGGCCGTATATAATTAAGACCTGTTTGTGTATTAATCTTTTACTCTCCTTATCTGAAGCCTAGTACTGTTGTGAATTATTCATATCCATTTTTCCCTGTTGGCCAGTTTGCTGGGGGAAGCGGGCCAGGAACCAGCCCTGGCAGAAGTGTTCTACCAGTTGCACGATCCTCACCGCAACATTCCTTATCCAATCCCTTACCGGTAAGCATTCACCTGGAGAAATTTGACACCTGTTGTAGGAGACAAGAAGCCCAGGAACACTAGAGCAAAAGTTTCTCTTCCTTTAATTACCCAAGGGGAATGAGGCATTAAGGAGAAACGTTCATAGCATTACCTATGAATCACTTAACTTAGATTCAAATCTGTATCAGTAAATTTACATTTTATAAGAGCTGACCCTTTTCTCCCAGTATAATAAATTACTTCTAGGCCTGCAACTCATTGTTCTGTCAAGGAAATGATTTCCAATCCAAACATTAGATTTTTATCCTTGCCAGACTTAAATGTTCCTATAACTAAATTCCTTAAAAAAAATTTGGTCAGTTCCTGGCATTTGAATTATTTTTAAGGCTTACTCGGTGATGTAGTAGAGAAGCTAAAGCTACACAAATTTGGGATAGGTTTGTTTTCTGCCTATAAGTGAGATCTGAAACTCTTAAAAACATTATAGCCAAGTTAGTGGTTCTCAACCGGAGGTAGTTTGTCCCCTCAGGGGACATTTGGCAGTGTTGGAGTAATTATTGGTCAGAAATAGAGGGTGAGTGGAAGGATGCCATAGGCATTTACTGGGCAGAGGCCAGGGATGCTGTTAAACATCTTACAGTGCACAGGACAGGTGCCACAACAAAGAATGATCCAGTCCAAAATGACACTAGTGCCAAGGTTGAGAATCCCTGAGCTAGCTAATGTAGGGTTTTGTGTTAATTTGCTCAAGTGCCTTTGGATAATTTGTTGATACCGGTAAGAACTCTGTACTTAAGAGTGTATTATATCTGCTGATGCCTCAGGTATTGCTGTGGGATCCAAGGGAAAAGGGAGATCAGGAGTTTTTCATCCTAGGTCTCTGTTTAGGAAAGTTGCTTTTCTCTGCCTTAGCAGAGTTGATTAATACTACTTTTTTCCTAAATGATGTAGTCTTCTGTATTGTTAAAGTATTTTAAAATATCCTTCCCCTCTTCTCTTTCATGAAAACATGCATTCATTAGGGTGATTATAATTATTAAAGCACTTAGGAAAATGTATTCAACTTGAAATTTTTGCTATTATTTTGTCATCCTTGTCATATTTAAAAATTTTAGGAATGTTTGATGTGTAGATCTGTTTGGTTAGGTTGAGGTTTGTTAGATAACTTTCGAGGAGGCCTATATCTATATTTTTATTAAGTTTTAAACCAGTTAAAGTTTTAAAATGTTAAATGAGATTGCAGAATTATCTATTTGGGATGAATATGATTTGTAGAATTTTGTTGTCTATTACTCTTCTCTTCCTGAAAAAGATTTTTTTTTCATTTGGTTTTTAGTAGTGTGACCACCCATCTATCATGTGTCCATTTAAGTCAGGTCTTACCTGAAAACAAAAGAGACGATTCAATGATCTGTAAACATTTCTGCCACCTGTATGAATGGTGGTGGGGCCTCATCATTATTATGCAAATCTAAGTATATCTTGGGTGTTAAAATAGGAACCAAGCCTTAATTTCCTTTTTCCATTGCACTGAGAAGCTCTTTATCCTTCTAACTTAGATTCTGTGTTTCATTGTTATAATTACTGATTTGTGTATACCCTTCAGTTCCCTTTCCCCACTCTGTCTCCATCACATCTGCCTGAAAAAACTCATCCCTGGTTATCTAATTTTCCACCTTTTCCTTGTATAAGCAGCTCAGCATGGTTAGAGGAAAGCACATATACCCATGCTGACGGATCTCACTTTAAGTTCATGACCACCAACCTCATGAACCCCCTAGTTGCTGCCAGTCCTATTATATTTCCATAGTTAGTTCCCTTTCCTAGATGAATATTTCATATTTTTGTCATTTCCTGCAAGCCTCCAGCAACACTTCCTCCTCCTCTACTATTTCAACTGATGGCTTTACTTTTTTATTTTCCTGAGAAAGTAGAAACAATCAGAAGAGAACTTTCACATGCACCTGTGCCAAATCTACCAAGTTACTTGTATCATTATCCATATCTGCATTTTAGGATGAAAGAACTTGCCAGCCCTTTACTTGGGCACTGGTTTCCCTGAAAATTACATATACAACTCTACTTGACATTTCCACTTACATAACTAAATGGACAGCTTAAAAACATCCACAGAGGAACTCTTGCTCACTAGCAAAACAACAACAAACTGCTCTTCCTGCAGTCTACCCTGTCCTGGTAAATGACAGTTTACTCTGTCCAGTTTTTCAGATCATAACTTCATGCCCCGTATCTAACCTGTCAATAAATCCTGTTTTCTTTTAAAAAAATACCCAAATCCCAACCTCTTTTCTATTCTTTTGGTTCTCTGCATTAAATCTCCAAAGTGGTCTCCCTGTTTCTGCCTGTGTCTCACCTATTTTCAGTATAATAGCCAGAATGATTCTGTGAAAAAATTAAGACAGATCCTGCTCAAAACTGTCCAGGGACTAGTCCTGACTGTTCTGGGCTTACATGGCCTAGAAGCTCCTACATGATCTTTGCTCCCCACATCCGCCTGACTCCATCTGCTCCCCCCTCACCCTCATACCACTCCAGCCATGCTGGCCTCCTTGAAGTCCCTTGAACATTGTGAAGCACTCTTTTGCTTCACGGCCTTTGTACCTGCTATTCCCTCTTCCAGGAATAGCATGATTAGCAATCTCTTCATCAGGCTGTTGCTCAAAAATGACCTTATCAGAGAGGTCTCTCCTGGCCAACTTCTTTAAATATCAGTCCCTCTCACCTTGTAACTCTGTCCCTAATCCTGCTTTAATTCTGTTATTACTACCTGACATATGTATTTAAATTTTGATATATATGTAAATTTTTTCATTGATTCATATTTATACATATAGAAGTGTATACATGTAAGTCTACAGCTTGATGAAGTTTCACAAACTGTGTACCAGTACAAGAAACAAAATGCCAGGCCCTCCAGAAACCCCCTTATGCTCCCTTCCAGTCATTAGCCCCCTCCCTGCCACTGGGGATAGCCACTATCCTGACTTCTCACAGTACAGGTGGGTTTTTTTGTTTTTGTACTTTGTATAAAAGGAATCATACAGTATATACTCTTGTGTCTGGCTTCTTTCGTTCAACATTACTTTTGTGAGATTCATCCATACTGTGTGTTGTTGTAGATCATTCATTGTCGTTGTGTGGTATAATTTTAGTATTTTTATTTAATAATTTACATATCTTAATTTTTAACTATACAATTAGTCTATTGCCCAGCTTCTCCCACCAGAATGTTAATCCTAAGAGAGCAGGGATTTTGTTTTATTTACTGCTGTTTCCATCTCTTACAGTATTTATTACATAAAGATGCAATCATTTTAACTATTCCCCCCCGCCACCCTTCACATGGAATAGATATCTTGTTCAATTTTTAGTTTCTTAACACCCAAAGCAGTGTTGGGTACACCGTGGGGGCTCAAGACTATTTGTCAAAAGGGAAGAATGGATAAAGAATTCCTTTAGCATTTTTCCCCCAAGTGATTCTTTTATATTATTTATTAAATACAAGAAAGTACAGGGCTTCCCTGGTGGCGCAGTGGTTGAGAGTCCACCTGCCGATGCAGGGGACACGGGTTCGTGCCCCAGTCCGAGAAGATCCCACATGCCGCGGAGGGGCTGGGCCGGTGAGCCATGGCCACTGAGCCTGCGCGTCCGGAGCCTGTGCTCCGCAACGGGAGAGGCCATGACAGTGTGAGGCCCGCGTACCGCAAAAAAAAAAAAAAAAAAAGAAAGTACATAAACCGTGAGCCTTTTAATGCAGGCGTTGGTAAACTACAGCCCACACTTAGCAAGCTAAGAATGATTTTTAGATTTTTTGAGCTGTATAGACAAAGAAGAATATATATCACAGAGATGATATGTTACCTGAAAAGCCTAACATATTTCTATCTGACCCTTCACAAAAAATGTTTCCAGGAAATCATTATGAGGTTAACTCCATGTAATCATCACTTAGGTCAGAAAGTAAAATATTTCCAGCACCCTGGAAACCTTCCCTGGTCACAACCCCCTCCCAATACCCTAGAAACAACCACTGTTCTAATTTTTGTGATTATCATTTGCTTTTCCTTATAGTGTGACCACATATGCATACCTAAACACAATAGTTTAGTTTTGTCATTACCATAATTTTGTTAAACATGGCATTTAATCACAGTGTTTAGATCTTCTGTATTCTGACTTTTGGCTGTTTGTTCTGTCAGTTACTAAGAGAGGTATATTTATGACTCTCATGATTGTGGGAGTAGTTTGTTTCCCCCTGTATATATATTTTTGCTTTATGTATTACTAAGTGATTCTCTTCATTTCTTCTGATACTTTTTGCTCTAAATGCAGTATATCTGATATTTAGTATATCCAAACCACTGTATGGTGTAAATACTTCCATTTTTATACTATCAACTTTTCATTATTTTGTTTTCAGCGTATCTGACAAATATCATATAGTTGAAATTTTTTTCTTTATTCAGTCTAAAATCTTTTTTAGGGAATTCCCTGGCGGTCCAGTGGTTAGGACTTGGCACTTTTACTGCTGGGGCCCAGGTTCGAGTGCTGGTTGGGGAACTAAGATACTGCAAGCTGTGCGGCACGGCCAAAAAAAAAAAATCTTTTTTAAGCTTCAGTATTTATCCTATTTACATTTAATAAACTTATCATTATATTGGTTTTTTTTAAAAAAATAAATTTATTTATTTATTTATTTATAGCTGTGTTGGGTCTTCGTTTCTGTGTGAGGGCTTTCTCTAGTTGTGGCAAGCGGGGGCCATTCTTCATTGCGGCGCGTGGGCCTCTCACTATCGCGGCCTCTCTTGTTGCAGAGCACAGGCTCCAGACGCGCAGGCTCAGTAGTTGTGCCTCACGGGCCCAGTTGCTCCGTGGCATGTGGGATCTTCCCAGACCAGGGCTCGAACCTGTGTCCCCTGCATTGGCAGGCAGATTCTCAAACACTGCACCACCAGGGAAGCCCCTATATTGGTTTTAAATATACCAGCTTTTAATGTATTTTCTGTTTATCTTGTCCTATGTTACTTTTTCTTTCATTCCTTGTTTTCATTTGGATTAAAAAAAATTATTTCATATTTTTCTCCTCCACTAGTATGTAGGTCCTATGTGTTGTTTCTCTTAGAAGTTACCACAGGTATCTTTAATATGCCAAAGTTTGATGTTAATAGTATCTTTGCCCTCCTCCCAAATATATGATAACCTTGATTCCATTTATGTGCTACTGCTTTGGTGGTGGTGGTGTAGGTTTATATTTTGCCAATTTTTTTTTAGTCTCATAAAACATCATTATTACACTGTCAGTGTTCATTTAGATTTATCTATATACTTACCTCTTTGCACTTCTTCCCATTTTACATATTACACCTTCCACTCTACGGTCACTTCCTTCTGCCTTCAGTGGTCCTTTAGTATTCTTTTAGTACAGTGTTTATCTGCTGGGGGTTAACTCTCTAGGTTTTTGTTTGCTGAAATAACTTTATTTTGCCCTTATTCTTGAAAGATGTTTATGCTCTGTATATTTCTAGATGGGCATTTTTTATCTTTTCACACAATTGAGTATATCATTACCATCTTCTGGTTCCCATTGTTACTACTGAGAAAACAGTTTTCATTTACTTGTTATTTCTTTGAAAGTATCTGCTCTGCTTCCCCCCATCCCCAGCTGCTTTTAACACTTTTATATGTGGTGTTCTGCAGTTTTACTATGATGCATCCTTTTATTTTCTCTTGTAATTTGTTGGGCTTCTGGTATTTGTGGGTTGGTGTCTTGTACCATTTCTGAATAATTATTTGCCATTGTCTTCAGATATTATCTTGGCCCTGTTCCTTTTTCCTCCACCTATAAAATATCAGTTAACCGTATGTTAGACTGTCTCACTTTATCACCATGCCCCTTAACTTCTTTTTCTTTTGGTCTCTGTATGCTCCATTCTGGATAGTTCTTGCCTTTCAGTTCCCAAATTCTCTGTTTTGGTGTATCTAATTTGCCCTATTGAATTCTTAGTTTTTGTTATTTTATGTTCCCTGCAGATATATTCAAACTTGTCTTTTATTTTTTTAATCTAGTAGACATAGTTGTTTTATAACCTGTCTGTTAATTCTTGTATTTGAAGGGTTTTTTTGTTGTTGCTGTTGTTTTTTTTTTTTTTTTTGAAGTGCGCGGGCCTCTCACTGCTGTGGCCTCTCCCGTTGTGGAGCACAGGCTCCGGACGCTCAGGCCCAGCAGCCGTGGTTCACGGGCCCAGCCGCTCCGCGGCATGTGAGATCTTCCCAGACCGGGGCACAAACCCGTGTCCCCTGCATCGGCAGGTGGACTGTCAACCACTGCGCCACCAGGGAAGCCCTGAAGTTTTTTTTGAACCTGTTTCTGCTGTCTCCTCTTTTTCCTAGTTGTTGCTTAGGGCTTATTTCTTTACTTTTTTTTTTTTTTTGCGGTACGCGGGCCTCTCACTATTGTGACCTCTCCTGTTGCGGAGCACAGGCTCCGGACGCGCAGGCTCAGCGGCCATGGCCCACGGGCCCAGCTGCTCCGCGGCATGTGGGATCCTCCCGGACCGGGGCACGAACCCATGTCCCCTGCATCGGCAGGCGGACTCTCAACCACTGCGCCACCAGGGAAGCCCAGGGCTTGCTTTCTTTTATACTTTTGGTTTTTTGTCCTTGTGCTGCTCATTGTTCTTGAAAAATTATTTGTGAAATTTCTTTGAGATCAAGAATAAGATATGTTCCTCCAGGGAGAATTTTTATTTGCTTCTTTCAAGTGCCTAGAGATTCTACCCATCTCTACAAAATACTGAATTCATGGCTTGCATTTTGTCTGTTTGGTTTGCTTATTTTGTTTCTTTCTTTCAACCACCCAGGCATTATTGATTCCGATTATGTTAACATTTCTCAGGGGAGCCTCCACCCGCTGCATGGCCAAGGCAACTTCACTGCAGCTCCCTGAGGGCAGGGGAAATATTTCTTCTGGCTTACATTTTCCCTGAGGCTGTAACCCTTTGGAAGTGTAGCTAAAGTGGGAAGGGTTTCATAATGAACCCCCTACTCTGGGTGGGCTTTGGCTTATGACTATCCAGTTGGCAACATGGTGCCCTAGAAATGGAAATTCAAGATCTGCAGGTACTCTTAGGGCAGATGTGACTTTGTTTCCCTTAGGTTTTGCCATGACAGACCCCTACTGTTTTATCAACTTTTCATTGCTTTTAATATCTTTTTTTTATATTTTGTCCTGTCTTTACAGTTGTTTTCTAAGGGGAGGTTGGTACAAACATCCCAGCCTGCTGTATTTCCAGAGATATTTAAAGATCTTTCAGCCCTTGGCAAATATTTATTGAATGTATAACAGAATGGTTTGTTTTAATATTTCAGCTTCAATGATATAGTCTCCCAAGTAGTGAGAATATTGTGAATGAGTATTACAGGTATTCTGGAGCCTGAATTTAAACCATTTTATTGGTTAGGGCAGGAGTGTTATTTTTAAAGTGGTAGATTCTACTCATAGATTTTTTAAAAAATAAATTTTTTGTCAG
This sequence comes from Mesoplodon bidens, assembly GCF_964165515.1. Taxonomy (NCBI): domain Eukaryota; kingdom Metazoa; phylum Chordata; class Mammalia; order Artiodactyla; family Ziphiidae; genus Mesoplodon; species Mesoplodon bidens. The sequence continues at coordinate 47,622,713 of NC_138179.1, read as the reverse complement.
GATCATTTTGATTAGTCTATTTTACTTTTATTTTCTAAAATGAAAGTGTTAAATAGTTTTCCCTGATAAAGGGATACATGCTGATTATGAAAGTCCAGCAGTTGAGGAGTGGTAAAATATAAAGTCCTTTCCACAAGAGCTATTATTAAAGAGTTTAGTGGGCATATATGTGTATATATGTATGTTCATGTAGTAGATTTCCTCATTTTCATTGTATTTATTTAATCAATAGCCTTAAACATTTTGTATTCTGTAAGTAATGCTATAATGAATGTCCTTGTATATACATCTGTACTTATGCATGTTTTTCCTTTGGATAAATTTCCAAAGTATAGCTCCCAAATCAAAGAATATGCTCACTTTAAAATGTCATCACATGGGGCTTCCCTGGTGGCGCAGTGGTTGAGAGTCCGCCTGCCGATGCAGGGGACACAGGTTCGTGCCCCAGTCCAGGAAGATCCCACATGCCACGGAGCGGCTGGGCCCGTGAGCCATGGCTGCTGAGCCTGCGTGTCTGGAGCCTGTGCTCTGCAACGGGAGAGGCCGCAACAGTGAGAGGCCCGCGTACCGCAAAAAAAAAAAAAAAAATGTCATCACATGAATGATAAAGAAGATGTAGTGTGTGTGTACACACACACACACACACACACACACACACAATGGAATATTAGCCATAAAAAGAATGAAATATTGCCATTTGCAGCAACATGGATGGACTTAGACATTATCATACTAAGTGAAGTAAGCCATACAGAGAAAGACAAATATCATATGATATAGCTTATATGTGGAATCTAAAAAAAAAATGTTACAAATGAACTTATTTACAAAACAGAAATAGACCCACAGACATAGAAAACAAACTTATGGTTACAAAAGGGGAAAGGGTGGGTGGATAAATTAGGGGTTTGGGATTAACATATAACATACTACTGTATATAAAATAGATAACCAACAAGGACCTACTGTATAGGACAGGGAACTGTACTCAATATTTTGTAATAACCTAAAAGGGAATCTGAGAAAGAATATATATATTCAGTTATATATAAATATAAATAAATATATATATATAACTGAATTATTTTGCTGTATACCTGAAACTAACACAGCATTGTAAATCAACTATGTGTCAATTTAAAATAAATATCACCACATAATTGCTAGCAGGCTGTCTGTCAGCAGTTTGAGAGCCCCAATTTCTGCCTACCCTTCTAGTACTGAATTTTATCATTATAATCTCTGCCAGTGAGAAAATACCTTGTTTTAACTTGCATTTCTTCATCAGTGATATTAAACATCTTTTCATATGATTAATGGCCTTTTGGATTTCTCTTTTAATGCTTATTCAGTTCCTTTGCCTATTTATTTATTAGTGTATTGTCTTACTGATGGGTAGGAACACGTTATTTATTAAGATTGTTAACTCATTGTCATTTATATTGTAAATATTTTTTGCCTGTTTGTAATTTATTTTTTTATGTTGACTTTTACCATTCAGAAGTCAAAAAATTTGAAGTAGTCAAATTTATCAGTGTTTTTCCTTTATGACTTACTGGTTTTGTCTTACTCTTAGATGTTTCTATATGGCTTGTATTTTTACTGTCATGTTTAAAAAGTCCTTCACCACTAGAAAGTCATAAAAGCATTTGTTTATATTTTCTTATAATTTTTATGTATGCTATAAGGAAGCAATCTACTTTTCCTTTTTTCTAATATCAACACACATATCCTATCATCTTTGTAATAAATTCCCACTAATTAGAAATGCACTATAATCACAAATTATACATCCATTTTATATGGGTCTGTTTCTGAATTTTCTGTGCCACTGATCAATCTGTCTGTTCCTGTACCAGTGTTATGCTCCTTTGGTTAATGTTGCTTTGCAGTAAGTTTTAATAGCTGGTCAGGTTCCCTGATACCCTTTATCAAAAATTATGTGGCTAATTTTGATTATTTTTCCAAGTGGACCTCAAAATTAACCCGTGAAAATCCACAAAACAATCCCCCAAAAGAGCAAGAGAGAAGCTAGATGATCTCTATACTACCACAACACCTTCTCTTACAAAAACAGAAGCAAAAATACACAAAAAGCCCTAAGTAAGCATTGGCTTTTAGAGAAATTTGACATGTGTAAAATTTTAACTCAGGAGCATGGTATTGCCATTTAATTTAGGTCATCTTTTATATTTGTCAGTGAAGCTGTGGGGTTTTTTTAAATGTGTAATCTGCATATTTCTTAAGTTTCCTTTTAAGTATTTTACAGATATTTTGAATCTGCTTTTTCTTCTGTTACTACTTGTTCAGATTATAATCAGTTGTGATATGGGGAAGTTATTGATTTTTGTGTATTTATTTTATACTTGGCCATCTTACTGAACACTTATTTCTTATTTTTCAGTTGCGTTGTTTGGTTTCCTTTGTGAATAGTTATATCATCCGAAAGTGACACTTTTTAATGTTTAATATTTTCTAATATTTATACCTCATATTGTTTTCCTTATCACTTTGGCTAAAAATTCTATGATAATGGTGAATGATTATGATATTAATGTATTAACCCCTAACTAGTTACCAATTTTAATGAAAGTGCCTCGAGTATAGCACCATTAATTATATTTCTGTTTATTTCTGAAAAAATACTCTTTGTTGTGTTAAACAGGGATACTCCCAGTTTCTGTGGGGTTTTTTTTACGCATTGCCCAACAATGTGCAAATCTTGTTTGGGGTCTAAAGGAAAGAATTTTGATTCTCTGCCCACCCTCACCCCCCAAATTAATTTAATGAATTACATCAGTAGAGAGAATAATGAACTATCCTTACATTCCTGGAATAAACCGTACATGATTGTGGTATATTCTTTTGTTTGTATTTATTTTATATTTTTGCATATAGGTATAGTAGGGTGAGAATAGAATAGAGTGAAAATAAGTTCTTCCTGTAGAGTAGGGGACAAATGCCTTAATCTTTGTTAATCTAGAGGAGAGAAATAGCATTTCCTTTGTAGAACTGAGGGTATTATGCAGTTGTTTGTTGAACTCTACAAAGTAACCTGCAAATTCAGAGTTATGTAAATATAGAACCATTAAAATGTAATTTTATGGAATTTGAGTAAGATACTAACTCAGGTTTTTAGATAGGTCATAATCCAGTGATAATGTTGTTATGCTTTCCATATTTGTTTGCCGAGGTGTTTTCTTAAAAAAATCCTTATATCTGATAACCGTGTTTTAATCTGTTGCATGTTTTGGCAGTATCAGATTTTCTTTCTCATGTAATTTGTGTGTTTTCTCTAATGTTTTCCAGCGGCGAGTAGAACAGCCCCTCTATGGTTTAGATGGCAGTGCTGCAAAGGAGGTACCAGAGGAGCAGTCTGCTCTGCCAACCCTGATGTCAGTGATGCTGGCAAAACCGCGGCTCGACACAGAGCAGCTGGCACAGAGGGGAGCTGGCCTCTGCTTCACTTTTGTTTCAGTGAGTACTAAGGCCAAGTTTATGCAGATCCTTGTTTTCCTGGAGCTCTGAGATGAAGTTTGAGTAATTATTTTGGTGGACAGATGATGATTTCTAACTCTGTGTTACTTCTAAAGGTATGTGTTTGTACTCAGTCCTGCTTGGTTCAAGGGGGCTGAGAGAGACTGCTCCGTCAAAGTCTGAGTGTACCATGGGAAGGAAAACACAATCTTAGGTTGACAAAGAAGAAAAGAAAATAATTGTAATAATGGAATCAAATTCCATTAGAATTAAAAATAAAATCTCCAAACTCCAGCCATCACTTATTTAAAGTAATATTGAAGTTAATAAAATCTTAGTGTGGGGATGGGCAGGCTCACCAGTCATTTCCCCCGTGTGGTACTTGGGCAGCCTACATGCTTGCCTGCTCTCACTTCTTCAGAGTGTTAGCACAGTTACTTTTTCCAGGAAGATTTGGCTCCGTGTCTGCTCCTTTCAGCTTGCTTCTTTCTTCTTCCTTGAAGAACAAGAATTTGATTATTATAAATGTTTGACCCCCATGTTTTACTTGCCGAATTATAATGCAGTTTGGCTTAAAAGTTGTTGCGTTTCTTGGTTTCTTTGCCCTACCAAGTACCTGTTTGTTGCCAAGGATGGTATAAAGAAAGAGAAAGCCCCATTGCCCTATTCCTCCATTTTTAGGGGCATCATTTAGAGCTGATGTCACCATTGATCAAAATTTCTTTCCCTCTTACTGGTTCATTTTCTCCAGTAATAATCTGTTTCCTCTTTATTTGCTCTGTGGATTCTGAGCAAATAAATTTCTAATCTCTGGTATTAACCCACATGCGATTGTATTAAGAAAGGCCATGGAATGGTGGGTGTCTTAAGGAAAGGAGATAAAAATAATATAATTAGATAGGGATCATTGTGTATTATTTGGATCGATTCCTCCCTCCCTCCCTCCCTCCCTTCCTTCCTCCCTTCCTTCCTTCCTCAGCTTAAAACAGCACCCATTTATTACCTCACAGTTCTGTAAGTTTGGGGGTAATTTGTTGCAGAGCAATAGAGGACTAATACACATGGCTTTATCCTTAATGCCTGTTTTTCCTCACATTCTACATCTAATCCATCAGAAAATATACTTATATCCAGAATCTGACCATCTCTTACCATCTCCACTGCCACCACAATGGCCCACCATCTCTCTGCTTTGGAATACTTTCTTGTAGTTATTACTGCTTTCCCTCAAAAAAGAGGTAATACAGCTTTTTAAAAACGTACAAATTTTTTTGTTGTTGTTTAACATTGAAAGAATGGAGAAACTTCTTGTGTGAAGACAGTATAATTTTGTGCTTCAGTGGCAAAGGAGACAAAACGTAAAATGGGAGAATTGATCAGTATAATATTTTGAGTGCGCCTGACAGTAGTATGGAATAGTTTGTGTGAGAATGCAGTAATGTTGTTTTAGAGAATGTTTGTCTCTCTATGTATGTATATATTTCATTGTGTGACAGGCACATAGTCAAATACACAGGATTTTGATTAGCAAGAACTCGTTCCCCTGATGCGAGCCTTCCGTCAGAGGTATGGGCATGCAGGCTGGGGGCGGGTACACATGAAGGACAACCACCTGCTCAGTCCTGTCACCTAGTACTCAGGCTGTCAGAGGAGTTGCACATGCTACAGCCAGATTGCTCTCATGTGGAAGAGAGATGACAGAGGAGTGAGAAAATAATCATGTCTGAAGAAGAAACATGGAAGCAGTATAAGAATCAAAGGCCTAGAAGCTTTGGTATAGTTCTGTTTCTCTCTCTCTTTTTTCTTTTTTTCTTTTAAATAAATATATTTATTTATTTTTGGCTGCATTGGGTCTTTCTTGCTGCATGCGGGCTTTCTTTAGTTGCGGAGAGCAGGGGCTACTCTTTGTTGTGGTGTGCGGGCTTCTCGTGGTGGCTTCTCTTGTTGTGGAGCACGGGCTCTAGGTGCGCAGGCTTTAGTAGTTGTGGCGCACGGGCTCTAAAGCGCAGGCTCGATAGTTGTGACGCATGGGCTTAGTTGCTCTGAAGCATGTAGGATCTTCTTGGACCAGGGCTCGAACCCATGTCCCCCGCATTGGCAGGCAGATTCTTAACCACTGCGCCACCAGGGAAGTCCAGTTCTGTTTCTCTTTGCTTCTCTGCAGTTCTAGCCAGGATGTAAACTTAGTGATATAAAAAAGGAAAAAAGCAAAAGAGTTAACATTAATATATAACAAATGTTAATTAATAGATAGAAACAAGCAGTTTCCTTTAAAAAAAACGACAAAGACTGTGAACAGGCAGTCTTACAGGAGGAAGAAAAGACAAATGACTAATAACAAGAAAAAGTGCTTAACTTCAGCCATAGAGAAATACACAATAAAATAACTCTTTTGAATTATCAAGTTGGCAAGGATTAATTAATTTGGTAATTCCTAGTGCAGGTAATAGTTTAGATACACATGCAGTTTTATACTGACTATAAATTGGTACAGTCATTTGGACAAGTTGGTAATGTGTCTCAGTGTTAAGTTTACATATCCTTGGGTCCAGAAATTCAATTCCCATAAAACTACACAAAGATATTTATTGTATTGTTTATAAATTGCAAACATCTGGAAGCAGTGTCCCCCCACAGTGTTTCAGAGGAACTTAGAACAAGGATATCTGTGACCTCCATGTTGCTAAATCCAGCAATCAGTTCTCAGAACTTATTCAGTATATAATTCATTAGCCACAGTCCCTTCTTCTCCAAGCACATGGTCTTCTCTTGGCTTCTACTCTTTTGGTTCTTCCTCATTTCCCGGATCTCCAAACACTGGAGTGCCCCAGGGCTCAGTCTTCAGACCTCTTGTCTACCTTCATTCTGTAATGAGAATCTCATTTAGTTTCTTTGTTTCAGTTATCACCTATATGCAGAGGACTTCCAAATTTATATCTCCTACCCAGAGCCGTGCCCTGAATTCCGGACCTGTGTAGTCAGTTGCCTCTTTATGTCTAATAGGCATATCAGATTTAACATGACTGAAACTGAATTCTTCATCTTGTTCCCCCACTCCAGACCCCCATTTCTTCCACATCTCAGTAATTGTCAACTCTCTTCTTCTAATTGTTTAAAAATCTTGGAGCCATTTCTAGTCTTATCTCTTTATTTTACACCCCAATTCCAAACCCATCAGCAAGTCTTACTGATTTTACCTTCAAAATATGTTCAGAATCCTGCCACTTCTACCCCCCTTAATGACTACCACTCAAGTCTAATCTCCCGCTGAGATTATGGTGGCAGCCTCCTAACTGGACTCTTTGCTTCTGCCTTTGTTCTCAACAGATCAGAGTGATCCTAGTGAAACATACGTCCAGTCATGCCACCCCTCTGCTCACGGGTGTTTAAAATGGCACATAGCACTTTGTATGGCCTCCTTCCCACCACGTTGACATCTGTTACTGCCACCTCCCTTCCCCACCAAGTTCCATCCACAGTGCCTACGTTTCTGCCTCAAATACTACCTGACATGCTCTCACCTCAGGGCCTTTGTGCTTGCTGTTGGCTTTGCCTTCACATTCTTCCTCTAGATACCAGCATGCCTTGCTCCCTCAGTTCTCTCTAGTCTCTGCTTAAATTTATAACCTATCAGAGAGGCTGCACTGTATAAAATATCACCACTTCCTGCCCACCCCACACATTGTGTTGCTCCTGTGCCCTATTTTTTCTTCTTGGTCTTATCACCAACTGACCTGCTATAATTTACTTCTTTGTCTCACTCCCCATTCCCACACTACCTCCCCTCCACTGGAATGTAAGCTCCATCAGGTCAGGGACTTTGCTTGTTCACTTCTGTATCTCCAGTGCTGGAACTGGATCTGCTCTCATAGACACTCAGTGTAATTATATGTCGTATGAATTAATGAGAGCATCTTTCATATAAGGACTAGTGAAATAAAATATAATACATATATACAGTGGAATGCTCTACCGTTGATCAAAGAAGTGAGATAGATATATATGTGCTAACAATGAAAGATCTATAGATAGATATTGATAAATAAAAATAGGTGGCAGCATATTATGAGTTTGAGCCTTTAAATGTTTAAAATTGTATTGTTACATAATTTTATATATTTTAACATAGGAAATTAATTTTTAAAATTATAAGCGTATAATTTTCTAAATTGTAAAAATAATACATGCACATGGCCCACAAAAAATTAAAGTGATGGAGAAGAGTAAAATTCTTTCCTTTGTGTTCCTCAGACAACCACTCTTGTTTGTGTTTTAGATTTTTCTACTGAATACCATTTTAACGTCAAATTATCTCTTGTGTAATCACCTTTATTTTTTTTGAATATTTATTTATATCTTTTGGCTGCGTCGGGTCTTAGGTGTGGCGCGTGGGCTTGTGGGATCTTAGTTCCCTGACCAGGGATCAAACCCGCATCCCCTGCATTGAAAGGCAGATTTTTTTTTTTTTTTTAACATCTTTATTGGAGTACAGTTGCTTTACAATGGTGTGTTAGTTTCTGCTTTATGACAAAGTGAATCAGCTATACATGTACATTTATCCCCATATCCCCTCCCTCTTGCATCTCCCTCCCACCCCCTCATCCCACCACTCTAGGTGGTCACAAAGCACCGAGTTGATCTCCCTGTGCTATGTGGCTGCTTCCCACTAGCTATCTGTTTTACATTTGGTAGTGTATATGTGTCCATGTCACTCTCTCACTTCGTCCCAGCTTACCCTTCCCCCTCCCCGTGACCTCAAGTTCATTCTCTACGTCTGCGTCTTTATTCCTGTCCTGCCCCTTGGTTCATCAGAACCTTTTTTTTTTTTTTTTTTTAGATTCCATATATATGTGTTAGCATACGGTATTTGTTTTTCTCTTTCAGACTCACTCTGTATGACAGACCCTAGGTCCATCCACCTCACTAGAAATAACTCACTTTTGTTTCTTTTTATGGCTGAGTGATATTCCATTGTATATATGTGCCACATCTTCTTTATCCATTCATCTGTTGATGGACATTTAGGTTGCTTCCATGTCCTGGCTATTATAAATAGAGCTACAATGAACATTGTGGTACATGACTCTTTTTTTTTTTCTGCTGTATGCGGGTCTCTCACTGTTGTGGCCTCTCCCGTTGCGGAGCACAGGCTCCGGACGTGCAGGCTCAGCGGCCATGGCTCACGGGCCCAGCCGCTCCACGGCATGTGGGATCTTCCCGGACCGGGGCACGAACCCGTGTCCCCTGCATCGGCAGGCAGACTCTCAACCACTGCGCCACCAGGGAAGCCCCATGACTCTTTTTGAATTACGGTTTTCTCAGGGTATATGCCCAGTAGTGGGATTGCTGGGTCGTATGGTAGTTCTATTTTTAGGTTTTTTTTTTTTTTTTTTTGCGGTACGCGGGCCTCTCACTGTTGTGGCCTCTCCCATTGTGGAGCACAGGCTCTGGACGCACAGGCTCAGTGGCCATGGCTCACGGGCCCAGCCACTCCACGGCATGTGGGATCTTCCCAGACCAGGGCATGAACCCGTGTTCCCTGCATCGGCAGGCGGACTCTCAACCACTGCGCCACCAGGGAAGCCCTATTTTTAGTTTTTTAAGGAACCTCCATACTGTTCTCCATAGTGGCTGTATCAATTTACATTCCCACCAACAGTGCAAGAGGGTTCCCTTTTCTCCACACCCTCTCCAGCATTTATTGTTTGTAGATTTTTTGATGATGGCCATTCTGACTGGTGTGAGGTGATACCTCATTGTAGTTTTGATTTGCATTTCTCTAATGATTAGTGATGTTGAGCGTCCTTTTATGTGTTTGTTGGCAATCTGTGTATCTTCTTTGGAGGAATGTCTATTTCGGTCTTCTGGGAAGGCAGATTCTTAACCCCTGGACCACCAGGGAAGTCCCTCTTGAATAATCAACTTTAAACAAGGTCTGTTTACTCCCCATTATAAGAGATGAGTTTAACATACTATCACCCAGCTTCCTTTTTCATCTTCCACTTTTTTAGTTATTGTTACATTGTGTGTGGTATTTTGTTTGTTATTTTAACTATAATTGAGTTTTTCTGCTTTATAAATTTTTCTAAAACTTGAAAACACTTAAGGAGCACCTACAGTATTATGGTTGTTTCATTACTGCGCACTGTAAAACCAAATGATTTTATTGGATTCACTGAGAAGAAGAAGACAGTCCTAGTCATTGAATTAGTTTGGTTGAATGAGACAGTTCTAGTTGTCAAGGTCTAACTGATCTTTTTTTTTTTTTTTTAATACATGGTCTGTTATTTCCTTGAAAGCTACATCTTTTAACATTATACAAGATGTTCTTAAAACCCTTAATTTTAAAAAATGTATTTTGTAGATTGTTTTGGCTGTTGGATCCCTTGCATTTCCATATGAACTTTAGGATCAGCTTTTCAATTTCTGTAAACAGACCAGATGGAATTTATAGCAATTGCGCTAACTCTGTAGGTTAATTTGGGGAGTATTGCCTTCACAAAAATATTGTCTTCCAATCCATGAATATGAGTTAGCTGTCCATTTATTTAGGTATCTTTCATTTCTTTTTAATAAGGTTTGGAGTTTTTTTTTTTTTTTTTTTTTTTTTTCTTTTTGCGGTATGTGGGCCTCTCACTGCTGTGGCCTCTCCCGTTGCGGAGCACAGGCTCCGGACGCGCAGGCCCAGCGGCCATGGCTCACGGGCCCAGCCGCTCCGCGGCATGTGGGATCCTCCCAGACCGGGGCACGAACCCGTATCCCCTGCATCGGCAGGCGGACTCTCAACCACTGCGCCACCAGGGAGGCCCAGGTTTGGAGTTTTTGATCTATAGATTTTGCCCTTGTTTTGTTCAAATTATTTCTAAGAATTTATTCTTTTTCATGCTATTGCAAATGTTTTTCAGAGGCAGCCTCTTTCAGGATTGGAAAAGTTCCCTTCTGTTCTGAGTTTGTTGAGTTTATCATGAAAGGGTGTTGGATGCTTTTTCTACATCTATTGAGATGATCAGATGGTATCTTTTTGTTCTTGAGGTCCATCCACTATTTGTCTTTTCTCCATTAATGTTGCTTGTCATATCATAGGCTTTTTCAGTCTTAAAACTTACCTTTCAACCTCAGAGAAACTTTGTTTTACTGTTCTTTGAATATATCTTTCCCTCTGTTCTTTTCCTCCTAAAAGCCTGTTAGATAGTTTTGGAGCCTCTTGCTGTTCATGTTTCTTAACTTTTCTTTCCTGCTCTGTTTGACTTTCTGTTTTATCTTCTGGGAGATTTTCTTGACATTGTTTTCCAGGTATTCTGTGTTCAACTGTGTCCATTTTGTTACTTAGCTCATCTATTCAGTTTTTAAAATTTTGGTAATCTTATTTTATCAAGTTTATTTTTCATGTTCTTTGCTGCTTTTTCATTTTTATAGATATAGTATGCTTTCGACCCTCTCTGAAAGCATACTTTATTTTTAAAGTTGTTTTTATTGAATTCTCTGTTTTCTTTTGGATCAGGTTTTGTTTTTTCATGTTGGATCTTCCCTTTTGTGCTGTTTGTTTTCTTGAAAATGTATGTTTAGCTTTACTTGAATGCAGTACTATTAGGGTAATTAACATAGGTTGTTGGCATGGATTTTTCCCTGCAGTGGCATAGTACTGCTTCGCAAATAGCCCACCATTCTGGGGATTGGGAGGCGGTGACTGTTTTCCCTGTGTAAGCATCTCGCAAACTGTAGGCAGAAAGACCAGCTCCTTTACAAAAATGGAAATGAGGGCATTGTTTTGATAGGTAACTATTTCACTCTTAGTGATGTATTCCATTTCTTCCTCCATTGTGTCAGTTGTGGAGGGCAGGGGTACTGTACTTATAGCAGGAGCCCTCCCCTGGACCCACTTATTTTCCATTTTTAAATGTTTACATGTTTGTTTTTTATTTAAGAGACCAGTTCTTGTGCTTTACCCTGGGTCAGAAGCAGTAGTATCCAGGGCCCTCATTATGCTAGAAAGAGATCAAGAGAGGACCCTATTGGACAGTATAGGTTTTATTTATGTATTTAGTTGTTTACAAATAAATAAATATGTTGTTTATTTGTTTGTTTATTTATTTATGGCTGCATTGGGTCTTCGTTGCTGCGCGTGGGGGCTACTCTTCGTTGCGGTGCGCAGGCTTCTCATTGCGGTGGCTTCTCTTGTTGCGGAGCACGGGCTCGAGGTGCGCGGGCTTCAGTAGCTGTGGCTCGTGGGCTCTAGAGCACAGGCTTCAGTAGTTGTGGCACACGGGCTTGGTTGCTCCGCGGCACGTGGGATCTTCCTGGACCAGGGCTCGAACCCGTGTCTCCTTCATTGGCAGGCAGATTCTTAACCACTGCACTATCAGGGAAGCCCCGTATAGGTTTTAAATGTCTGATAATTGTCCCATGGGTCACTCCTGGTTTTTTTAAAGGTAAATCTCATTGTGAGGCTTTGGAGGAGCTCTCTTGAAAAGGCCCAGCCTGTTTTACTGCTGATGTTTTCAGCTGTGAATTCCTTTATTTCACTTTCTCTATCAGTCTGATCCCAACTGCTTTTGAATGTTTCTTAAAATTTAAAGTTTAAAAAAATTTCTGATTCTCAACTCTCCCTTGTTTCTTAGAGCTATTATGATTTTATTTTTTAAAAATCTCTGAATATCAGTAGGACTTTGGGAGATCCAGCCTGTAATCATGAATTAGAAGCTAATATTACTTTTATAATAGGAACAAAGAATTCGGAAGTCTGGGGAGAATGTTTTGCAAAGTAGGAGTTGGACTAAATTTACAGCTACAGTGGCCCGCTTAGCAAGGCCATCGACTTCTGTTCTCATTTCTCGAGGACATGACTCTGTAATCGTGGACTTGTTGGGAGACTGTAAGCTCTCTTTGTTTTCCAGTGTTGCACTTCTAGTGTTTAACACAGGACCAGGCACAGAGGTTCATAATTAATATCTAATGAATGATCAGAATTAGAGCATGTTTTTCTACCATGGATTCACTTGTCACAGTAGGTCCTTATATTTTTTAGTTCTTTTACCTTTTGAAAGTAGTATTTTCATTTTCATGAGGATTTGCTACCTCCTTACCTCTGTCCCACTTCCTCAGTTAACTTTCTACATTTTTACTTCTTATCATGGGGCTATTTATATGTACATTTTTACAGAGAGCTTTAATTTGGAAACATCCTCTTGAATCACATTCTAGCAATATTGGTTTGCTGAAAGAAAACTTAGAAATGAGCACATGTTAAAAAAGCATTTTAACAAAGCCCATATACCAAAATCTAGAAGTTCATAGAAGGGCCTTTTTAGCCGGTCATGTGATTCTTATTGGCTTTTATTATAAAAGCTGCTCAAAGTCATGTTTGTTTAGGGACAGATTTTAAAAGGAGAGGGTTGTAAGAGCAACCTAATGATAACTGAAGGAGGTAATGCTTGTATCATAGTGCAGTATGATATGTGAGTTTATTTATTTTTTAATAAATTTATTTTATTAATTTATTTTTTTTGGTTGTGTCGGGTCCTCGTTGCTGCGCACGGTCTTTCTCTAATTGCGGCGAGCGGGGGCTACTCCTCGTTGCGGTGTGCAGGATTCTCATTGAGGTCGCTTCTCTTGTTGTGGGGCACGGGTTCTAGGTGCGCAGGCTCAGTAGTTGTGGCGCACAGGCTTAGTTGCTCCGGGGCATGTGGAATCTTCCCGAACCAGGGCTTGAACCCGTGTCCCCTGCACTGGCAGGTGGATTCTTAACCACTGCGCCACCAGGGAAACCCAATATATGTGAGTTTTATAATGATGACCCTTAATCAGTAAGACAAGGTTGGATTTGCCACATTGTAGAAAGAATGGGGAACATTTTCAGTTATTTAGACTCTCCTAGACCTGGCTCTAGTCGCTGCTCTGACTTACAGGCTGTGCGCATTGTTTAACCTCTTAGAGACTGACTCCTCTTTTTTTACTTCTTTGATCGTCACATCATTCTTCTCTCTTCCCCTAAGGTTCTTGTATGGAATGTGAGAACCTGGAATGACCCCATCATCTCCTTTCTTTGATTGCTTATTTCCTTCAAATCTTAACTCTGATATTACTTTCTCAAGGAATTCATCCCCAACTCATTAAGTTAGGTTATGTACCCTGCTGTGTACTCTTATAGCACGTATCCTAATTGCAATTTTGCATTTATTATATGATTGTTTATTTAACAATTTCTTTCAACAGGTATTTATCGAGTACTTAATACATCTTCTCTTGGATTGTAAGCGTTATAAGGCAGAGTAATGACTGGGTCTGTGGGTTTTGTTTCTGTTTTTCTTGGCCACTGTGTCCCTAGCACCTAACACAATGCTTAGACGTAGGGTGTTCTCAGTGAGTACTTGTTGAATGAATAAATAAAAATGGAGATGATAATACTGCCTACCTTACAAGGCTGTTGTGAGCCCTCAGTGTAATTATGTGTATGAAGTGCTTAGCTTGCTTGTGGCCTGCTCACAACAGTACCTGTAACTGTTGATGTGAGGCAGTCAGTGTACCGTGGTCATAGAGATCGGTTATTGTGGATGCAGATAGCCCTCTATTCTTGTTCCCCCACTAACTAGCTTTGACTGCACGTAGGTGCTTAATATCTTGGATTTGCATTTTCTTTATGTATAAGTGGAAATAATAACTACCTTATACAGTTTTGTAAGGACTGTGTGATCATGGTGATAATTGCTCAATAAGTGGTGGTTATACATTGTTTTAATGTTCACGAATAAGAAAATAATTAAAGGAATATATAGGAAGTATCAAAAAATTTACATATGTGGAAACACTGTATTCTCTGATGAAATGATAATACTATATTGCCATTAGCCCATAATCCCCAGAATATCCAATGTTTTCTAATTATGTCTATGATGGGTTGTACTGTGTTGGGTACAATTTTGTTTTTAAAAGGACTTTCTGAAGTACAGGTCTTCCTCCACTTATGATGGGAATTAGGTCCTGATAAATACATCATAAATTGAAAACATCATTCGTAAGTCAAAATGTGTTTAATACACCAAACCTACCGAACATACCATAGCTTAGCCTTGCTTACCTTAAATGTGCTCAGAACACTTAACATTAGCCCACAGTTGGGCAAAGTCACCCAACACAAAACCTGTTTTATAATACAGTGTTGAATCTCATGTAGTTTATTGAATACTGTAGTGAAAGCAAAACCCAATATGATTGTCTGGTACAGAATGGTTGTAAGTGTATTGGGTTGTTTACCCTCATGATTGTGTGGCTGACTGGGAGCTGTGGCTCGCTGCTGCTGCCTAGCATCATGAAAAAGTATTGTGCCATATGTTGCTAACCCAGGAAAAGACCAAAATTCAAACTTTGAAGTAACCATTTCTACTGAATGTGTATTGCTTTCACACCATCTTAAGGTTGAAAAATCGTTAAGTGGAACCATTGTTAAGTTGGGGACCATCTGTATAATGATTGCATATTCTTGAACAGTTGAATTATATTAAGTCCTAAACCTTATAAATTTGAAAATGCCTTAGAATGCCCCATCATTTATGTGTAAAAGTCACAGTAAGCAAGTGACAGTATTGGAAATCAACCAGGATTTTTTGGAAAACTGCATGTTCATGGATAATGTTTGAGGATTTAGGACGCTATTCTGAATAGTAGTTCACAGTCCTTTCTGCCTGGAGTCACAAGCATCCCCTGTGCTTTGGATGCTTCACCAGCCTTTCCTGCAAAAGCATATTAAAATACAGTTGACCCTTGGACAACATGGGTTTGGACTGATTGCTCAGGTCCGCTTATATGTGGATTGTCTTTCAACAAATCCATTCTACAGTACTACACCATCTGAGACTGGCTGAATCTGCAGATGCAGAACCATGGGTACTGAGGGCCGCCTGTAAAGTTAGATACGTGGATTTTCACTGCACTGTGGGCAGTGGGGTGGGTGGGGTGGTCGGCACCCTTAACCCATGCATTGTTCAGGTATCAACTGTACAAGTGAAAAGGGCATTTACATATTTGATAATTTACATATTTTAAAAATTCATTTATAAGCATTTGATGCTTTTAACTATTTACAGTAACGTAGTCTCAGCTACCATGTCTAGCCCCTACTTTTCATTTGAATTGTTTATACTTTCATCTTGGCTACATGGCCCTGACTTTTGACTTTCATCAGCAGAGTTAATCATTTGCATTCATACAAATGTTTGTGGAGAAAGATGCAAAACTTTCTTGTGATTGGTGATGGACCTTTATTACAGGCTCAGCAAAACAGTCCCTCATCTACGGGATCTGGCAACACAGAGCATTCCTGCAGCTCCCAAAAACAGATCTCCATCCAGCACAGACAGACCCAGGTAGGTCAGTGAGTGTTAAACAGAGGAGGAAAAGAGGGGCCGAGGAATAAATACTAATAACTACATGTAAAATCTAGGTCCTCCCTTTGTTGTCCCTTTATTTCTCTGACTTCACCTCATTATTTGTGTGCGTTGTATTCAGAACTTGCATTATGAATATTTAGAGTCTTTTGGAAGGTGCTTTTAATTTAACTTTTTGAGGTGTTTGTTTACCTTTCTGGTGTATTGCAGCAGAAATGATTATACTGCAGCATGATGTTAAGGAAAAGACCTCTAGGCATAGATTCAAACTCTAGCTCTACAACTTATACCTTATCTTTTTGGGCCTTAGTTTTCTTCAGTTCAAATCATCTATAAAACTGTGGTTGATTATCATTATCTTAGTGTATACAAAACGCTTGTTGGGACAGTGCTTATGGTAGGCTTCAGTGAATCTTAATTCCCTACTTTGTGAAAGTAATTATTTTTTTCCTTGTACATACTCATTTAGCAAGACCTAGCTAAACTTCTCTTTTTTAGAAATTTTTATTGAAGTATAGTTGATTTTATAATTTTGTGTTAATTTCAGGTGTAAAGCAAAGTAATTCGGTTATACATATATATGTATATGTCTATATTCTTTTTTTCCAATTCTTTTCCATTGTAGTTTTTTACAAGTTATTGAATATAGTTCCCTACGCTATACAGTAAATTCTTGTTTTAAACTTCTTTAACATGTGGCACACCAACATAATTTCTCCTTAGTCTTCAGAAACTCCTTAATTTAGGGAATGTTGTGAATGTTCAAAGATAATATCTGAAAAGGATAGATATATCCTCCATTTTGTGGTATTGAGCTAGCCAAATATTATACCTGGTTTTCTTGAAGCCCGTTGGCACTGTGTTGCCTTCAAGACAGGATGCTTGGCAATCTAGGAGAATTTCTTAAGATGCAGGAGCTAAACAACCCTCAGTAGCAGATTTTCAATTTTATTTGAATTAAGCTTTTGAATAGTTGACAGATTTTTTTTGAACAGTTGAACAGACTTAGATAGTTGAGCGTTCATCTCTCCCTTCTGGTTACTCTTTGTTTCCACTAGGTGGCATGTTTGTCGTTTAGAGATTTGGGTCCTGTCTCTGATGGCCTTTTCTATTCAAAGTTAGTTTCATTTCTAGAGTAGTATGTTTCTGTGCTGTTCAGTGCACAGCAGTTTGAAAATTCATATATTCGATTCCAGAGCTAATATATTTTTGAAGGGCAGGTGCAGCAGAACATAATGCTTAAAGAATGAGATGAGGAAAGCAGTTGTAAGTTGTTGAGCCGTGTGATTCCAGGCTGGTTGTGTTGTCAAGTGCTTTTTGTTCAGAAAAGTAATGAGAAAAATGTGATGACATGTAGTATTTTGAGACTAATCCTAAATTTGTTTTCTCTTTATAGTCTGACCTCACAATAGAAAAAATATCTGCACTAGAAAACAGTAAGAATTCTGACTTAGAGAAGAAGGAAGGAAGAATAGATGATTTGTTAAGAGTAAGTATCAAAATGTCGTAAGAGATTTTATAACAGCACTAATTGATTTTATATATATTTGAATTATGTACATATCATAGAGATAATTACCATAGCCAAATAGTAAAGTTAAAAAGTAAACATTTGGATATTTTCCTTTAATCTGAGGGAATCTGAGTAGGGAACGAGGATCAAACCTATATTCTAAACTCTGTCTTTAAATTGGACATCTCAATTATAGAATTTTAATATTTAAATATATACTAGAAGAATATATGTGTGGATTATTATTGTATTTCATTTGGAACTGTGAGAATAGGTATAAAATGTTTTCCCATTTCAGGAAAATTGTTTTTTTTAATGTCCTTGAATTTTAAAAACTATTTCACAAGTACTTTTCAGCCCTGGTTTTGCATTTTGTATATTTTATAACCTATTCATGTAAAGTTTTTTGTGCTTACAAGAGAAACTTGAAAAATAACTAATATGGAATTAAAAATATACCTCTAGAAAATATACAATGGTTTTTTTAAATTTTAATGGAGTATAGTTGATTTACAGTGTTGTGTTAGTTTCAGGTGTATAGCAAAGTAATTCAGTTATACATATACATATATTCATTCTTTTTTAGATTCTTTTCTCATATAGGTTATCACAGAATATTGAGTAGAGTTCCCTGTGCTATACAGTAATACCATGATTTTTTTTTTTTTTTTTTGCGGTACGCGGGCCTCTCACTGCTGTGGCCTCTCCCGTTGCGGAGCACAGGCTCTGGACATGCAGGCTCAGCGGCCGTGGCTCATGGGCCTAGTTGCTCCGCAGCATGTAGGATCTTCCAAGACCGGGGCACAAACCCATGTCCCCTGCATTGGCAGGCGGACTGTCAACCACTGCGCCACCGGGGAAGCCCCACCATGATATTTTTTGAAATAATTTTTTTATATATATATAAATTTATTTATTAAATAAATTTATATATATATAAAAATTATTTATTTATTTTAGTTATTTATTTTTGGCTGTGTTGGGTCTTCGTTGCTGCGTGTGGGCTTTCTCTAGTTGCGGTGAGCAGGGGCTACTCTGCAGTGCGCGGGCTTCTCGTTGCAGTGGCTTCTCTCATTGCAGAGCACGGGCTCTAGGTGCATGGGCTTCAGTAGTTGTGGCACGCGGGCTCAGTAGTTGTGATTGATGGGCTCTAGAGCACAGGCTCAGTAGTTGTGGCGCACGGGCTTAGTTGCTCCGCAGCATGTGGGATCTTCCTGGACCAGGGCTCTAACCCATGTCCCCTGCATTGGCAGGCAGATTCTCAACCATTGCACCACCAGGGAAGCCCTTGAAATAATTTTTTAATATACAGTTTGGCATATTGACTGACCCATTCTTTACAAAATTTTTTAAGGTTTATTGTTTTCTTATTGTAAAAGCAATACATGCTTTTTATAATAAATTTAGAGAATAGTAAAAAAAAATAATATGACACCCATAATTCCATTACTGAGGTAAAACATTTGGTACATTTACTTCAGTAATTTTTTGAGCATTTGTTGCATATATATAAATTTAAATTATTTATTTATTTATTTATTTTTATTTTTTGGCCGCGCCGCGCATCATGTGGGATCTTAGTTCCCTGACCGGGGATCGAACCTGTGCCCCCTGCAGTGGAAGCACGGAGTCTTGATCACCAGACTGCCAGGGAAGTCCCTGTAGCATATATAAATGCATCTATACATAAATACTACCAATTTATAAATAAAATTGGCTAACATTTTAATCTTCTCTAGTGTTTTTATTGTTCTCAAGCTGATGTTCCCTTTCCTATTCAGAAATATTTTTCCTTAGGCCTTTTTGTTTGTTTGTTTGTTTGTTTGCTTTTCTCCATCTTTCAATGAGGAGAGCCATGTTTGGACTCAGTATCTATTTTCCATCTTTCATTGTTAGCATCCATACTTGCTTGGGGTTGCTCTTATTCCTGTTTTTGTACACTTGGGTGCTCGTTGAATTACCAAGATTTATAATTAGATATGTGGGTTTAAAAAGTTCCTAACCTAGTTGCAGTGTTGGCAGGTGTTTGTCCAGGGTAGCTCGGCTGGACTAAAAAAGAATCATTGGCTTGTCTTCTTCCTTCATCACCTGACTTTCTTAAGATTGAGAAGATGAAGTGACAAACTGATCCTAACTTAGGACTCTTTTTGGGGGGGGTTTAAAAAAATGTCTGGTTTAATTTTCTAGGAAGTGGTATGTTCTCTTTATTCACCGCTACCCTCTTTCTACTGCCTTGTTTTCTGAAGGTTGTAGTCTTTCTTTGGGTATAGAGCAGTGCCAGTGGAATGGATATGTCAAAAAAGAGTACACAAAAGGACAGCTGCCATTTTTTCAAGTTGATGAGAGCTTGTGTTTCTGATTTGGAGGGACAGGGGGAATGACCACTGCTCTTTATATCTCCTTTCAGGCAGGCATGGACCATTCATTGAGTTTTTCCATTTTAGTTAGATGTTTGGGTAAGGCTGCATCAGCTGCTTTACCAGCTGCATCAGCTGCTAGCCAGGTGCTAGCCAGGTGCTATTTTAAACCTGAATACAAAATCATTAGTGTTAGAAACCACAGAAATTGAGTTCTTAAAAGTTTAAATAAGCTGCCAGAGATTGATTGATGCCATAAATTTGATTACAAATTTCAATGCTCACCTTCCAAAAGTAGATTGAATTTCATATAAACATTACATGATCTTTGTTTTTTTTTATGTTTATTTTAATGTTTATTTATTTATTTATCTGGCTGCGCTGGGTCTTAGCTGTGGCACACTGTATGTGGGATCTTTGTTGTGACATGCGGGCTCTTAGTTGCAGCATGTGGGCTCTTAGTTGCAGCATGCATGCGGGATCTAGTTCCCTGACCAGGGATCGAACCCGGGCCCCCCTGCATTGGGAGTGCAGAGTCCCAACCACTGGATCACCAGGGAAGTCCCAACATTACATGATCTTTGCCTTGTAGATTTTTAAGTATGAATTAGTCACATTTACCCAAATGTACTTGTACTTAGCCTTCGGTAACGTGGTCCATAGAACTCTAGGGCTCTGTTAGAAGAACTAATGAGAACAAATTATGTTTATGAGGAGAGTAGAAATTTGGAGATGGAAGCTGTTGTACAGTGGTCACTTTAAAATGAAGCTGAGAAGTCTCAAAAATTGAGTGTGCTATAGTATCTTCCATTTGTGCTTTTTACTGTTTCAGAAACACATATCATTTGATTGGGAAATGCTGTATTTTTTTCATAATTCAAGCAAGTTATTATAAAGTATCATTTATTTGCCAAAAGAGTAGATATCTTTTGTTTAACACAAGAATAAATTCAGGAGTTGCAAGTCAAAGTTGACCTTGGGTTAGTGGTTCTTCCCTTCTCTGTTATTGTATTGAATTTTTCAAAGTATTTAGCCCTTCTGACCACAACTAAAGTAACTGTGTATTTACATTCTGGTGTTGTTGAACCAAGATGCTGTATTCAACTTCTTTGTTAGTTCTGTCTTAGGCGGGCATGGGTGTGCCTGGCTTCTCTGGTAAGGAACATTTATATAAATCCATGTCTCTTCTTTGGAAACAAGAACAGAAAAACAAAGAACAATTGAACATAAAGAACGTTATGTGGTTTTTTAAAAAAAAATTCTGTAATTTTTTGGTAGTGCTTAATCACCCTTTGGAAATATTTAATCTGTAAGTGCTAAAAACTGCTCTTTATATGAATTTTAAACATCTCATTCATTGTAGGTTTTTTCTTTTATTTTGTGACAATTTAAGTATGTGTGATGTACTAGATTTATCTGTAACTGGCTTTGGGGAGGAATAAAATATGATCAGTAGAAAAACATGCCCACTTCTAGTAACAGAATTCATCTTTAATAAATGATAAGTTTATTTAAAGAGAATCAAGGAACGAAGTATGTACCTTCTTTTTTAAAAAGACATAGTTACTCTTACCTCTTTGAACCTTAATTTTGCTTATAATTTAACAACGAATGATTTTCAGACTCCCTAGAAACTGCTTTTGTATTAATCTATCTTCCTTGGAGCTAATTAAAAAAATTTTTTTTCCATTGAAGGCCAACTGTGATTTGAGACGGCAGATTGATGAACAGCAAAAGATGCTAGAGAAATACAAAGAACGATTAAATCGATGTGTGACAATGAGCAAGAAGCTCCTTATAGAAAAGGTAAGTGATTAGTGGTGCCCTGAACTCTGTACCCCAAGATGCTTAGTGTGTGTCATTATTGTGACTTCTTACTCTTTACCTGAAATGAAAGTATTTCAGAGTGGGGCTTCTTAGGAAAAGACTTCTCATGATTTGACAATTAGAATTCTTTCTTGTGTGGACACTGAACCAAGTATCCAGAGTGATAATTTGGGATATTTTTTCTGATTGTGCTTTGCTTTGAGAATGGTGTTGGTTGGACAGGGGCAGCTTGTCCTAGTTGAGTTTATTCAGGGTATTGCTCTCCAAAATTCTTACATTCGTCCTATTAATTAAAGCATGTGTCCTGTTACTATTACAGACATTTAGCAATAGTTTTATGTCTATTTCAGATATGGTATTTGGAGTAACTTATGTATATAATAATGTGATAATTCAGTGCTTTGTGCTTTAAAAAACTAAATTGGCATTTACTTGTATATGATTACTTTAATTGGCTGATGTCTCCTTTATTATAGTAACTGATTAGTTGCAACTTGCCTTTAATAAATATAAGTAACTATTTCTTGAAAACTTTTAAAATATTACATCTCCAGTACTTATTTATCTTATAGTGAAAGTTTTAAGATGACAGTACTTCCTAATGAAATTGTTACAAGCTAGAGGTTTGAGACAGACGAGTGGTTTTTTTTTTTCTTCTTTTAAAAAATTTTTATTTATTTATTTTGGCTGTGCTGGGTCTTCGTTGTTGCGGCTTGTTGCGGTATGTGGGATCTTAGTTGCGGCATTTGGGATCTTAGTTCCCTGACAAGGGATCAAACCCGGCCCCCTGCATTGGGAGCCTGGAGGCTTAACCACTGGACCGCCAGGGAAGTCCCAGACTAGCAGTTATTTTTGCTGAAATCTTTGAAATGCTGTTAAAAAGACAGGGAACACTGATAAAAGTGAAGTGAATTATTTTATTGATGTCAAAGATACTGTGGAGAACTTTGCTTCATCTCTTAATCCACTAATTTTATAGAAAGGAAATCACTTTTTTCCACATTTATAAGAGAAATAACAAGGTATATGTTAACATGGAACATTTATGGGTTATATAGAATGTTTTTAGCTTTAGGGTACTTCCTGAAGTCAATGTAGATTTAGCCAGTTGTCCTAAACTTTGAGCAGTATAGTGCAAAAAATAAACATAATGCTGTATATGAGTTTTCATAGGAAAATAAAATTATTTTCTATTTGTCATTTTCCCCTAAGTCAAAACAAGAGAAGATGGCATGTAGAGATAAAAGCATGCAAGATCGCTTGAGATTGGGCCACTTTACCACTGTCCGACATGGGGCCTCGTTCACTGAACAGTGGACAGACGGTTATGCTTTCCAGAACCTTATCAAGTAAGTGAATTGTGATGATTAACTTGAGAACTGAAAAGTTGGTTTGGACTTAAAAATTTTTTTGTAATTGTAGTCATTAATATCTTAGTAGTGGCAGTCGTCATTTCATTCAGTTTTTGTTACCACATGTGTTAAGAAATGTAGGGAAGGAGATAAAGTCCTGGAAAAAAAATGACAAATAATCAGATGAATAAAAAACAAGTTCTATATTAAAGCTTAAAAGAATCAGAATCAACAAAGCTAAGAAAGAAAAATCTGGACCTGACTTGATATCCTTTTAATTATGTAATTGATTTTCATGAGGAGTACACCCACAGTCAGCATTTATTCTGGGTCCATAGGAAAATGAAATAGGCAAAGACCCAAGGAAGGATTTCCTGAGTTAGGTATAAAACAAAATAAAGCTTAGGAAGAACTTTTATAGGACATGTCTCTGGGGCCCTTTAAGGGGAGAGTATCCAGTCAGCAGAGATAATCACCTCCTTGGAGGCAAGGACTGAGCCATCGGTCAGGCTGGTGACCAGCCCCACTGCCTGTGCCTCTCAGCAGCTTAGAATCTTGAGCATTCCTTCACTTTATTATAACTTTGGTTTGAAACATTCAAGTATTTACTCCAAGGAGAGAGTTAACGTTTAAAATCCTAGAATTCCAACTGTGTAATATTAGCTCAGGACTTAAAAAAACCCTTCAAGTTGTAGTACCTTTTATTGTATCTTATTTATTTATTTTGATTTGATAGATCATTTCCATTTGAGACTGGGTTGAAGGGGGCAGGAGTGGCACATTGTAATTTTTTTTTTTTTTTTTTTGCGGTACGCGGGCCTCTCACTGTTGTGGCCTCTCCCATTGCGGAGCACAGGCTCTGGACGTGCAGGCTCAGCAGCCATGGCTCACGGGCCCAGCCGCTCTGTGGCATGTGGGATCTTCCCGGACTGGGGCACGAACCTGTGTCCCCTGCATTAGCAGGCAAACTCTCAACCACTGCACCACCAAGGAAACCCCTGGCCCATTGTATTTTTAATCATGGGCTCTCAAACCTCTGATCTGTAGATCACTGCGAGTTGAAGGATTCCATAGACTGCCTTTCCTACTTTTTTTTTCTTGCTGAAATAACTTATTGAGCGTCGATTGGAGAGGGTAGAACTACTTTTGAATAGTAATGAAACATAAATAAATAAATTTATGTCTGAAAGAAAAGTACAGATACTGATATTATTAATAATATTTTGTTAATGTGAATTCCCTGGTGGTCCAGTGGTTAGGACTTGGCACTTTTACTGCCAGGGCCCAGGTTTGATCCCTGGTCAGGGAACTAAGATCCCACACGCCATGCTGCACGGCCAAATTGGAAAAAAAAAAAAAAAGCTTTGTTAAAACCAACCTCTGGATTACATATTAGTAGTCAGTGCTTTATATGTGATACATTAATCTCCAACTTGGTTTAGTTGTGTTTTTGCCTCACAAGTGCACCTTATGTATGTATATTTGGGTGTGATGAGAGGCTGTCAGTCAGAGATATAATACTGTGGAAGAGAACAGACTTTTGAATTAGGCCAGATGCCAGAGGCTCAGAGTGGCATCCACTCTGAGCTCTATGCATAGATGATAGCAGAGTTGCACTAGGGCAGTGTAAACGGCTGCTGCAGGGAGGCATGATATCTATCTCTTAACACCCTGACTGATGTGCAGATTGCCCTGGAAGGGGCACACCATCCAATTTTGTTAGAATGGGACAGAAGATAAAACTTATACCCCCCCATTATTGACCAGAGCTACCTAATGTTCACACTGAACCCCAGATGTGATAATGACTCCTACCAGCCCATGACAATGGTTACTCCCCAGATGGCAGTTTTTAAAATGTCTAAAGACTTAAACTCAAAAGGTTAGTGGATTTGTATAGAGATGTAAAATGTAATTACTTTTAAGAAGTGATTACAGTTTTTGCTGATAGTAGCAGGTGTTTTATCTTTTTACTCTATAAGCAGCCTGATGCCCAGAAGGTTCTGGAAATCTTATATAGTTAGAGGACAAAACAGTGACTTTGTTGTAGAGCCATCGGACCAGAGAAACTGGGACTATCTAAATGAGATCCCTAACCAGGTTTGCTTCTCCTAAGTGGATAGCATTTTTTCATGGTTTTAAGTCACATAAATTGCAGACTATCCATCTGTTCTCTTGGGAAGCTATTTCTGGCTGATAACTTTTTTTGTTTGTTTTTTTTTGGCACGCCACATGGCTTGCAGGATCTTAGTTCTCCAACTGGGTATTGAACCCGGACCCCAGCAGTGAAAGGGCCGAGTCCTAACCACTCAACCACCAGGGAAGTCCCCTGGCTGATACCTATTAATTATAAGTATTTTACTTTTTAAAGTTGCGCTTTAATAAATTAATTCCCTTTCTTAATTTTAATGCAGAATTGAAGTTCTTTAGTTGTAAAAGGCTGTAGCTGATATCCTCACAAATGATAATTTTCTGTGTATAAGAAACTCCATGGGGCTTCCCTGGTGGTGCAGTGGTTGAGAGTCCGCCTGCCGATGCAGGGGACACGGGTTCATGCCCCGATCCAGGAAGATCCCACATGCCGCGGAGCGGCTAGGCCCGTGAGCCATGGCCGCTGAGCCTGCGCGTCCGGAGCCTGTGCTCCGCAATGGGAGAGGCCACAACAGTGAGAGGCCCGCGTACCTCAAAAAAAAAAAAAAAAAGAAACTCCATGACACATAATTTGGTGAACACAAGGCAGGAGTACTAGGTTTTATAGGAAGAGGCAAACCTCAAGACATTAAAAATTTAATCAGATAATCAAATATAGTCTCAGTAGGAACCTCAACACAGTTCTTTTGTTCTCACTTTGTTCCTTGGCTCTGTTTTTAACGATCTTTATTAAGATCCTAAAACAGAAGATTTACTGTCTAATAGGAAGATCATAACAGATTTGTAATGTTTTTTGACCAGGTTAGTAATTTTCCCTAAAAATATGTTTGAATCTGTTGAAAAAGTAGCTTATTTTATAGTTCTGAGAAAGTAGTTATATTAAACACTATTGTTATTCAGGACACAATTTTTTTATTTAAACAAGTCTTAAAGTCTCAAATAATCAATGGCAAGGCAATAAAAACTTTTTATTAAGATTTTCTTTATATTAAAGTAAACCACATTAAAGTAATGGAATTTGACCTGTATACAAAATCGTGGTTGTTTAAGATGTGGATTATCAGAGGGAGTAAATTAAACTTTATAGCATTGTTATGCTAGTCCACATAATTATTCTGGTGTGTAAGGAATCATAGTGATTTTAAAGTGATTTCTCCTGAACCATCTGATTCTTGGTCACATGATCCATAATGAGAGACAATTCTTTTGTTTTAATTTTAATTTTTTATTAAAGTATTGTTGATTTACAATATTTTAGGTGTGCGGCAAAGTGATTCAGTTATACATATATATATGTATTCTTTTTCAGATTCTTTTCCATTATAGGTTATTGCAAGATATTGAATATAGCTCCCTCCGCTATACTGTAGGTCCTTGTTGTTTATCTATTTTATATATAGTAATGTGTATCTGTTCATCTCAAGTTCCAAATTTATCCCCCTGTCCTTCCCCTCTGATAACCTAAGTTTCCATTCTGTGTCTGTGAGTCTATTTCTGTTTTGTAAATAAGTTCATTTGTATCATTTTTTTTAGATTCCACATATAAGTGATATCATATGATATTTGGAGAGACAACTCTTTTTGTTGATTTTATAAATGCCACATTTTCCTTGGGTAGTATGTACCATTTTACAGTTTCTAGTACACACAGAACATATGAAATCCTGGGAATATTTAAAAATTCTTATCTTGGATATTTAGACACTATCTGTAGATCACCACTAAAATTATTGTGGTTAAAATAATGTCTGAAAATATGTGCATTTGTTTTTTTAATACCTCTCCTACTAGTTATAATACAGTTTTGCTATTGAAGTTGCCTGTAATCGTTTCCTAGGGCTACTGTCACTAAATATCATAAACTGGGCAGTCTAAAACAACGTAAATTTATTTTCTCACAGTTCAGGAGGCCAGAAACCTTAAAATCAAGGTGTTGGCAGGACCATGATCCCTCTGAGGCCGCTAGGGAGGCTCCTTCTTTGGCGTTCATGGCTTGTGAGCATAGCTTCAGTTGCCTCCGTCTTCACATGGTGTTCCCCTATGTGTCTCTGTGTCTTCTCTCCTTTTCTTATGAGGATACCAGTCATATTGGATTAAGGGCCCACCCTACTCCAGTATAACCTTATTTTAACTAATTAAATCTTCAATGACCCTGTTTCCAAAGGTCATAATCTGAGGTACTGGAGATTAGGACTTTAACATATCTTTTTGGGTGACACAGTTCAGCTGATAATGGTACCTAAAGCTGATGGTCTTCTTATCGTTTACAAATAATGGCTTTTTAAATAGAGTTATTTAGATTTGAATGAGATAAATTTATCAGGTCATCAATACTTTTGTAAAAGATAGTAGAACTGAGACTTCCTTTGTGGCACAGTGGTTAAGAATCCACCTGCCAATGCAGGGGACACGGGTTCTATCCCTGGTCCAGGAAGATCCCACATGCTGTGGAGCAACTAAGCCCACGCGCCACAACTACTGAGCCTGCGCTCTAGAGCCCACGCCACAACTACTGAAGCCCGTGCGCCGTAGAGCCCACGCCGCAACTACTGAAGCCCGTGTGCCACAGGTACTGAAGCCTGCGTGCCTAGGGCCCGTGCTCCACAACAAGAGAAGCCACCGCAGTGAGAAGCCCGCGCACCACAACAAAGGGTAGCCCCTGCTCCCCGCAACTAGAGAAAGCCTGTGTGCAGCAATGAAGACCCAATGCAGCCATAAATAAATAAATTTTTTTTTAAAAGTGTGGATTTTCCCTGAAAACATTAGGAAATTAGTTTTATTTTATATTTAATAAGGGTAATTGCTAAAATCTCCATCTTCCAAAGCAGTTAGTCTTCAGAGACAAAATGTTGTGGTACTCCACTAGTACACTGTGGTTTATACTTAAACTATATATTGTATGGTTATCTTCAGAGAGTTCAGAGTGCCTTGAACTCAGTGAGGCCCCTGAAATGGTAGAAATGAGCTTAAGGTTATTTTACCAATTTTTTTGATTGAGAAACTCATATTCAGAGAAGATAAATGTTTTCCTCAAGGACATTCATTAAGTGAGAAGGAAGATTGTGATTTTACCTAAGGATTCTGTGTCTTAATCCAGAATTCTTTCAATGCATGAATTATTCATATATATATTTTTTGGAGGGAAAGGCATATCTCTAATAGTTAGAAGATTTTCTTACACAAGTAGACAACGCTTGAATTAAAATTTCTACCCTGCTGTTAAATTGACATCTAATCAATAACCCAGCTCATCTTGAAGCCAAGAGAATCGTATTATCAAGTGAATGGATATTTATTTGCGGTACTCTGTCTGATCAGGTTAACCTTGCTTACGGTGTTGCCATATTAGATGTGGCAGGGTAAATTGCACTATGGGCATCTGCTCTGGGGTATATAGTCTTGTTTTTCTGGTTGCCATTCTTCCAAGAAAGATATACTGAATCTGGAAAAGGTCTAGAGACTGACAACTACAGTGTTCAGGGAAGAGGGTCGAGTACAGTTCATTTTAGAACATAGGTTTAAAAAATTAGATTGTATCATTCCGCAAAAGTGAAGTTGGATTGAGAAAAGGAGATGGGGGATAAAAGCATGGTAGAAAGAGAAGGTGAAGGAAGCTAGCATTTGACTGTCAGGTTAACTGTGTTGGGTGATTTAAAGACTTTAGTCTGTTAAGTCTTGGTATACTTTTATATGCCAAGTCTATAAACCTTAGTGTCTTTCAGGTAGGGTACGTGAGAGAAAGTGGATTACTTATATTGGTATTTTTATTGACTCCTAGTTTGTAAATTAGTTATTATTAAAAAATTAGACATCTTATTAGGAAATACTCTAATGAAAATGGTGTTAAATATCTTGAGTCTTTATATATGTTTTTTATTAATTCATTTTGTGTACTGTTTCCTAAGGAGTTTTTACTAGTTGAAAGGCTTCATTTTGCTTTCTCTAAATGTACATCCTCGTTCTTAAAAAACTTAGTTTAGGGCTTCGCTGGTGGCGCAGTGGTTGAGAGTCCGCCTGCCGATGCAGGGGACATGGGTTCGTTCCCTGGTCTGGGAAGATCCCACATGCTGCAGAGCGGCTGGGCCCGTGAGCCATGGCCGCTGAGCCTGTGCGTCCGGAGCCTGTGCTCCGCAACGGGAGAGGCCACAATGGTGAGAGGCCCGCGTATCACACACACACAAAAAAACTTAGTTTAGGTTTTACCATATTAGTGACTGGGAATGACTTGGCTGTGGTAATGCCTCACTTAGACTAGAATAAATTATAGGTCTAGAAGGAAAATCTTTTTTACTTTGTTTAGCATCCTTCAAATTTGGTATCTTTCTAGATAGAATTTGAGGAAACTATAATCCAATAAAAAAAATTAAAAGGCACTTGGAACCTTTTGTACTTTCTTATGTAAATACAGTTCTGTTCTTTAATGGCTTCATTGCCAGGAGTTGTTTTCTTAACTGTTAAAAAGCAATCAGAAAATTTTTCCTTTTGAGTTAGAAAATAAGATCACAATAGAAATTTGATATTGTTTCTTCCTGCCCACTTTCCTACTCTGAGAATTACCATAATTAGTGTCTTAAAAGTACAGATTCATTCCGAAAAATAGTTCTATCACCAAATATTCGGCTTTTCCAACCTGAAGTTAAAGTCAAATGTCTACTTAAAGGGGTTTATTTTTTCTGGAGTCTATCGAATATACAGGTAACAAATATATTTATGTTTATTCCACAGCTATGTTCAAAAAATTGACCTTCTTCCTCTGTGCAACATCTTTTGTATCTCTAGGCAACAGGAAAGGATAAATTCACAGAGGGAAGAGATAGAAAGACAACGAAAAATGTTAGCAAAGCGGAAACCTCCTGCCATGGGACAGGCCCCTCCAGCAACCAATGAGCAGAAACAGCGGAAAAGCAAAACCAACGGAGCTGAGAATGAAACGTATGTTCTTTATTAATGTGAACTGAGATACCATATTCTTCCCTGAGATACAAACCTTCTATTGAGTGCCACTGGAAAAAGTGATAGATGGTGGAGATTTCTAGAGCTTAAATTTTCTTTTTAGTTACATTAATAGATTTGCTCAACTCATATAAAAGCCATCTAAAATTAACTCATTTTCTTAGTCATGATCTTATATAAGGAGTTTCATATGAGAGGGAGAAAAAATGTCATTTAACTTGATGTCGTGATCTTTGGCCACTCTTATAACAAATGTGAAGTCATTAGGTATTCAAATGATATAATTGCTTACATGTGGTTCCAGGTTATGGTATGTTGGCTTCATCTTATGGCGATTACCTGACTCTGTTTCAGACTGAAGAATGCACAACTGAAGAATGCTATTCAGTAGTCTAAAGAACACTAGTTAACACTCACAAATTCAGGTGTAACCTAAGAAAAAAATAGGTATTATTTTAGGAAAAGGACATTTTCCCAGTAAACCAAATCTTGACATTCCCAGTACTTTTTCCTGTTCTGGCAACCTAAGGAAAACACCAGTATCTTCAATTGCAGTGTAGTCATCTATTTCACTGCCAGTCAACAATTATTCCATAGCCTACCATGAATACGAGGAGTAGAATATTCAGAGTACAAATGCCTTCCTTTTTCACTCCAGCCCCATGTCAGATTTCCCTAATTGATTTTTGAATTCTTGACCACTAAGAGAATCTTCCTCTAGGACAGGAGTTAGCAAGCTTTTTCTCTGATGGGCCAGTTAATAAACACTTAAGGCTTTGCGCACTAGAGGGTCTCTGTTGCAGCTACTCAACTCTACTGTTACAGCTTGAAAGCAGCCATAGACAGTACATAAGTGAATGGATGTGGCTGTGTTCCAGTAAAACTTTATTTCTAGAAATAGACTGTGAGTTGAACGGCCCACAGATTGTAGTTTGCCAACTAGGCAGGACTGTTAAACAGTTAGAATTGGTACAGGAAGTAAAACCTATATGTTACTTTACCTGTTTAAAATATTTCTTATGCATACCCTGAAGACATTTAAACCATCACCTCTGTCTTCAAGAGGCTTTCCAATTAAAAAGGAAAAAAAGATCTACAAATAATGGTGTAGAAAATCTCTACAGAATTGATGGTAGCCATGAAGTCATTTCCTGAATTGGATATTTGAATGTTTGAAATTTAAAATATATTTTTTCATAGAAACAGTCATTGGTATTGTAATCAGTATTTCCATAGTGGCTACATTGGTTTTTCAAGGGAAAAAGAAATTTTGTAAAGCTGTCATTGTGGGATTTAAAGATAGCTACAAATAAGAGATCATGATATTATATAATTTATTGACTAATATGTCTTTTTCCATTAATGTTTTCATATTAGTTCACAAAAACATATTAACCCATAATCCACCTCAAGTATAATAATACTATATTACACCATTGTTAAAAGTTCATGACATCCCAGAAATGTATCTTTCTTCATTCCAGTGAGAAAGATGGCTTAACACCAGTCCTCACCCCATACATATCTGATGTATTGGGGAGCCTTTTCCTTGACATTAATTTAGTAAGTCTGTGTTAAATGCTTATTATATATTCGGCCCTGTTCTGGACTGGGGTACAGAGCTGAAGGATACAGCCCAGTCTTAGGAGCTCACAGTTTATTTAGGGGAAATGAACAGATGAATAAACTAGTAATTAAGTGTTGTGATAAAGGTATACACAGTGAATAAGTTTGGAAAACATCTTCACTTCACAAATATTTTAAAAACTAGATTCTAAGTAAAAAATATTTCCTTTCGAAAAGTCCAAGTAGGAGCCCAGATTCGAAGAATTCTTCAGGCAAATGTTGTACACGTTAATCTGATTATTGTCTTCTTTCATGACTCCTATATTTATTGTGTAGGGACTCTCCTTCCAGTGTTACTTGAAAATTATTTCATGCTAGTGCATAAAACCATTGGCTTAGGAGTAATAAAGTAGGCATAGGTTGTTTTTTTTGCCATAGAATAATAATTAGAATTCAGTCTAGGCCAGTAGTGTGTCAGTAAGCAGTTGCCATCTGGAGTCCTGTGTAAAATCCAAGCTGGAAGGCCTTTGGTCTAGTCTTTAATAATTAGAGTATCTGTGACTTGGCTCATTCCTTCGGCCAGAAGCCAAAAACGTCCTCTAGAGTCTTGGAGTGAGTTACATTGTCCTTTCCTGGCATTGAACCTATTTCAGGCAGAGAGAATTCTAAGCTCTGATTTTCCATTCCTCCCTTTTTTACTGGTGTGATATAGAGTAATAGATGTCAGTTTTTCTGCAGCTGTGAAATGATAGGTGTAACCGCCCTAATGGTTGTATTTTTTTCTTGCTCTTTTTTTTTTTTTTTTTTTGCGGTACGTGGGCCTCTCACTGTTGTGGTCTCTCCCGTTGTGGAGCACAGGCTCTGGACACGCAGGCTCAGTGGCAATGGCTCACGGGCCCAGCCGCTTTGCAGCATGTGGGATCTTCCCGGACCAGGGCACGAACCCACGTCCCCTGTGTCAGCAGGCGGGCTCTCAACCACTGTGCCACCAGGGAAGCCCTTTTCTTGCTCTTTTTATCTTCTTTTAGTCAGACCTCAGAGACACTATTTTGTAGCCCTTCCTGGTTGATAGGATAGCTGTTTCTTCTTTCTCCTGCTCTTTAGAATATATCTAAACAGTGACACCTAAAACTTTGAAGTATATGTGTGTGCTTCTAGAATGTGAAGAGGGTGAAGATGGAGGAGTAAGATATCACTTCTTACATGCTCATTCTTGAGATAGGAGGATGCAATCAGGGTAGGTGGAACATGAAATGAGTGATTACCCATCAAGTAAGCCCTTTGAGAACTGTGTTAAATAGCATTTTACAAATTATAGATTCCTTTCATATTCTCATTTTAATAGTCACAACAGCTTTTTTAGATAGGTATCATTACTTACTGCGTTTTTAGGAAATTGAGGTTAAAGTTGCTTGCCCAAGTTCACGTGGCCCGAGTTGGGCTTTGAACCCTAGTCCTCAGACTCCAGATCCTGTACTGTGTCCTCTAGGTTCTTCTCCTTGTATCAAAGTCCAAGAGTTATCAAAAATAATCAAATACGTTGGCTTATTAACATCCCCTTTATAAAAACTTTTAGACATATAATTTGGCTACCTCTCCTAATGGATTTTTTCTGAGTATGGTATGGGACAAAACTCATTTCATAAGTAATGTGAAAATTTAGCTTATTTATTTTTCTCATTTTTTTAATAAATTAGACTTCTGGCTTTGAAGTCCTTCCTTCACATCACGTCTGATAAATCACAGAAGTTTTCTCTTGTCAAAGGACTGCAAGATAATCTATCTTTTGGTCATTTTAACTAAGAGACTTAACATATGGTATAGCATGCTTTGGCATTTCTCTTTAAATAGGCACACTGTGATTTCAAACAATTTCCTGAAATTTTTATCATTATTTTCCAGGTTAACATTAGCAGAATACCACGAACAAGAAGAAATCTTCAAACTCAGATTGGGTCATCTTAAAAAGGTAAGTGTAATGAGAAAATATGTCTGGAGAAATGCAATTTTTAGTTTACATTTGGTGTTGAAGCTCTTTGGTCATTTGGGCAAGTTAATAGCTTTACATACCTGTGGAAATCTTCAGTAGTTGCTCTGTCACACCTGTATTCTAGTGGTGGAGTTCATATCTTTCAAGTTGCAAGTCAACTCCAACCACCTGGTGAGAGTGCCTTTTCCATCAATGATGTACCAGTACTTAATTCTTTATACCTCATTCGGCTCCACAAGTGATTATGTTTATAGTAAAAATTAAATATAAAATAAGAGCAGATGGTTCTAAAATTGATATTTAAATTATTGCGATGTTTTAAATCACATAGCAGCTTTTATCTCTTGCTAAACTGGCTAAGAAGAGAAGGTCTTGCACCAACCATATTGAAACACAAAGGCATCTACACAGAATTTGTTATTGACAGTGTTCATGGAGGTATCTTAGATGTAGGTCACTCATCTCTTAAATTCAGCAGCCTGTGGGCTTCCCTGGTGGCGCAGTGGTTGAGGGTCCGCCTGCCGATGCAGGGGAACGGGTTTGTGCCCCGGTCCGGGAGGATCCCACATGCCGCGGAGCGGCTGGGCCCGTGAGCCATGGCCACTGGGCCTGCACGTCCGGAGCCTGTGCTCTGCAGCGGGAGAGGCCACAGCAGTGAGAGGCCTGCGTACCGCAAAAAAAAAAAAAAAAAAAAAAAAAAAATCAGCAGCCTGTACTTTTTTGGTAGCTTTTTTGGTGGATGCTGCTTATTCTGAAGATGATAAGTAAGTGTCTAATAAATTGCTATTGGTGTGTGTTTGTCATTTCCTCCTTCCCTTTCTCAGATCCTGTTAAATCAGTGGAACTTAAGGCACCAAGTATAATCCCTCCTTACAGAACAGAACCAGATAGAGAACGTGTTTTTTGTTTTTTAAAAAAGAAAAAAAAAAGATTGCACACCTTGTATGTATACACACAAAATATTTCTGGAAGCTTACACAAGAAACTTAACAGTGATTATATCTGGCGAGTTGGCATGGAGGTGGACAGAAGACTTTCACTTTTCCTGCTGTACTTCTATGATTTGAATTTTATTTACTGTTTTGCTGTGGGCGCTTTTTTTTGGTTTTGTTTTGCTTTTTTTTTTTTTTTTTTTTTGTGGTACGCGGGCCTCTCACTGCTGTGGCCTCTCCCATTGCGGAGCACAGGCTCCGGACGCGCAGGCCCAGCGGCCACGGCTCACGGGCCCAGCCGCTTCGCGGCATGCGGGATCCTCCCAGACTGGGGCACGAACCCGTGTTGTGGGCGCGTTTTTATGATTAAAATTCTAGTTCTTAAAAATATCTTTTTCAGTGTAAAACATCTTAGCTTTCCATAAGAGAAATGTCTGCTTTTGTTTTTGAAATGAGATTCTGAAACGGTAAAGTTTCCTGTGTTCCGAGCTGATTCTTTCTTTTTCACTTTAGGAGGAAGCAGAGATCCAGGCAGAGCTGGAAAGGCTAGAAAGGGTTAGAAATCTACATATCAGGGAACTAAAAAGGATACATAATGAAGATAATTCACAGTAAGCAACTTGGGAGTATGTTGGGTTGGAGATTGCTGAGCACTTTCTGACATGAATGGTCTAGAATGATGTTTTTGCTTAATGTAAATTTGGTAAACCATTCCACTGTGTATTTAGCTCTGTTGTGGGTGTAATACAGTTTTATGAATAAAATTTTGATATGCGTTAGTTTAAATACATATAAATATGTTAGGTTTATATATTAAGTATACATCTATACATATATTATAGCATTTTTACACAAGTAGAGGTCACTAAAACAATACAACTTTGTAGTCGCAAATGGTTTAGATACACTGTGTATTCAGATTTACCCTCAGAGCCTTACTAAAGGGAAACATGGGATGACAATGTGGTGTTGTGGAAAGATTACTGGGTTGAGATGACACTCGGTTTCTGAATGACCTTTATGGGCCATTTAAGTGTTGAGATTTTTAAGAAAGACTCTCTTAAGTTCAGCACATGAATTATAGATAAATGCCCATCTTTGTTTGTAAGTTATTTAAGGAACTGAAACTGTGAAAAGTAGATTGCAAGTGGGAAATGGCTTCTAACCATAATCCTTTCTTTTCCCACATTTTTCTGACTCTGAAACATGGGGGTTTTAGCATGGCTACAGCTTGTGTGTTTTTGTTTGACCAGAGTGAGCCATGGACTTTGCTTTCTGTAAAGTGGCAAGCAACAGCAGCTACCATTACTGCACACTCTCTGTGTCAGGCTGAGTGCTAAGTGTCCCTGTGTTCTATCACTTAATTGTCACAGTAGTCTAATGAGGTAGGTCATCTTCAATACATAGATCTGGAAACTGGCTTAGACAAATTAAGTTAACTTGTCCAGGGACTAGTGTGACCAAACAAAGAGTTGAAGTGTGGATCTGACTCCACAGCTAACTCCCATACAGTAATATCACCTCTCTCCACAGGCATGCCACTGTCTCAAAATAAAAATAAAGTAATTTCAGGAATATTAGTGGGGCTGATGAGGAACTAGGTAGAAATACTCTAAAAGTTATTTTTGCCAGAATCTCTCATTTCTTTGTCTTATTGTTAGAAGTGGAATCCTATATGGGGAAAACAGTTATGTCATGAAGACTTAAAGAGAGAAAATGAATGCACATAGAACATGTGACTCACTTTATAATGAAATCTGTTTTTAAGGCCGTGTAAACTATCTTGGAATTTTATTGTATGTAGTTGTGGAATGGTGGGAACGAGTGGTCCTTGAATGGTTTGGAGGACCCGAGTGGCACAGTTTGAAAACCCCTGATCTAGTGTTATCTCCTCCCCGCCGCCCTCCACCTTTACAGCAGGGCAGAAAGGGAGGGAAGTCAACAAAGGTCACTAGTCTAATTGTGGCTGTGCTGAGACTGGCACCTGTGTCTCATGACTCCGCAGCTAATGCTGTTCATTGTAATTATGCTGTCTCTTTGAACTATAGAACTTATTTTAGGCTCAGAATTAGCTATATTGTGATGATTGCCAAACTCTTGGCAGCATCTGTAATCATGTGTATAACATGTTAGATATTCTGGAAATTTTGCAAACATGGAAAATTGTGTAGTACTTGACCTCAGGATGTTGTTATATATCTCCTGTTTCCACAGATTTAAAGATCATCCAACGCTAAATGACAGATATTTGTTGTTACATCTTTTGGGTAGAGGAGGTTTCAGTGAAGTTTACAAGGTAAGTATGAGGAACTGCGTACAGGGACTGAGGGTTAAATTATTGGTTATTACAAACTTGGAGATCACTTAGAATAGTGATATAACTCTGGGTTGATATCTATTGGTTGAAATTCCCAAAACTTTTAAGAACCTGTATCTTTGGGAGAACTACTTCCAGTAAACTTGTTGACTAAAGCAGGCTTCAATATTTTACCCTGTTTTCAAGTTTGAAAAGTAAATAATTAGACAGATTTAAAAAAAATAAAACAGGAAGGGAAAACAACACTCATTTCTGGATAATAGAATCTTTCTGCCTCATCTGTATTTGTTAGAGATGAGTGTTACTTTTATTCTCATAAGTTTTTGTTTTGTTTTTACAAAATGGATGTGTTAAAAAGTTAATTCTTTGAAAACCTGTTTTTTGCTTTGAAAATGTTCTCATCTTCTAAGTCAGAGTGTTTAGTAGCACTGGTGTTCTGAAGGATTGTCCTGGCTTAGAGTACTTCAGTTGGGCCAGCAAAGAACAGGCTACTAATACTAAGCCTCCAGTTGATTTTCCCTAAATGAGGAATTTGGCCTGTTTTAAACATAGTTGTAGATATATAACATGTTCACCAGTCACAGCCTCCTTAAATTTCTCTAGATGTTTCTGGCACCTGGCTTTTAAATGCTGAATTGGTTTATTAAGTGGTCTTTACTGCATGACCCTGGTAATTCTCTCTTTTCTAAGGTGTAGCTTTCACTGTTAATGATTTATATTATGCCCATATGAATTTTTATATAAGAAATCTTTTGAGTAAAAAGTTTTTATTTCAGATAAAAACTAGTTCTACTGTTTTCCCTTTTTTTAATGTTAATTTTTTTCTTGTGATGATGTATACACAAATTTGCCATTTTAACCATTTTTAAGTGTATAATTCAGTGGCATTAAGTACATTCACAATGTTGTGAATGTTCCAGAACTATAATAATATTTCTAGTGTACTGCTGGGTTTGATTTTCTAATATTTTGCTCATATTTTTAATCTGTGATCAT
Organism: Mesoplodon bidens; assembly: GCF_964165515.1. Taxonomy (NCBI): domain Eukaryota; kingdom Metazoa; phylum Chordata; class Mammalia; order Artiodactyla; family Ziphiidae; genus Mesoplodon; species Mesoplodon bidens. The sequence goes on along the minus strand of NC_138179.1, from coordinate 47,584,902 downwards.
AAGTGGGACTGGCTTATAGTTGTCTTTTATGTGCAAGCAGCATTGTCTAGCTTTGATGTCATAGTTATCCTAGAATGAGTTGTGAAATTACTCTTTTCCCATGTCTGGAATGCTTTGCATTACATGTTGGCTACTTGAAAGTTTGTTAGAGCTAAATCATAAAATCACCTGGGTAGGTGTCATTTTAGAGGAAAACTATTTGACAACTTTTTCAATTCCTTGTACAAATATCGAGCTATTCAGATTTTTTCCCCCTCCTTAAGTCGGTTTTGGTAATTCATTTTTTTCTGAAAAATCATCCTATTTCATCTCGATTTAAAAATATCATGCATACCTTAGTTATTTCTCTTCTCTTATGAAATGTTTATTTTTGTATCTCTTGACTGATAGGCCAGAGATTAGTCAATGTTTCTTTTTTCCTCTGGAGATTAGCTTTTTATTTTTGTTGATCGGATCTACTATTTGATTTGTTGTCTATTTCATTAACTTCTGCTTTCAAACCCTCCTTCTTTTTTTCTGCTTTCTTTGTTTTCATTCTTAAGTCATATACTTAGTTTATGTTTTATTTTTGGTAACTTTTTTGATTGTGATAAAGAACACATAGCATAAAATTTACCAATTTAACTTTTTTTAAGTGTATGGTTCAGTAGTAGTAGGTATATTCATGTTGTTGTGAAACAGATCTCCAGAACTTTTTCATCTTGCAGAACTGAAGTTCTACCCACTAATCAACAGCTCTCCTTTTCCTTCTCTCCCCAGCTGCTGGTAACCACAATTCTGCTTTCTGTTTTTATTAATTTGATTACTTCTAGTTAACTCATACGAGTGAAATCACACAGTGTCTGTCTTTTTGTGACTGGTGTATTTCACTTAGCATAAGGTTCTCGAAGTTCATCCATGTTGAAGCATGTGACAAGATTTTCTTCTTTTTAAGGCTGAATAACCCTCAGTTGTATGTATATACTTCATTTTCTTTATCCATTCATCTGTCGGTGGACATTTGGGTTGCTTCCTCCTCTGGTCTGTTGTGAATAGCGCTGCTTTGAACATATGCAAATGTCTCTTTGAGACCCTGCTTTCAGTTCTTTTGGCTGTATTCCCAGAAGTGGGACTATTCCTTTTTTAAAATCATCAAAATTGGTTCTTGGGGCTTCCCAGTTACTTGTTAGTGATTTCTTCATATTTTTTCCTAATGTATTCTTCAGACATTTTAACACTTCTGAAATCTAAATGCTTCTTATGACGATGTGTTCATTAATGTAGTTATTCTTTTGCTGTTCTCCACTCTCCAAAAGCCCTTCTTAGATTAGTGGTGGATCACAGTGCCTTGGATTCAGAAATTGGGTTTGGTAATTGGAGAAAATGACACTTGTAGTTCATTAGTGCTCTTACAAATTAGGGGGTATTTAATCTGGCTTTTAATAGCTTGAAATGATTCTCTCTTATAGCCATGATGGATACATGCATACAGGTGGACTTCATTCAGACTCTGTAAGAAAAATAGAGTTCAAAAGTTTCCATTTCTGTGAAATAAGATATTCTGTTTGAATTGAATGGTTTTTTATATTTTAAAAATACTGGTTTAAATTTGGTATAAATTAGAAGTTTCTTTTATAATCAGGCCTCTCTTGTATCCTTTGCTTTCTTAGAGGTAGCTTACATCTTAAAAGATCTGTAGAACGGTAATCACCGCTATTCATGGACTGTATATCCTGTGCCTGTTGCCTTCATCTGTTCAAACATTTGTGGAAACTGGCAAATAGGTGGTAATAGTGTTGAAACTGGAGTAGTAGATTTTTAATCTGAACTTTAAAACCTAGGAAGAACTATTCATTCTAAAAGAGTTCCTCAGTAAATTCTTTTGTATTGGGGAAATCTATTGTAAAATGCCACTTACTTTTTTTCAAATTGTGATTTACACGAGGCATCTTCGAAAATCTATCCGTTACCTTTTTTCACCCCATAATATAGCACTACCTAGCTGATGTGGAACTTGCCAGCAGTGGTGGTCTTTGGGGAAAGCATGTCCCTTTCTTTGGACAGTGCTGGAGAAGCAATTTGGTGTGACTAACTTCAGACATTGTTGCGATCCAAAATTCCTTTTTATTTATCTAGTATGTAGGGGTGGGATTAAGCAAATTTAGCAAAGAGGTGTATCCTGGGGGATTCTTTCTCAAGGAGGCAGATAGTCTATGTCCCTAGTATTTCAAAAGTGGCAGGACCTCTGAACCTAAAATTGCTCTAAAAATAAAGCCTATTAAAAAATCTTAAAAAAAAAAAAAAAAAGTGGCAGGACTTACTGTTGAAGAACGTCAGGTCCCAGTGTCAGCTGAGGGACGAGAGCCAGCGTAGGGAAGAAAGGTCCCAAATAAGGTAGATGATGTCCAGAAAGAGAACTGTTTAGAAGTGACTATTAGGCATGGGCTGTCTTTCTGTTTGTGGTGTATGCTTGGTTTTATTGTCTAAACCCCTTGGTGCCAGTGCGTCTGGAGACTTCTAAATTATCTGATCACAAGTTTCAAGAAAGATGATTGCAACTCTGAAACAAGTGTGTGTTGTGTTGTCTACTGCTGTTGTCATTTAATAATGCATTTTGGACTTTGAGTATGTTGGTCTGTTAAACAGAAGCTTCAAGTCAGTTGCCTGTAATTCCTGTTAGCATTATACAGAATATAATTTATTCCTTTTCTTTATAGGCATTTGATCTAACAGAACAAAGATATGTAGCTGTGAAAATTCACCAGTTAAATAAAAACTGGAGAGATGAGAAAAAGGAGAATTACCACAAGTAAGTGATATTAGAGTGTCTGATTTTTCAAAATTTAGTAATAATAGCTGTAGTTTGAGCACTGTGTTAAGAGCTTTACATGCATTGTTGTTGTTGTTTCATTTAATCCTCATAACTGTCCTAGGAGAGTGAATAAATTTTCCATCTTACTGCTAAGGAAACTGATACTTAAAGAATTTGAGTAACAGTTAAGAAATGGCTGAGCTGGTATTTAAATCTAGACTTTCCTTAATCCAAAGCCAGTGGGTTTAACCATCCCCTTCCATTGCGCATCTAAAATTAGCTATAATAAACAAGTAAAGCCTCAGAAATTATTGTTGCTTGTCTGTAGAAACCAGATGTGAGAGTGTTCTTCAGTGGTCTAGGGACCCTGGGGAGCTTTGGGTGGGGCTTTGTCTGCTGCTTCAGTCACCTCGTCGTAAAGGAGACAATGCGGGGCACCTGGTGTGCCTCGGTGGTACTTGTTTGGCTTGTTCAGGCCCTCAGTGCTGAGCTCACCTTCCCCATCATAGTTTGCCCGTCTCAAAGTTCTTGGTCTTCAGCGTCCAGCTTGCTGTGCTTTCCCCTCTTCAGAATGCCACTCATGGTGGCCCTCATCTGTGCTTGGGGTACGGGGTGAGAGGGTGACTCTTTAGAATGAATAGTTATTACATGAGCGGGTGTGAATGTCTTTGTTCCACTGATGTCAGGCCTTGCCTGTCTCTCCTCTGAGCTTCAGAACATTGGAGTTCATGGCTCACTTGCTTTGGAGGCCATGCAGACTTAATTTGCTGTTAGGATCCCCACTGGGTTTAATATTGTTTCCTTGTTATAGGTACAAGTACTACATTAGACATGTCCTACCCATGAAAGGAGGAAACAGCCCCTTTTGATATAAAGCAGTCTACCTCCTTTCTATAAAAGCAGTTTTGTTTTTTTTCCTATAAATAGTACTTTGGAGGGAAAAAGGCAGTGGATTTTAGCCAACTTTTAGTTAGCTTCTAAGTCTCAGTGTAAAAATAAAACATGTCTACATCATCAACCCATTCTTCAGGCATGGAGCAAGGCAACTCCTGCTCTATACCTACTGTTCATCAGGGACCCAGGACCTCTTGCTGTTCCATGCAGATTGGCAGTGGTGCTCAGCACTCGGGGAGAGAAGGTTCCTGTGGCATTAAGAGAAATAGGGGTTAGCAGAGGTAGGAAAATGGATGATGTGTGCTCTGTGCATGGCACCCCTCATGCGTCCCTTATGTGAGAGGCAGCTGCAGTCCAGATGCTTCTGAGGAGCAGTTACATTATTATAAGTACATTCCAGGCATTTGACATGCAGGGACGAATAGCACGCGGCAGCGAATGCCAGGGAGCACTTGAGAGAAGGAAACCACATGTTATTCTGACCAGTTAGGAAAACGGTGAGAAATGTCCTCATTATGTTGAGACTCAGAGTACCTAAGGGTATAGGAACAGTTCCTGCATCTCTTTCAAAATACCCTTCAGCTATCCTCGGAGCCTGTTCTCTAGCTTGTGTGCACTGCCCACTCCAAACCAGCTGACTCTACGAGGGGACAACCTTGGTCAACCTTGAGGAAGTAGTTCCTGTGCAGAGACTTACACAGATTTTACCTAGTCTCAGTATCCAGCTTTCAGGCTGATCTTAAAGAGAACGCTGGTGTCGAATACTGTAATGACTGCATGTGGGGTTGTGCTCACTGTAGCCTTTTGAAGCAGTGAGGGATTGAAGTCAGAACCATGCACCTCCTTGACACATTTGGCAAGCTGTTTTGAGTCCTGACGGGTGTAGATTGGTTCTCTTTTCACATTTGTATACCAGATGGAGTCACAGAGCAAGTGAAGGGGACAGTCTCGTTTTTCTGAGTTCTGTACCAGTTCAGCTGTGGTTCACAGTGGTGCCCTCCTATTCTTTGTTTCCTCACCAAGGCGGGAGTCATGACTCCTGAGCATCTTCTGTGGAGCCATCTGGGCAGGAGCTGTTTCCCAGTTGACAGACACGCTGGGGAGGGGGTGTGCAAAGTTTTTGTGACCTCTTCATCCTTGAGGGGAAATTCTTAAAGCACTTCCACCTTTCTTTGAAAGATTTTGCTTGCTAAGTGATATGAAATCATACTGATGAATTTCAGGCTACAAATAATAGTGAATTAGCAAAATGTTATTAACTCCCTTGAACTTAAATTAAGGAGGCTTATATCAGGCACCAAACAGATTTTAGAGAGTGTTTCAAAACTTCAGTGTTAAACTGAAAAGTAGTACACTTCAGTGTTGTGGAACTGAAAAGTAGTACACTTCAGTGTTGTGGTAACATTATAAAATATGAAAATGCTACTGTTACCCTGCATAGTAAGGTCTTTTGATTGCTTTTCCCTTTGTGGGGATGACTTCCAAGCCCCATCTGGAATCAGAACATTTATTTGGGTAAAAAAGAAGGAAAAATTCAAAGAAAATAGAAGGTTGTTGTATTGTTTATTTTTGAGTTCTGTTCTATACCCCCTTTCCTCTCCTCTCCCCACAAACAGAAAGTAAACTGATTGTTTTACTTTTGCATTATTAAAGCATTAATAGGTATTACTCGATTTCTTTAACTCCCCAAAATAGCATAACAAGAACTTTATGGTATGAAAAACTTCATATAAAGCTATCCACAGAAATAATTGTATCTGAAGTAGTTAGTATACTCTTTTTTTTTTTTTTTTTGGCTGCGTTGCTATGCGCGGGCTTTCTCTAGTTGCGGCGAGCAGGGGCTACCCTTTGTTGCAGTGTGCAGGCTTTTCATTGCAGTGGCTTCTCTTGTGGGGGAGTGTGGGCTCTAGGTGCGCAAGCTTCAGTAGTTGTGGCTCGCGGCCTCTAGCGCGCAGGCTCAATAGTTGTGGCTCAGGGGCTTAGTTGCTCCGCAGCATGTGGGATCTTCCCGGACCAGGGCTTGAACCCGTGTCCCCTGCGTTGGCAGGCGGATTCTCAACCACTGCACCACCAGGGAAGTCCAAAGTAGTTAGTATACTCTTGTATGATACTCTTTTCTAATTTTCTAGGATAAAATTATTGAAAGTCTAAATATAGATCCACTTAGAATAAAAGACTAACACTTAAAAAAAAAAAGACTAACACTTTAGTGGATAAGTTTCTTCCAGCCTCCTATTTAAGTTTCTGTATTTATAGTACATTAATCCCTTGGATGCTTAGTTGAAAGTTGAACATATAAAGGGCATGGCAGAGCCTCTGCCTTGCCTGCTGAACCATAAGGAATGGCCTTAGAGCCTGACATGACGTTGAGGGAGTGCTTTCAGTGACACACAGAAAGTTTTCTTCTTAGTTGGTGAGGACTTTGCCACTTTCTTTGATTCATAATTTTTGCCTCCTTTATTTTCCTCTGTTTTTTATACCATGATGGAGAAATTGGTCTCTACTCTGAAATGCACAAAATCAAAAAGTTAAAAGGGCAGAGGACTATAGATTCATAGTGTGTGAGAGTAAGAAATGACTTAACGGTAATCTGTTCAGACCGTAGGTTTCTAAATTTGTTTTTTTTTTTTTTTAGAAACAGCATCACCTTTATTTTACCAAATGAAATATTACATGGAATCTTTTTTTTTTTGGCTGCACTGTGTGCCATGTGAGATCTTAGTTCCCCAATCAGGGATCACACCTCTGCCCCCTGCATTGGAAGCATGGAGTCTTAAGCACTGGACTGTCCCGTGGAATATATATATATTTATATTTATATTTATTGTTTGTCTATTTATTTATTTAGGCTGCATTGGGTCTTCGTTGCTCTGCGCGGGCTTTCTCTAGTTGCAGCGAGCAGGGGCTGTTCTTCGTTGTGGTGTGCGGGCTTCTCATTGCGGTGGCTTCTCTTGTTGGGGAGCATGGGCTCTAGGCGCCTAGGCTTCGGTAGTTGCAGCACGCGGGCTCTAGAGCGCAGGCTCAGTAGTTGTGGGCGCGTGGGCTTAGTTGCTCCATGGCATGTGGAATCCTCCTGGACCAGGGCTTGAACCTGTGTCCCCTGCATTGGCAGGTGGATTCTTAATCACTGCACCACCCGTGGAATCTTGATATATGAAAAAGGACAGTGTGGAGCTGCTTTGGTGGGATGGGGCGTTGGGTCACAGCTACATTTGCTTAGCTTCTCTTTAGAGGCGTCCAAATCTAGGGAGCTCCCTTTAAAACTTCCAGTCCGCTGCCGTGATGGTGCAGGCCCACAGGGCCGGAGAGGGGGCATCATGGAGCTCAGACTCACAGCCAGGTTTCTTGACCCCAGTGCCTCCTGTGTCCTAACGCTGCTCCGCCTCAGTGCTGGAAAGGGTTTTCTTTTCAGAAAGACATGAAGATGCTGATGAGATCAAGCATCAGAAGACGCAAAAACTGCCAAAAATGGCCACTTGAAAAAGAAGCCTAGTCAAACAAATTTCCATTGGGGAAGAATATTTAATTACTTTTTAGATTCCTATCCTTCCCCTCCCTCTTCCCCTAGTTGTTCCTCAGCTTTTCTTTGGTTGAGTACTTTCTGTGTATTTTGACATGCTAGAATACACTTCAGAAAATAACACACTTTTTTTTTTTTTATCATACTACGGAAAGTTTCCCTTTTCTGACTCCTGTCTTATAACAAAATGCCCCAAACTAAATGGTGCTAGATTGCTTAAAATATAATAATATCCTATTACTCTCTTTGTAAGTAAGAACTAAATGTTACTCTTTTAAAATTCAGTATATGAATTTGCCAGATTATATCGTACATTTTTGTTCCTAATCTTACTAAATAATTTTAAATTGGAAAAGTACTAAAGAAGAAAGATGTTAATACATACATACATACATACATATATTCTTGTTATAAGAAAACTAGGGTTTCCATAATTTCAAACTTTTTATCAAATTAGCATTTTCTTAAAAGAAAGTAAAGCTGATAGTCTTTTAAATTTTTTTTTTTGTAAGGAGTAGGATTTAAAAACAAAAAATACAAAGCACTGCTAATTGCCTTTTCTAACAGGTAATCCTTCTACCCAGTGAATTTACGTGCTAAAATTGATCCCCTTGATGTAACCCCAGGATATATAACATTTATAGATAGAAAATATCAGCTTTAGAGGAAAGAAAAAATGCTGTCTCTATAATTTTTAAAGTTCTGATATTTGGGTATAAATATAAAAGAGATGAGATTACCATAGAATGAACTCGAAAGGGATAAAAGGTTAGCACCTACTATTTTCTCAACAGCTTGGTAGATACTGGTAGAGAAAATAAGATGAAGAAAGATCAGGGGACTAGATGGACCTGAATGGAATGAATGTTCGGGAACAATGGAGAAGTGAGAGAATAAATTAGGAGTATCCTGGAGGAGTTCTAAGAGACAGGCCAAAATACAAAATGTTAATTTTCCATTTTGTTTACAGGCATGCATGTAGGGAGTACCGGATTCACAAAGAACTGGATCATCCCAGAATAGTTAAACTGTATGATTACTTTTCACTGGACACTGACTCGTAAGTGCTATGCCATTTTAGCTTAGCAGATAATATTATTTTCTTGCAGTGTGTTGACTACTCATGGAATAGAGTTTAAATCTGGGTCCAGGAAATGCTCTCTGAGGGGACCAAATATACTTATGGGCAAATGAGCATATTTGAATTCAGATTTGGGCCAGCAAGACGTCTCTTGGCCACAGGGTGTGTGCTGTTGTATGCTGGTAAATGTTTAACAACCAGCTTGGTGGGGAGAGGCATAGGGCTGTTTGTACTGTTTGCCAGTTTCTGTGGTATAAGTACTCTGAACATGTCCAATTTAAAAACAACAACAAAAATGCAGCTTTATTGATATATGTTTACATACATACAGTTCACCCATTTAAAAGTATACAGTTCAGTGGTTTTTAGTATATTCACAGATACGTACGTTGCAGCCATCACCATAGTCAATTTTAGAACATTTTCACCACCTCAAAAAGAAACCCTGAACCTTATGCTATCGTCCCCCTATTCTTCCACCCCCACCCCCTGCTGTAAGCAACCGCTAATCTACTTTTTGTGCCTATAGATTTGCTATTCTGGACTTTCATATGAATGGATCATACAGTATGTGAACTTTTGTGACTGGCTTCTTGCACTTAGCATGGTGTTTTTTCAAGGTTCTTCTTGTGTCATGTATCAGTACTTCCTTTTTATGACTAAATATATTCCATTGTATGGATACACTACCTTTTGTTTATCCATTCATCCTACCAGTGGCTTAAAAGCCAGCTCACAAAAGTCCTGAAAATTTATCAACTCTCAGAAACTGGCACAAATTGGTGCCAGCATACCACCGAGAAGCACCAGTCAAGAGAGTCTCTGCCCCATCCTGGAGACTCTGATGAACACTGATGGGCCTTTTAAAGAAGTGCGAGCAATGTGACTTGATCACAGAATGAGAATGAATGTGGCGTAGGGCAATGCTGCACCCTAACATAGAAGTTGGTTCAGAGGCTTATAGGGATTTCAGTCCAGCCCTCTCACTTTATAGGTGGAGATTTGAGGACCAGGGAAGTTAAATGACTTGTCTGAGATCTTTAATAACCGTAGGCATTGTTGTATTTCATTACTTGGTATAGGTAAGCTCTAGACCTCTCGGTTTATCCAGGCGTTTAGAAATATTTCAGCATTTGGAAACATTTTCTCTGTTGGAGTCTGAAATGAGTCAGGAGAACATACCTAGGTCTGGCCCACAAGTGTTTCCCTCCGCCTCTCAGGCTGTTGAGCCTGTTCCAGACAGCAACTGTCTCAGAGGTTGCTGCACAGAGAGCCGGCCGACATTTAGAAGTGGCCCCAAAGGGAGACCATAACTCCCTTTGGAAACATCCACTCAGGGATTTCCCCTTTCCAGTCGGGTGCACCCAGCACAGTCATGTGTGTAGCATGGAGTGGGGTTCAGAAAACCCCACTCTAGTTAGAGAGCCGGTTTCCACAGGGTGGCTTACTATTTTGCTTTCAGTAAGTTCCTTGAATACTAGGAAGGACACACTGCCCCCCCCCGCCCCCGCCCAAATGTAAGTAAAAAAATCGTTTCAAAAATAAATACAATGACTCGGATTATCTGCTGTTTTGAATTGTATACACACTTTTAACTAATCTGAGAAATTGAGTTGATTCTATGCTATTGTTAGGTTGTTTACTTTGTTCTTCCTGTTGTGTGTATGGTGAATTTTTATCAAAAGTAAGTCAGACCATTGTTTTAGAAAGTCTTCTGAGAGTTGTTTGGGTATTAAAAGTGAGATTTTATTTTCAGCTTGCGTTGGGTCCAGAATAAATTCACTAAGCATGAGAGTCTATGCCTCAGATTTCAGCATATCAGATCAGAGAATCTATAAATTTTAGGCATATTTTCTCAAATAGGGTGTTAGCATGCTAGGACATGCTGTGTTTCATAAGAAGCATAAGCTGTTGTTCAGTTTAGGGATCCCACAGGACTGTGTGTGTCCACATTTTGTTACTGTGCTTTGTGAAGGCCTCAAATTGCCCAGAGCCCCATAGTGCTAGTCCTGCGCCTGTTTAATCTTAGGTGAGTTGGCCCTTGCAGATTGTATTTACCAGGCTCCTTTGTCAGTTGTTATTCAGTGGGGTTCAGCCAATGGGGAGATGGGTGGTGGTGGGTGGAGACCCCTCCGCCCAGCTGTGGTTGCAGTTTCCCTTGGTAAGTCTGGTTCTGGTTGCACCACCTCCTCCCTTTGGCCCTCTGGCCTTAGGGTGCTAATGCCTTCCTGCTCTAGATGATTTCTGGGGTGCTCACTGGCCACTTTGTCTTCTCAGCATTTCCGTCATTGCTGGGATTAGTTCACTGAATTAAAGCCCCTCTGTTTTAAATACTGGTTTTTATTTCCCAGCTAGACCCTGAGTGATTTACCCATATTGTCACAGCTTAGAATAGTTTAAAAGGTATTCATCTCTCAGGAAGCCTTCCTTTAGCTTATAACTGCCTTGGAAGATAGACACATGCCCCTTAATGGCACGAATGGTATGTAGTTTTAAATTTGGGTCTGTATGATATATATACAGTGGAATATTACTCAGCCATAAAAGAAACAAAAGTGAGTTATTTGTAGTGAGGTGGATGAACCTAGAGACTGTCATACAGAGTGAAGTAAGTCAGAAAGAGAAAAATAAGTACCGTATGCTAACATATATATATGGAATCTAAAAAAAAAAAAATGGTTCTGAAGAACCTAGGGGCAGGACAGGAATAAAGACGCAGACGTAGAGAATGGACTTGAGGACACAGGGAGGGGGAAGGGTAAGCTGGGACGAAGTGAGAGAGTGGCGTGGACATATATACACTACCAAATGTGAAATAGAGAGCTAGTGGGAAACAGCCGCATAGCACAGGGAGATGAGCTCAGTGCTTTGTGACCACCTAGAGGGGTGGGTTAGGGAGGTTGGAAGGTAGACGCAAGAGGGAGGAGATATGGGGATATATGTATATGTATAGCTGATTCACTTTGTTATAAAGCAGAAACTAACACACCATTGTAAAGCAATTATACTCCAATAAAGATGTTAAAAAAAAATTGGGGTCTGTATGATATACTGATACAAGTGAAAGAAAAAAACTCATACTGTGTAATAATACATTTGTTAGAACCATCAATACTGTACTTTAAAAAGCTCTTTTATACCTTGTGTGTTTAGCAAAGAGAAATCATAGTATGTGCCAATCTGGCAGGAGAGGTAGTATGCAAACAGCCCTTGGGACCTAGGCAAACCCTAGATTTTTCCTCACTGTCAGCACTTGAGGTCATATAAAATGTTTGCAGTGACAATTGTGTATTTGATCATAAGGTACTTGTTTAGAAATGGAGCATTGTGTAGACAGTAAAAGAAGTATCTAGCTTAAATACATTACGGCTCCTGTCAGTATTGTTACAGTCTTGATTCAAGAAGAGGTATGCCCTGGGTGAACTTGAGCACAGCAGGTTCCAACAGGAAGGGTGCAGACGCTCTTCACCAAAAGAGTAAGCAGTTTTCTTCCGGTAAACCACTCAGTTAGCTAATACTGAATAAAGAATAGAAGAATATTTTAAGGAGCAAAGAAGAAAGAAGTAAGAAGCTAATGACCTGACGTTTTCAGTGGGGCTGGTTTAGACTTAATCTGCTTGCTCTTATCCCACGGTCAAATGTTGGTTTATTTGTGTTTAGGTTTTGTACAGTATTGGAATACTGTGAGGGAAATGATCTGGACTTCTACCTGAAACAGCACAAATTAATGTCGGAGAAAGAGGCCCGATCCATTATCATGCAGATTGTGAATGCTTTAAAGTACTTAAATGAAATAAAACCTCCCATCATACACTATGACCTCAAACCAGGTATGTCTAATTTTTAGGAGACAGTATTGGTAGTATTTCTTTGGTCTTATAAGTGACTTTTAACTTTATAAAGTTAGGGGACTTGGCCGGGGACCAAGAAGGCCTAATAACATCTGACTTTAAATTGCCTGGGTAGTGGGAATAAGAGAGTCCCAGCCACACAGCACTGGGTTTATTAGGAGGGTGGGTCGTATTAAATGCTCTGGAGAAACAATGCCCTTGTCTTAGAGCCAGGGCAGTTCATGATGTCAGTCCGATTAAGAAAGAACTGCTCTGGCAAGCTTGGTTTTGTTTTCTCCGTTTACTCACACTGCATAGCAGTTCCTCCACTCCAAGTCTTTCTGATAAGTGCCCCCACGTTAACAAATTATTTTACACATATGCCTCCCATTTCATTAAATTCCGAGTGGAATTTTCCATCTTTTCTCATGGTTACTGTCTAACTTTGATAGTCGAGTAGAGAGCAGTTAGACTTCTTACTTCTGTCTGTTGTTGTCATTCTGAGCTGTTGCTTAGAAGTCTGCCTGTGTTGTCTGTAGACAGCTCTAACCAGCTGAGCTTAGGTGTTGGGAAGATTCCCATTTACCTCCTGGTGGGCACAGTTGTTAACTTTGCTTTCCTCTTCTGATAGCTACATGTTAAATCTCACTATTCACTGTTCTTTAGTGTTCTAGTGTAATTCAAATGACTAAAAAATTCATCACAATGAAGTGATTTTTTTAAAAGATGGCTATTGTGTGATTGGGTTTTCTGTCACTGAATCCATTACATTTTCCTGCCCCAGGAGCTGTAGGTGGCACTGTGGTACTAGCTTAGATTCCTTGTATGTTTTCTTTGATTTTTTTCCCCCCCTGAAGCTACTGTCCTAAACAGGGTGGTTAAGAGATCCTTACTGAAAGTTCGGATGTAACTTTCCCACTATTTTTGACCAACCATAGAAGTGATACTTTACTTTGGCTAGTTAATTATTTTTTTCCACTGCTCATAGTGGTGGTTTTGGCACATTAAGCAGGTGATTCTTGGAAAAGAGAAATTTGCCGCCAGACACTTACAACTCTCCCCTAGCATCCAGAGTCCAGATCGTTCTATTCCAGAGATTTAAATGTTTGCTGTTATATGTAAGAGTTTCAGTTCAGTTGTCCTCTTCTTGCCTGTTATTACCTTGGTTTATTTTAATTAGTAAGTTTTTTATTCATGAAGTTTTTTATCTTTTTAGGTAATATTCTTTTAGTAAATGGTACAGCATGTGGAGAGATAAAAATCACAGATTTTGGTCTTTCCAAGATCATGGATGATGATAGCTACAATTCAGTGGATGGCATGGAGCTAACATCACAAGGTGCTGGTACTTACTGGTAGGTACCTGGGAGATTTGTCAAGTTGGCTGATGGAGATGTGGCTGTGCTATACTGAAGTGTTGTTAATTATTAATTAAACTACATCCTGTCTGCTTAGGCAAAAATGCTGTATACCATAGTAGACTTTCCTCTCCAAATAGTTACTATCTTTTCAACAGTTTGACTCTTTGTATTTACATGAATTTGCTTAATTTTTCTTTCTGTTCTTGAAAAACCATTGAGGAAGGGATTATGTGTGGCCACGTGTTTGAGTTGTTTGTTTCCTCCGTAGGTTTGCCCCTATTGAGTAGAGAGAGGATGAGGTTGCTCATGTGTATGTAAAGAATGGCCTTAAATTCTTTTCAGAATTTCAAATGCAGGTCTCTCTCTTCATGAGTTAATGGGATGAGGGATTTGTTTTTAGAGTTGCCTGAGGATGGTGGACTCTCAAGAGCTAAGGAGTTATGAAGATTAGGATGTAAAATAACCATAGCATCCCTTGAAATCTAAACAGGAAAACACGAGCATGGCTTACCAAGAATTTGTCCATTTCTGGCAGCCACGTTCTAAAAGGTTTTGAGCCACATTTCTTCCCATCTGTTGTCACTCATCCACCCCCAGCCACCCCACCCCAGCTAGCTCTGCCTACCTGTTCTATGCCCTATCCTACTCTGCCGAGTATTACTTTTGACAGTGAGAACCATAAAAGATACCTGCAGCTCAGGCATTTGACTTTGTGATTGTAAAGGCATGTTAGCAGAGCTTTCTTTTCACTTCTGCGGTGGTGACACAAAGCCATACATTGGAATGTGTAATTCTGAACATGGAAAAGACTCCAGTAGCACTAAGGGAGGGGGAATACATACTGTTAAACCCCAGGGTCAGTTGGCCAAGTCACTTATGTTTGAGACTGAAGGGCCCTGGCCCTTAGCAGATTAGTGACTCTCTCGGAATGAGGTTGTTGATCTGAAACAGACAGAGAAGAGGGGGACGTCAGTCCTGGTCTTACCACTCCCGTCATATTAAAGAAAGACTTGAGCATATCCTGATAGAAACACCATGTACACAAAAGTTTCAACTTCCCCTTGCTCCGTATTGTTTGTGGAGATGGTACCTATAGTGAAAATCCGTCCCTAAATTAAAACTTTGAGATTCTAGGTTTAAAATAGAAGCTACATTACCAGTGTTTATTCACTTGGTGGTTGTTGTGGGTTCCTGTCAGTAAATGATGCAAAAATATCTGTTGTTGCAAGTTCTGGAAGCAGGTCTATACCTCTGCTATATAAATTCACCAGAACTTGGATTTTAGCTTTTCATTTGATAGCTTGTTCTTTTTTAAAGGTAAAGATTTTTCATGTTTAAATTATCTCATTGCTGCCTATTGCTGTATTTACTAAGCTATAAAATTCAGTGGTTGGAATTTAGATAAAAATATATAATGTTTGGGATTTGCTTCAAAGTAATCTGGGGGAGGTGGAGAGGGGTATATACAAACAAAGATTTGCCGCATCTTGACAATTGTTGAAGCTGGATGATGTTTACTTGGGGTTCATTTTACGATTCTTTCTACTTTAGATCATATTTGAAGATTTTTTTTCATAATAAAGAGTAAAGTAGAGAGGGAGCTACTGAGAAAATTAATTTTATGGGTTTCTATGAAGGCTTAAAAAGTCTCCATATTGGTGTTTATAATCACCATCCTCAATATGTCATCCTCGTATTATGTCCCAGAGACACACAGATACAATGGGAGGACATAACAGATTTTAAGTGATTGTTTGCAGCATTTGGTTGTTCCAGAATTCTTCTACATGGAATACTACTTTTAAATAAGTAACCCCTAGACTAGGCCTTGAGAATCATTTTTCTCTATGAGGATTTTATCATGATGGCGTATGCAACTATGTTTGTTTTTTTTTTGTTTTTTTTTTTTTTTTTGCGGTATGCGGGCCTCTCACTGTTGTGGCCTCTCCCGTTGCGGAGCACAGGCTCCGGATGCGCAGGCTCAGCGGCCATGGCTCACGGGCCCAGCCGCTCCGCGGCATATGGGATCCTCCCGGACCGGGGCACGAACCCGTATCCCCTGCATCGGCAGGCGGACTCTCAACCACTGCGCCACCAGGGAGGCCCTATGTTTGTTTTTTAAACACAATTTAGTGCAGTATCTTAGAACCGTCTTCTACCCTTCCTCCCAGAGTCCTTGATAGGGACTTAGAATGCTTATTATTTGGGTGAAGAACTAGTGTATTTCTTCATTTATAGATGGGGAAACTGAGTCCTAGAAAGTGATATGCCAGATTTGTACTATTAAGGGACAGTGTCTATTTGGCCAGATTATTGCTCTGCATTTGGATAAGTCCAACAACCTCTGTTCTTCCTCACCACAAACAAGAACTTACTTTTTCCCCACTACTTCCACCAAAAAGTTATAAGTACATTAAAAAAATCATTTTAGAATCAAGGTTCTATTTGTTATTTATCCAAGATCATATTTAAGTTATGTATATTAAAGAATCAAGAACCATGAAAACTTACGGTTCAGGGAGGTTTTCGTGGCACTTGGAAGAGCGGTTCTTTTTATATTCTTTTGTTTATATTTTTATTTCTTTGCCTTTCTCCCCCACCCCCCTTTGTGAGTTCTCTGTCTATATTTTCACTTTTCAATGTGTGTTTTGGCTAAAAGCTTTTGTTGTGAAATAATAATCTAGGTCAGTGGTCTTAATCATTTAAAAATGACTGTTAAAAATAAAAAGGAACAACGTGAAACTAAACTTCTTTAAAAAAAAAAAAAAAGCCCATCATCTGAACATTTTCTGCCTCTCAACTCTTGTGATTCCCTTCCAGCTATACATTTAGATTTTTATACCAGAAGCACAGCGGGGTTTATAATAGTTTTTCACAGAATTGATTTTGCCAGCATGAAATCTGCAGAAATCAATTTGTTATCTTCAGAATTCTGCCTTCCAGCTGTGCTATGGTGAAGACTCCAGGCAATGAGGAGAAACATATTTATTTGGTTTCCTAAATGCTAAGAGGCACTTACCTTCCACACCATACAATTTGGTGTGGTTGGCTGTCCAGCTAGTCTTCTTAGAGGCCAGGGGTGGGTGGGGAAGGAAGGAATTCAGATGAGGATTGAGTTGGGCTAATAACTAGTAGTTTTTTTGGCTTTTTATGCACTATTTGTTAGTCTTCCATAAGCCCCTGATCACCC
The DNA here is from genome assembly GCF_964165515.1 of Mesoplodon bidens. Lineage (NCBI taxonomy): Eukaryota > Metazoa > Chordata > Mammalia > Artiodactyla > Ziphiidae > Mesoplodon > Mesoplodon bidens. Next base: position 47,568,235 of record NC_138179.1, on the reverse strand, counting down.
TTAAAGTAGGGAATGTAAAATATCCTTTCATAATATGAACTTTAATGTCACCATTGACTATAATTGTAGTTATTTTTAGTCTAGATTTCCAAAAGAGGCTACCTTAAGAAGACAGAATAGCCACTCCCCTCAGAGATTTGTACTGGGTCCTGAATTCATTTGGACTTTTAAAGGAGTAATTTATTTTGGAGACGTCTTCTTCTGCCAGCCTGAAAGGAAATCACACCACTTCTAGTTGTATTTTAATGTTTGTTGCTGCAGCTGTCATAAAAGGGAGTGCACTTCTTTTGTGCTCCCTCTCCTTTTTTTTTTTTTTGCGGTACGCGGGCCTCTCACTGTTGTGGCCTCTCCCGTTGCGGAGCACAGGCTCCGGACGCGCAGGCTCAGCGGCCATGGCTCACGGGCCCAGCCGCTCCGCGGCATGTGGGATCCTCCCGGACCGGGGCACGAACCCGCGTCCCCTGCATCGGCAGGAGGACTCTCAACCACTGCGCCACCAGGGAAGCCCTCCCTCTCCTTTTAAAAACTTGTAGAATGACACCTTATATTAGGCACAGCACTGGGAAAGGAGGCTGGGGTGGGTAAAGTAGGAACTAGGGACAATATTCACCTCTCTCCGTAAATAAGAAACGTGTATTTTAAGGCTTTATAATAGGACATTGCTGCCTCCTTAAGTTAGAGTGTCTTTTCATCTACTTTATCCAGATGGGTCTGAGTTGGCTTTTCAACTGTTAAGATTCAGATATTTTTATTTCTAACAGGGTCTTTATTTTGCCTTTTTGTAAATGTCTTAGATTTATACCGTCTTTTTTCTAAGAATTTTTATTTCCCTTTTGTCCCAGGTATTTACCACCAGAGTGTTTTGTGGTTGGGAAAGAACCACCAAAGATCTCAAATAAAGTTGACGTCTGGTCAGTGGGTGTGATCTTCTACCAGTGTCTTTATGGAAGGAAGGTAATGTAGACAGTTGGATGTGGTGTCTTCTGTCTTAGGTGGTGCATGTACACGGTGGCATTGTGTGGATTATTCTCTTGGAGTTAATCATTGGGTTATACAGAATGGAATCCTGAAAGTTGTGGTTTGAAGAAAATACAGACTTTAATTATAAAAGCTTTATGCATAAGCAGAAATTTTCAGTCCCAGGGCACCTAATGAATTCAGCGGGGCTGTTGAAGACATACATTTTTTGCTGTTCTCAGATCCAGTCTATGTTTTGATTCTGATAATTTGTACAGGGAAATATATGAAATAGTTTACTAAAGTATACAGTCTTCCCAGGAGCCATTCTTAAGGGTCCCAAGAATTGAAACTTGAAAAATCTGCAAGGCTTCTTATTGCCAACCACCCCATTAGTTAGAGCTTTTATTAATAAAAGCATGCTTTGTATTTTCTGTACTGGGGAGGTGACGTCAGAAAGTACTCATTGTCTGTTACTTCTGGTAAAGGTGATATATTATTTGTGTAAGTAAAAACGTAGATGGTAAACTACATCTAATGAATTGTCACATTTGTGTTTTCCTTATGAGCATAATATCTTGTATAAATGTATATATTGGGATCCAGTTGTATATTTATATTCTTATTTCTGCTACCGGTGTGTTTTAGCGTTCCCCATTGGGCTGTGGGTTTAAGATTTTTGGGAGTTCTACAACTCCCTTAGACTCCTAATATTTTGATTCAAATCTCCAGACCAAACTCTTAATTCAGATCTCAGCTTCCTCTTTAACTTCTCCTTGGGCTTCGTTTCTTTATTGTACCTATCTAACGTGGGGAAACTATTCAGAACTAATAGGGGTTAATTATTATTTATACTCTGATATTGTGGAAGTGCTGCTGATAATGGTGGTAGAGGTTATCTAGAAAGAATCGTGATCTCAGTAGAAACACTGTAGAGATGACACTAGGTGTGAACTTATTTTTTTTAGGAGTTTATTAGAAGATAGCAATTTGTGGCACAGATGAAGCCACTCACTGAGTAGCCCCGACTCTGTTTTTTTCCCCACTTTGTCGGTACCCCTCTCCTCTTTCACTTCCTTTCCATTTCTTCATCTGTGTCTCGGGTCTGTCAGTGGCACACATATATACTGCTTAAGCCCACAGGTATCACTCAGGGCAAAAGAGGTTGCTGGTTCCTGCTCTGAATCTTCTTTATCTTTGCTGTAAGCAAAGCTTAGCAGAGGTGTTGTGATATAGCAGATGCTGCTTCTGGTCCCAGCTCTGCCTTAACCTAGATGTTGGAATTTGAGCAAGTTACTTAAGCTCTGAGCCTTTCCATCCATTATCTATAAAATGAGAGAATTAGAGGAAATCATCTCCAAAGTTCATTCTAGCAGTTCTTGTTGAGATGTGTCTTCTCCTTTCCTTTCTCTTTGGTTTTGAATTGTATTCTCTCTCTCTCTCTCTCTCTCTCTCTCTCTCTCTCTCTCTCAATTAATTAATTAATTAATTTATAGCTGCATCGGGTCTTCGTTGCCGCGTGTGGGCTTTTCTCTTGTTGTGGCGAGCGGGGGCTACTCTTGGTTGTGGTGTGTGAACTTCTCATTGCGGTGGCTTCTCTTGTTGTGGAGCACAGGCTCTAGGCATGCAGGCTTCAGTAGTTGTGGCACGTGGGTTCAGTAGTTGTGGCTTGCGGGCTCTAGAGCGCGGGCTCAGTAGTTGTGGCGCACAGGCTTAGTTGCTCCGCAGCCTGTGGGATCTTCCCGGACCAGTGCTCAAACCTGTGTCCCCTGCACTGGCAGGTGGATTCCTAACCACTGTGCCACCTGGGAAGTCTGTGTTCTCTCTAATTTTAACCAGAGGCTTACCTTTGTTTGTTTTGTTTTTATATGATAGCCGTTTGGCCATAACCAGTCCCAGCAAGACATTCTACAAGAAAATACTATCCTCAAAGCTACTGAAGTGCAGTTCCCGCCAAAGCCAGTAGTAACACCTGAAGCAAAGGTAAGTTTCGACCCATTGGCCAGCAGAAATGTCTGCTTTGCTTTCTCTATTATTTCTCTGGGTAATTTGTCCAACCCCTACCTTCTTCTCCCCATCTCTTCCCACAACGAACATTTATTGGGTGCCTATTAAGTACTAGACACTGTTCTAGGTAGTGGAAAGGAGCTGTGACTGTGTGACAGTGAACTACACAGACAAGGTCCCTATACTTATGGAGTTTACATTTTACTAGGTGAGACGAACAGTAACTAAAAATGAATACATTTCAGGTGGTGATAAATGTTTTGAAGAAAGCAAATCAGTGGGCTTCCCTGGTGGCACAGTGGCTGAGAGTCCGCCTGCCGATGCCGGGGACACGGGTTTGTGCCCCGGTCTGGGAAGATCCCACATGCCGCAGAGCGGCTGGGCCCATGAGCCATGGCCGCTGAACCTGTGCGTCCGGAGCCTGTGCTCCGCAACGGGAGAGGCCACGACAGTGAGAGGCCTGCGTACCGCAAAAAAAAAAAAAAAAAAAGAAAGCAAATCGGAGTAAGGGAGTAGAGAGGGTGGAACCCCCCCCCCTTTTTTTTTTTTTTGCATTACGTGGGCTTCTCACTGCTGTGGCCTCTCCCGTTGCGGAGCACAGGCTCTGGACGCGCAGGTCCAGCAGCCATGGCTCCCAGGCCTAGCCGCTCCGCGGCATGTGGGATCTTCCCAGACCAGGGCACGAACCCGTGTCCCCTGCATCGGCAGGCGAACTCTCAACCACTGCGCCACCAGGGAAGCCCAGGAACCCCCTTTTTTGATGCCATGGTCGGGGAAGGCCTCAGTGATGAAGTGACTTTTTTGAACAGTCTTGACTGATGTGAAGGTGGGAGCTATGTATAGATTTGGGAGAAGAATATTCTGAGCAGAGAGAAGTGAATAAAGCTCACATGTGAGTGTGAGCTTAGCAGGTCCACAGAGCAGTCCGAGCAGAGGGGAGGGTAGTAGGAGAGGCAGCAGGATAGATTGTAAACTGATGGAAGGCAGTTGAAGGTTTTAATCAGGGCAACTTTGTGATCTGATTGCTGTTTCAAAAGCCTGCCCTGGCAGCTGTGTAGAGGGAAAGTTGAAGGCAAAAGGAGTTTATTTGATTGGTGTCCATCCCAAGAAAACCTTCCAGCTCCAGGTATCTCACTAAGACAGCTTATTTTTTTTTATTATTTTTTTTGTGTGTGGTACACGGGCCTCTCACTGCTGTGGCCTCTCCCGTTGCGGAGCACAGGCTCTGGACGCACAGGGTCAGCGGCCATGGCTCACGGGCCTAGCTGCTCCGCGGCATGTGGGATCTTCCCGGACCGGGGCACGAACCCGTGTCTCCTGCATCAGCAAGCAGACTCTCAACCACTGCGCCACCAGGGAAGCCCAGAAAGCTTAATTTTTAAAGGCCAAGGATCCTTATGTTCATTTCTGTGAATTTGTTATTTTCCAAATGCTCTAATAAAGCAACTATTTGTAGGTGTCTTTGCTTTTGAAAAACCAGGAATTTTATTAATTAAACATGAAAAAAATAGAAAATCAGTAGTTCATTTTATGTTTTAGATATATTAAAATAGACTTTACTTTTCAGAGCAGTTTTAGATTCACAGCAAAACTGAGTGGAAAATAAAGCAATGCCATATACTCCCTGCTGACGCAGCCACCCCATCCGCGGATGCACAGCCTTCCCCCTGTCAGCATCCTGCACCAGAGTGGTACATCTGCTATGATCAATGGACCTACATCCAGGCATCGTTACCACCCGAATGTAAAGGATGGACTTTGGATGATAATATTTTAGATTTTTAAAAATTGATTCAATTTAAAATAATTATATTGTATGGCTGTGATTAAATAGAACTGTCTGGTTAAGAAATAGGAGAAGACAGATAATCTATGTAAGGGCCTTTGTGTTTAAAATTGTAGAAACTGAGGCTACACAGCTCTTCGTACCTAGCACAAAGGAAACCTCCATGTTGGTAGTGAATTAGGATTCCGAATCAGTAAGTTTTTATGTCTGCAGTACTCTTGAGGAGACAAGTCCTGTTCAGGTTTTCCTTTACTACTTAGATGTAGTAGTGCCTGATCATTTGCCTGCTGATCTTTCAGGGAAAAATGAGATACACTGAGAAAGCATTTACCCATCTGTGCTACACCGTAGCGTTAGTCAGTATTGGTCTACTCACGGTGCACATGGTGATAGTTTGTCAGTACAATTTCCACTTCCTCAGGAAGTTCACACGAGACCGTGGTTTGTAGATGCAGAACTATGAAGTTAGACTGTGCCCATGCACATCAGCCAAGGCAGAGAGGGGGAGTTTTGCATTGGTCTTTGTGCTTTGGGGACAGAGATCTTTAGAGGTCATGCCCTGTGCCCCCTCAGGAATGGCTCAGGCACCTTCGCTGGGGAAGGAGCCAGCGGCCACAGAGAGATGCTGCTTCTGGCACGTCTCTCCTGGGTCTGCCTAGTGGTTTCCGGGCAAGGCCCTAAAGCCCCTTCTCTTTAGGAGACGTTTGTTCTGGGCCCTGGCAGCTGCTACAGAACCTCCTGGGTTCCCTCTTGGGGTGCCAGGATTATCTGCTTCAGGCTTCTTCAAGAAACTTTCCTTTCAGGCGTTTATTCGACGATGCTTGGCCTACCGAAAGGAGGACCGCATCGACGTCCAGCAGTTGGCCTGTGACCCCTACTTGCTTCCTCACATCCGAAAGTCGGTCTCCACAAGTAGCCCTGCTGGAGCTGCTATTGCATCAACCTCTGGGGCGTCCAATAACAGTTCTTCGAATTGAGACCCACTCCTAGCCACAAACTGTTCAACACACACAGAGTGGACTAATGGCATTCAGCAGCGGGTTTGGAACATAGCGAATCCAAATGGATCTCATGAAACCTGTACCAGGTGCTTTTATTTTCTTGCTTTTTTCCCATCCATAGAGCATGACAGCATCGATTCTCATTGAGGAGAAACCTTGGGCAGCTCTGGCCAGGCCTCGTAGGAAAAGGCCCCGCCCAGGGTTCCGGCGTCAACGGCCACTGCGTGTGGCTGCTCTGAGTGAGGAAAAAATTTAAAAGAAAAACTGGTTCCATGTACTGTGAACTTGAAAACATGCAGACTCAGGGGGGGTCCCTGATGCAGTGCTTCAGATGAAGAATGTGGACTTGAAAATACAAGACTGGGCTAGTCCAGTGTCTATATTTAAACTTGTTCTTTTCTTTTAATAAAGTTTAGGTAACATCTCCTGAAAAGCTTGTAGCACAAAGGCTCGGCTGGGGATGGTGTTTGACTTCGGAGGAAAAAAGTTGCTATTGCCCGTTAAAGGCACTAGAGTTAGTGTTTTATCCCTAAATAATTTCAGTTTTTAAAAACATGCAGCTTCCCTCCCCTCTTTTTTATTTTTGAAAGAATACATTTGGTCATAAAGTGAAACCCGTATTAGCAAGTACGTGGCAATGTTCATTCCAGTCAGATGCAGCTTTCTCCTCCGTCTGGTCTCCTGTTTGCAATTGCTTCCCTCATCTCAGTAGGGAAAAAAAATGAGTGGGAGTACTGAGATGTGTGGGTTTTTGCCATTGGACAAAGAATGAGGTTAGAACTCTGCAGCTTGGAGTCTCTCTAGGTTTTCAACTATTTCTTCACAATTTGAACACTTGACGGTTGTCCCTTTTAATTTATTTGAAGTGCTATTTTTTTAAATAAAGGTTCATCTGTCCATGCAGTCCTCTTGGATTCTCTGAATGTAGTAACTATTGAAACTGTTCCAAAGGTAGGCAAAAAATGGGCTGGGGAGCCCCATGCTCCAGGGATCAGGAGTCCTACCCACAGTCTCGTGTGTGCTTGCTAAATGGTGTACATTTCTTGTTAACCGTGATATTAAAACTTGATCAGCACATAAGCTTTCCTCTGTTAGATCTTTTGGCAGGAAACAACCTCCAAACCCCTAAATTTTGTGGGTGTGTGCTGGTGTGTGTGTCTGTGTGTGCATGTGCACACACACACTTTGTCTAACTCACTTTAATAGATTCATTGAGTGAACTTAAAAAATAATCTCAAAGGAAATAGGTATTTCAAATATGAACATTCTCTTGGAACTAATTTTTCTTAAATTTGGTTGTTTCTGAGATGTATGATCAACTGAAGATGGAGCTGAAATGGGAGCTGCATGGCCCCACCGTGCCCTTGGAACAGCAGCGCACTCGACAGTGCAGGGGGAAGGAGGCCAGAGTGTGAACATGTGGCAGCCAGCTTGGAATGTTACTGACATATGTGGCAAAAGGGCTCAGCCAGAAACATTTAAAGATGCAGCATTCAGGCATCTGAGTTCCCTAGGCAGGGGGGAGGGCAGTCAGGAAGGGTAGAGAGCTCTCAAATGACTCATGACTAGTATTTCTTTTACATGTGAAAAATGCCAGTAGTGACACATTTTCTAGGACCTTTGTTTGTTTTGTGGACCTGCCCCACTCTCCCCAGTGTCAGGAGATCTTAAGGGAAGATGGAGCGTTCCAAATTGGAGAGAGGTTTGTGGATGTATTGTCGTGTGGAACTCTGAAGGGAAGGAAGTCAGCTAAACCATTACTTTCAAGCTGCTAAGCAGAACACCCATGGGGTCTCAAAGGTTGAGCACAACACCGAAAGGATGGTGTCTGTATACGTGAAGAGATGGATGAAGTTGAGACCATGTTTAAACTTACTCAAGATACTTAAGTTCTGCTCCTCTTTTCTTCCCTCTCATTCAATGATCTTGAAGTGTTTGTTTAATTTTTAACTTTCTTTTAAGGATGAAGGAATGCTGCATCTTTAAGACTTCCCTCTAACTTCCTGCCTCCTTTCCCCCAAGTTCTTATGAGTGAAGCTGTAGGACTTTATTTGGTGATCTACCTTTTCTACCCTCATTTTGAAGAAGGGATGCCCTCTCTTCTTGCTTTTATTGGGTCTAGGGCTGATTGGGCTTGGTTGAGTCTGGCCAAGGCCTCTTTCCACTGCATGGATAAGCCCCAGGGAACATGCAGAATGTTGACCTTTTCTAGACTTGTAAGTAACCAGTGAAATCACTAAGTGGAGTTCTTCCATGACATATTTTGTTAATATGGGTTTCACTTTTTCCAAGGATAATCCCTCATTGCCACAATGTTGACTTACTTTAAACAATGACAGAAAAATGTGTACTAATTTGTAATTAAATCCAGCCAGACTGTTTTGGCTTTTCCCAATTTGGGGGGGTGGGGAAAATATTAAAATAAGTTTTAAGAAGTGAATTTCCCAGCCTCTTGATTTTTACTCTAGTTCTCCAGCTTCAAACGGGGCCCTTACCACCTAGAGTATAGCTAGAGGAATCCTGGCAGCTGGCAGAGTCCCAGTGGACGTTGCAGGCATGATGGGAATGTGTGGACTCATGCAACGTCTTTTCTACCCCTGATGTGCCAACAGCTAGGCTTGTGGGTGGGGACACAGCAGTGAACAGAGTGGGGAAGGCCCAGCCATGAGCATGAGCTCACCATTCAGGGGTAAAGGCACTGGGCTCCAGGAAGGGGTGGAATACAGGGGTCGAGGAGAAGGGCTTGGGCTCTGAATCTTCCATCACGACATGGGCAGCTGTAAATAGAGAATCGCCAGTCAGAGCCGTACGCACCCCACTCTGTGGCTGACCTGGACACATCTGCTGTCCTTTTTAGAGGGTTTGTTTCTTGTCTGCTTTCTAGTCCAGGAAGGACAGGGTTTCCTCCAGCTGAGAAGATTAGCAGTCAAGGAGCTCTGTGTTTCTTAATTTAGAAAATAACTCTCCTTAAACATAGTTATCTCCTCGAATCCTAGAGCTAGAAGCAAGCTTTGGGTCCAGCTCCTTGCTCCTAAGAAGGCGAAGTTTACAAGTAACTCGACCCACCTTTGGCAATCTTTTGCTTTCTGAGAATCTTTTTCTTCTCTCCATTACTCATCATTCCAATCACTCAAGCCCTCTTCGTCTGTAATTAAAATCCGCGTGGGGTTAAGTGGGAGAGAGACATATGGTGCACAAACTAGCTGTTCTGTTTTAGTTTCTTAAGGCAGAATCACCTAGAGGTTAAGAGGCTGGGCTTTAGAATTAGGTCTGGTTCAAATCCCCCCTCTGCAAGCTTCAGGAATATCTCTTTGCATGGTTATAGTGAGGAGTAGGAATAAGGTATTTAAAGTACCTGGCACATAAGAGGGAAATCAAAAAATGTGGTTTGAAAAAGATCACAAGATTTAGTGAGACTCCCAAGTTTGCTGGTTGAGGTTCAGAGCCTTTCTACTCTCCAGGTTGTCAGGAGATTTTGTCTGGAGTAATGATGTAGACCCTTCAGCAGCCTTCCTCTCTTGCTTGAGATTCAGTATCAACCTCTGTCCTACAAGGTCAGCAGCCTTCTCTTACCCTGCATCCAAGACTGCTTCTGGCTGAGTGTGGGAGGAGGCGTTTTATAGGCCAGTGTGGCCACCAGTCCAGCAGCATCAGCATCACCTGGGAACCTGTTAAGAATGTATGTTCTCAGCTGCCCCCCTCCCATTATCTGTCTCCCAGATGGCATAAGCCCTGAAGGTCACAAGCCCTACTGACCTTATCATCCACCCCAGCAAGGGGGCAGCTGGAGGGTGGCTCTCAGGACTTGTCTAAACTCACCCAGCTGGAAGACGGAGATGGCTTTGTTTTATTTTTTGTGTTGGGGTTAAAAATCTGCTTTAAGCTCTGGGCTGTCCTAGGACCAGATGTCATTTCTATGCCCTTTTGTACCCTTACACTGGTGCCTTGGTACCTAACAATATACTCAAGAATCATTCACTCCTTCAGGCAAAGCTTCTTACCTTTGGCCTTCTCTTAAAATATATGTAACAACTCATCAGTTCCTTCTTGTGAATTCATTTATCACATTTTTCTTTTATCTGAGGGGTCCAGGGCTGCCGGAGGACTGAGACCTGGGTCTGCTTATGAATCCAGCCTGGTAATCTGGATCCGGGCTGAGGAGATCCTGGGGCTGAGCTGCAGCTCCTTGGAAGGGCTCTGGGGAGGAGAGAGTTGCAGAGAGATCGTGGGGAGAGGAGGTGGGACTCCGGCTGATGCCAAGCTCTGTGGGTGGGTTGGGGGAACCTGCCAGAGGCTAGGAAAACAGGCAGGCCCGGGAGCAGGTCTGGGACATGGTAGGGGCAAGGAATAAAGAGCTCTATTGTGCAGGGGAAGCTCGCAGGGCCTGAGACAGGCTGGCCGGCGGAGGGGGCGTGTGTGGTGCTGGGCAAGAGACCCCGTGGTGTGCAGGGGTCAGAGAGCAGCGGGCCACCGGTCAGGCCTGGGTGTGGCGGTAAGTGCCCGGCCAGAGAACTGTGGTAACCTCAACCTCCTTGGCCTCCAGGCACAGCCTGCCACTGTGGTGGCCTCCTGTGCTGTCCCAGCCTTTGCACCCCCAAGGCAGCTTGGGGGAGGAGCTGCAGAGGGCGGTATCAGCAAACAGAAGGGGCTCTCGCACTGCTACTTTGCAGAGAAGTTCCTCAGCTGTGTTGCTTCATAGAAGCATCTCGCTGATTTTATATATGAGGAAACCAAAGCCCAGATTGATTTGGTGACTGGTAGTACGTAGGTAGAGCAGGATCGAAGGGGAGGGACTGCAGGCTTGAACATGTTGTGAGGTGGATTCTCTGAGTGCCATCTTCGGGCAGAGAGCATTGGAGCTAAAGGCTGTACCTTGGCGCCCAGCCGGAAGCATATCTTTCTCTAATCTTGGGTTCCACTGCCCCGGGGCTCCCTTCACTGAGTACCCCTCTCCCTCAGGGCTGGCCCTTAGAAATCTACTTGGAGACCCAGCTGGCTTGGGCAGCAGCCCTGCCTCTGCTGTCCTGATCTAGAAGTGAAGTTAGGTGGGAAGAAGGGGCCATGGTTTCCCAGAACATTCCCGCCTCATGTTCCCTAAGCCCTCTTATCGTGTCATCTTGCTTTGTAGATGAGGAAGTGAAAAATCCTGTAACTCCCTGTCCCTGTGTCCTAACTGACAAGTGGGAATCAGACCCTTTGCCTTGACTGCTCATGGTCGCTGTAAGTCTTGAAGGGGATGAGAGATGTAAAGATGTTTTCAGCAACTGAAAAAGTAAAAAGCAGAGGGTGTTGCTAGATGCCTCCTCTGCGTCACAGGGGCCCTTGGAGAGGTGTCTGCAAGACACAGAGGGCCTCCAGTGCAGGTGGGCCCTGGCCTGTTTCTAGAAGGAAGACTGTCCTAGAGTCAGACTCAGCCCTGTGCCCTAAGAGAAGGGCATGCAAATTAATTTCAGGAGCCGTTGCTTCTTCGCATCTACAGACTCCCAGAACCCTACCCACAACCTTAATGCTAACCCTGCTCCTCGGCCCAGACAAAACTGGACCTGGTTTTGGTATCTGATAAAACAAGACAACAGGAGAGCTCCTAGTGAAGACTGCATACTCTGCGACCCTGGGCCAGGCACTCACACACTCTGAGCTACAGTTGTCACAGCTCTAAACTTCATGCATCCACTCAAAACACTTCTCTGTAGAGCTTTCTGTTTCTAATACGTTGGGCTAGGCTGTGTGGGATGTAAAAAGGTACATCAGACTTGGCTCCTGTGTTATCATTTAGTTAGTAGCTACATGTAATAAATGTAAGCTTGGAGCTGATGAATTCCCTAAGAGTGAGATGAGGTTCCTGGGGATTCGGGAGATGGCGTTGAACTGGGCTTTGAAAGATGGGCAGAATGAAAGAGAGTGAGGAAAGGCAGTGTTTGCCGCAAAGGGTCCTTCACCCATTCTGTGCTCTTGCCGTGAAGTGTCTGTCATGCCTAGATCTCTCCCTGCTCTCTCACGCCTCCAGGACTTGGTCATCTGAGCATCTTTGAAAACTCAGCTCAAGCGTCCCCTGCAGCCTTCCTTTCTCTGGGCTCTCACAACACCTTGAACACCTCTCCCTTACTTCTCTCCTTGTCGTATGTCTGTGTGTGTGTGTGTGTGTGTGTGTGTGTGAACCCAGGGCGTGGCTAAAGGAATGTCGGGTCGTTGGCCTGCTGAAGCACAGTTCCTGGAAGGGGAAGTTGGGCTGGACAGGTGGGGGTGAGAGACCTTCGATGAGAGACCGAGGAGGAGGTCGGGGCAGTGTGTTGGATGCAGGTCTTTGGTCAGGGAGTGAGCAGATCGGAACTGGGCAGGGACAGCCAGGGAGACTGTGTAGCTGGTTCCAGGTCTTCAGCAGCAGTATTTTTCAAATTTCTTTGATGGCAAGCCGCAAAAAGAAACCCTTAACGTCTCAACCCAATGCACACTTCACAGACTAGAATTTAGCTCATGTGCAATGCACTGATACTTACTGTTTTACTTCCTCTTAAAAATGCTGGTCACCAGCCACTGGTGCCCCAGTCTGTGCTTGCTGCTGCTTCGCTGGGGGCTGTGGAAGGGTCTGGCCGGTCTCTTGCAGCTGGAGTGCGGGTGCCGGGCCAGCTGGTTGCAGCCACCTGCATGCGGGGCTCTGTTCCGCCAGGGGAGGCTCTGCCTTCGGTCAGGATCTGGGAGGGCCACACAAAACTGTGGGCAGGAACTGGGCCCAGCCCTGCATTCGGAGGGTCAAGTATGGAGACTGGAGAAAACCTCATCCTGCCTGTCCGTCCTGAGTTGGGAATTGGGAATCAGGACCTCCCTCTTGAAGCCTCAGGTGACCTCTTGAAGAGAGGGATGCAGAAGCTGCTGGCCCAGCCAGAGCTGTGGGGCCGAGCAGGCCTCGACTCCTGGCTCGCCCTGTCCTCAGTGCACGGAGACAGGCTAAGAGGACCTGCACCTCCAGGTCGGGAGAGGGCCCCGTAGAGCAGACAGGGTGATGCGACACCCCTCTCTGCCTGCTCTGGCACCAGCTGGGTAGGGCAGTTGAGGAAGGTTTTGGGAACTGCATCCTTCAGCTCAGCTCTGTCGCCCCCTCTCGTTTGGGGCGGTGCCTCAGGCCAACCTCTACCCTTCTCTCAGCCTCCATTGGCCAGCTTGTTTCTGACCTGCTGAAGCCTCCTGAGTAGACACAGGAGCCAGTGAGGATCCTGGAGGCATTGGATTTGTGAGCCCCCCGGCTCTGAGCTTGCTCTGGGGCCCTGCTGTTAGCTGTGGGCATCACTGTAGTGACTCCTCCAACTGGGAGGCACATCCAAACTAGATGCATGGCGAGGAGGCCTGCATGTCCTGCTTCCTGGAAGGAGTCATGAGGTAATTATCTCCTGTTCCTTGGGGAAGAAGAAGCTGGGGTTTGGAGTCCCTTCAAAGGAAGTTTTCTAATCCAGGCCTCGGGCTCGAAGTGAGTGGATACAAACTTCAGTGGCCCTTTTGGGAGTGGAGAGCCCTGTTCAGTGTCCTCCAATAAGAGGGAGTAAAGGAAAGAACCTAGGGAAAGTGGGCAGACTTGTTTTTAGGTTATATTTGTGGCCATGATGGGGTAGACCAGGAGAAGACAGACAGCCATAAAATTCCCCAGTAATGTGGTTGTTGGAGAAATTTTTTTTCTTTTTTAAATTTATTTTTGGCTGTGTTGGGTCTTTGTTGCTGCGCGCGGGCTTTCTGTAATTGTGGTGAGCGGGGGCTACTCTTCATTTTGGTGCGCGGGCTTCTCATTGTGGTGGTTTCTCTTGTTGCAGAGCATGCGCTGTAGGCGCACGGGCTCAGTAGTTGTGGCGCACGGGCTTAGTTGCTCTGCAGCACGTGGGATCTTCCCGGACCAGGGCTTGAACCCGTGTCCCCTGCATTGGCAGGCAGATTCTTAACCACTGTGCCACCAGGGAAGTCCTGGGAGAAATAATGTTTCTTTTAGGTTAACTGTCCCAAGATCACACAGCTGGAAGAGGTGGAGCCAAACCTTGAAACTTGGGTGTGTCTGAACCCCAAGCCTGCCTTCTTCCTTCTGTCTCAGGTCCTCAGTGCTGCGGACAAGGGGGGACTCAAAGGGCAGATTGCCTGAGTGGAGAGCCAAGGGTTTGAGGTGCAGGAGCCCAGGGAGAAGGTGGAAGGGTTGGGATCTTCCCAGACCAGCGCCAGGCTTGGCCAGACTTTTCCCCTGGCTTGGAAAGGTGCAGGGTGGGGAAAATTTTAGATGCTCCTTGGGGTTCATACCCCCTTAGTCTAATTGCCTCAGGTTAGGACTGAGGCAATTATCTTTGTTTTTCTTTTCTTTTTTCTTTTCTTTTCTTCTCTTCCCTTTTTCTTTCATCAGATTTTGCCACCTAATTAGCCAGAGCCTTTAGTTGATCAAACTCTTTTTAAAAAATATTTATTTGGCTGCGTCGGGTCTTAGTTGCAGCACACAGGCTTCTCTCTAGTTGTGGCACGTGGGCTTCAGAGCGTGTGGGCTCAGTAGTTGGGACGTGCAGGCTTAGTTGCCCGGTGGCATGTGGGATCTTAGTTCCCCGACCAGGTATCGAACCTGCATCCCCTGCATTGGAAGGTGTATTCTTAACCACCGGACCACCAGGGAAGTCCCTCTTCCCTTTATTTATGTTCTCCTATTCTACTTGGCCATCCAGTTGCGTTCTTCCTGCCTTGTGTTCCTCTCTCCTAAGCTTTTGTTGTAGGCCCGGCTGCCAGGAGTGTCCACGGGCTCTGCTCTCCTGGGCACCCTCTGGCCTGAGAGGCTGCTGAGGTCCAGAACCAGGGAAGAAGAGACTAATGCAAGAGGAGCCCTAAGCACAGTGAGTAATGATCCCAAAACTTGTACTTCAAAGGGCTCCTGAGACTCAGAAGGGAAGTGACTTGCCCGGAGGGCACCTGGATAGTGGGTGGCTGAGCTGGAATTCCAGCTCAACTCCGACCCCCAGGCCTGGCCTCGTCCCACTACTTCTGGACATGTTTTTATTAGCCAGCAGAAGTGGGCAGAGAGCCCACTTCTTAGTGGTTTCGTTTACACTTCGGAACACCATTTTTACGTACAGTTAAACATGGAGATGTTCAGAGCAGGTGGGGAGGTTGTCTTGTTCTCTCAGGCAAAGGAAAACATCGTGTTGCAATCCTGATCAAACTGACCTGTGCAGCTCTCGTGGCCGGTGGGGTGGGGTCGAAAGGTAGGCAGGGTGCAGGGTAGGGAGTAAGGGAGATAACCCTGATGTCCAAACAGCAGAGGAAGATGGGAAGCAGGGAGGGTACGACGTTTCCTGAATGTCTTTATCTAGGGGCCGTGCCCTCCCTTTGCACAAAATATTTCATTCTCAGGACAAGATAGGAATTGTTACCCCATTTACAAATATGAATTGTGACCTCAATGAGAGCTTCAGTAACTCACTGCATGTCACAAAGCAAGTAACTGGGAAAGTCAGGATTCTAACTCAGGTCTCTCTGACTCCAAAGTCTGTGCTCCTTCCTCTAAACTGGTTCTGATGAAATCAGCAGACCCACAGTGCCTTTGCTGCTGAGAGCCATTTCTCAGTATCGATTCCATTATAGTGAATATCATCTTGGCAAAAATCCCCTGGACTGGCTAAGTCCCCAGCATCTAGCCTGATGCCTGGGACACAGTAGGCCCTCAATAAACGGCTGTTTGAGCGTCAACAGGAACGGTGAGGAGGCAGTAGGCACAGGGGACACTGGCCCTTCTTTGGAAGTAGATGAGGTTCTGGGTGCTGATGAGGGGGTCCCTCTGAAAGCCCCAACCTCCTCACAACACCCAACACTCCTGCAGACTGTGACCACCTTCCACTGACAACTGATCCTGCACAAAATCTTTAAGCGGTGGGGGACTGGACTGGACTCTCCACAGGGAGAACTGCCCAGACGTCGCTGGCTCTCTGCCCTGCAAGCTCAAGATCTAAGACAGATGGTGGCCACGGATGTGGGCCCAGACAATCAGCAGAATACAATGCGTAACCCTGGCACGCTGCAGCAGGAAGCCTCACCCTCGGCAGAGACTAGAACAGGGCCTCAGAGACGAACAGACATCTGCCTCTGCTGGTAGCGCAACATACTTCCGTGCTCCTCAGCCCTCTCGTGGCAGTCTTCTCCGGCTGGAATATGGCAAAAATTGTGTCATTTTCCCCACTAAACAAAACTCTTCTAGGACTGCGACTCTGCTTGTCATTGTTCCCCAGCAGCTAGCCCAGGGCTAGCCACCAGTGCTTGTTGAATGGGTGAACGAAGAAATGAGAGCATCTCTTGTGTACTGGGCGCTTAGGGCACCGTGCTGGCAAGTGGTGGACTTTCTGGACCCACGTGATTCACTGGTGATGTCAGGTAGTCAGCTTCTGTCCTCCTGGTGGGAGGAATGCCCAGACCTACTTGGGCTGGTGGGGAAGAGAGATCCAACCCTGTTCCAGAATCTGGAGGGCTCCTTGGGAGCCCTGCCTGAGTTCCCTTCCAGCGGTAAGGGGACTCCTTGGTGAGAACTGTGGCCAGCACATCCAGAGATAAGCAAGCAGACAGAAGCCTGTAAGATGACTTAGAGAAGAAGCTTCCTGTGTTTTGGCTGCTCAGACAGGAATAAAGAGAGGGCAGCTTAGCTGAAGCTGGCAAATCCTGAACCCCCTTGTGAATAATGTGAGAAAGGGGGCACCAAGAGGGTGATCTTGGAGGCAGCCCCAGCGTGGTCAATAACCCGCAGAGCGCTGGGATCCCAGGACATGCCACATCAAGATGTGTGCTAAAGGGCAGTGAAGGCAGTCACCAGAAGGGACTTAGGTCTGTCAGACCTGCCCAAGCTAGCTGTGGAGTGCCAAGGGCTTTGCTGGCCTGACTGCTAACCATTTTTTAGGGCCAGAGTGTGGATAGTAGGGACCTTCCCAGGGGACTCTAGGGGATTTTAGTGGGCGCTCACTTTGGGGTCCTGCAGCCTCTAGGTTGATATTTGCGAAGAATCTCAGCCCAGCAGGGATGGAAAGAGCTAGTGAGCATATTTGGCCCCATACCCTCATTGCAGCAATGGGGGAAGGTTTACCCAAGGCAAGGGTAGTAAAAAGAAAAAACATTGAATTTGTTATTTCCAAAAATAGCACTGAGGTGGACAGTACAGGAAACAATAAAATTTATATTAGAGTTTCATAGTGTTTTTATTTGATTACTCGTGGTGGGAGAATGTGAATCTTCTTCGCATTAGGGTCTCTAAATGTCTCAGGCCGGCTCTGAGCCCAGACATCCCAAGGAACTTTTTCAAGGTCGCTCAGGGAATCAGAGGTGGGGCTGGACTCTTAACGTCCTCTCAGTTCAGTGCTCTGCGCTGCAGTGACCTGTTGCATAATACGAAATAACTGTGGCTTGTCTTCTCTTTTATGAAATTTCCATTTGGTCCTTTGCGACCCGTCAACAGTCCGGTTGCTGGTGAGAGTGATGATGTCTGTCTTCCGGGACGTCCGGTGGACGGATTTTACCTGGGTTTCTGGATACAGCCCCATCTAGCAAAAGCACTAACACCGCTTTGCGCCAGAGACGCAGACAAGGGGGACGCGCAAATGCTAAAACAACACTTGCAAGTGTTTGCCCTCCCGCACAGGGCACAGGGACCCTGCCTCCCCCTCCCCCAATCTTTGCCTGGGTGGCCGAGCCCTGGGCTCCGCCCCTTCCCCATCAGACCGGGGGAGGGGTCCTCCTAGGCGCGGAGGTAGCGGACGCTTGGCGGCTGGAGACGTGGGCAGAAAGAGGCGGGACAGAGGGGGTGCCAGGGGCCGGGGTCTGGCCGCCTGGGTCAGCCGCGCGCCGCCGCCCCGCCCAGTCGGGCGGTGCAGCCCACGTCCCGCCACGCGGTGAAGTTTGCGGAAAGTTTTGCAGTTGCTTCCCCGCCCGCGCCAGCCGGGGAGTTGTGACGCAGCGTCTGGGGCTCCAGGCCCGGACAGAGAAGAGAGGGAAGGCGAGGCGGGGAGACAGGGAAGCGGAGAGCGAGAGAAAGAGTGCACGCCGGGGTCCTCCTCGACCCCGCAGATCCTTCTCTCCCGCCTCCCCTTCCTCTCCCTCTCGGCGCTCTCTCTCGGGACCCGGCCCCGGCCCCGGCCCCGGCCCCGGCCCCGGCCCCGGCCCCACGCCCCCCCGCTCCTCCTCCCCTTCCCCTCCCACGCTGCCCGCTTCCCTTCCCCTCTGCCCCTCAAGCCCTCCTCCAGGGTTCTGCGCTCCTCCCTCCGCCCTCCCTCCGCCCGGCCTGCCTCCTTCCCTCCTCCTCCCCTCCTCGCCCCGGGAGGCATCACTTCTTCCCGACCCGGAGGAAGACGCGAGCCCCTCGCGGGCGGTCACCACAGCCCAGCGCCGGGGCCGCCACTGCGCGCCGCGCCCGTGCGCCCTCGGTCCCTGCGTCCCCTAGCGCCACGCCGCGGGCATGGGGCCCGGCCGGCCGGCCCCCGCGCCCTGGCCTCGTCACCTGCTGCGCTGCGCCCTGCTCCTCGGGGGTCTGCACCTCGGCCGCCCCGGGGCCGCCGCCGCTGCCCTCTCGGGTAAGGCGCTGCCAACTTGGCCAACTTCGGGGGCGGGCGGGGGGAGCGCCGGGGAGCGCCGGGGAGCGGGCCTCTCCCAACTTTTCCCTCCTTTTTTTCTTTTTTTCCCCAGAAGTGTGTGTGTGTGTGCGTGTGTGTGCGTGTGTGCGTGTGTGACTGGGTTTTTAAAAATCGCCTCCGCTTTTCTGAAAGCGGGGGAGAAGGGAGGAGGAGCGCGCCTGGAGGTGGGGGGAGGATCTGAGTGGAACCAGATGTGGCGGGCGGCGGGGGAGGGGAGCCCGGGGGTCTCGAGCCGCCTCGGAGGAAGAGGGCGGGCTCCGGGAGGACCCCCGCGCCCGCCCTCTGGGACCACCCGGCGCCGGCCCTACCCTGGGCCCGGGGACAGGCAGGGCGCGTCCGACGAAACCAGAGGAGGCTCCAGGCCGGGCTCCTTGCTTTGCTCCAGGACCGATGATTACTGTTGTTTTGAATTATTCGTAAGGGCTTGTTTGCCTTTACCGGCACCTCGGGGATGTTTGTATTTTCTTTTACACACTTGGTCTTCAAGGACAGCCTGTGGCATGCGGCATCCGCACCAGTTGAATGCAGCTCTGTGGGGCAGTTTTGTGCCATCAGGAGGATGCAGCGACAGGCTGGGCACGGTGTGCGTGTGCGTGTGTGTATGTGTGTGTGTGTGTGTGTGGTGTAGTGTTGTGTGGGCGGCTCTGGCCAAGCTGGCACCCCTCCAGAAGGGACAGATCTTGGGCGGCAAAAAAGCTGCTAAAGATGCAAAAACCCACAAAACAAAAACCCGAAGCTGTGCGTTCTTTCTGCTGGTCTTTCAAAGGATGACAGTGAAGTGTGGGGACAGACAGACTCCTCACCAGGAATCCCAGAGGGAAAGGGAAAGATCTACTTCCTGGGGGGCTTGCAGGAGTCAGAGCTGGAACTGCCAGGGGGTGTGGTTATTACAGCCCCGTTGCTGGGCCTGTGAAGCTTGGGTTGCTGGGCCTGTGAAGCTTGGTCTTGCTTTACGTTTCATTTGGGGAGGGGGCTGAGTGAAAGGGGACAGTCAGTGCAGCGTGTGCACTTTTGTGCCAAGTCCAGACAGCCGCCTGGAGGATCTGGGGCCTCTAGCCACAGCCAGTGCTTGCTGGGTTGGCCTGCCCCACTGATGGCGTGACGTAGGCGACCAAGACACGTATCTGCTCGGATTGTGCCCGATTGTGCCGATGGGAGAGGTGGGGGCCAGGTGATGCATATTCACACCGGGCAGAGCCCCTCTGCTGAATTCCAGACCCACCCGGAACTGAATGTCAGGCAAAGACAAACCAGGAAGTACATCCCTATCCACTGCAGGTCCAGGCACCCAGGCTGTTCCCCTGCCTCCCTGCATCTCACTCCTCTGTGAAGGCAGGCTGGGTGGGAGGGGTGGAGGAGCATGGCCATTCCAAGAGCCCCAGAGCACATTGTAAAGCCAGGCCCTGGGAGAGTTGTGGCCAGAGTGCTGACTCGGCCTTTTCCCCTATGGAGCCTTTGACAGAGGGAGCTGGAGATGTCTGGTGAGAGGCCAGGTCAGGGAGGATGCCTGGAGTGGCCCTCTGCCTCGGGTCTCCTCCAGGCCCCCCTTGCCCTTCCTCAGGCTGTGTCCCTGGGCTTGTATCCCCTATAGCCTCCGAGAGGCCAGTCCCCAGGGCAATGCATTGATCACCCCAGAGAAGCTTAAGTGTGGGCAGGCGTGGATGGAAGGGAGCTGGAGGTGAGGGCGGGGGTGGGGTGGGTATAGCCTGGACTGCAGAGCAGCAGCTGAGCAAGAGGATGTTGACACTGTTGCAGGTACTGTCCCTGCGCTGTTCCCTCTGCCCAGAATACTCCTCTTCTAGCCGAATTCTTTCCTCATCCCCCTGTACCTGACGAATTAGGTGGTCACTGGGAAGAATTTATCAGCACCAGGCTCCAGATGGCCCCAGGAAATGCTCGTGGGAGGTAGGATTCGGCATGGCAGGCCAGTGCCGCTGGGGTGAAACTTACCCTGGGGGTGACGTGCACGTGGTGGCTTCCTGACCACCAGTAGGGGAGAGGATGGGGCACCGCAGAGCCCCTTGGGGGCGCCAGGACAGCAGTGCCTTCTTGATGTGGAATGGCAGAATCCATCTTTTGTCCACCCGCCGTGGAGTACCCAGAGGGGTGCCCTGCAAAGCTTGTGGCTGGAAGACCTCTTTGTTAATTACAGTATTGATGCATTTTTGTATCCTTCACTGCTCCATGCTGAGCCAACTACTTGGGGACGAGGGAACATACAGGGGAGGTGTAAGTTTCGTCCTTAGAGAAGCAAAAGAAACTGTGTGGGGCAAAGGGTCACCAAGGCCTTCGGGAGGGAGGCTGGGAGGGACCAGGCTTTGCAGACGCCGGGAGGGGAGCAGAGAGGGCGAGACCGGCAAGGCGGCCTGGGCTGTGCTGGGGATTCTGTGGAAGCTTGCTGGGCTGAGGTGGAGAGTTCCTGAGTGGGGTGGGGGAGAAGCTAGAGCGAAGAGGAAACTGGCCAGCTTTCCGGGAGGCCAAGGTTGGGGAGCAACTTGCTGGCTGGTGGTGGGGAGCCCTGGAGAACCCCTGGGAGCTTCTGACCAGAGGAATGAGGTGCAGGTTGGAAAGAGGGTTGCTGGGAGCCCCAGGCATCAGATATCCAGGTCCAGGAGTGAGGAGACCTTGGGAGATGTTGCTGTGGGGACAGACCCTGCTGTCTAAAGGACAGAGAGGGAGGCACCCCTTTGGAAAGGCAGCAGGTACTTGCTGCTGCTGCCAGAGTCAGCCGGACAGATGGCCTGCACTTCTGGCCTAGGTCCTGGTGAGTCATGGAGTCCAGAGCTTTCTTACTGCCCCTCCACCCAGTCTTACTTTCTCCAACCGCTTGCCTTCTGTGAGCTGCCAGGGCTGAGATAGTGCCCAGCTGAGCTGCGGTTAGTGCTGAGATCCAGCCCTCTGCTGGGTTGACCTGGACAAGGTGAGGGTGCAGGCAGGGGAGGAGGAGGCCAGGGTCTTGGTCCCCGTTGTTCACAATAGGGAAATCTCATCAGTTTCCTGATGCCTGCAGGGTATGGTTGATTTGGGCCGGTGAGATGATTTCAGAAGCACCGTGAAATTCTCAGAAGAGCATTCATGTGGATTCACCACTAATTTAAGCGTTAAATAGGAACCCTGTTGCACCCTTCAGAGGGGGGAAGTAACAGCAGTGGCTGCCATTCTCCATGCTCTGGGCGCTGTGTGGCAATACTGCAGGACAAGGGCTCTTCCATCTCTCACAACCCTGGGGATGTGTTATCACCCATCTCACACACCGCCGGTCAACAGACCAGCGATGTTAAGTCGTTTGCGCAAGGACACACGGCTAGAAAGAGGTGAAGGCGAGATTCGAAGAGGTGTGGCTACTGAGCCTGAGCTCTTAGGTACCAGACCACGCTGCGTCTCCGTAAAATGAACTTTGCCAGAGTGTGTGTGAGGAAAGGCTGGAAAATTCTGCTTTAGGGGCTTTTTCCCCCAAAGCCCCAAGTCCTCCAGAACATCCTCTCAATGTGTCCTCCTGAGAGGAACCCCAGGAAGGGGGTAGAGTGGGCGGCCCTCTGTTACACCCCAACTGTCTGGGTGCTTGTCTCTTCCCCAGCCCCAGGGGCCCCAGACGCAGGGACGGAGCCCCCCTCAGTATCCTCAGGGGTCTGAGGTACCTGCTCCTGAGGGACTGAAGGGGCCCGATGGAGGAGGAGCCCCGCTTCGCTGCGGTCAGGGATTCATATTTGTTCATCCAGTCAGTCAGAGGATGTTTACGGAGCCTGCGCGGTGCCGCGGGAAGGAGTCACTGCGGCCCGTTCTTGTGAGCCCACCTCCCCTGCACCTCCTGTGGGGGGTCCCTGGACTTGGAGGGCCTGGGCATTGCTGACAGGAAGTGTCCCTTCCGGTTTAGTCCTTCACGAGATGACGGGGTGTCGCTTTCCTATGACTGGATCCTATAAATCTGGGTTGGGGGGCGGCCTTTGAGCGGTTATGCGGCTCTTGGAACCCACCCCGGGCACTGCAGATCCCAGTCACTCCTCAGCTAGGGGCTGTGTCCTGAAAAGGCAGAGGGCATGAAGGCTGTGTAGTGGCATCTGCGGCGTCAGCCAGCTCCTCCTCTTAGAGGACAGATTGGGTTGGTCCCCCACCTGTGGCTGCATGTGGGAGTCCAGGGGTTAGTTTCTTTCCTGCCCTTCCCCCTCTCCTTCGGACCCTCTGTCCCCCTCCCGAGCCCCTTGAGCGTGTAGACTCCTTCCATCCTGCCTGGCTGGGCCCAGGCTCTCTGCCTGTCCTCAGCTCTCCCCGCCCCACTTGAGTACCTCTCACTGTGCCTCCTGCCCCCGCAAAAGCCTTGGTTGTGCTGCAGGACGATGGCTCTGAAACCTCACTTCTTCCCAGTCACCCAGCCCCCCGCGCCCTTTCCCTGCGCTCCGCCTTGGCGCTGCCCCTTGCTCCCGGAACCGTCACTGCCCGGCCTCCCTCAGGCCTGTGCACACACGCTCCCTCCGCCCGGAATGCCCTTCCTCTCTTCTTGCCTGGCTGCCACTGCCCCCTCCTTCCAGACTCAGGATCCTGAGAAGGACACCGAGGCGTCCTGGTCACTGCCTCTTGGGCTCACCTGGGCTAAAGGGACACGAGCTCACAGAGGGCGAACACGGGGATAAACCCCAGAAGGGAGGGGCTGCCTTTTTCTCTCTTTTTCTTGGGGGTCACTTCTAGAAGGTCATGGTGAGAAGCTGCCATGGTGGGCCTGGAGCTCCTACAGGGAAAAACAAGAAGCCAGTTTCCCAGCCTCTCCTGACATCCTCAGAATGTGTTTGGAAGGGGAGGCGGACACGGCGCTCCCCACTGTAGACTGAGGCTGGAGGGGGCGTGGCTGGGAACGCCCCGCCTCCTCAGTCTCAGATGTAAATCGGGACAAGGTCGGTGGGGCTGTAATGAATGCCACTCGCCAGCTGTGTGACCTCGGGCAGAGGCTCGAGTTTCTTCATTTGTAAAATGGGAAAAATAAAATAATAGCCCCTCGTAGGGATATCATAAGAAATGACAATATATGTATGAGTTACGTGGTACAGCTGGACAGTCACTTCTTAACAAATAATATTAAATTCTTGCTATTTTTATTATTATTGGGAAGAGAAAACATGAATATCAAGGGACTTAAACATGAAAAAAACACAATCCTCAACATACAAAGCCCTAACTACAGCCACTTTTTTTTTAAAATCAAAGTAGGTCTTTGATTCCCTTTACTGCTTGATGACATACCGTAAGGGCCTAAAAGTAACCATACTTTTTCTGAAAGTAAATTTAAATCCTAAAGAAAAAAAAATCCATCCTCAGCTGTCCTTACCCCCCCTTAGGCCCCTCAATTTACTTCCCTCCTTTTTTGCTTCTCTTCATCATGAAGCTTCTTCAGCTAAACTTCCTTTCAGAGCTGAGTTCCCTGGACTCTGCCTTTTCAGTGCATACCGAGCCGCCAGTCATCCTGCGTCACCGTCACCGTAACCGTAACCTGCCTCCTAAGGAGTTGCCTCCCAGCGGTCCTGGTAAATAGGCTTCCTAATTACTAAATGCAGTGCCCCTTTGCAGGCCTCACCCTGCAGCATGGGTGCTGTTGATAACCTCAGTTTTAATGATGCATGCTCGGTGGAAAACGGTCAGACCATACAGGGGTAACGTAAAAAATCTGAGGTCCTCCCTGCCCTCCACACGCACCCTAACAGTAACCACTGTCAGTAGTTGTTTAAACGGCGTAATCTTCCGTTCTTTATGCATATACACCCATATAAATACTCCTTTTACACAGAACCACGTTTTATACTGTATAATACAATAAATTTTATTTAATAATATTCATGGCATTTCCATTACAGGCTTCAGAGCTGTGCCATTCTTAGTGGTGCTCAGTAGTTGGTAGGAAGGATGTACTTTTTTTTTTTTTTTAGCTGCTTCCCTATTGATGGACATTGTTTGAAAATTTTCTCTCCCTCTGGCCTCTGTGATGTGGTTTGCATCTGCAGTCTCTGCCTCCTGGCTTCCATCCTCAGTCCAGAGCCCACATTGTTGCCAGATTTGTGGTCCAAAAGGGCGGATTTAATCGCCAACAGAACAGAGTTGAATTGAGAATTTGAGGCCTTCCATGGTCAGGTTCCAGCCTTTCTCTTCAAACCCTTGAGCAAGTCAAATTCAGATGCCCTGAGTCCTACCCAGTGAAGCCCCCACTCCCGCTTTTCTCTTGGCCAGGAACGCCTGGCTCCGCAGTTGTGCCTCTGGGTCCCCGCACATACCTGCAGCCTCAGCTGGAAGGAGGCTTTCTCCCCAGACTCCTTTTCCATTTCATCACTGCCGCCCGTCTGATGGAGCCCCTTCCTCCCCTCCCAGACTGTGAGCACCTCTGGGGCAGGGCTTTTTCAACCCTGCACAGCTTCCAGCCTTGGACACTGTCATTTAGTAAATATTTATTGAACCAAACAAAAAAAGACAGGTGTTCCAAAGAGCTCCCCCCGCCACCAGTTTTACTGAATGTAATTGACATATAACATTGTATTGAGTTTAAAGTGTACACATAATGATTTGATATCTGTATGTATTGCAAAATGATCTCCACAGTGTTTAGTTAACATCCATCACCTCACATCTTTACAAAGTCTTTTTCTTGTGATGAGAATTTCGTTTGTAGTAGTGGAAAGGCAGTGAGTTTGTAGTAGTAGAAAGGCAATGAGTTTCCAGAGTTTTAGATGATGTCACAATCGGGAAAAACATACGGCATTGAATTAAAATAAACAGAAAAAAAGTCCAGTGGACCGGAATACATTTCAAAAGTAGACTTAGACTGTTATAAGAACTTAATGTAAGATACACCAGAAGCAACACACTAATGGGAAAATGAATCTGTACTTGTAAATACTATTGGACAACAGGATTATAATTTAACATTTTTAGTTTCAATTTACAGCTGATCACGAGAAAATTCAGCTGGCAAGTTGTCACGTAGAAAGTGCAAAGATCACTAGAAATTAAATAAATCAACTTTAAAAAATATGTAATTAGACTAGTAAAAATAGAAAACCTAATCTTGGCGGAGCTGTGAGGCAACTAATATGTATGACTGGAGCACCTAAATTAGTTCAGTTTTTTAGCATTCAGTCTTTCAGACAAGATGTAAGACACTAGATATGTAAGACTTCATCTCCTTTGACCTCATAATTCCACTTGGGGAATTTGTAAGGCATTAATCCCAAAGAGAAAAAAAATGTTCATAGAAGTGCTATTTATAATAGCAAAACAAATTTTGCTACTAGATGCCCAACAACAAGAGCATGGCTAATCAAGATATCTTAACACGATGGACAATTTACATAGTTCTAAATGACAAGTATAGAATATAATGACACGTAATGCCAGGGACTTCCCAGGTGGTCCAGTGGTTAAGACTCTGCCCTTCCAATGCAGGGGATGCAGGTTCGATCCTTGTTCGAGGAACTAAGATTCCACATGAGGTGCAGCAGTGTGGCCAAAAAAAAGAACTAATGCCAGTACATGGAAATATATCTAATAAGGAAAGTTATCATGACCACAAGGCAGTCATACAAACTAATATACACACACGGGTAATAATTAAGTGAAATGCATGTCTGATCACTGATATGCATTTTCTCATTCATTTGGTTAACTGTTTTGTTTTCCCGAGCACTGACTATGTGCCAGGCGTGGTATTTGATGCTGATGACACCATGGTGAACAAGCCAGTCCTGAATCCTACCTTCCTGAAGCTTATATTTTCAGAGCAACCTCTCCCCCCAGCCCCAAATGTAGAGGAACATTCTAGAGGCAAATGTGTGCTGATATCATTTTAGGTGCAATTTTTAAGTTTGTTAGAAGGAAGATGGAAGCAATAGACTGCTTTGAAATCTCAGACACAGGGTTGGGAACCTGTCTGACTGCAGAGGGAACAGCACTGAGTCAGACCAGCTTGGTCAAATAGGAATTCAATAGGAAACGGCCTTGCAGTCAGTCCTGGTCCCTGAGGAAAGGATTTTCTTTTTCTTTTTTTTTTTTTTTTTTTTTTTTTTCTGTACGCGGGCCTCTCACTGTTGCGGCCTCTCCCGTTGCGGAGCACAGGCTCCGGACGCGCAGGCTCAGCGTCCACGGCTCACGGGCCCAGCCGCTCCACAGCACGTGGGATCCTCCCGGACCGGGGCACGAACCCGTGTCCCCTGCATCGGCAGGCAGACTCTCAACCACTGCGCCACCAGGGAAGCCCGGAAAGGATTTTCTAACTTCATAGATGCTTAACCTCATTTCTAAGGATCTGAGGATCCTTGGTCACATTTGCTTTACCTCACTCTGTGTGTGTGTGTGTGTGTGTGTGTGTGGTGAATCCTTGAGTAGTTGTAGACGTGATATATCACACCAATACTTCACCATGTATCAACTAAAAACAAAGACATTCTCCTATAAAACCATAATACCATAATAACATCCAAGAAATATAACAGATACTATAGTTTTTTCTAATATGTAGTTCGTGTTTGAATTTCTCCAGTTGTCCCAATAATGTCAGCTATTGTTTAAGTCTAGGACTCAGTTTGGTGTCGTGTCTCTTCAGCCTCTTTTAATCTAGAATAGTTGGCCTTCTTGTCTTTTATGACACTGGATTTTTGATGACTTCAGGCATCAAATGTTTGGTAGAGTGTTCACAGTCTGAATTTGTCTGATTGTTTAACCATTAAATTCATGTTAAACATTTTTGGAAAGAAAACCACAGGGGTGGGACACAAATGTGTCCTTCCCATCGTGTCACATTGTCAGTTTGTTCCCTTATTGGTAATTCTGACTTTGATCAATTGGTTCATGTGATGTCTACCAGATCTCTCCACTAAAAAAGTACCTTTTCTCCTTTGTATTTAGTAGATAATCTAAGGAACTATATTCTTTTTTTAAAGATTTTTTTTTGATGTAGACCATTTTTAAAGTCTTTATTGAATTTGTTACAATATTGCTTCTGTTTTATGTTTTGGTTTCTTGGCCGAGAGGCATGTGGGATGTTAGCTCCACGACCAGGGATCAAACCCACACCCCCTGCATTGGAAGGCGAAGTCTTAACCACTGGACCGCCAAGGAAGTCCCTAAACTATATCCTTTTCTTTTTTTAATAATTTAAAAAATAAATTTATTTTATTTTTTACTTATTTATTTTTGGTTGCGTTGGGTCTTCGTTGCTGCGCGCGGGCTTTCTCTAGTTGCGACGAGCAGGGGCTACTCTTCATTGCAGTGAGCGGCCTTCTCATTGCAGTGGCTTCTCTTGTTGCGGAGCACTGACTATAGGTGTGCGGGCTTCAGCAGTTGTGGCTCACGGGCTCAGGTGCTCCGCAGTATGTGGGATCTTCCCGGATCAGGGCTCGAACCCGTGTCCCCTGCATTGGCAGGTGTATTCTTAACCACTGCGCCACCAGGGAAGTCCCTAAACTATATTCTTAAAAAAGCCAAGTTGCTCACA
Organism: Mesoplodon bidens; assembly: GCF_964165515.1. Classification (NCBI taxonomy): domain Eukaryota; kingdom Metazoa; phylum Chordata; class Mammalia; order Artiodactyla; family Ziphiidae; genus Mesoplodon; species Mesoplodon bidens. The sequence goes on along the minus strand of NC_138179.1, from coordinate 47,540,401 downwards.
GCAGTACTATTCATAATAGCCCAAAACTGAAAACTAGCCCCAAACTGAAAACTATCCAAATGCCCATCAACAATAGAATGGATAAATTATGGTGGCTCCACACAATTAAGTAGTATATAGCAATGAGAATGAGCAACCTACAACCACATGCGACAGTGTAGGCTCACAAAAATATTGAGCCAGATGCATTCATACCATATGATCCCATCGATATAAAATACAAAAAGGAGGGTAACACTGACCTATGCCGTTTGAAGTCAGGAGAGCAGTTACCCTTAGTGGGAGAAGTTATAACCAGAGGGAGTCACAAATAAAACTTAGAAGAACAACAAACAGGGAGGAGATGTCTGGAATAGTTACAGCAAGAAGCTCACATAAGCCAATGAGAAAAACACAGGAACCTCCACTAGTTTTAAGGCATCTAAGATTAGAATACATGAGCCAGTAAAGGCTGGGAACAGAATTCACAAAGAAGGAATACCAATGTCTAATATGCCTTTGGAAAATGTTTTAAATCACTAGCAATAAAAAAAAAAAGGCAAGATATGCTTCACAAAGTGCCAACAAAGACTGATGTAACAATATGGTCAATATATTATTTATAATTAAGAAAAATCTGCTTACAAGTTGAAGAACAGTAATAGCTAGGGAATGAATAAATGGAATGTGGTATATCACATCATGAAATAGCATCCGGCCATTAAAATGGTTTCTACAAAATTAAAAGATACAGAGAAATCCTTTTTCTAAAATATTAAGTACAAAAACAAGACTCAGAAACATTTGTTTGGGTGTGCGTGTGAATGTAACACATAAATGAATGTAACTTGTGTGTGAGGCATAGAGACAAGATAAAATTGGTAAAGATCCCACCAAAATTTAACAGAAGTTATGTCATATTCTGTTATATTATGTATTGATTATTTAACAGGGGTGATTTTTCTTTTTAGCATGTCTGTAATTTGCAGCAATGGGGTGGCAGAGGACAACTTTCTCTCTGTCCAACCAAGTGATTCCAGTCGCACCCTCCGCCCACTCCCATCACCTAACTGGTCCAAGCCTGTAGCACGTGACCCCACGGGGCCAATCAGAGTCTCGTGGGGGCAGGGCGGGCTTTTCCCAGGCGCGAAGGGAGCCCTGCAGGGTCTGATGCAGCACGGGGGGGACAGCCTGGCTCCAGGAGGGGTGAGTGGAACCTGGGTTCGGGGTGGGTGGCACTGAGACCCAGGCTGGCCGAGACCCTGGTTACAGTTTTCCCTAGCCACTCCAGGCCTGCCCCTCTTGTTTTTTTAAAATGATGAGTTGGAGTTGGGCTTCCGCTACTTGCAGGCGAGAAGGCCTGTGTAGGAGGGTCAGCCTCAGAGCGGCGTTTCCTGAAGGCGCGCTCAGGATGCTCACCAGCAAGAGCTGGGTCACCAGTGTAGGCACCCGCCTCAGGCTCCTTCCATTAATAGACCCTCCAACGCGAACCTCTTGATCTTGCACTTATCAGCGGAGCGTTTACAGAAGGGACAGCTGGAGAGGATGCAAACGCTGTAATACAAGTTTGCATTTCGAGACACTAGGACACGAAATTCTATAAGTACTAAATGGCCGTCCATACGGACAAGATTGGAATGCAAATCAAAAACGTAGCAGTCAGGGGACAAGCTTTTGGAAGGCTTCCTCCTTTTTGAAAACCTTATGACGTTTCTATATAACACTGTAACAAGTGAGAGAAATGGAAACCGCGTTAATGTGTACTGAGCACGTATGGTCTTGAGCACGTAGAGTCTGCCAGGGTCAGTATTAGGCAATTCCACATGCACTGTATTTTGTTTTTTACATAAATTTATTTATTTTGGCTGTGTTGGGTCTTTGTTGCTGTGCGCGGGCTTTCTCTAGTTGCTGCAAGTGGGGTCTGCTCTTTGTTGCAGTGCGTGGTCTTCTTATTGCGGTGGCTTCCCTTGTTGCGGAGCACGGGTTCTAGGCACGCGGGCTTCAGTAGCTGTGGTGCGTGGGCTCAGTGGTTGTGGCTTGCGGGCTCTAGAGCGCAGGCTCAGTAGTTGTGGCTCACGGGCTTAGTTGCTCCGCGGCATGTGGGATCTTCCTGGACCAGGGCTCGAATCCGTGTCTTCTGCATTGGCAGGCGGATTCTTAACCACTGCGCCACCAGGGAAGTCCCTGTATTTTTAATCCTCACATTCCTCTATTTAACGGATAAGGAAATTGAGCCAGATAGGCTGCGAGCCAGGATCACATATCTAGTGATTGGTGGAGCAGGGCAGTCAGTCCAGTTTGCTTCCCTGCATGGTCTTCTTTTATTTTGTAAACAAGTATGCATTATAATACAATGAACATTTGCGAATCCACCACCTAATCCAAGACAGAGAACATTACAATACTTATATCTACCTATGTGCTTCTCTCTCTCTCTCCCTGTTCCTCCCACCCAGTCTCTATTTTGTGTTTATCCATGCCTTGCTTTAAATTTTTTTCATTCTTGGGGTATAATATAAATACAGGAAAGTGAACACACCATGTTCAGATGTTCAGCTCAATGAATTTTCACAAACTGAACACACCCATGTAACCAAGGGTCGGATCCAGCAAATAGGAACATTACCAGTATTTCAAATGCTTTTAAACATTTTTTCCATAACCTCATTAGACCATTAGACATGGATATTTCTTCTTCACGAATTGTCTGTTCATACATATTCTTTTTTTTTTTTTTTTTTTGTGGTATGCGGGCCTCTCACTGTTGTGGCCTCTCCCATTGCGGAGCACAGGCTCCGGACGCGCAGGCTCAGCGGTCATGGCTCACAGTCCCAGCCGTTCCGCGGCACGTGGGATCCTCCCGGACCGGGGCACGAACCCGTGTCCCCTGCATCGGCAGGTGGACTCTCAACCACTGCGCCACCAGGGAAGCCCTGTTCATACATATTCTTGATCATCGCATCTGTTCAGGTCTTAGGGGCTTAAAATTACTGGGTCTCTATATTTTTCTCATTGGCCTATATGAGCTTCTTGCCATATTTGTTAGAAATCTCTCCCCCCACCCCAAAAAACAAAAACAAAAACAAGGAAAAAAAAAAAAAACCAAGGGACTTCCCTGGCGGTCCAGTGGTTAACACCGCATTTCCGCTGCAGGGGGCAGGGGTTCCATCCCTGGTTGGGGAACTAAGATCCTGCATGCCGCATGGCACGGCCAAAAAGTAGGGGAAAAGAAAAAGAAATATCTTTCCCCTGTTTGTTGTTCATTTAAAATTTTTATTCCCTGGCGGTCCAGTGGTTAGGACTCCGGGCTTTCACTGCAGAGGGCCCTGGTTCAGTCCCTGGTTGGGGAACTAGGGTCCTTCAAACCACACATTGCTGCATCTATATCTATGTCTGAAGTATCTTTTTATCCCCCCTCCTCCTCCACACAATTGGCCTTGTTAGTAAGGTTTACAAAGCCCTTTGGGGTCAGACTGAGTTCTCTTCTTCCCTGGAAGGCTACTCTTCCCCCTTTTACGCACCCGGCACCTTTTCTGTTTCACTAACCCTCCCTCCCACAAGGCCCTCAGAAAGACAGTGTTACATATATATTTTTTCAGGATCAGAATACATTTTTATGATTGTAAAAAATGTTACCTATTTATAGTACACAATTCAAAAGGTAGAAAAAGTTACAAAAAAGAAAGGTTATCTAAAATTTCACCACTAAGAAACAGGCATGTTAACATTTTAAAGAATATCCTGCCAAACTGTGTCTCCTCTCCTCTCCTTTCCTCTCTCTGTATAAAACTTTACATAGATGTTTTAGTGTTGATTTGTAACATTCTTTCATATGTCAATATGTAATCAGTGTATTTCCACCCAATGCTTCCATGGCTGCGTAAGATTCCGTTGTACCGATGTCCCGTAACTAAACCTTGTTGGACATTCAGGTCATATCTCTTTTTAATTTCCAAACATGTAAATTGTAGAAAATACAAAGAGAAGAAAATAAAAATCACCAGGTATCCCATAAGTCAGTGATAGCCACTGTTAACACTTAGGCATGTACAGTGTTTCTGAAACTCTGGTGAGCCTCAGAATCGCCTGGGAGCCTTGTTTACAATCCAGATATTCCTTCATCTTGAGATTCTAATTCAGTAGGTCTGCTGTAGGGCCTGGGCACTTGCTCTGTCAACAAGCAGCCCTGGCGATTTGGACACCCAAGTTTAATAACAAGAATGCACAAAGGTCTTTTCAGACTTTACTTGATTTAAAAGAAAATAGAAATAAGGTCATATTATACGTCCAGTTTTTTAAAATCAGTTACAGTGTGAACCTCTATTCATGTCGAAATACTCTTATAAATTGATTACTGTTGTCTGCATAGTATCCCATTGTGTGAGTGTATTTCAGTTGACACAGTCAGTGCCATATTGTTGGACATTAATTTCCCCCCAGTCATTGTTGTTATAAATAATGCTGTGTAGCAAAATCCTTACATAGATTCTTCATTATTTCTTTAAGTTAAATTCATAAGAAGTGAACTCTGGGTCAAAGGCCTGTGTTTCTGAAGGCTTTTGACACATGGTGCCATATCCTCCTCCAGAAGGGTTGCCCCCAGGGCTGCTGTCGCCATGAGCTCACTCGTGTGGGGCAGTGTGGTGAGTTCCATCCGTGGTCTCAACCAGTCCTGCCAGCCACTCAGGGGTCAGCACCAGCACAGCTCCTGGCACATGCGAGGTGCTCAGTACTTGTTCTGTGCCGTAAACAGGAGTATTTCCTCCACTGAGCAGATGAGGACACTGAAGGATGAAGAGGTCGAATGACTAGTTCAAGAGCAGGACTTCAAACCCAGCCTTGAACCCAGAGCCCGAGCTCTCTTAACCATGCTGTTGATTTTTAATTAATATCAGAGAGGGAGGAACTGTGATGGTTGCGGGAGCAGTACTTTTAAAAATATGGTCCTGGGCTTCCCTGGTGGTGCAGTGGTTGAGAGCCCGCCTGCCGATGCAGGGGACACGGGTTCGTGCCCCGGTCCGGGAAGATCCCACATGCCGTGGAGCGGCTGGGCCCGTGAGCCACGGCCACTGAGCCTGCGCGTCCGGAGCCTGTGCTCCGCAATGGGAGAGGCCACAACAGGGAGAGGCCCGTGTACCGCAAAAAAAAAAATTAAATAAATAAATTAATTAATTAAAAAAATATGGTCCTAAAAATATACTGAAGAAATCAGGAAAAGGGTGTGAAAGGGTGGAGAGACAGAAGGGTTTGGAGGACCCTCACGGGCATTCCTTTGTAGGTCAAGTCTATTGTGTCATTGGAGGTCTGAGTGATGTCACAGTGATGGTGATGATGGGTCTTGTGCATACATCTGACCCTTTGTAGCTTCCAGGGCAAAGCAAGTCAAACGCACTGAACACTGAGCAAGGAGTCGGGTTCTGTGGGAAATGCAGAGAGGTTTGGTTCCTTCAGAGACCTTAAGATGCCCTGTGTCTCGCTTCCCTCAGTTTTATTTACTCTAGAAACATTATAATAATATAAGAGAAAGTTACACATCATCCCAACCTCCTGGCACAATAAATAATTTCATGTTTCCCTTATCATCTTCTATTCATTGTCCATACATGATCTGCTTTTAAAGCAGGATGCAATTCAGAGGATGTTAAACCCTTGCCTATGGGATGCAGGACAGCTTGCCTTTCCACCTCCCCTGGTCCAGCTCAGTTCAACACATATGTTTGTTTGTTTGTTTTTCTCAATTGCTATGTATTTGCCTTGTGTTCCCAACGTCACACCTGAGCCCAGCTATTCATAGGAAAGGGGACTCCGCCTCCTTTGCTAGGGTAGCTGGAGCCATTATCCTCCCACAGAAGCTTTATTAGAGAGGTTTTTATTCATGAAATCTAGTAAACGTTTGCTTCCTCCACTGCTTATTCAAAGTCATTGAATATTGTAATTTTTTTGCATTAATCAGCATTATACCTACATGCATGCTGTATGAACAGTGGAAAGGAATGATGAGGCATGATGTTTACTCTGATGCTTTTGGTGGGAACGTTCATCTTATGAGGAAATGAACTGAGAACTAAAGCATTCTCCCAAGGAACACCTATTATGCATGCCACTGAATTTGCTTCTTAGTTTTTTTTTAACTTTTTCAGTTATTTTTCTTAATTAATTTTTTAAATTTTATTAAAAAAATAAAACATAATGGTACAAAAAGTTTGAAAGTAAAAGAATTGGAAGAGATGTACTGTGCAAACATAAACCAAAAGGAAATTGTATAATAACAGATACAGTAGACTTGAAAGCAAAAGCGTTACTAGACATAAACAGGGGCACTTCATATCAACAAGTCCAATTTACCAGGAAGTTTTAAATTTTGTGTGCACTTAACTTCAAATTATATAGAGCAACAGAGCTACAAGGAAAAAATAGACAAATTCACTATCATAATAGGAGATTTAACATACTGCTCTCATTCACTGATAGAGGATACCTCTTTCAGAACCAGGAGACCCCCCGAAAAAATTATTAAGTATATAAAAAACTTAAATAATGTGAGCAGCAAATTTGATTCAACAATCAGATATATAGTCACTATGCTCCAAAACTTTAAATTACAAATTATTTTCAAGCACACTTGGAACATTTTTAAAACTGACCATACTGTGCTATAAGGCAAATTTTAACAAATTTCAAAACACACACGTATTGAGCACCTGTTGTATGCCCAGAACTGGGGAGATAAATGGATAAGACATTCTCCTGCTCTGAAGGAACCATTTAATGGGGGAGAGAGACCCTAAAAGAATCATGTCAATATCGCCATAGATCTCTCCCTGTAGGTCTCCCCAGCAGGCTGTGGAGAGGCAGGGAGGGTTTTTTTTTTTTTTTTTTTGCAGTACGCGGGCCCCTCACTGTTGTGGCCTCTCCCATTGCGGAGCACAGGCCCCGGACGCGCAGGCTCAGCGGCCATGGCTCACGGGCCGAGCCGCTCTGCGGCATGTGGGATCTTCCCAGACCGGGTCACGAACCCATGTCCCCTGCGTCAGCAGACGGACTCTCAACCACTGCGCCACCAGGGAAGCCCAAGGGGAGGGTATTTTTGAATGCAGTTCACAGGTAACAAAACCGAGTACCCTAAGGTCATTTACATTGTAATGGCAGAATCAGAACCTGAACTCCTAGACTAGATTCTCAGCCTGCGCTGCTCCAACCCTTTCCTCCTCCCATTCTTGGAGCCCCACTGCCATGCGACTGCCTGAGTCCCAGCGAGGGGCCCACGCAGACTCTGTCCACCTCCTCCTGCCCCAGCATCTGCCACCCCAAGCGGAGTGGGCCCTCGCCACCTCCTTCCACACTCTCTTCCAGCTGCGTGTTTTTTTTTTTTTGTTTGTTTTGTTTTTTGCAGTACGCGGGCCTCTCACTGTTGTGGCCTCTCCCGTTGCGGAGCACGGGCTTCGGACGCGCAGGCTCAGCAGCCATTGCTCACGGCCCCAGCCGCTCCGCGGCATGTGGAATCTTCCCGGACCGGGGCACGAACCCGTGTCCCCTGCATCGGCAGGCGGACTCTCAACCACCGTGCCACCAGGGAAGCCCCCAGCTGCGTGTTTTGTGACCTCATTTTCCCTTTACGACTGCCCTTGGAGTTGATTTCTGCAGAACCAGAATGTGGTGGGGAGAACAGCATACCCCATGCTGCCCTGACCTCCCCAGAAGTACCCCCCTTTCCCCTGTCACACTGTCCATGGCCTCTTCTTGCATCTCCCTTCCAGATGCACCTGAAGAGGGTCCAAAAGCTCAGAAGTCAGAAACAAATGGTAGTTGCCAGGGACCCACCCATGGGAATTGCGGGAGGACTCTGCATCTGGACTGTGGATTTATTTTTCTTTTAATTCTTCTGAAGAGCAGCTTAAACACTGAAGTCCTTGGCTTTATTTACTCTTATCATTTCCTCTTATCCGGATTGCAGCATCTGCTAAGCCTGGTTCCCAGGCTCTCTGCTGTGAAACAGACTCTTGAGCTCACAGCCCTGGTCTGGGCAGAGGATCTTCAATGTTAAAAAACAATAATGGGGACTCCCCCGGTGGTCCAGTGGTTAAGAATCTGCCTTCCATTGCAGGGGACGTGGGTTCAATCCCTGGTCGGGGAACTAAGATCCCACATGCCGCGGGGCAACTAAGAGAGCCCAGGTGCCGCAACTACAGAGCCCACGCGCTCTGGAGCCCGTGCACCACAACTAGAGAGAAGCCCATGTCGCAACGAAAGATCCCGCGTGCCACAACTAAGACCCGACGCAGCCAAAACGAAATAAATATTTAAAACAAACAAACAAACAGAAAATAATGGCCTTCCATTACCAAATGCTAAAGGTACAAAGCATCTGTAAGCATTTTCTTCCTTAATCTTCCCAGAAACTCATGAGATTGGTCATATTGGCGTCTTCCCCAAAGTGAGGCTTGCAGAAGTGTTGCAGCTGGCCCCAGGGCCCAAGAAGAGGTTTGTACCTGGGTGGGTCCAGATTCCAGAGCCACCCTCCTAAGCCCTCCACCGTGCTTCCAAAGAAGATGTGGGTAAGGAAGCTTCCATTGGTTTGTCATTGCAGAAGTCAGCAAGTGTTTAATCTTTGACGTATAGTCTTAGGGAGATCCTAAAGGTTCCCAAGCAAAAAAGATTCTAAGTTCATTTAACTTTTGTGTTGAGAAGCCAGAGCTGGTGTGTTCAATTAAGAATATGCAGGTTAGGACTTCCCTGGTGGCGCAGTGGTTAAGAATTCGCCTGCCAATGCAGGGGACACGGGTTCGAGCCCTGGTCTGGGAAGATCCCACATGCCGCGGAGCAACTAAGCCCATGAGCCACAACTCCTGAGCCTGTGTGCCACAACTACTGAAGCTTGTGTGCCTAGAGTCCATGCTCGCAACAAGAGAAGCGCACCGCAATGAAGAGTAGCCCCCGCTTGCCCCAACTAGAGAAAGCCCGTGCACAGCAACAAAGACTCAACGCAGCCAAAAATAAATAATAAAATTAAAATTAAAAAAAAAGAAAAATTAGGGCTTCCCTGGTGGCGCAGTGGTTGAGAGTCCGCCTGCTGATGCAGGGGTCACGGGTTCGTGCCCCCGTCCGGGAAGATCCCACATACCGCGGAGCAGCTGGGCCCGTGAGCCGTGGCCGCTGAACCTGCGCGTCCGGAGCCTGTGCTCCGCAACGGGAGAGGCCACAACAGTGAGAGGCCCGCGTACCACAAAAAAAAAAAAAAAGAAAAGAAAAATCAACCTATGAACTGGCTTTAATTTTTCAAAATTCTCAGGCTCTAAACTCCCTATTTCTTCTACTTGGGCTCCTCGGCAACTGAATGCTTTAATGAGCTCGGCGAAGACCCGGGGTCACTTTCCACGCAGCGCCACTCTCAGGCATTGCCCATCGTGCCCTCTCCCCCGCCGCTCCATCCGCCGCCGGCCACTGGGATCGGCACACCCGCACTGGCTCGTCAACCCCACAACCCCCCGCTACTCCGTCACTAATTTTTCAAGGGCTCAACTCTTAAGTGGTTATTTTAAAAGGTGCCCCCAGAAAAGCAAAGCAGGAACTTCGGGTGGGAATCCCAAACTCAGACCCTTATCTAAATGTCCAGACTCTGGGTGTGAGCAGGTTTGTCATATGGTAAAGTGCCGAGGCAGCAACGCCAAGGAGTCGTTTTTCTCATCACAACTTTTGAAGAGTGCCATCCATGCCTTTGCTTCGAGAACCAAACAAGTCCTCCTGAATGCTGCCACGTCAGAAGGCCACGGAGCTGCGTGGAGCAGCGAGTGGAGCAAAAGCTTGTGGTGAATCGTGTCAGGATTTCTCAGAATCATATTGTGCTGTGTTTCAGACACGTCTCGAGAGAGGAATGCAGCAAGTCACAGGGACATTGTGGTTGCTGGGCAGTGGAGCCTAATTTAGAGGGGGTCCCCCAACACACTTTTTTTTTTTTCGGTTTTGAAATAGGCACAACCCTCTGGTCATTCTTAATAGAGACCAGGATATTGAAGAATGTTTCTGCACTCTGATAAAAACAGTAGTGCCAACATGATAACATATGGCCATTCTCCTTCCACTTCAGTGTTGGAGTGGGGGGGGGTGCAAAAGGTGTGGGCGGGGACTGTGGCAAACCGGTGAGCCCCCTCTCAGGTGGGCAGCTCCACCCAGGAACTGTGACTGGCGCCTTCCAGGCACACTGGCTCAGCATTGTCAGGCCTCCCAATGTTTCTGAGAGAAGCTGGAAATGCAGATTTTTATGTGAACTCTCTCCAGTTTTCAATGCTCGCTCACTTTTCTTTCACATACCATGACGGCCAGATGCAACTTGCCTGGGGGTTATCAGTTTCAAGTACCTGGAATAGTTGTTTGGAACTGACCAGTCTTCCTGGTCTCGCATCTCTGCTCTGCCCCTTATTAACTGTTATCAAGAGGATTGATCTCAGTGATTTAATACCTGTTTCCTTATCTGTCAAATGGAGATAGGAATTTTACCTATTTCTGAGCATGGCTGTGAGGATTAACGAGAAAGCCTGGGAAGCCGGTGCCGGGTACCTAGCCAAGTGCATGGTAAACATTAACTTGTATCATTATTTGTGGTCTCTTTCCGTAAGTGCAGGGTGACCGTATGTCCTAGTTTGCCTGGGACAGCCCTGGCTCAAGCTTGTTGTAGTGCTGTAATTATTAGTAACTCCCCTTCTCGTTCTCAACATGAGACAATAAATGATATGGTCAACTTATATAAGCAGATACTGGTGTGATGCTGTTCAGGACTTGAATAAGGTTTAGTCCTAATGGAAAGGTCATGGCTCCAGTTGTTTGAATGTCCTTGGACAAGTCACTTAACCTTTCTGTGTTTCAGTTTCCAAATTTTAAAGGACTGACAAGATGAATTCTAAGACCCTCCAGTTCATATTCATTCTGTCATTCGACATTTACTGTGAGTCCAGACTATGGCAGGCAAATGCTGGGGACATGGAGAGGCCAAGGATAGAACCTGAGCCCTCAAGGGGCACTTAGCCAGTGAGGAACTCATTGTGTTGTGTGAATGGTGGGGGGGGATCCTACCCTTTTTTTCTATGTTATTTGAAAGACTGTTAGTTAGAAATTGTTGGGCTTCCCTGGTGGCGCAGTGGCTGAGAATGCGCCTGCCAATGCAGGGGACACGGGTTCGAGCCCTGGTCCCACATGCCGCAGAGCAACTAAGCCCGTGCGCCATAACTACTGAGCCTGTGCTCTAGAGCCCGCAAGCCACAACTACTGGAGCCCGTGTTCCACAACAAGAGAAGCCTCCGCAATGAGAAGCCCACTCGCCGCAACTAGAGAAAGCCCGCGTGCAGCAAAGAAGACCCAAAGCAGCCAAAAGAAAACAAAATTGTTCATAAAATAGTTCTTGCGAATCCAATGGTTTATATTTGAAATCTCAGTTTCTTACAAACAAATCATTAGATTTTAGTTTAATTCTCCACACGTTCCACTTTCTTTGTTTGAAAAAACTTCACTGTGGAAAATACAGAAAGGCCTAAAGGAGATTTTTTCTTCCTTTCTGTTGACTCTGCAGTAAGCAGTAGGGGGGCGGGGGGGGCTTCTAGTATTTTAGCTTTAAGTTACTGCTCCCCCCCCTCACTTCTGCAGCCACTTTGGCAAAGCTAAATTTTTTTTTGTTTGGCCAGTTGAACCAACCCTCCCCCGCCCCCCGCCCCCCCGCAGTGAAAGCGAGGAGGCCTAACCACTGCGTAGCCAGGGAATTCCCCGAACTAAATTTTTTAAAAGTTGCTCTCTCTCAGTTTGTCCCGGTGACTCCTTTATTATAAATCCTTTCACTCATCCTAAATCAGAGGTATGGAGCATCTAATGCAGAGCTGGGGCTGGGGCTCTCCTATCCGTGCTTTTATGAAATAATCTGCTGACGACTCCCACGGATAAGTGAAACAGGTGTGGCTCCGCGGAGGCCGGCGCGGGCGGCGGGCGCGTGATTTCTGCGCCGGGACGGCTACGCCCCCACCCACGCGCGCTCCCTTCCAGCGGCGAATGCGGAGCTGGGCCCGGCCCCAGCCGCGGGTCCTGGATCCTGCCCTTCGCTGGCTGGTCAGTGAGGTTGGATTGTCCTGGCCCAGAAGGCCACTTCCTGCCACGACCGGAGCCGGCCGTTGTTGTGAAAGTTGCCCCCCGGGGAAGGAAGTGGCTTTGGGCTGTTTATTTTGGCTGCGGGCTAACAGACGGCGCCGGAGGCCGCCGACCTGGGGTTCGCAGAGCTGGGCTGGGGAGCCTGGCGGACCTCGTGGCCGCGGCGGGGCTGGGGGAGGGGTCTGCGCCCAAACGCCCCGGGCCGCGCCGCGCCGCGGAGATAGGAGCGCATCACGGAAGGAGGGCGCACGGCCTAGGTGGGGGGCGCACTGCGGCCGCGAAGGCCCGGAACTCCGAGGACGGGCTGGGCCCAGCACCTCGGGTCCTGGAGGCGAGGATGGGGTCAAGGTGGGCCCGCCCCTGGGATGCTCCGGTAGAGGAAGAGACGTGGGGACCAGGCAGGGGAGCGAGGCTGCGGGAGCTGCCCGTGAGCAGAGGGGTGCCGGGTCCCCCCAGAGGTTAGAGGTGATATGGGGCTCGGCACCCCCCCGCCTTCCTAGCCTTCGTACAAGATGGGGCCTGGGAAAGGACAGGCCGAAAATATCGTGATGCTTTAGTCTGAGAAGACAAAAGACAGCAGGGCATGAGATCAAACACTCTTAAATCGCCACAGGGGGAAAGTCAGGGCTGGTGAGGATTTGCGTCTCCGAGAGCCCCAGGGGCCAGCTCCCCTCAGCCGGCACCACCTGGGGGACGCAGGCAGAGCGGTGGGAGGGTGAAAGCTGCCTTTCCGAATTTACCCGAATTCCCATCCCCCCTTCACACCATCCTCTTGCATGTATTAGGTGACAAGCCCATCTCTTAACCCATTCTCTGCCAGAGTTGGCTTTAAACATCTTAATAGAACACAGCATATCACATCGTGCAACACAGACATTTTAAGGGGGGAGAAGAGCGTCTCTAGAAACATAGAGGAGGTTCACCGCTGCTGGAGAGATTGAGAGAGACACTGCACACAAGCGTGCGTGTGACAGCCGCGGAGCCTCCGTGGGGCTGTGTGTGTTCGGTTTTGTCACATGCTCTGTAAGCGATGGGGGGCCAGCAGTTTGGCCTGGCTGGAGTGGAAGGGCTGCTGGGGAGGAGGCCGGAGAGTGGGAAAAGCCTGGAGGGTGGACGGTAGAGGGGGAAGCCCACACTAGCTCAGGATTTTGGTGGGGATGCTGCACAGCTAGGCAGAGTATTGGGCCTCGAAGGCATGTGACTCCCCTGCCCTCCATGGAAGGAATGCCCTACCGCCCGCCCCCCCCCCCAGGTCCAGTGTGCGTGCAGGGACATGGACACAGCCTCTAGTAGAGGGTGGCGCAGGGTGGGATGCCCGGTCCCCAGGGTTGGCCCCTCCGCAGGGCGGAGCTGGCAGCTTCTGCTGACTCGGACATTTCCAGGCCTGGCCTCAGGGCCAAGTGGCTCATTGAAAACAGCTGCTCCTTTTGGCTGGCAGCCCTGCGGGCGGCCGTGTCTCTCCCTGGGATGACCCCTGGCCTCTGCGTGGCCTGGGGAGGGGTGCTGAAGGAGGAGACGGCCGGGGGGGGGCGGGTGGTGGGGGGAGAGGCTCAGCGGCTGGAGGCCACCCTGCCCCGCCCTCTGGGACCAAATATGGTCAGCTCCCCTGGGCTCGCCAGCTGGTCCCTGGTCCCCAGCTCTCTAGGAGCTGAGCCAAGCTGTTCGCTGGGTCCCCAGTCTTTGATTCTGCCATTCCCCGAACTTGGAACACCCTCCATGTCCTTGTCTCTGCTTGCGCCTTCCAGGGTTTTGTTTGACATGTCCCTCGTTCAGTAGATATTTGTGGAGAGTCTGCTGTGTGCCAGGCACTGTGCTAGAGTGAACTTCCCCTCCGCTTCCTTCAGTGTGATGTCTTCAGCTTGTGATGGGGAACAGCCGTCTCATTGGAGGTCAGACCTCTGGCTGTCTCTGCTGCTGGGCTGAGTCCGGGAAGCTGCAGGGACAGCTGAGAGGTTTGCTGCTGAGAAGCAGACAGTTGTGAGCCTCTGCACTCAGCCTCAGGACCAGCACATTGTGGGTACCTTACAGCAGACGGGAAAGGAAATGAGGCCACAGTGACCCTCAACCCGGAGGGAGGAGGTGGGATTACTCAGTGTACGGCAGAGAGCTTTAAAACCCAGTTACCTCTGAGCACAGGAAAAAATTTCCAGGGTGGTGCCCTGGATGTCTGAGAAGCAAGGAAGTATGGATTCCACACCAGCAAGTTTCCTTCAGTTACCTGGGAAACCCATTTCTATCCATTTACCCCCAACCATGTGGTATAAATTAGATCTGTTTTGCACACTTGTTGACGTGTTGCTTGTAACTTTTTCATGGATTGCTTTGTGAGGTCTGCATCTCCAGCTTCACTGTAAACATCTTGAGGGCAGAAGCCATATCCTTAATTTCCCTATAGTATCTAGTCCGGTGTTTCATAAATGCTTGTCATGGTCATGAATGAGAAAGTCTCTGGGGGAGCAGCCGGAGATGTGATCAAGAGGATGCGGTGGGTCCAGCCTCCAAGCACCTCCTCTGATGTGGCCCAGATGCAGCCACCGGCCCAAGAAGCTCATCATTGGTCTGACGCTCAGAGGGGACTCTGGAACGATGCCTCCAGGGGAGTAAGGAGCATGGACCAGTGTTCCAGACTGGTCCACGGACCTAGGGTTATGTGTTTATCAGGATTCTTTGGTTACAAGGACAAAAGCGCGACGCAAACCAGCTCAGCAAAAAAAAAAAAAAAAAAGGGATGTGGCTGCAAATGATCCTGAGTGATGCATAGTGCGGAGGAAGAGCTGCAGGAACCCAGGGGCTGGGGCTGGACATTCTGCACCACAAGGACTCACTTCCTCTCCTTCCATCTCTCAGCTCTGCGTCTCTTTCCATATTATCTGCTTCCTTGATTACAGCAGAAAGATATTTTCCTCGTGGTAGGAAACGTGGCCGTTGGCAGCCCCAGTTTAGCCACGTGAACAGAGAGAGGAGACGTCGGGGATCCAGGAGAGGACTCTGATCAGCCCTGTTTAAGCGCCAGTCGCTGTAGCCAGGGGGGTGGACACGATTATTGGCCAGTAGTGAGCCTCGTGCCCACTCACATAGCTAGAGATGCGGGAAAATACTTTATAAATAATAAGGGGAAGAGGGTGGGAAGTTTGCTAGGTAGACAAAAACAAAGACCAGAGACTATGGGCAGCTCCACGAGGTCAGGGATTCCGTTATCGTCTCCGTGTGTTCCACGCAGAGCCCGGCTCCCGCCAGCCCGTATGGTGACAGGGGCTAGGTTGTATCCGGGTGGCTCATCCTTACACCCTCTGTGCCTGGCACCCCGCCTGGCACCTGTGAGAATCTCAGGGAATATTTGTTGAACAAATGAATGAATGACGTGCAGTTGGTGTTCGATGCACAGTTCCCTGCCTGGCCTCATTCATTCATTCACTCCCTGAACAAGTGCATTGTGGCCCACAGCTGGGCCCCTGGTGTTGTGATGTTGGTGTGGTTGCCATCCAGATACAAGGGGTCATCTTTGTCCTTGCTGAGGACCCTACCAAGGTCCTAGTGAGGGCCACTCCCACTCCCTGCACTGCCACCTGAGGCTCCCCAAGTGAGTGGAGCGGGGCTAGGGGCCTGGGGGAGGCTGGAGGGGACCTTCTTGGGAGGTGGGGGGCATCAGGCCTCCGCGCTTTGAGCTCCCTCGCCGCTTCCTGTGTGCCCGCGGAGACCGCGGATGCAAAGAACACAGAGGCAGTTCTCAAAATGCCTGGTTCCCTTCCCTCTCGCCTGAGCGTTTCCAGCTCGGCCAAGGCTGGGCTGCATCTCTGCTTCCATTGGCCCCTGGAGAATCAGCTTCCTTCCTCCCGCCCCTCGACTCTGAGTGGAAAATGCTCTCCCTAGAGCCCCCCAGCCCCCTGCTTACCCTGGGTTCCACCACTGAGAACTGCCCTCAGCCTCCCCGCCGCTCCCAGATTCCTTATCCTTTTCTCATTTGCTGCCGCCGCCGCCGCCGCCGCCGAGGCACTCCTGTGACCTGCATTCCTCACCTTCTGCCTCCTGCGGATCCTCAGTGACTTCAGACTCTGAAGACTCAGCTCTCTCCGCCACCCCCAGACACCTGGACTTGAAGGGCTCGTTTGCCCTCATGTCCTGCTGTGTCCAAACCCACTGTTCTCTAACTAGGATGGTGCTGTGTGTTTCCTCGCGTTCCCTGTGTTGCCTGGGACATACCGTGCACATAGCAGGCGCTCCAGGTAGATATGTGGATTTGAACCCAGAACCTAGGACAGCAGAGTGAGGGGGGACTTGCAGCAGTGATCCATGTGACGGAGGAGGAAACGGAGGCCTTGAAAGGTACTGCGATTGGGCATCCTGCTCTCTTCCCCTCTGGGCCTCAGTTTCCTCATCTGCCGAGTGGTGAGAAGGTGGCGTCTCCCGACCACATGGACCTCTTTCAGACCCTTCATTTGCCAGTTGTTACGACCGCACAGCTTGGCTAGAACTGATGGAGACCATGCGTGGGTTTTCTGGTCAGGGAGGAAAGGGAGATACTGTCCCCCTGGGCTGCTGTGGGCTCCTGTGACGTTTTGAGCTGCATGTCCAGCCCCATCTCCAAGAGCACCTATAAAAGCAAGCACTACTTTCTCCTGTTTCCGGTCCCACGCCCTTTCCCTACCCCCTGCCAAGGGCCACTTTCTGTTATTACTGACTGTCCTCGCTGGAGTGGAGTTTCTGAGAATCAAATGCCCAATCCAATCAAATGCTCAGACAGGCCTGGATCAAGTCCTGGGCCAGTTTATGGTTCCTGGAGGGGGGCCGGAAGGGAAGGTTGGGGTGAGGGCAGCGGGGGAGGATTAGCTGTGGCAGTCGCCCTCGTTGGTCCTTTAGGAAGTCACCCGTGTCTTGCCCAGAGAGGACCCCCATCCTGGTGTTGTCAAAGAATAGAGTGACCAGTGTCCCTCCCCACTGGCCTTCCCACTGTGGAGTTTCAAACACGCAGCGACAGGAGATGTGGGCGCTCTGTTTTAGGAAAATGAATTTGGCAGCCGGGACAAGGAGCAGAAAGTTAGACCGGTTGGTTGTGATTGTTATTTAGGCATGAAATTCATTCATTCGTTCGTTATTTTATTAAGTATTACCGTGCGTCGGGCAGAGTCATAGGTACCAGGGAGTAGAGTGTGAAGATAAAGTCCTTGGAAGCTTCTGAGCAAGAGGGGAGACAGAAAATAAACAAAACCATGTCAGATCATGAGCTCTGGTTCTGGAAATGGCAGGTTAGCTTGTATTAGTCTAATTCTCTGGCCAAGAGTCCTTATCGACTAAAGACAAAATATAAAATACAGTGGTTTGAGAGCAGTCACAACCAGACAGATGCTGGGGAGGAAACAGTCCTTGAAAGAGAAGAGGCAGGTGAGTGAGTGGTTCACTTCAGCAGCTCTTCCTCCTGAGAGCACTGCCCAGTCTGAGGAGCTCAAACATCTTTACTGGTCAGAGTGGGGGGCCACCAGAAAAGCTAAAAATCAAGAGGGAAAATCCTGGAAAGGCAGGAGATGTCCTCCTACAAATTCTCCTCAAATCCTTGGCAGCTTGTAAACTGTGCGTGGGCGGAGTAAAGCTTTAAGGAACCCAGCAAGAAGCAGCAGCTGGGAGGAAGAGAGTGCAGTTGCTGCCTGGTGCTGAGGATACAAGAGTTTGGAATTCAAGTTCCACCAAGTTAGAGGAGCTTAGTAATTGCCTAAGGTTTTCTTTTAAAACTCTAGAAGGCCTCATCTATGATTAAACCCAAGGCTAAGGGCCACACCTTAAGACTAAACAGAAAAACCCAAAACAACCCCACCCTAGCAAAACATAAAACCAAGCCTCTCTGGGATCAAGATGATCCACCAGTAATTTAACTGCCTGCCACAAGGAAACTCAACATTCTTTTTAGGAAGATAAAAAATCCAGACTCCCTGTAACATGTCATCTACAAGTCCAATATGCAAAAAAAAAAAAAAAAAAAATCCAGACTCCTTGTAACATTATCCACTATGTCCAGTATGTAATAAAAATTACTAAACATGCAGGCAGCAGGAAAAAGTGACGCATAATCAACAGAAAAAATAGTCAGTAGGCCCAGACTCACAGATAACCCAGATGTTGGAAAAAATACCAGATAACAATAAATGCTGTGAAGAGAATTATGCTAGAGAATAACTGTGGTTACCACTTTAGATTGGGAGATCAGGGAGGGCCTCTCTAAAGATGGGACTTTTTTTGAAATGTGAAATGTCAGGCAGAGGGAGCAGTGCAAAGGCCCTGAGGCAGGTAAGAGGCCTGTTCAAGAAGGGACAAGGAAGTCCTTGACTTGAGCAAGGGAGAGTAGTATGATCTGAGATCAGACTGATAGGCAGGACCAGAACATGTAGGGTCTTGTGGCTCATAGTAAGTAGTTTGAATTTTATTTGCAGAATGATGAATTACCTTTGAAGGCAGGAGAGAGACTAATCTGACTTATATTGCTTTTCTTTTACTATGAGAGAGGCTGTCATTTCAAATATTTAAGAACCAATTGCATTTCATTTTTTTTAGTTGTGTATACATATCTTTTATTCATTTTCTACTATCTGGGTGCCATTTTACTCATAATTTATTGTATTTTTTATAAAGCTCTTTTCATTTTAGGCAATAAACTATTTGCCTCTAGTAAGTTACACATATTTTTGTCACTTGAATTTTGATTTTTTATGGCATTTTTCATGCCATGAAGAAATTATTATGTTATTGAAGTTATCACTGTTTTCTTGATGACCTTCAACACGCCAATATTATTAAAAAAATTTTTTTTACAACTAATTTACATCTTTAAAAGATCATGCTGCCTGGCCATGAAGAATGACTTATAGAGGAATGCGAAGGCCAGCATGGTGGAACAGAAAGGTCTGGGGTTTGGACTCAGAAGACTGGGGCCAAATTTCAGCCTTGTGACTCTGGTCAAATTGTTCTACTACCCCTAGTCAAAGACTTTGCCTATAATATGGAATCATCATCATCATCATCATCATCATCATCAACATCAACATTTATGGTGCTCTTACTGTGTGCTAGACCCTGTTCCAAACACTTTACATGACTTGTCTCATTTGACCTTTACAGTAGTCTCATGATGAGGAAACCAAGCCGCATGCCCAACTCACACATTAAGTGGCAGCGCAGGGATTTGAACCCTAGCGGTCAGACTCATGCTCTCAAGGCATGAAAATAATCCTGAAGGGCCAGTGGATTCAGACGTGCTTTGGAGATTGAGATGTGCTGCATGTGTGTGTCGTGTACTAAGTGGCAGCTAAGGAACAAGAAGGAGGTGGTGAAACGTGGGTGTCACAGAGACCTGGGTTTGTTTACTGGCTGTTTGGTACCCTGAGTGGGTCACTTCACAGCTCAAACTCATGTCAATTTTCATCCTTTCTCTCTCCCTTTCTCTCTCTCTCAACACTTTAAGATATAACAACAGCTTTGAGATACAATTCACATATTGTAAAACTCACCCATTTAAAATGTGCCTTTAAATGGGTTTTAGTACGTTCACAGAATTGTGCAACTGTCATGACAATCTAATTTTAGCACATTTTCATCACCGCCCCCCCCAAAGAAACGCTGTACCTTTCCCCAGTTACTCCTCATTCCCATCACCCCAACCCAGCCCCAGGCAACCATTGATCTACCTCCTATACATTTAAATCTAGATTTCTTCATCTGTAAAGTAGGTGTGCAGGGGGCAGGTTGGATTTCAATGTCTTTCATAGAGTGTCTGCTCAGTGAGGTGATGGGTGAGAAGATGCAGGATTGGGGAAGCCAGAGAGCTAAGCTCTGTCTAAAATCTAAGGAGTGAGATGGTTATGGGACGTGAATGGTTGGGTTTTGCTGGGGGTGGGTGTGGCGAGTGGTTTGGGAAGATTCTAATTGAGAGGAAAAGATGGAGCCACGGCATCTGAGGAGCAGGAGGAAAGAGTGAGACAAAACGATTCCAGGCTGGAGAACTCTGGCGGGAAAACAACGCTGTGTAATGGAGGTTGGGATAAAGGTTGCAGCGTGGTGTGCGATGTGAACACTTTCACCGTCCTCATAAGATCTTCAGAAAAGTCAACAGTTCTCAACTTGCCATATAGAGTTGGGTTTGCTTTAGCGGGGTGGGACGGAAGGCTGAGTCCTGCCTTCAGGTGGCATGAGGCTAGAACAGAGGCTGGTCGCGCAGGCTCTGCCTTGACTGGGCACGGGGACAGCGGTGCCTCTTGCCAACACCCAAAGGGCCAGTAGTGAAGACTGAGTGATTTATCATATGAGAGAAGGCTCACAACCCAGCACCAGGATCATGGTCAGTGTCTGCCGGCGGCCTGGCCGTCAAGGGCGGCCAGGAGACCCCTGTGATGGCCTCGTGTCCTGCCTTCCCTTCCAGAACCCAACGTCTTCCTCATCTTCAGCCATGGACTGCAGGGCTGCCTGGAGACCCAAGGTGGGCAAGTCCGAGTCTCCCCAGCCTGCAATGCCAGCCTTCCTGCCCAGCGCTGGAAGTGGGTCTCCCGAAACCGGCTCTTCAACCTGGGCACCATGCAGTGCCTGGGCACAGGCTGGCCGGGCACCAACACCACTGCCTCCCTGGGCATGTACGAGTGTGACCGGGAGGCACTGAATCTTCGCTGGCACTGTCGCACACTGGGTGACCAGCTGTCCCTGCTCCTGGGGGGCCGTTCCAGCAACACATCCAAGGCTGGCACCCCTGAGCGCGGCGATCAGACCCGCAGTGGCCAGTGGCGCATCTACGGCAGCGATGAGGATCTGTGTGCTCGGCCCTACTATGGTGAGAGGCTGCTGGCAGGGCAGGGCTGGGGCTCCTCATGCCCGGGGTCTAGAGCCACAAGGGCAGAGGCTGGGGTGACAAAACCTTGGCCTCCGCAGACCTCTGGCAGTCACCTCTTTCATTGCAATGGGAAGCATTTTGGAATAATTGAGAAAATGAACTTCAAAGCATATAATTTGCTTTTTAAAAAATTACAAAGTTAATACACTCTTGTAAAGACCTCAGACAGTACAACAGGGTATAACGTAAAATCAAATGAGAAATCCCTTCCCCCAGGCCCACTCTTCAGGGGAGACCCCAGGGTAATCCTCCGCAGGTGTCTTGATCCCCATTTTGCAAGGGTGAACAGGAACCAGAGTCACCCAGTGAGGGGGGCCTTTCCTGGTGGGCAGTTTCATCCTAAGGGTCCTTTTCTGGGAGTTCCAAGATAGAATTTGGCGTGAGGGGCACTGCGGAGCCCCCTTCCCAGCCCTATGGGATGAGCGGTAGGACCTCTCCCAGGCTCCTGGGCTGACCTGACGGCAGAGGGAGCGTTAAAGCCACAGTCTGGTGCCACTGCCCCTCCGCCTCTCTGCTGACCCCTGCCCACCCCGGCTCCCAGGGTTATAGCGGGTTTTGTCTGAGGGATAGGCAGTCTCTGAGGTCCAGATGCCAAGGTCTTGGCTCCCCTCTCCTGCAGAGGTCTACACCATCCAGGGCAACTCCCACGGGAAGCCGTGCACCATCCCCTTCAAGTATGACAACCAGTGGTTCCACGGCTGCACCAGCACAGGCCGCGAGGACGGGCACCTGTGGTGCGCCACCACCCAGGACTACGGCAAGGACGAGCGCTGGGGCTTCTGCCCTATCAAGAGTGAGAGCGGAGCGGGCGGGGCTGGCGGGAGGCGGGCCCTGGGGGGCGCGTGCGGGTGGCGGAACTTGCGGGGTAGAGTGGGAAGTGGCCTCTCCTCGGAGCACGGGGCAGCCTGCGTGGGGTCTCTGCACTCCTGGAGGGACCCCCGTGGGCCCTGCAGGAGAGGGCTGGGGAGGGACCCACATTCGGCTGTCGTGGTGGCAGGTAACGACTGTGAGACCTTCTGGGACAAGGACCAGCTGACGGACAGCTGCTATCAGTTTAACTTCCAGTCCACGCTGTCCTGGAGGGAGGCCTGGGCCAGCTGTGAGCAACAGGGGGCGGATCTGCTGAGCATCACGGAGATCCATGAGCAGACCTACATCAACGGTGAGGCTGGGGCGGGGGGGGGCGCAGGCGCCTGAGACCTGCCCCACCTTTGGAGGGCCCTGAGCCCTTTCTGCTGGTGGGGGTGAGGATGCTGGTGGTGGGGCAGGGGGTGGAGGGCCAGGGATGGGGCGGCCTCCTCCTCACTGTCGCCATCTTGCTGTCAGGGCTGCTCACTGGCTATAGCTCCACACTGTGGATTGGCCTTAACGACCTGGACACCAGCGGAGGCTGGCAGTGGTCGGACAACTCGCCTCTCAAGTACCTCAACTGGGAGAGTGGTGAGGCGCGGGGTTCGGGGCGCAGGGCGGCCAGGAGACCACCGCACAGGCGCTTGGTCTCCTGTTTACTCCTTCGCTGGTACCCTACTCCAGGAGAGCAGTGAGGGTGGGGGCAGATTTCCACTCCCTTGTGGACTGGGCGCCACTGGTCCATGGCGTGTGTTGTCTGAATTAGGAACCGATGCCCTTTCCTCGGGGCACAGGGCCTGGGAGGGGGACTCGATCTTATTCTCCACGCACCCCTTCAGCCGCGGGCACCGGGGCACTGAGCGCACCAGCAGCCTGGCCAGGGCGGGGCGGGCGGCCCGGCGGGCGGGGCTGGAACGGGTTGCTGCGCAGAGGCTCCAGGACCACGTGGGCCCAGGGGAGGCAGCAGGAGGGCGGGGCGCTGGGCATCCGAGCGGGCTCAGGTCTCCCGAGGGAGCACGAGGTTCGGGGTGGGGCTCCCCGGCCAGGGGGTGAGTTTGTCTCGCCTGGGGCGCTGGCGCCCTGCCCTCCCCACAGATCAGCCGGACAACCCGAGCGAGGAGAACTGCGGAGTGATCCGCACGGAGTCGTCGGGCGGCTGGCAGAACCGGGACTGCAGCATCGCGCTGCCCTACGTCTGCAAGAAGAAGCCCAATGCCACGGCCGCCGAGCCCCCGCCTCCCGGTGAGCCGGGCAGCCGCGGGGCGTGGGTGGGGCTCTCAGGGCCGCCGCCGCCGGCGGCCCAGCCTCCCAGCACAGGGGGCTCTGATCTCCTCTATTCTTTAATGGTTCAGCTGAAGTCTGAACAAACTGAAAGGTGCCATTAATTCGTTCCGGGAACGTTCGTTGAGCACAGTGTTCAATGCCTCCTGACTCACCGTGTCCTCGCGGGGGTCACAGTCTGCCGGAGGTGCCAGACATCTCAACATTCAATTGGAATATCCTGAGTTATGTGCTATTATAAAACACATGTATAATAAATATCAGAGGGGCCTAGAGAAGAAATTGATTAAGCTCCAGAGACTTAAGGAGGGTTTCCTGGAAGTGACATTGGATTTGGGCCCTTCAGGTCGAGTGTAAGTTTAAAAAGGCATAAAGACGTGTGAGGGAAGGGCATTCCTGGCAGAGGGGACTGCAGGTGCAAAGGCACGGAGGCCCGGAAGTTCACAGCAGCTTTAAGGACGGGGAGTATTGCTCCCTAACTAAGGGTTAGAGTATAGGCGCTAACTACTTAAAGTATGGGCCGCCCTCCAGCAGCACAGCGTCACCTTCCCAGGTGATGTTATAAATGATTGTTATAAATGTAGAATCTCAGGTGCCCCCCCCCCCAATTAATTGAATTAGAACCTGCATTTCCCAAGATCCTTAGGCGATTCATGTGCAGGTACAGTTTGAAAAGTACTGGATTACAGGGCATGGGAACAAGAACAGTTCAGAAAGGCAGGTTGCAGCCAGTTGCTGAAGGATCTTGGCTTCTGGGTGAAATTTGGGTGGGGCCGGGTAGGCTGTGGGAGCCTTTGCAGACTTTTAAGGCAGGGAGTGTCTTGCTCACATTTGTGATTCACCAAGACAGCTCTAGAGGCCGGCACCGCTTTGGGGTGTGGCCTTGGGTCGGCAGCTTAGTCTCAGAGGTGCAAATTGAGGATAAACTCAAACCCATTGCAGGGTTGCCCTAAGGCCGGAGACCTGGCCTGGCTTAAAGGAGCATCTCCTTAGGTTGGAGGGGCTACTGCAGGAGTCCAGTAGCCATGGGGTGAAGACGGGATTTGCACAAGGAAAATACAGCAAAACCAGAAAAAAATCCACAGAACAGAAAGTGAGAGCTTACAGAGCAAAACTTTTGCTTCTGACCATTGAAGTGTTGCCAAAGGTTGATTCAGGGCCACTGGCCACCACCGTGTCTCCTGACCCCCTTGGGGGTCAGGAGCAAAGGTTTAAAACATTGGCACCCACATCTAGGGCACCTCACCTCCAGCTTATGGGGAGCCTGGGGCAGGCACCAGTTCCAGGGCTTCCCTTTCTGAAAGGAGGGCCACAGGGCCAGTGTGGGCAGGCCTCTCTGTGGCCCCCATCGGGACGGGCCCCTCACCGAGTCCTCTGCCCAGTGTGGCTGCTGTGGGGAGTTCTCCTCTGGGGCCTCACGGACCTGCAGGTATGTGTCTAGCCGTGGATTTCCTCTTTCATCCTGGCCCACATCTCTCTGCACGAGGTATATGTACTAAGCAATTTCTCGGGTGGTTCTGCCTTCCGGGACTCATCCCTCAAAGCGTGTCATTTTAGAGGCAGGTGCCATCACGCCCCCAAAGCGCCCTCATTTCCTAAGCTCCCTCCTTCCTACAGCCCTTGGGTCTGCACACCCACTGAACTCTTCTGTCCAAGTAGGCAGCCTTGGGTCTTAGCTCAGCGGCTGACAAGAGATGATCGATAGGTCTTGAGCCAAGGAGGGAGCCTGCTCAGACTCTCAGCCCTTCCCCACTCTGCCAGGTCTCTAAGAGACAGTATGGTTGGACCCTGGAGCATCTCCCAGGATGGAGTGGATCCCAGTGGGGCGATGCTTCAAGTGGGTACATGCTTTCTTGCCCAGCCAGCGGAATCCTGTCCAAGCCTGATGTTGTGGGTGGTTTGGTAAAGTCTTGTTTTCTCTTGCCAAGACCCAAGTGAGAGCTTGTTTGCATCAGGTGCCTGCGGACCCTGATCCCTAGAGGGTGATCTTGAAATGCATGGAAATGGGAGTGAGGAAGGGCCTAAGACCGGTTGGTTTCTCAGCCCTAGGCTTCAGGGAGAGGAGCTGGGGGGTGGGGTGGCGGGGGGGAAGGAGCAAGAGTAAAAATCCCAGCCAGGGGATGCCTGCCAGGCAGCGGTGACTTCACAAGCTGCTGATCTCGGAGGCCCCATTTCCCCACCGCCTTCATCCCGGACTGATGGAGCCACACTCCATAGACATTCTTTGAGACAATGACGGCTGTGTCATTTTTTTCTTTTTTTTTTTTTTTTTGCGGTACGTGGGCCTCTCACTGTTGGGGCCTCTCCCGTTGCGGAGCACAGGCTCCAGACGCGCAGGCTCAGTGGCCATGGCTCACGGGCCTAGACGCTCTGCGGCATGTGGGATCTTCCCGGACCGGGGCACGAACCCGTGACCCCTGCATCGGCAGGCGGACTCTCAACCACTGCGCCACCAGGGAAGCCCACGGCTGTGTCATTTATTAAGTGAGGTGGACATGAGCTAAGTTGTAATCTTACAGCAGGAAACCCCATTTACAGAGGAGGAAACTGAGGCTCCTGGAGCTGGTCTGTCCTGAATCCCCGTCCATCTCTCTGTGAGAGCCCCAGCTTGGGGGGGCCGTCCTGTCTTGGGTGGAATCTGCCATCACCTCCTGGGGCTCCAGCCACCCTGAGGGTTTTGTCTTTTCAGTATCATTCAGTATTCAGACCTGTCCTCGTGGGAAGAGCGGATCTGTGACAGGTTTGGGGAGGAGGTGACTTCCAGGCCCCTGCCTGTGTTGACACCCAGTGGGTCGGTTCCCGGGCTGGGCAGCTCGGTCCCTGAGCAGCGGCCTCTCTGGTGTCCGCAGACGTGTGGGCCAATGTGAAGGTGGAGTGCGAGCCCAGCTGGCAGCCCTTCCAGGGCCACTGCTACCGCCTGCAGGCTGAGAAACGCAGCTGGCAGGAGTCCAAGAAGATGTGTCTGCGGGGCGGGGGTGACCTGCTCAGCATCCACAGCATGGCTGAGCTGGAGTTCATCACCAAGCAGATCAAGCAGGGTGAGCGGCTGCTTCCCCCACCCCCATCCCATCCGCCCGGAGGCTCAGGGACTGTCCCTCCCTCCCCTGCCAGTGACTGAGGCTGACCTCCCGATGTCCCCTCTCCCCTCTCCCCGGCCGCACCCCAGAGGTGGAGGAGCTGTGGATCGGTCTCAACGATATGAAACTGCAGATGAATTTTGAGTGGTCCGACGGGAGCCTCGTGAGCTTCACCCACTGGCACCCTTTTGAGCCCAACAACTTCCGGGACAGCCTGGAGGACTGTGTCACCATCTGGGGGCCGGTGAGAACCCCCTCTCCCTATCACGGGGCCCCCAAACCTATCCTCAGTTTCCTCATCTGTCAGTGGAACTCTAACGGTGCCAACCTCAGAGGGCCACTGGGAGGATTAAAGGAGTTAATTCTTGTGAAGCCTTAGGATGGTGCCTGGTGCGATCTTGGTCTCTTGCCAGCTGCACTTCCCCGCCTGCAGGTGGCGTCAGAACTCATATTATGTGGACATGCTCCGCAGGCAGGACTGCTCGGTGCCAGCCCTACCCAGCCCAGGGTCCTGTCCCCTCAAGAAGTGATGGAGCTGTGACTATTTGCCATGGCTTTGGCTCAGACAGTGTGGGTGGATGAAGGAATGGATCCAGGGCTTCAAGCAGAGATAAGTCTGGCCCTTAAAGAATGGACAAAGCTGTAGGGACAGACTACTTAACTCCAGAGACAGGACATTCTGCCGTGAGATACAGCCAACAGTGCCAGCGACTGTGGAGACATCTGACTTAGAGGATGCTATTTAAAACTTTATGAACAATTATTTATTGAGCATCTGCTATGTGCCAGGCATTCTCCTGGGGGCTGGGACATATGAACACCTCTGCCCTCCAGATGCAGCTCAAGGCAGACAAAAACTGCTGGCTGGATGCCCTGGACACAGGAGGGCTAAGGCAGTTAGGAGGGGCCGAGGACTAAGTTCCTCTTCAGCTGCATCAGCTGAGGTGAGGGTCTGGGCACACGGCCCCTGCTCACCTTGGATCTGCAGGTACTGGCTGGACGCCTTGCCGAACTGGGAATCTCATTTGTCCTGCTAACAGTCTTAGCCAGCTTGTCCTTGATGTTTATGAAATGAGCTGTAAGTAATTTAAAAGAGCACCTTTTTCCACTTAGACGGTGCTTGTCGAAGTTTCGAGGCACTTGCACATCAACTCTGTGTGCTCTCATCAGCCCTGTGAGGCTTGTAGCACTAATCCTGCTCCCCCCCATTTTCCAGCCTAGAGCACAGAGAGGTCAAGCTTCTTGCTCAGAATCACACAGCAAGTCAGAGGCACGGCCAGGTCTGGAAACCAGGTTCACTGAAGGCGTTTGGGAGATTTGGGGGAGATAGATTGAGACTCCCCCTTACCCTGTGTCCCTAGGAAGGTCGCTGGAATGACAGTCCCTGTAACCAGTCCCTGCCATCCATCTGCAAGAAAGCAGGCCAGCTGAGCCAGGGGGCCGCTGAGGAGGACCATGGCTGCCGGAAGGTGAGGGTGCTTCTGGAGCTGCCCCGGGTGAGGCCAACCAGAGGGGCTCCCAGGGGCAGGAGGGCGGGTGAAAGCCCGCAGCCTCCCATGGCATCGTCCCTTCCTCGGCATGCCCCCTCCTCCGCTCTCCAAACTTCTCCGTCCCAGGAGGAGTGATGTTGGATGAGGTGGGGTGGGGGGGAGAAGCTGTTGGGAAGAAGCAGAGCTCCCCCGCCACCCCTAGCCCTGAGCCCCCCTCCATGGAAAGCCACGGAGAACCCGGAGGTGGCGGTGGGCGGGCCCCCCAGTCTGGTTCAGTCATCCCCTGAGTGGAGGCTGCTGGGGAGACCCTGGCCCTCTGTGCACCCCAGCCCCATTTTCCCACCTCACTTGCTGGCACAGCGTGTGCTTGTCTGTCTCCTCAGGAGGAATGGGGCCATCCTGTGTCTCCGTCCCTGGGCTCTAGCCCCAGGGAGGGAAGGGATTAGGACTGAATGGGGGGAATGAATCAGCCGGGGGCAGGGGGGAGGTTGAAGGTATGAAAGGGGGTGAGGGTGGGCGATGGATCTGTTTCCCTCGTCCATCCGCCTGCCCGCCCCACCCCTCGCCGCCCCAGAGGAGCAGGGGTGTGAGCAGTGTGGACACACATGGGGAGGCTGCTCATCAAGGCCACTTGGTGTTTTGGCCCCTGGTGGCTCCATCTGCAGAGGCCACACTCACATACACACATACGCACGTAGACACACGCAATATACACATACACATAAACACACATAAACACATAATACACACACACAAATACATGCACATGTACACATACACATAAACACACATAATACACGTACACATGTATACATACACATGTACACATACACACATGCACATGCATACACACACACACACATACACACACGCCACTTTCTCCTCTGCGCTGGTTCCTGCCCTGGGGGCTGCCTTGCTCTCTCTCCCAAGCTCCAGCCCCCACCCCCAGGGATCCCACTGGAAGGCTTCCTGGAGGCAGAGGCCCTGGCAAGCACCTGGTGTCATCTTAGGAGGAGCAGGGCTGTGGCAGGGACAGACACAACCTCTGTGGTGTGGGTTCCGGTCTGGGCTCCGCCTGCACTGTCTGTACAAAATCAAGCCACGTAATTCTGAGCCTCAGGTCCTTACCTGCAAGGCAAGAGCAGAGAGGCCCTCAGGGTGGCCCAGGGGACAAGGGGTCGGTGGGGTGAAGCCTCCCCGGCCTCATGGGGGCAGGGGTAGCGAGCCAGCCGTGTAGGGGGGGTGATCTCTCTTCCGCAGCTTTGCTGCCCCTCGCCGAGGGTCTGTCCCCCCCTGCTCGCGGGCCAGGCGCATCCTCTGTGTACTCCAGCTTTTCCAGGCCCCTGAGGATTACCCAGCCCCCTCCACATCCTGGCAGCTCTCCCAGCTTTTTGGCTCTGGTTTCCCAGCCAACTGGCAGTTTTCCCACTGCGTCTCTTGGTTCAAACACCCAAGAGAGGAATCCGGTGGGCCACTCATCTTTCTTGGCCAGGCCACAGGCCGGGTGACTGGCTATCTCCCAATCAGCCACCCGTGGGCCGTGCTTAAACCCTGGGCCTGGCAGTTGTGGGTAACAGTAGGGGAGGAGAGTGTGGCGTGACAAGGTGCAGAACACAGCACAGGAAGAGCCGGCTCTGGTGTCAAACCAGTCCCCTCTGTTCTGTGCCCAAGCCTGCAGAAAATTCAGTGGTGCCACTGATGGCACCTGCACCCCAGGATTTATGGGTGAGAGAGGAGAGTCCTCCCCCCAGACACCCCTTTTCTGCCCACTCTCTTGAGCCAGGGTTGGACGTGGCACAGCCCATCCTGCTACTGGCTGGGAGAGGACCAGGTGACCTACAGTGAGGCCCGGCGCCTGTGCACCGACCACGGCTCTCAGCTGGTCACCATCACCAACAGGTACAGGAGAGGGACCAGCCCTCCCCTATGTCCTGGCCTAATGTGGTCCCTCCTCCAAACGGGGCAGCATCCTGCCATCAAGTGCAGAGGGACTCGAGTCCTTTGAGCTTCAACAGCCTCCAGGGCCTTTTTCTAATATTGTCACCAGAATGACTCCTGTTTATTAAGCGACCCCAGCATGGAACAGGTCCTGGGCAGGGGCAGGAACAGGCATAGGTGTGGGCTGGATCCCCCAAAGAGACCTTGGCCGTGTCTGATTTTCTTTCTCCTCAGCAAGGCATGGAGGTGAAGACAGTAGCAGGGGAGCTGAGTTGCTGTGTGTCAGCTGCAGGGTCCCCAGGGGTCCCCACTTCCCTGAGCAAGTTTCTTTTTTAAAGCATTTCTTAATTTTTTTTAATTAATTTAATTTATTTTATTTATTTTTGGCTGCATTGGGTCTTCATTGCTGTGCGCGGGTTTTCTCTAGTTGCAGCGAGCAGGGGCTACTCTTTGTTGCGGTGGGCGGGCTTCTCATTGTAGTGGCTTCTCTTGTTGCGGAGCACGGGCTCTAGGCGCGCAGGCTTCAGTAGTTGTGGCACGCGGGCTTCCCTAGTTGTGGCTCACGGCCTGTAGAGCGCAGGCTCAGTAGTTGTGGCTCATGGGCTTAGTTGCTCTGCGGCATGTGGGATCTTCCCTGACCAGGGCTCGAACCCTTGTCCCCTATGTTGGCAGGCAGATTATTAACCATTGCGCCACCCGGGGAGCCCCCTGAGCAAGTTTCTGATTGGGTGCAGCACCCAGGCTCCTGGAGCAGGACGTCTGGCCTGTAGCCCAGGGAGTGGTGAGGGCCGAGCTCCCTGCCTCGACCAGCCTCTCTCCCACAGGTTCGAGCAGGCCTTTGTCAGCAGCCTCATCTACAACTGGGATGGCGAGTACTTCTGGACGGCCCTGCAGGACCTCAACTTCACCGGCTCCTTTCGCTGGCTCAGCGGGGATGAGGTCATGTACACCCACTGGAACCGGGACCAGCCCGGTGAGCTCCTCCTCCACAGCGCCCGCTCAGCCCACTTCTTGGACTTTCCTTGGTGAAGCCAGGAGGCTGCGGTGGACCAGCCCTGCCACGACCGAGACCCAGGGCTTCATAGGAAACAGATCATTTGTACAGTGTGGTGATGTGGTTATAGGAGGACAGGCTCTGGAGCCAAACTGCCCGGCTCAGATCTTGACTGTGCAGTTTATTAGCTGTGCATCTTTGAGCCTCAGTTTCCTCATCTGTCCAATGGGTATAATAGTACTTTCCTTACAGGGTTGACATGAGGCTTGAATGGGTTAATACATGTAAAGCCCTTAGAGTAGTGAGCATACAAGTGTTCGCTACTACTATTACCATTTTTAATTCATCGTCTTTTTTAACCTTTTCAAGAACCTGATGAGGCAGATGATGAAACAGGCTCAGAGAGGTTAAGCAAGTTGCCTAAGGTCTCACAGGAGCAAACATAGAGCTAGGCCTCTGCCCCCATTTCCTTCCTCCCCACTGGGCCCCGACTCCACAGAGCATGTCCCCGCAGAGATGGCTAAGCTGATTCCCGGTGCGAGGGCCGTGGTGGTGCCCCTCGGGGATGTGAGGGAGAACTGGTGAGTCCTCTTCAGCATGTATATCTCCCTTCTCCCTCCTCCAGGGTACAGCCGTGGGGGCTGCGTGGCCCTGGCCACGGGCAGCGCCATGGGGCTGTGGGAGGTGAAGAATTGCACATCGTTCCGGGCTCGCTACATCTGCCGGCAGAGCCTGGGCACGCCAGTGACGCCTGAGCTGCCTGGGCCAGACCCCACACCCAGCCTCACCGGCGCCTGCCCCCAGGGCTGGGGCTCAGACCCCAAACTCCGGCACTGCTATAAGGTAGGCGGCCTAAGGTAGGCAGCCTGTTGGCCTGGGGTCGGGGGAGAGGAGCAAGAGCAAAGAGGCAGCATTCCTGGCAGGGTGGGTGGCCCCAGTGGGATCCAGCCATGATCCAGGCAGGCGGGCCCCAGAGAAACTTACAGACAACAGACAGAGGTACTTTCTGTTGAAGCCCTTTTGTCAGTGGCATCTGAGGCCTGGTGCCTAGTAGGTGCTCAATAAATATTTGAGGAATTGAAAAACCCACAGAGACCATTGGTTGCGGAGGTTCCCAAATGTTGGGGCCAGGCTGGCTGCTCTTTAGAATTGCCTGGGGAGCCCGATTTAAACAAATCTTCCAGGCTGTCACTATGGAGATTGGGATTCAGTGGGTTGTAGTGGGGCTTGGTAATCTGTGTTTCTAAACCCTGCAGGGTTTGGGAGCCACTGAGGTAGTCCAGGGTCTTTTAATTACAGGAAGAAGCTGAAGTCCAGGGAGGGGAAGGGACTTGCCCACAGCAAACTGTGGCTCTGCTGGGATAAGAGCCCTGATTGCCCCGCTGGTTAGGGGGACCATCTCTGGGAGATGGCTGTGCCAGTTTCCCTCCCCTGGGGCTCCCTCTCTGATGAGCAGGATGGTCCAGTGAGGCCCCAGCCCCCTTCCCCACTCATGTCCTGGGAGGGCAGGTGTCCCGTGGGGAGCTGGGCTGGGGAACAGCTTGGACTCTGCCCCTGCAGGTGTTCAGCGCAGAGCGGCTGCAGGACAAGAAGAGCTGGGTCCAGGCCCAGAGGGCCTGCCAGGAGCTGGGGGCCCAGCTGTTGAGCCTGGCCAGCTATGAGGAGGAGCACTTCGTGGCCAATATGCTCAACAAGATCTTCGGGTACTGAGCCTGGGGTGGTGGCCCATGTGCACATGAGTTGGGCTCTTGCTTTTGCTGGGCAGGGTGAAGGCGACCCCAGGGCGGTCAGTTCCAGGGCTTGGAATGACCTGTGCATCTGCTACTAATGCCAGGCCCATCCTGACCCCGCCTCAAGTAACCCTGGTCTCCCTGGAGTCGTAGACCCTGGGTTGCTGACCAGAGCCAGCAACACCCCCTGAGACTCACAGACTTTTACACAAGTAACCGCTCTCACCATCCCTCCTTCTTCATGGCAAAATCTCCAAGCTGATCCAAGTGAGCGCACCCTCCTGCAACCCTACACCATCCCATAATAGCCCACACTTTCTCAATAAACAGCTTTTTCTGAGAGACAGGAATAGAAAGGCTACTACAAAAGTGAGCATCTGCCTGCGGGGTCCCTTCAGATCCCCGTCTCTGTCCTGTGGGTTCCTATGACATACAGCCCTACAGTCCCTTAGCCTTGGGAAAAATCCAAATGGATCCAGGCTTCCTGACATCTTAATTCCAGGGATATCTCCTCCCAGCAAACAGCACAATTACATTATTTGACTAGTAATTATAATAGCTCGTGTCAGTTGCTTCTCACCATGTACCAGGTACTGCACTAAACATTTAATCCACATTCAAGACTCTTCTCAATCCTAAGTAGACATTATCCCTTGCGGGCTGTTATAGAGGTTGGGTTATTTACCCAAGGTCACAGAGCTGGTCCCTGGGTGACCCAGGACCGGAATCCAGGTGTATCTGATTCCACGGCCCCAGGTCTATGCACCATCCCCATCGGCTGCCTAAAGTGAAAGCCTGCAGTCTTGCTGGCAGGGCAAACCCCACCCAAAGGGAAGCAAGGAAGGGAGCCAGGCCACCTGCCCGCAGTGAGCGCGGCGCCTGGCCCAGCTAGCCCAGTTCTCTTTGGGGAGAGCTTTTTATGAGTGGCCCCAACGGTGTTTTGCCCGGTGAGTGTGAAGCCCAGATCGAGAGGCCCCAGGTCCTTGGGACTGCCCAGGTCACAACCACAAGGGGCCCCTATAACTCTCATCCCCATGTCTTCTGTCTTCACCCCCGGGTTGTGCTAAAGTGAGTCAGAGCCTGAGATCCACGAGCAGCACTGGTTCTGGATCGGCCTGAACCGTCGAGACCCCGGAGCGGGGCAGAGCTGGCGCTGGAGCGATGGACTAGGGGTGAGGGGGTCTGGAGGAGGCGGGGCAGGTGGGCGGAGCCTGGGCGGGCGAGGTTTGGATGTGGGCGTGGTCTTTTGGAGGTGCGCGAGGTTTAGTAGAGGCAGCGTCTCTGGCCGGAGCTGGCAGGTAAGGGAAAGGGGGTGGGGACCGTCTAGCCCAGGTTGGGGGTTTCTAGCTTAAGCCAGGTCTCTGGTTGGTCTGTTCTGGGGGTGGGTGCAGCCTGCGCCTGATGCCTGAAACCCCTCTCCCCTTCCGACCTCATCAGTTCTCTTACCACAATTTCGACCGGAGCCGGCACGACGATGACGACATCCGGGGCTGTGCAGTGCTCGACCTGGCCTCCCTGCAGTGGGTAGCCATGCAGTGCGAGACGCAGTTGGACTGGATCTGCAAGATCCCTCGAGGTTGGGTGGGGCGGCGCTGGCGGACCGGGCATGGGACAAAGGGCGGAGGGGGCGGGGGTCCAGGGGAGGGTCCCCTTTCCCTGCAGCGTCTCTGTCCCTGTCGTCCCCATAGGTGCGGACGTGCGGGAGCCTGACGGCAGCAGCCCGCAAGGTGAGGCACCCCGCTCCCCACGGCGGCCCGGAGGGGGGAAGGGGCGTCACCTCCTGGGCAGGGCCTGGCCAGGGCCGAACGAAGGGGCTTAGGGGCTTGAGCCGAGGGAAAGGTGATGGGGGTATCCTACTGGCCCAGGTCGGATGGGCTCGCAGGCCCGCCTGCCTTGGCTGCCCTGGACCCGCCTTGTCCTCCTTGGGCTGGGCGGGCAGGCAGCCCCAGCCTGGCCTCCATCCCCACGCCCCCTCCGCCCCCGCAGGCCGACGGGAATGGCTGCGTTTCCAGGAGGCGGAGTATAAGTTCTTCGAGCACCATTCCACGTGGGCGCAGGCGCAGCGCATATGCACGTGGTTCCTGGCTGAGCTGGTCTCCGTGCACAGCCAGGCGGAGCTGGACTTCCTGGGGCACAACCTGCAGAAGGTGGGCAGGCTAGCGAGCAGGGAGGGCAGGCCCGGGAGCCAGGGAAAGGGCCTGCCAACCCTCACCTGCCTGCCCGGCTTCCCCTAGTTTTCTCGGGGCCAAGAGCAGCACTGGTGGATCGGCCTGCATACTTCAGAGAGCGACGGGCGCTTCAGGTGGGAGCCCTGGCAGGGCAGCGGGTGTGGATGGGCAGCGGGGCGCATGCGTGGATGGCTACCCTCAACCCAGGCTGGAGGTAGGCAGGCAGCACAGCATACAGAGACAGATTTGGATTTGAATCCAGCCCTGCCCTCCACTGGCTATGTGGCCTTGAGCAAGTGAGTTAACCCTTCTGGGCCTCGGTTTTCTCATCTGAAAATGAAATGAGGCCTGCCTGGTAGGATCATTGTGAGAATTAGAAATGAGGTATGTGAATCCTTAGCATGGCATCCAGCACCGTATCGGGCACTAAATAATGGCAACTCACTATTATGCTGGGGTCACTCATGAATAAGGTCCCCTCAGGACATGGGCAAGAACATAGGATGGTCCAGAGGGGCCTCTTTGTATTCACGGCCCACCTACCATGTGTGAGGCATGTGTGAAGGCCCTGAGCACGTGGGTGTCTGAGCATAGCGCTGCCCTTGGACCCCTGCTCTGGGATCCTTAGACTTCTTTTCTAGTTAGAGAAATGGATGCCCAGGAAGGCCGGCCCTTACCTGAAGGCGCCAGGTCCTTGGGTTCTAGCTGCACTGAGCTCAGTAGCCCCACTCCTCAGCCTACGGCCACTGAGCCCCTGGTGTTGGGCTCTGGTCCCTGCCCCCTCGTTGCTGCATACAGGGGAGCACGGTGCCCAGTGCTGGAGTCATCCCCGCTCGGTGCCATTGCAGATGGACAGATGGTTCCGTTATAAACTTCATCTCCTGGGCACCCGGCAAGCCTCGGCCCATCGGCAAGGACAAGAAGTGCGTGTACATGATGGCCAGCCGAGGTGAGCACAAGGTGGGGCAGAGAGGGTGCAGAAGCTGAGGGGAGGGTGGGTGTTGGGGGCAGTGAGGTGAGCCTGCACAGGGGCCCTAGGTCTCTTCTCGTTCTCTCTGTTCCCACAACCCAAGAAGGGCTAGACCCAGAGAGGGGAGGGCCTGTCCCTGTGATCCAGCAGCCACAGAGGACTTGAGTTCAGAGCTGGACACAGAGACCTGAGCCCCAGCCCCACCTCCTCTCAGGGCATGAGGCCAGGGTACTGGCAGCCATGCCCTGCCCTTGGGGTGACTGCTCTTCTCTTTCTGCAGAGGAGTGGGGGGACCAGAGGTGCATGACAGCCTTGCCCTACATCTGCAAGCGCAGCAACAGCACCAGAGAGCAGCAGCCCCCAGACCCACCACCCACAGGTGGCTGCCCCCCTGGCTGGAGCCAGTTCCTCAACAAGGTAGGAGGTGGAGAGGGGGCACCCAAGGCGAAGGCTGAGCCTCAGGAGTCCTCGCCCTTTGGCAACATCAAAGTCATGGCCTCTTGCCTGTACCCACCACCCTCTCTTCTGCATGGCCCCAGTGCCAGGGCCAGACTCCTTGGAAACTAACTCAGCGTAGTAACACCTTCTCATTCACCAGGTAATGAGGTTGCCCATATAGTTTGGTGAGTTTCCTAGATCCCGGTCGCCAAACATCTGCTTGTTTTTTTTTTTTTATTTTTTTGGAGGCACAGTGCGGCCTGCGAGATCTTAGTTCCCCGACCAGGGATCAAACCCGTGCCCCTGACATTGGGAGCGCAGAGTCTTAACCACTGGACCACCAGGGAAGTCCCCAAACACCTTGATAATGAATTCCTATTAAAATGTTGAACATACAAAGTACGTATGTATGCATTACATATGTGTGTGTACGTAAATATATATTTACTTACATACTAAGGTGACTGACGTCATATATAGTTAAATATACACAAGAACAAAACAACATAAAGCATGAGCTAGAGATTTTTTTTTTTGCGGTACGCGGGCCTCTCACTGTTGTGGCCCCTCCCGTTGCGGAGCACAGGCTCCGGACGTGCAGGCTCAGCAGCCATGGCTCACGGGCCCAGCTGCTCCGCGGCACATGGGATCTTCCCGGACTGGGGCACGAACCCATGTCCCCTGCATCGGCAGACGGACTCTCAACCACTGCGCCACCAGGGAAGCCCGAGATTTTTAAATAGTATTTTTAAGTTTTCAAAATTTTCCTTTTAGTGGTATGAAAAAACTTTTGTGCTCACTCAAAATTTATCAATTATAATAATTATTACTATTTCAATAATTTTGATAAGAGCAAAGTGATTGCATATACTTCATTATTTGAAAAAATCTTGGTTTGATGCTTTGTGATTCAGACTTCATGGGTCTTGTTTGAAGTTCAATTTTTTTTTTTTTTTTCCGGCCATGTGGCATGTGGGATCTTAGTTTCCTGACAAGGGATCGAACCCACGTCCCCTGCATTGGAAGCACAGAATCTTAACCACTGGACCGCCAGGAAATTCCCTGAAGTTCAAATTATTATTATTATTTTTTTTTTTTGCGGTACGCGGGCCTCTCACTGTTGTGGCCTCTCCCGTTGCGGAGCACAGGCTCCGGATGCGCAGGCTCAGCGGCCATGGCTCACGGGCCCAGCTGCTCCGCAGCATGTGGGATCTTCCCAGACCGGGGCACGAACCCGCGTCCCCTGCATCGGCAGGCGGACTCTCAACCACTGCGCCACCAGGGAAGCCCTCAAATTATTTTAAAACACGGATTGAAGGGTTGTTGTAGACGGAAAGATTACCTCACGAAGACAAATAGATGAAGATGAAAAAAGGTCATCCATCATTGGCTGGGCTTTCTAAGTCCTTCTCCCTATTTTCCAGTCCTTCTACCAATTAAACAAAGGTTTTTGTTTAAAAATCGGTCAGTTTCTGCATTTAAACGAATCTGCCTTATAAACTAATCAGAAGAGCTGATCAAGAGAGTTTAAAAAAAATCCTTGGCAGATTTTTTAAAAACAACATTTAGAAAATTCTCTTCCCAAGTGTTTTGAATGTGCAGCTAGGAAAGTTTGAGACAATAAAATGAATTAGAATGGATATGCATCTAAATAGGTTTTCAAAATGTTCCCTCTAGAGTGTGAGTTTCTTTCCAAAAGTGGTTACTTCCTGACCCTGGGGCTCATTCATCAGACCTGATTAGACCTTCATTGTTTTTACCTAGTGGCTGAAAGCGCTTACCCCAGAAAGAGAAGGGCGCTATTTCCTTGTGGTTTGCGCTGGCATCATTAGTATAAGCTTCGATCCATGCCTTCTTTGCAGGACATTGTAAGACCACTTAACCCCTATTGTGAGGATTAAATTAGTTAACACTAGATAACATAATCCATAAATCTTTGTCATACATTGGCTTGCAGCCTGCTCATAGTGTCCTGGAGCGCTCACTGTCTTCAGAATATCCAAGCGAATATTACACCTTTTCTGCGTTAAAAAAAAAAAGAGTAAGACATGTATTATTAACATCTTGGGGAAAAAAACAGAAAAAATGAAACTAAAACTCATCCATACTCTCCAGAGGTGACCACTATCAATATTTGTTACTCACTTCCTGACTTTTTCCATGTAATTGAGATTATACTAAATAACACAATTTTGTAGCCGGTTTTTCTTTCTCAGTATTATATTTTCAGGATTTCCCCGTGTCGTTAAATTTTTCCAAAAGCTTATTATGACTTCTTCCACCTAATTTAAAACAAAATATATTTTATATATGTAATCGGTCCCTTTCTTAATTTGTTAGCGTCATTGTAATGATACAGTAACGCTGTCAAAAGCCTTGGGAGTATGCGAAGCTGAGAGCCAGCCAGACCTTGTCCCCAGGCATGGCCCAGGCGGTGCCGACATAAGTAGTAGAGCATTTGGTGGCCCGGAGAAATCTTCCCACTTAAAAATTCCCCAGAGTGTGGGCAAGTGTATGTGAATCCGCTGTGCCTGGTTGAGAGGGTGCCGGAGCCTTGGTCAAGGAGACCCAGATGTCCTGGTTCTCATGTTTTTCTCTCACAGCCCCCAAGCCTCCCCAGGGCCTGCGGCGGCTCCGCAGCGGAGTTTCTGGGTGTGTGGGACAGGGAGGTGGAGCAGGATGCCATGCCTCCCCCTCCGCCCCACAGTGTTACCGAATCCAGGGCCAGGACCCCCAGGACCGGGTGAAGTGGTCAGAGGCACAGTTCTCCTGTGAACAGCAAGAGGCCCAGCTGGTCACCATTGCAACGTCCTTAGAGCAAGGTAGGGCCAGCCCATGGGGAGGCCCCATGATCCTCTGACACCGTGCCCCCAGAGGGCTAGAGCAGAGTGAGGAGGGGGCTGCCCTGTCGCTCATCACTCTCTCTTCTGGGGGACTGTAGCGTTCATCACAGCCAGCCTGCCCAATGTGACCTTTGACCTTTGGATTGGCCTCCATGCCTCACAGAGGGACTTCCAGTGGGTAGAGCAGGAGCCTCTGCGGTACACCAACTGGGCCCCTGGGGAGCCCTCTGGCCCTAGCCCTGCCCCCAGCGGCAACATACCGGTGAGGAAGCCCCTCCCCACTCTCTCTTTTGCCCTCCACCCCCACCCTGCCCTGCAGTGCTTGCCTGGGGACCCCCTTCCAGCTTCTTTGCTCATAGTATAGCCTTCTGGGGGCAGTGGCACAAGCGGGCAGCTGCCGGGGCTCCCCTGAGCAGCTCCTTCCCCCCAGA
This sequence comes from Mesoplodon bidens, assembly GCF_964165515.1. Classification (NCBI taxonomy): domain Eukaryota; kingdom Metazoa; phylum Chordata; class Mammalia; order Artiodactyla; family Ziphiidae; genus Mesoplodon; species Mesoplodon bidens. Next base: position 47,501,224 of record NC_138179.1, on the reverse strand, counting down.
CCAGCTGTGCGGTGGTCCTGCACAGCCCCTCAGCTCACTTCACTGGCCGCTGGGACGATCGGACCTGCGCGGAGGAGGCACACGGCTTCATCTGCCAGAAGGGCACGGGTACGTGTCACCGGGGAACCTGGAAACCCCAGCCCGGGACTAGGTTCCGTGGGCCATGCCAGGAGGAATGAGACATGGTCCCTGACCTCAGAGGGCCCCTGGGGCCACCCCCAGAGTCTAGTCTGCTTGGGAAGCAGATGGGCAGAAAGGCCAGGTGCCAATCAGAGGGAAAGGCAGTGAGCACCAAGGGGTCTCAGGAGGAAGGTTTGGGGTTTGGAGGGCTGCCCAGGGAGAGCTAGACACTGGGCATGCCTGGTGACAGTGGCCCTGAGGTTCTGTGTCTGAGGCCCCTGCAGCTCCGTGCAGGGGTCCCTCTGCCCTGGATTCGTGGTCGAGCTCTAGGTTGCTCATCCCTTTATTAGTAAGAACGTATTGTTGTTAATAGCAGCAGTGACCGACACTGAGCCAAGCACTGTGCCCAGAGGAGAGTTGGTCTCTGCCTGATGCTCGGCGCTCCCCCCTCCCGGCCTCATGCCTGGGGATGGGGTGATGGGGGCAGAGCCCGGCCTGAGCCCTGCCCCCTTCCCTGTAGACCCCTCCCTGAGCCCATGCCCAGCAGCATCGCTCCCTGCCCCGGGCACTGAGCTCTCCTACCTCAACGGCACCTTCCGGCTGCTGCAGAAGCCGCTGCGCTGGCACGACGCCCTCCTGCTGTGTGAGAGCCGCAACGCCAGCCTGGCGCATGTGCCCGACCCCTACACCCAGGCCTTCCTCACGCAGGCTGCCCGAGGGCTGCGCACACCACTCTGGATCGGGCTGGCCAGTGAGGAGGTGGGCACCGGGCTGGGCCCACTCCCCTGATTTCCCTCCCTGCGTCCCCCTAACCCCGTGCCTTACCTGCTCCCCCCACCCCGGCTGGTCCCCTTCCTCCCACCCTGATGGCTGTCTGTGCCCAGGGCTCCCGGCGGTACTCCTGGGTCTCGGAGGAGCCGCTGAGCTATGTGAGCTGGCAGGACTGGGAGCCCCAGTACCCGGGGGGCTGCGCCTACGTGGACATGGATGGGGCCTGGCGCACCACCAGCTGTGACACCAAGTTGCAGGGGGCTGTGTGTGGAGTTAACAGAGGTGAGTGCCCACCCGCTGGGGCCGAGGGGTGGGCCGGGGGTAGGCCGACCCTGGTCCACTTTCTCAATCCTGCACCCCCATAGGGCCCTCTCCTCCCCGAAGAATAAGCTACCATGGCAGCTGTCCCCAGGGGCTGGCGGACTCGGCGTGGATTCCCTTCCGGGAGCACTGCTACTCCTTCCACATGGAGCTGCTGCTGGGCCACAAGGAGGCGCTGCAGCGCTGCCAGAGAGGTGGGCCGGGCGGGCCATATGTGGGCATTCCAGGTGGCGACCCCTCTCGTGGACACTCAAAGCCCCTGTGAATGCAGTCCCCGTGCTGCGGTCTACCTGTCGGCAGCACTCACACATAAGTGCCCCTCACGTTGCAACACGCACAGACCACCCGTGACATAACGTGTGTGACTGTAACCCCCTTCCATCCACGCACGGCTCCACGCCATCCTCGCCTCTGGCTGCCAGGGAAGAGGGTGGGGGCCTCTCTGGGGGGCTCTGCTACCCCGGGGAGACCCGTCTGCCCTGACGTGAGCCTCCTTTGTGTCCAGAGGGTGGAGTGGTCCTGTCCATCCTGGATGAGATGGAGAACGTGTTTGTCTGGGAGCATCTGCAGAGCTCTGAGGGCCAGAGTCGGGGTGCCTGGCTGGGCATGAACTTCAACCCCAAAGGTGGGTCCCTGTGTGTAGGATCAGGATGGGGAGGCCTCAGGCTGCAGGGGCGATGCCCTCCACCGGGGCCTGGTGGAGGTGAGGGCCAGAGGAGGGTGGGAGTTGGTTCTAGAACAGGCCTGCTCTCTCCCACCTGCTCCAGTTTGTCACCCGCCCCCGCAATGCTCCCTCAGTGCCTTCTTCCCACAGGAGGTACCCTGGTCTGGCAGGACAACACAGCTGTGAACTACTCCAACTGGGGGCCCCCGGGCCTGGGTCCCAGCATGCTGAGCCACAACAGCTGCTACTGGATCCAGAGCAGTAGCGGGCTGTGGCGCCCAGGCGCCTGCACCAACATCACCATGGGTGTCGTCTGCAAGCTCCCTCGAGGTGAGCGCCTGGCAGGCACACCCGTGGCTTCCTGCCACCCCCAGGCATCTGGTGCTGGCTGGGGCCCCGACTGCTTCTCGTTTTGCAGACAATGCAGTGGGTGGGAGAGAATAGACAGACAGGCCTGGGGCCCGCCAGGACCTTCCCCTGGGATTAATTAGTCTGTAGGACTGGGCCTCACTGCACATTTCCAAACTAGACAGCAAACCCGTCATTTTGTAGTGGTTAAAGGTAGGGATGGGGTTCAAGCCCAGGCCAAACCATTTGCCAACTCTGTGACCTTGGGTAAGTCATTCAAACTCTGTGGCTTCAGTTTACACATATGTAAAATGGGGTAATAAGAGTACCTATAAGAGGATTAAATGAGCAAATGAAGTGTCTGGGCCTGCAGAAAATGTTCTTACATGTTTGCTTATTATTATTATATTATCACTGCTACTGTCATTAACTGGTCCCTCCTCTGTCGCAGCTGAGGAGAGCAGCTTCTCCCCATCAGGTGAGTCACAGGCAGGGCTGAGACTAGCCCTCTCCTCCTCCCCCCTACCCACCTCGTTCCAGGCGGTGGGTGCCATAGCGGGGCTTCTGAGCGGGGGTTCTTCTTGCTGCAGCAGCCCTCCCGGGGAGCCCTGCGGCCCTGGTGGTGGTGCTGATGGCGGTGCTCCTGCTCCTGGCCCTGCTGACGGCGGCCCTGATCTTCTACCGGCGGCGACAGAGCGTCGAGCGTGGGGCTTTCGAGGGCGCCCGCTACAGCCGCAGCTCCTCCGGCCCCGGCGAGGCCACTGAGAAGAACATCCTGGTGTCTGACATGGAGATGAACGAGCAGCAGGAGTAGTGCCAAGGGCGTGGGCGGGGCCGGGGCAGGAGGAGCTGGGTCCCCGGGGCGCCCACAGCTACAGTCCCGTCGGCCCGTGGAGGGGTGCCCTTGGGAGCTGCTGTGGGGAGCTGGGGCTGGCAGGGCCGGGGCTGGTGGGGTCCCTCCCTCCCACGAGGGCTGGGCTGAGACCTGGCTGAGTGCAGCGTGGCGTTTCCCTTTGGGGTGGGGGTCTTAAGGTCTTGTCACCCAGGCCTGTGCCCCCATGGTAACGAGAGGCAGGACGGGAGCCTCTTTCTGCCTCTTCCTCCCCAGGCCCGCCTGCCCAGGCCTGTGCCCCAGGCCCCAGGCCCTGCTGCTCGCTGCAGAGTCTGAGGAACCTCCCCTGAGCCCTCAGCCGGCCTCTGTTGCTTCTCTCCTTCCCTGGCAGCCTCAGCTCTGAGCCCCTCACGCCAGCTCCTTTCCCTCCCTGCCCCCCTTGTCACCCAGCCCTCCCTTCTGAGCCAGGGCCCTGGGGTTTGGGGAGCCCTCTTGCTCTTGGTGGGGGTCAGCTGAGGGGGCCGAGCATTTGTCACTCCTGTGCCTGCTGGGGTGGCCATGGGACATGGCAGGAGGGCCTGGGCCGGATGGAGAACAAGAGCATCACTGTGGCGTCAGCTGGGCTGGAGACAGGACAGGGGAGAGACACCCGGACCTCCTGGGGGTGACCAGGCTGAGCTGGGGTGTCATCTCCTGCCGGTCGGGGGAGGGCTGTGTCCCTAAAGAGTCCCCTGTGGGGACCAAAATAAGTTCCCTAACGTTTCCAGCTCCTGGCTCTAGTTTGGAGAGAGAGGTGGTGTTTGGCCAGGGTCCTGGGGGCTTCAGAAGCGAGAGCCCAGGGATGCCCTCTAGTGGGGCCCAGAAGAAGAGCGCCTGAGTCCCCCGAGTGGCCCCATGCGGGTGGAGCCAAGCCACCCAGCACCTTTCCAAGAGGCCGAATCCCAGCAGGAATCACCAGTCCTGGTGCTGCGACCCAGGACAATGTGAACATGGACTCGAAGACATGGTCCTTTTTTGTAGTTCTTAATTTTTTTAATGTGCCATTATTGTTTTAAAAAAGAGAAAAAAGAAAAGCAAACAAATAAAACACCTTTAAGAGGCTTGAGAGAGAAGGGTTCCTGCTCTGTCCTGCTGTGAGCCTTGTCCTTCATATCTTTTCAAGATAAATCATTTTGGGGGGCTTGCATCCATTTTGCCTCTATCTCGGGGCCCCAGGACCACACCCTTCTCTCTGTTCCTGGGGATATGTGTGAGGGTTGAGGGCTCTGGAGCTGCCGGACAGCAGTGTGAGTTTGTGCAACTTGGCTCACCTTTCAATGTGTAAGACGGGAGAACAGGACGCATCTCCTAGGGTTCCTTTAAGGTTGTCTGAGGGTTAAATGAGATCACCTGTGCAAAGCAGTCGGTGCCTTCGTGCTCGTGCAGTAATTGCCCCATAAGCGTCAGCTGTTACTGCTGTTTCTGGGCTGCAGCTCGCAGGGGAGCGTGTGAGGCGCCCAGGTCAGCCAGGGGTGGGGGACGCACAGCACCATCCTTCCAAGGCAGCCGTCAGACCTGCATTTGAGCTTCGAGAAAGCGAGTGCACCTTCGTCCCGGGGGAGCATGGGCTCTGGAACCGGCAGGCGGCGGGGCAGTGGATCACAGGACCTCCCCCCTGCCCACCTTCACTCATCTACCCAATGATTCAGGGCGTTTGAGCTGGAGACAGCCATGAACAGAGAGAAGGCCCTGCCAGCCCAGGTCGGTCAACCATGCCAGGTCCCACTACGTGCCGTGAGGAGGCCTAACACGGGCCAAGGGGGCTACGTGAGGGCCAGTTTGGACGGGGTGGCTGGGGAGGATCTCACCAGAGGCAGTGAGACTGGCACCTGAAGGAGGTGGGGGGGGGGCAGGGGAGCGGGGCGGGGCCTGATTGCCCGAGGCCTTGAGGGCAGTGGTAGGGAGTGTGGATGTTAAGCAGAGCAGGAAGTCAGTGGGAACAGCTAGTCTGACCTTTTCAGATGGTGCTTTGGATCGGGACTGCAGCAAATGGTAAGATTCTGTGCATACGTGTGCATGTGCATTTTTGCCTTGTTCGTGATTTTTTTTTTAAAGTTTATAATTTTCTGAATAGGTAATACTGTCACATTGTTCAAAGCCTAACCCAAATGATATAAAAGACACACATTGAGAAGTCCAAAGCTTTTGGCCTGGACAGCAGGGTAAACGGGGTGCCATTTACTGAGTCGGGGAGCCCTGAGGGAGGGTTTGTGAGCTCCTGAGTTTTCTGAGGCCAAGCCCGAGGCCCTCCTCCATCCAGCTCTTCTGTCTCTGCAGCAGCAGCAGGAAACATGGAGGGGCCTGGTCAGCTTCAGGGCGGGAGCCCCAATCCTGTGGCGGGTCCTTAATGATTTTTTTTTAATAACATTTATTTTGTGGGGGGCTGTTGGGTTTTCGCTGCTGCGTGCGGGCTTTCTCTAGTTAAGGCAAGCGGGGTCTACCCTTCGTTGCAGTGCGCGGGCTTCTCATTGCAGTGGCTTCTCATTGCGGAGCACGGGCTCGAGGTGCACGGGCTTCCATAGTTGCAGCATGCGGGCTCAGTAGTTGTGGCTCGCGGGCTTAGTTGCTCCGTGGCATGTGGGATCTTCCCGGACCAGGGCTCAAACCCGTGTCCCCTGAATTAGCAGGCGGATTCTCAACCACTCTGCCACCAGGGAAGCCCCAGTGATTTTTTTTTTTTTTAATGTGGACCATTTTTAAAGTCTTTATTGAATTTGTTACAATATTGCTTCTGTTTTATGTTTTGGTTTTTTGGCTACAAGGCATGTGGGATCCTAGCTCCCCCACCAGGGATTGAACCTGCACCCCCTGCATTGGAAGGTGAAGTCCTAACCACTGGACCACCAGGGAAGCCCCTGGGTCCTGAATGATTAATCCACTTCACCCTGAAGTGTTTAGTTCTCCAAACTGGGGAACAGCTCCCTTTGTGAGTTAAGTGCCCTGCCATTAGCTACAGCTCAAAGGTCGCCTGACCAGGCTGCAGGGAGCCACGCTGGGCAGAAGCCCCCTGGGAAGCTGGCAGCTGACCTTTGCCCTGAGAGAGAAGAAAAGCCCAGGGGTGAAGGCAGGGGCACGGGCTCTGGGTGGGAGGAGCAGCTGAGAGAGTGAGAACCCAAATAGTGAGGGCAGTAGCTGGTGTGTGTCCAGAGGTTAAATCACGCCAGAAATACCTGTCCTCACTCCTCTCTCCTTCCCTCGGGTGGCTTTAGTCCTCACCAGAGCCCTGAACCCCACCCAAAAGCATTTTAAACCGTTTCGCATGCACCTGGGGGCTCCCCGTAGACCTTGTTCTGCTTGCGGGCTCCTGCCTGCCCAGAGGAGGGCAGGGAGACTCCGGGCAGCTCTCTGTCTGTAGGACAGGAGGAAGGCTCTGGGCCCTGGGCCATCTGCCTCTGGCCCCAGGCCAGTGCTGGTTCTGGTAGAGTACGTGGCAGAAACTCCTTTCTTTTTGCTCATTTCGATGTAATAAGCGTTAAGCACCTCCTCTGCATTCCATCTTTGATGCCTTGAGACCCAGCCCCAGAGGCCTGGGCAAAGGGCACTGTGTCCCAGGCACTGAGCCCAACCTGCACTTGCGGGGCTAAACCAGCTCAGCTCTGGCCACCTGGATGCCATGACAGCTCGCTGAATCCATGAATGAATGGGCGAACGGGCCGCTCTCCAGAGAACGGTGTCAGGCATTCTCACAACCTCTCCTTGTCAAGCCAGAGTTGGCTTCCTCCCAGGTGTCCTGGCAGAGCTGGCCTGGCGCAGCGGGCAGTGCTGCAAGGCCGCGGGGTGAGTCGGCCAGCCACATCACATGGCTCTCGGGGAACGGGGCTGGCCGGGCCCTGCCAAGCCGCCTTGAGCACTAGGGCTGGAGTCTGTTGCAGGGACAAGGTAAAGAATTGCATCTGGAGGGAGAACCCCAAGAAAGGCAAGCAGGAAGGGGGAGGAAAGGGAAAGGGAAAGGAGATGGAGGGAACATGGAGGGGCCTCAAGCAAGACCAGCATGAGATGAAAGTGCCCAGATGTTCAGGCCTTTATCTCATGGGTCAGGGCTGCCAAGAAGCCCAGGGAAGGCTGACTTCAGACTTGACTCTCCCTGAGCATCGACCTGCTGCAGCTGCAGATCTCAATCCTTGTCCAGAAAAGCAGGCGGGGTGCCAGCCCTGGAGAAAGGAAAGGGGCGAAGCAGCAAGCAGGCGTTTCCCCCTTGAAGTGGATTCATTGTTGGCAGTCAATGCAAAAAAATTAACTGGCTTCTGATATTGGCTGATGGCAGGACTGTAGTTTTAGCCATTTCAGGGAAATCCTGGTCAGCTCAGGTTTTCTAGTCCAGTCGGCTTTTTTTTCTTTCCTGCCCAGCACCTCTAAGTTCTGAGGTCTTGTGGGGTGTCTGGGGATCTGGCCCTCAGTCATTGCATGGCCCTGCTAGCTTATGCAGGAGGCCCGTCTGTATCTCTCTCTGGGACTTGTTCTAACTAATTCTTACCATGAATTAACTCATTTTATCCTCTGAACACATCATCAGCTGGGTGCTACTGTCCCCCTTTACAGAAGAGAAAACAGAGGCACAGAGAGGGGAAGGACCTGCCATGCCACTTCTCCTCCACCCTCCCTGCTCTATAAAAAGGTTGGGGAGCGGGCAACTGGAGAGAACCCCACTGTGATCTTACAGTCAGCCTCTGAGGCTCAAGAACTTTGTCTCAATCTGAGACATCTCTGCCGAGTTTCAGAAGCCTATTTTGAGTACAAGGGCTGAGTGGCCTCTTTCCTTTCCTTCTTCTGGGGCCTCCCTTCCCGAGGCAGTGGGGGAGGGACACCTGGGTTCCCTGGGCTGGGGTCGGACTGCGGGATACTATGCATAGCCTTGCAGAGAATGGGGACTTCCCTGGCGGTCCAGTGGTTGAGACTCTACGCTTCCACCGCAGGGGGCACAGGTTCGAACCCTGGTCGGGGACTGACGTGCAGCGTGGTGCAGCCAAAAAAATGGAGAAGTGTGTAGTATGTATAGAAATGAAGTGGGGCCTTGGTGCATATACTAGACATTTACACTATTATGGATATTTTAAAGCTCCCACTCACCTCCCCAGTGGGAGTCAACTCACCCCAAGGCACTGCAGCAACAGCGTGCTCTCCTCTCCTCTCCTCCTGCCGGCTCTTCTTCATCTCACCTGCCTGGGTTGGTGGCTTTTGGTGGCTCCCTGCTGCCTATGTGTGGACCCTCAGCTCCCTGACCTGGCCTGGGGGCTCCCCAGCTCCCCTGCCCAGCAACCCCATTCTAGCTGGTTGCTCCCGCCATGCCCTTCATCTGTGGGGGCTCCCTGTTTCCCTTCTCTCCACCACCCCTCTGCTTGCCTGGGCTCCACCATCCTTCAAGGCCCTTTTCTGCACCCCTTGGCTCTGGGGACCACCTATTCCCCTGACTTCCTGGGCTGGTCAGAGATGTTGCCCTCTCTTTTGGGCAGGCCGGGAGCATGGCCTTGGCCAGTAGACTGACTTCACCCTATAAACTTGGGGGCATCACTTAACTTCCCTGAGGTTAGGTTTCATGATGGTTTAATTTCTGTGTCAACTTGACTGGGCTAAATGATGCCCAGATAGCTGGTAAATCATTATTTCTGGTTGGGTCTGTGAGGGTGTTTCGGGAGATTAGCATTTGAATCAATAAACTGAGTAAAGAAGATCGCCCTCCCCAGTGAGGGTGGGCATCAAGGGCCTGAACAGAACAAAAAGGGAGAGTAAGGGCCTACTTTCTCTGTTGAGCTAGGCCATCCATCTTCTCCTGCCCTCAGCACTTCTGGTTCTCGGGCCTTGGGACTTGGACCAGGATTCATACTCTTGGCTCCCCTGGTTCTCAGGCCCAGGTTTGAACTGGAACCACATCACTGGCTTCCCTGGGTCCTCAGCTTGCAGATGGCAGATTGTGGGACTCCTCGGACTCCATAATCATGTGAGCCAATCTGTCATAATAAATATCTTTTATATCTCTCTCTATATCCTATTAGCTCTGTTTCTCTGGAGAACCCTAATAGCGTTTCCTCCCATGTAACACGGGGTTACTAATATCTGCCTCATAGGCTTATTGTGCGGATTAAAGATAAATATAAAATGCTTATCCCCAGGCTCAGCTCCTGGGAAGTGCCTTTAAGTGGCACACGTGGGCTCCTGTCATCTCAGTTTGACTTCTTCTGTATATGTCCTGCTGCTCCAGTAAGACTGAGCTCCAAGAAGATGGGCATCGTGCATTTTTCCTGTGTCCTCACAACGTAGCACATAGTTAATGGTTGGTCAAACTGCCTAAAGAGCCAAAGGCTTAGAAAGACCCTGTGTCCTATCCAGTGTGACTCAACCTCTGATAGGTTCTGGCAATATTTAGCCAGTTATAGAGCGGGGGAGATAGCCCTTTTCATCACTGTCTTTTAATAAATGAGACTTGGTCCTTAGGGCACCTCGGGCCATGAGAAGCCCCACCGGCAGGTCCCTGGGCTACAGTGATGTTGAATTGATGGTGCAGGTCGATGTCTGTTCTGTTGCATCTCTCCCCACCCAGACCTCACAGGAGGCACTCCTGCTTGCGTGCGTAAATACTTCATATAGTTTCCCAAAGCCCAGCATTGACTGGTGTAAACCTGTAACGGTCTCAGGGTAGCTGCGTCAAACCCTGCCACACCTTACTGGGGGTTTGGCCTGTCAGAATGTTTACCCGATTGCCTCAAATTCCATCAAGCTCTCTATACACCTTATTGTTAAAATATGCATTGTCCCTTCTTAGATGTTTCTCAGTATTGGCTCCTGGACAGATCTTTTATCTTCAGTCAACCTTAAAGTTCGGTTAAAAATAAAGACCCATTTTCTCATAGAATGATCAGGGCTTGGGGCTCCATTTGTGAACGGAGGAACCTGAGGCTTTAGGAATTTGGGGTACAGCATGGAGATATTTTCAACTTGAGTGGCTCTTCTAGGCTCTATTCACATTCAGAGATGCCCCTTTGTTTGGCTTTTGGATCTTGGATCTTGGTGGAATCTACTTGTTTGCGGTCCCTGAGTCTCTGTCTAACTGTGGAACAGATCAGAGAAGTGGGACAAGATTTTGATGTAATTCAAGGCTAGCTTTCCTAAACTCTACTGGCATCATAATTTACGTGGGGGACCCCCTTGGCAGCAACATCTTCAATGGTCACTCCTGGTCTGAGAGGGGCGGGTCTTGAAGGTGGGATGGGAAGCCCGTCTTCCTCTTCCTTTCACCTTTTTCCCTCTCTCTCTCACCCTTTCTCAAATCTACTGAGGCATATTTTACAATTATACCACAGAGTTCGCCCATGTTAAGCGCACAGTTCAATGAGCGTCAGTAAATGCATCCAGTTGTGTGAACGTGACCGCGGACCAGCTTTCAGGACCCCTTCATCACCCCAGAAAGTCCCCTCGAGCCCTTGTGCAGTCAGTCTCCACTCCTGTCCCCAACCCCCAGCAACCACTGCGCTGTCTCTGTAGTTGTACCTTTTCTCGAAATTGCATTTCAGTAGAACCATACGGTATGCAGTCTTGCGTGTCTGGCTTCTTTCACTTAGTGTAATGTTTTTGCAGGTATCAGCAGTTCATTGCCTCCATCTTTTATTTATTTTTTGACCTATCTTTGTTTCCCTCTCTCTCTCTCTCTCTCTGACACACACACACACACACACACACACACACACACACACACACACACACACACACACACACACACACACACACACACACACACACACACACACACACACACACACACACACACACACACACACACTTTTCTTCCTAAATTCTCTGCCCTTTTTGCATCCTAAACACTTGATCTGGTCTTTGGGCCCTAAGACATCATTAGGAGAGAAGTGTGGAGTCCATGTACCAAAACTTCTTAAGCGGGCACCTACAGAGGGTGGCTGGCCAGCTAGCCTGTCCCTGCCCGTGGGGCCCCAGGATGTGTCGTCCCTCATGGCAGTGATGGTGGGGAGCAAGGAGAAGTGGAATGAGGAGACTGGAATGAGCACAAAACGAAGCTGGGTGAACAAAGTCGGTTTACTGATTCTACGTGGGGTGGAGTGAGGTCTGAATGGGTGCCCTCAGCAGGGGGACCTGAGGCCACAGGGCCCGCCTGGGCTGCTGGGTCCCCTTGGGCTTCTGGGCTTCTGGGCAACAGCAGGGCACCCAGGTCGCTTGGTCTGTGCTGTCTGGGACTAGGCTGGTCGCTGGTGCCGTCTGTAGATGCTCAAGCCAGACCCCAAGAAGGTGGCAGGAGGTTGAAAAAGATAAGTGCCAACACGTTGGTTTCAGTTTTAGGGGAGAGGAGGAGGGAGGGAGGCATGTGGGGACGTAGGGGGGGCTGCTGGGGGTGGAGGTTTCCGCCCAGCTCCATGGCCAGCTCCCTTGCTAGACCGCTCGGTTGTTGCTTTCACGGATGCTACTTTCATTCCCATCTCTCCACTCGGAACCTGGAAAGCAAGAGCATCTCTCAGGCTGTGGAGCCGCGGCAGGCCGTGGGGTCTGGCACGGAGGGGCATGGCATCTCTGCCTTTCCTGGCCCCTCCTCCCCCAGCCCCAGTGACCCCCCACCTACCCACACACACACACACACGTGCGTACGTGCGCTACAGTGCCCTGAACAGTGCGGAGAACAGGAACCCCAGTCTTTCAGAGATCAGATTGGCTGGAAACAGAGGGTCACGTGATGGGAGGGAGGGCAGGAGGGCAAAGAGGCAGTGAGATGGCAGTGGGGTCAGAGTGGAGGATGTGGGGTGGGGTGCGGGCTTTTCTTTGTTCTTGGGGAAAACTCTTGTTCTCAGTCCATTTCTTTTCCCGTTGGCCTGGGTGAGCGCTCCCTGACTATTTGGAAGCGGTTTCTGACTGGTGAAAAGGGCAGGGGAGCAGGAATAATTACCATCCCTCCATCCCTACCTGGACCCTCTCAGCATCTACCTCCACCACAAGGAGGCCCCAGCCCCATGAGCTGCCCCCATTCTTTCACTCCTCCTGTTCTATCCCCCAAATCTAGTTGCCTTGACTTTTATGTATGGGGTGGGGAGGAGCTCTGGCCCAGCCTTTGGCTTGAAGGCTCTCAAGCCTACTCCTGTCACACCTGTACTGGTGGCTGCCAGAGGCATTGTTCCCCTCCCTGGACTCGGACGTGGCTGTGGTGACAGTTATTCGTGCCAACTGGGGAGCGGTTGTCGGGGCGGGGGGGGCTGGGGTACAGAGCTGTGTGACAGGTTGTTAGACCCAGGCGCACCCACCCAGGGACTCTCCCCAGCTGGCCTGACCTCTGTGCCACCTGTGGCATTTTGTGTGTGGCCTCGGTTTCCAGGTGCAGGGGACAGGGTGAGAAGGTTGGCATGGGTACCACAGAGCCACAAAGAGGTTGGCATCTCTTTGTGTCACCTGGTGTGCCCTGATGTTTTGCCTCTTTCCCTCCCTGTTTACCTGCATCGAGCTAGAGCAGCAGGTCACAGCTGTGACTCAGCTCTGACAACCCAACTTAACAAAGCGCTGCCAACCAGGTGAGTCATGCCAGGCTGCCGGAGACCAAAGAAGGGTGGCCCCAGGGGGAGGGCGGGAGGCATGTGGATCTGCCTCTGGCTGCCCTGGCTCCTGTCTTGATCATGGCTCGGGCGGGAAGCCAGGCAACAGCGGCGTCTGACCAGCGTGCCAGGACGGTGTTCTGTGCAGGGCTGCCCCTGCCAGCGTCTGGGGTGTGTGCAGGGCTCAGGGCAGGTAGAGAGGGCCTAGACCTGTTTACAGGGGAGAATTGGCGGCCCCTACATTGGGACCGGGACGGGGGAGCGGTGGATCCTAGAGCTAGTCCCAGCTTCCTGAAGAGGGATGTAAGTGACATCAGGGGACCATCTGCCTCAGAGCAACACGGGAAGGCAGGGTCCCCTCGGCGGAGACTCCTTTTTAAGCAGCACCCAGGGGTGCTCTTCTCCTGCCCTCTAGAGACGTCCCCCTTCCCTGGGGCTCAGGCTTGGAGCCGGGGTGCCCCTTCCCCCTCCCCAAGCTGGGGTGTGGGTGGGAGGCTCTCCGTCCTGCTCAGGGCCTCCCCAGGCAGCAGGGCGGCAGCGGCCCCCGCTGGGCACTAGGGGTCGCCCCTGCCCAGCCAGACCCACCCGGGCGCGCCCGGCCGCAGCAGGTTTCCTCCAACCGGGAAGACCGCGGGCGCCTCCGGGGGGTGCGCTGGGGAGGGGTGCAGCCGGGCGCGGCGCCGAGGCCCTGTCCGGTGCCTCGCGCCACCGAGTCGTCCTGGCCGAGGCACCGGGGCCCTTTCCGGAGCAGGGGCTCTCGCCAAAGGCCGGGCGCAGAGCGGGTGCGTGCGCCCGCACACAAAGGTCCGTCCTAGACTTCACAGCTCCCTGCCCGCTCTCCCTTCCCGGCTGCCCGAGGGGGAGTAGCCGCTCGGGGTCGGCCCAGGCGACGGCGCCGGGGGTCGGGCCGGCCGCCCCGAGTGGCCCCAGGGCCTTGCGAGGGCGCAGGGGGGCGCTGGGCCCTCACCCGGCTCGGCTGGACCCCCGCGGTGGCGCCCGGGACTGGGACTCTGCGGGTTCCTTTTGTGAACGGAGGGAAGGGCCCTCCCCCCCTCTGAAAATGGTCAGCCCGGCTTCTTGGGACTGCGCGCCCTGAGTAACAGATTCGGTGCTGTAGGGTCGTCATCTGGGCCCCACCCTGCGGAGCTCTGAGCTGGTTTAGCTTCTCCTGCAGACGGGTCTGTTGGGGGTTCCCAAAGCATCACCGTGACTGGCTGCATCAGGATCACCAGGGGCCACCCCATCACCTGAAACGGAATCTCTGGGAGGGGCCCAGGAATCTGTATTTTTGCTAAGTTCCCCAGGTGATTCCCATAGCGAAGCCAGCGTGCAAATCGCTGTTCTAAACTTTTTAAGGCAGGCAGTTGTGAAATTTCTCGCCAGAACAGCCTCTGGGCATGGAATTGTCACCCCCCAGTTCACTGTAATGTTTGTTCTCCCAGCTGATGGAGAAGTTCTTCCCAAGTCTGACCGCCAGCCCACCTGCTTTAATTGAGCACGTTTCCTTCAGTTGGGTTTTCTATGGGATAATGAGCCTGCTTGAAGACAGCTGTCCCGCCTCCTTTGACTTTTCCCGTCACCTGTTTTCCTTGTTCAACTTCTGAATCCAACAGGCCCACTTGAATGGGCCAAATAGTGAGAAAATCCAGTAAATCCAGTACTAGCTTGTGAATGACTGTTGTCCCCTCAGGTAATGGCTAAACAGTGCCTTTCCAAGGTTTAGAAGAAAACCCAAGGGGCTCCCCAAGGGCTGGACACTGGTGAATCCCAGCAAAGGGAAAGGAAAAAACCTGTAGCAAGTTAACCTACGCCCGAGGAGACCGTCCTCCCATTGTTGGCCTTTCCCCTCGCTTTCAGGATGAATTAAAATTCTTATCTCCTCTGCATCCAGCATACTTGGACATGCCTTCCCGATTGCTGCAGCTAGAGTTTCCCAAGCTTTGTGGGGTTATTTCTGCCTCTGGGTGGTGGTCATTACTTCCTTCCACACCATTAGGTTCAACACAGTCACCGAAAGAGAGCAAATTAGCAAAAACACCCGCAACATGGCAGGACAGATCCCCAAACTTACTTTCATTTTCTTCTGGTCCGGGTTCTGGGTAATTTCTTGACAACTATGAGAAAGGAGACAATGAAAAATGAATCATTTTTCCAAAGCAATTGTGAACAGATGTCTAATTCCCTAGTCTCGGGGATGTTCTAGGAATCCCTTACGTCACCTTAAAGGGGCAGAGTAAATGCGTGGAGGTGCCAAGGGCAGTGCTGATACTCAGCACCTGTGAGGCTTAGGCTCATCCTAATGAGAGCCTCAGCCATAGCCCAGGTCACCGTCGCTGGTTCGGGGCTTCTAAATTTGGCAGTGTGAACAGACTTGCTTCCTTTCAGCAATTGATCTGAATAGCAGAATCCCATCCTGATGGTCCGAATTGCATTTGCAGGCCGTGGGGGTGAAAGCCGTGCTAACTGGCCACTTGCCTCACCACTGGCTTTTAAACAATCGGTTGTATTCTCTGCCCGGCAGGAAGCAGCGGGCCCATCAGGGCTCTGGGCTCCCTCTTTGTTCTGACTTTATGGCCTTTTATGCCACAATAAGAAACACTGTGTACTCCATGGGAGCCCATTGTGCCAGGCCGCAGAGGGGCCGGTCCTCTTCCCCCAGGGGGAAGAGGGGCTTTGTGACAGGCTGGGGGACAAAATAAGGGGTGCTGGACACTGTTACTAGGGCAACTGCCTGGCCAGCATGGAGGCAGCTGTGGCCTCTAGGTCCCTCTCACCAGACGGCCAGGGGGAGGGCAGGAGAAGGATGGAATTTCTTCTAGAGCAGCAGTCCTGGTTACCTGGTAAATGATACATCAGGACTGTGCTAGCAACGGCCTCCATTTTCTCCAGGCTGCTAGGATGACCTCATCCTGCCTCTAGATTCTATGCCAGGGGATGGCATCTTTCTAAACCTACTCTCACACGCCACCAGGAAGCGCCATCTTGGTGAGTGGGGAAGCTTTCCCAACTGTGGGCCAAGCCTGGGCCTTGCATCCTTTGGGTAGATTCGGTCCTCTGAGGCAAGGGTTTTCGGTTTTGTAGAAAAGGTGTGAATGGGGAGGGCCTAGAGTAAGTCCATCTAGCCTCACTCGTGAATGGGCCAGTGGGGTTTCAGAGCTACTTCGAGACCCTCCCTGCCCCCCAGGCCAGCCACTGCAGTCCCTTCCCCTCCCCTCCAGGTAAACATTTTCCTACAGGTGAGGTGTTAGTGCAGCGCACCTGGGGCAGAAGACAGAGGCGGGTGCTCACGCCAGGAGGGCATCGTGGAAGGCCTGGGGTCCCTTCTGCACTCTGCCTTTTGGCACACTGACCGGGATTCTTTCTATTTTACCTAGTTTAGCAAATTAGGCACTTGAGGGGTTTAGGGGAGCTGCTATGGGCAGGCAGCGAGAGGAATTCGGGGTCCCGGGTCATTTCATTGCGGGGAATGGGGAGTGTGGTACAGACAAAGCCCAGGGCTAGGAGGAAGCCCAGGACAGGGGCCCCGGGGTGTAGGCCTTGAATACTGGAGTGTCCCGCGTAGGCGCGGAAAGGGAGAACGGGGAGGAAGGGCGAACCCATTTAGCTTCACCCCACAGGACAGCCCGGTGTCCCCATGAGACTAAAGGGTGAGCCCAAGTGGGATCAGGTGAGGCTGGTGGGGCGCTGTGTTCTCTGGAGACGCTCCCATCGTGAACAGCTGAAGTGAGAAAAGGCCACTTTCCTGCTGGGCATTTGCAGAGAATAACAGGCAGTGCTCCCTTCAGCCTGTACCTCACTCTGTGCCCTCCTAAACCTGCCCCCCATCTCCAGTGCTCCCCACGTGGGCCCCCTCACCCTGTCCCAGGGCAGCAGCTGCCCAGCCGGGCTTTTCCCCCTCCAGCCCGCCCTCCACATGGCCGCTCCCATTCTCTCTCGGAAACGCAGATCTCCCGGCCTGCCAGCCCCAGGCTAGAAAGCCTTCAGTGGCCTCCCAGAGCTTCACACAAACCCTTCACATCCTGCTCGCTTCCTGCCAGCTCCCGCCACGCTCGGCTCCTTGACTTTCCCAGACGCGCAAGTCTTTTCCTTTCTGAGCCTTTGCGTTCGCTTCTGCGTGGAATGCCCTTCCCTCCCCAGCAACCCTGGTCCGAGATTCAGCTCAAGCATCACCTCCGCAGCTGATCAGTTGAAAAGGGCAATAATGGAAGCAGCTTTGCCACCAGGCTCCCAAAGCAGTGGGAGGACTGAGGGCAAAGAGTACACCCTAACTGGGTTAAAAGCAAGCCCTCCGAAACATTGGCTTGTGTCCCTGAAGGCCCTGCCTGGAGAGTCTGTCCTTGAGAAGGAGTGGAAGGAGGGGGTGAGAACAGTGGCCCCTCCCGTCCTCTAACTCTGTTCTGTGTTCCTCCACATATGGCTCCATCTCCTGTCATAATACAAGGTACATTTTTTGATAATCATGGTTACATGTCTGTCTCTTTAGACTCGAGTCCCTTTTAGGCAAAGCGTGTCTTTTTTTTAAAGTAATTAATTCATTTATTTATTTTTGGCTGCGTTGTGTCTTCGTTGCTGTGTGCGGGCTTTTCTCTAGTTGCGGTGAGCGGGGACTACACTTTGTTGCGGTGCGCGGGCTTCTCGTGGTGGTGGCTTCTCTTTATTGTGGAGCACGGGCTCTAGGCACATGGGCTCTAGGTGCACGGGCTTCAGTAGTTGTGACACGCGGGCTTTAGAGCACAGGTTCAGTAGTTGTGGTGCACGGGCTTAGTTGCTCCGTGGCATGTGGGATCTTCCCGGACCAGGGATCAAACCCATGTCCCCTGCATTGGCAGGCAGATTCTTAACCACTGCGCCACCAGGGAAGTCCCCAAAGCCTGTCTTGATCATCTTTGTATTCCCAGAATCTAGTTTAGAACCTGGCACATAGTAGGCATGCAGAAAATCTTTGAATACATAAATATGCCTTGAGCTTGGGAGTGTTCCTTTACCTAGAATACCTTTTTCTCTCCACAAATTTGTACTATCACTTTCTCCAAAACATAACTCAAGACTCGCCTCCTGGAAGAAGCAGGTATTGGTTCATTAGTTCATTGTTTGAGCATCAGAAGGTTACTGAGCACCTACTATGTGCCGGGCATTTTCTAGGCACTGGAGGACTGTGGTGTACAAAAGAGATAAGGGGTCCATGTCCCAAGTTGCCAGTGACCACATCCTCCCCCCACCCCACCTCTGCAACCCTTAGCAGACCACATCCTTATCTGGCAGTTTAGCGAAATTTACAAAATTTAGCAAGTTTGTAAGCACTCAGTGCTCCTGGCATCCATAGTGCCTGGGACTTGGTCAGCTGTCAAATATTATTCATTGTGTGCCCAGCATCACGGGAGACAAGTGTCGAAGATCTGGCTTTGCCTTCAAAAAGCTCACAGCCTCACTGAGGAGACAAATTATTTGTTTATAGGATCACTGGAAACCCCAGGAAGCCACAGTCAGGGAAGATCTTGGGTTATCAATATCACAGCCTCTGGGAATTCAGTGGGTCCATTGGTTCTCTTGACCAAGGGCTACTTTCTGATTATTAACTGGTTTTCTAAATATGTGAGTCACATCTTCCCACTTGATCATAAGCTCCTCAAAGAAAGAGACATCATGGTATCATGTTTGGTAGCCACTTTCCCAGATTCCCATCTCAGCATCTGATACAGGCCAGGGCATGAATAAAGGAGTGAATCAATGATCACTACCGTTGACAGGCACTCATCACTGGGTGTCTTATTGAGACACAACCAGAAGCCTGGCATGAATGGGTTTTTTAGTTCTGGGAGGTAAAGGAGCGGGAAGGAGGGTTCCTTTCCCATCGTAGTGCCTCTCTTTTGCTAAACGCTACCCTTAGAGTGTTTCCTACAAGAAAACAAGAGACTCAAATCCAGAAGAGTGTGAATTTGACAGAAGCCACTTGTTTCCCGAGTTCCATTTGGGTACCTCTTTTTTTTTTTTTAATTTATTTATTTTTGGCTGTGCTGGGTCTTCGTTGCTGCACGCGGGCTTTCTCCAGTTGTGGCGAGTGGGGGCTACTCTTCGTTTCGGTGTGCGGGCTTCTCATTGTGGTGGCTTCTTTTGTTGTGGAGCACGGGATCTAGAGCGCAGGCTCAGGAGTTGTGGCGCATGGGCTTAGTTGCTCCGCGGCATGTGGGATCTTCCCGGACCAGGGCTCGAACCCGGGTCCCCTGCATTGGCAGGCGGATTCTTAACCACTGCGCCACCAGGGCAGCCCCTCGGGTACATCTTAACTGATTATTTGTGCTGGTTATTGCTTGGTGGTTTAAATGGGTGAGATCTATTTCAGGGAATCTCAAACTACGTGTAAGCTTGTGGGGAGAGAAGAGTGTTGCCCTGTCCTTTCTGCTTCCTTCCTCTCTGGCTCCCGGCCTGCTCTTGGCATCACTTACTGCTTCTCTAGGATAGTTTTTACCAAAACGTTCTCTAGAGCCAATGCTTTAGGGCCTAGGTTTTCATCCAAGGGGTTGTACTGTTTGTTGCCTTCTTGTGTGTGCTTTGCAGTCCTGGAGGCTAATGTCACTTGCATTTGTTTGCTGATGTTGTGGCCATCTGTAAGCTCTATCACACCCTAGGTGCTTTGAAGTTCAGTGTGCAATAAAAAGTTCATTAAAAAGATGTGGAATCATGAAAATGAGGTTACAGACATGTTAAACAAAGGATCATTTCCTGCTTCCTGTACTTCTTTCTCAAAAAAATGTATTTCTCTGAGGAATTTATGTCACCACTAAAAGTACGGAAGAGTGAAAGGAAGGACAGGCCTGGGTCAGAAAGAGGGTGAGATTCCTGAGGAGGCAATTTTGGCAAAGACCCAGCCTTTTGTCTTAATTGAGAGCTTAGGGTCTAAGGGGAGAATTGAAGTCAGAAAGATGTAGGGACAGATCTCGAATTCTTATGATTCATGGTTGGAACCCAGCATTTCGAGTGGGGACGGCTCCAAACGGGTCACCTCGGCCTCCAGTGGTGCGAGGACTGGGGCCACGTAGGGAGCACTTGGAGCCAGTGGGGTCCAACCTCCAGGCAGTGACTGGTGCCGACAGAGGCTTCTTGTCCACTTGAGGTAGAAGAGGAGAGACACAGAGAAGAAAGCGAAGAGGAGGAGAGGTACGTGGGATACGGGGGCAGAGAATCACTAAAACTGCCTCGCGGCCCCATCAGTGGCTTGCCCACTGCCATACTGGCTTTCTTTCCATTGGTGACCTTCTGGTGTGAGCAGAGGTGGAGTTCCAAGCCTCAAGGGGTGTCCGGGCAACCCCAAACACTAAAGAAATATCAGCGCCTGGCGTGGTTTTAAGGTCAGGGAGGTGCCCCTGTGCTGCCAGTGCTCTTTTCTGGCCTGGCCACGCCACAGGGAGGCGTTTAACCAGGAGGGCAGTCCCTTGGGGCTCAGGGTTCTGACTTGACAACAGCCAAGTGCACTTGTACATCTCAGAGGTCGGCCTGTCCGTCTCCCGCATGTTGGTAGAGTAGCAGACCTAGGCTTCTCCCTCCACGCCACAGGGCCTCCTAGGGGGCCTCGGTTCTCTTATTAAAGGAAAAGGGCGGCCACCGACGGTCATTTCTGGTAGATACACTGTCACTGCTGTAATGACACATGGGACCCCATCAGCACCTTTGTTTCTTGGCACACACACACACACACACACACACACACACACAGGCGCTGGAATAACACACCCTAGGATCCAAAGCAAAATAAACAGCTTCCCTGGCTGGGGGCAGGGAGGGTTCCTGTTTCCCATGGATCCTCCTTGCTCGGGCAGTGGGCATCCACACGTAATGCGCACCCAGACCCCGCAACCTTGCTGGCCTCTATTCTGGGGGGCAGATATCCCTAGAGACTCACCTGCTTACATGACCATTAATGACCATTTAATTACGACTCATGTTTAACAATTACGTGACTGTCACTTACTTTTCAGCCAGAGGGCCACTGTGCCTACACCTAGCAGCCACTAAGTCTTAGTCCTAATGATGACAGTGTCATATCCCACCAGCTGACCTTGAGGACCTCAATGGATGCACATCTAATAAACGGCAAGGCAAGGTTAGTGGGACCGCGGCCAGACGGTCCAGGCAGGGCCGGACTCACCGTCTCTCTTGCATCCTGATTATGGTCGAGTCCCATGAGTTCTGCAAACCTCTCTTCATAGAAATGAAGCAGCGGCACCAGGAACGAGCCTGGATTCATCAGCTGGTTTCGTGCCTACATGTGGACAAGGAAGCTCTTAAGTTCATCTGTAAAATATACATGGTCTAAATCATGGGGTGGAGGGTACAAGGCCAAGAGGGGACAAGAACTAGGACAAGAGCCCAAGTCCCAAGGCAAGCCCTGTCCTGGAGGACCAGAGAACAGAGCAGAAGGGGAATCCAGGGTGGAGGCTGGGCAGCCAGCCTGGAATCCTTTACTGCCTGGTGGAGGATGCTTGAAAAAGCTCCAGGCTTAGTCCCAGGCCGCGGACATTTACTCCGCGGCATATGGGATCTTCCCGGACCAGGGCTTGAACCCGTGTCCCCTGCACTGGCAGGCGGATTCTTAACCTCTGTGCCACCAGGGAGTCCCCGTGGACATTTACTGAGCAGTTACCTGCCACGGCCTTGAGCTGGGTGTTTGGAGAACATAGGGCAAAAGGTCTCATCTCCCTGCTGGGACCCCTTCCTGTGATGTGGGAGAGAGCGCCTCATTCATAGATGGCTCCAGTAGCAGCTGGATTTGTCAATGGCCACGAGGGAGATGTGAAGGGGAAGAAAGAGACTGGTTGCGTGTGACGTGGGGGATGGCATCTTTGGTCCTTAAAGGATGGGAGGGACTTTGGTAGGTGGCTATGGGGGGCGGTCGAGGCCTTTCAGACAGAGGCACTGCATGCTGGCAAACACATAGAGGGCAGAGCGTATGTTGGGCAAAATTCTCTACTCACTGGTGTGGCTGGAGTATATGGGGAGGGTGTTTGTTTTGAATTTTTAAAAAATCTTGGCATGGGCTGGGGAGGTGGTAAGGTGGGACCATGTTGGGCAGAACTGAGGTGTTTGGACGTCATGCTGTGTGTATGTATGTGTGTAGCTGCTGGCCTCTGAGTAGAGAGGTAAACACGATGAGACGTGTGTCTTAGGAAGGCAGACTTGTCTGTAGGAGAATCTGGGGCACAGGTGCCACGGGGGTGGGAGGGGGCACTTGATTTTCCTAGATCCCTCGTTTGCCCAGAGAAAGGGCCTCAGGCCTTAGTTCTGTATGTTTCTCCCTTTACGAATGGGTTTAACGATGGTCTCACCTAGGGGCTCCCCGACTCCCCACCCGCCCTGGCTGTTCTATTATCTTTTTTTTTTTTTTTTTGAGGTACGCGGGCCTCTCACTGTTGTGGCCTCTCCTGTTGCGGAGCACAGGCTCTGGACGCGCAGGCTCAGCGGCCATGGCTCACGGGCCCAGCCGCTCCGCGGCATGTGGGATCTTCCTGGACCGGGGCACGAGCCCGAGTCCCCTGCATCGGCAGGCGGACTCTCAACCACTGCGCCACCAGGGAAGCCCTGTTCTATTATCATTTAACCCCCAGAGAGTGCATGCCCTGTGAACCTCAGGGCCTTTGCTCATCCTCTTTCTTGTGTGGTCTGTTGGCTTCTTTTGGTGCTTCTGTTATGCATATGCTCCTCTGCCACTCTCCACCTTTCTAAGGCTGTGTGCACGACTTCCTCTACAGCTGTCACAGTGTCACCTCCTTGCAGAAGGCTTCCTGATGATCCTCATTTGATCTAGTCATTCCCCCCTGAGTCCTAAGCATTTGTCTTTACTCTGTACACAGCATTTTGCACTTGTTAATGTTTTTGCTTTTTCTCGGTGGGTGGGGTGGGCTGTATTTTTCTCACTGGTGCTGAGAACACAGGGAGGTTCCCAGGGAGGACCTGGCTGTCTGGGGGACCACGGTGCCTCTGTCCTCGGCTCCTTTGGCCGTCTGTCCTCCAGAGCCTCACCCTGTGGACCTGCATCGACCCTCAATAAATTCGTGGATTAGTGATGACTCCTCCTTGCCTGCCACTTTATTCCCCCATCTGTCCTCATGTCCAGTCTCCAGGGTGGGAGAGTCGGGGATGGGCCAGATGGTGCTCAGGAAGCCCTGGGGGAGTAAAATCCCCAGCAGAGGGCATGGCCCTTGATATCACCCTTGGGAAAGCTCGGCACCATTTTCCCAGGAGAACCGAAGCTCGGACTTGACCCGGTGAGCATCTCAGTGCCTCCTCCTTCCTTCTTCCGTGGCCCGAGATGCTTCACAGGCCCATCCTCCTGTTCCTGTCCCGTCGAGGGCAGCTCAGGAAGCTGGCACAGAACACACCTCTTCCAGGATGAAACAGCTGCCAGAAAGGTGCCCAAGCTGAGCAAAGATCAATTTGCTCTTCCTTTTGCACTGGGGCCAGCTCTAGATCTTGGTGACTGCTGGCCCCAAGGTCACTGCTCGAGACCCCTCCGCCATCCTGCAGACCCGTCTTTTTTTTTTTTTTTTTTTTTTTTTTGGTGGTATGTGGGCCTCTCACTGTTGTGGCCTCTCCCGTTGCGGAGCACAGGCTCCGGACACGCAGGCTCAGCGGCCATGGCTCACGGACCCAGCCACTCCGCAGCATGTGGGATCTTCCCGGACCGGGACACGAACCTGTGTCCCCTGCATTGGCAGGTGGACTCTCAACCACTGCGCCACCAGGGAAGCCCTGCAGACCCGTCTTTAAAGGCTCTAGTCAACTATCCTTAGCGGTTTGCCTCCTATTTTAGCCTTTCTCTCCTGACCTTGGCCTAGAGCAGGCAGAGAAGAGGTTGCTTGTTGCTACTTTTTTCCTGTGTTAATGGCCTCCTCCCATCTTCCCCAAGAGCTGGTGCCTCCTTTGCGGTCTTTCTCAGGAGCCACCGCCTCTGGAAGCCTTCCCAACCTACCTACTGTTTAGCTCCTCCACACAAACCAAGCCTTGTCCCTCATTCGCTTTTCCTGGTGCGGCGGCCTCCTGTGAGCTCCCGATGGCTCCCTCTCTCCAGCGCTCACTTCGCCAGGAAGCCTTTCTGCTCACAGACACCCCGATGTGTAATGGCAAATCAATCAGCTAGGAAGTGGCTTGGAACTATCAGGTTTGTCACAGCGTTCAGGGAAATCATTTACTTTTTATGACTCCATAAGACCCGGAGGCATGCAGATGGGAAAATATCCACTAATGTTTTCTGCAGATCATTTGAAAAGTCACTTCCAGCAGATTGTGTCTCTTCTCTGGTCTGTGGGAGGGAACCTGTTACTCGGTGCCATAAATCTCACTGGCCCGGCTCCTTTATGTGTGCCCTTTGCAGAGCCTGTGATGCTGGACAAAAGGGCCAGGCCAGCCAATCGGTGCAGGCATTTCATAGTCAGCTCAGAGTCATCCTTTATCCTCGGAGCCACAAGTGGGAGGGATTTGTTATCAGAAAGAGTTCCGTCCATGGTATTTGTTCCGTAAGGGCAGAATGCGCTCGTTTTTGGAGCGTTATTTACTGGAGCTGCTCCCTCCCCTCCCCGCCCCAACCCAGCTGCATCACCCTTTGCTGCCCACATGCAGCAGCAGAGGTGGGGATGGGCGTTGGGAGCCTTCCACGGGAGGGAGAGGCATGGGAAGCAGTGGACAGGGGCTCGGCAGCGCTCAGCCCACCTGCCAGATGTTTTTCTTCCTATTCTCCTGGCCCTTCATTTTGTTAAAATTCACTTCAGTCAAGAGATTTGCTATGGGTGGAAATTCTCCACAATCCGCTCGAAGAAACAGACAGGCTGGCTGAACGTTCTGTCAAGTCTTCAGATATGTTCATGGGATGCTCCCAGGAGTGAAGGTGATTAGGTGACTGCGTGTGTCCGAGGACATCTGTCTGAGGCCAAGATGGAGCGAGCCAGGCCTGTGCTTCTGAGCAATGACAGCCAGAGGCCCTCAGAGCCCCTCCCATGCGGCAGGGCCAAGATGGCAGGGGCACGTCTCCGTCACAGAGGGGGCCTGGGCCCCCAGAATAGGCAGCCTTGGGCCACCATGCCCTGCGATATTGGGCAGACTTTTAACTGTGCATGGACAAAGGGACTCCATGTATAAACGGGGAGAAGTAGCCTCTGTTCTGCCTGTTTCTCAAGGCATTATGGTAAAATGAGCTAATACGAGTAGACATGGTATTTCGCAAAACTGAGGAAACATCCAACAAGACGCAAGAGCTAAAGCTAGGATTCAGGGCAAGGACCACACGTGCCTTGCCTGCTCCTGTGCTCCTAGCCCATGCCTGGTATATGGTATGTGCTCAATAAATATATGCACAGATGAAAGAATGAGGAAAAAATGTATAATTTTGGACCAGTGATGACTGACTATTGACTCTAGTGGCCCCAACTTTAACATGTATCAGAATTACTGAAAAGGCCTTTTAAAATGCAGTTGCTGGGCGCCCCTTTCCCCAGATTCTTGTTCAGTGGGTCTGAGTGGGGCCCAAGAATGTGCATTTCTAATGAATTCCTCGGTGAGGCTATTGCTAGTGGTCTGGGGACCACCCATCTTTGAGAACCCCTGCTTTAAAGTAAGGATCAACAGTTGGTAGCCTGTAAGCTGAATCTGGCCTGTGGATGTGCTCTGTCTGGAAGGAAGGAAGGACGGAAGGACAGACATGAACTTCCTCCGTGGGAGAGAGTATTCGCAATTTTGTCACAATGGCCACCACTCCCAATTGATGCCACTTGGGAGATTCTGATCATTTGTTATCTGCCTGGCCTCTATGGCATTTGAGTGTACAATCTGTGGCCTAAACTTTTCTTAAACCTGTTTTCTCCTGGTCCATTTTGCAACCTGGAATGTTCCTTGGAGCTCTACCTGTTGCCATCCAGGAGTTAGTTCTTCCTTCCACTCAGAAACCAAATCAACCAACCAGTCAATCAAGCATGAGTCCCACATCCAGGTTAAAGAGCCCACACATGGGAAGATGTGGAGTTGCTTCACGGGCAGCACTGCTGGGAGGTGGGCGGTGGGTGTGGAACGCCTGCTGGGCTGAATTTTCAGGCATCTTTTTTGTTTTTTTTTTTTTGCAGTACGTGGGCCTCTCACTGTTGTGGCCTCTCCCGTTGCGGAGCACAGGCTCCGGACACGCAGGCTCAGCGGCCATGGCTCACGGACCCAGCCGCTCTGCGGCATGTGGGATCTTCCCGGACTGGGGCACGAACCCGTGTCCCCTGCATCGGCAGGCGGACTCTCAACCACTGCGCCACCAGGGAAGCCCTCAGGCATCTTTGAGTTAGGGCGGGGGTGAACTGCTGCCAGCCAGTGACTGGACCACTAGATGCCCGTAGCCCAAGGTGCTTAGTCCAGGTCTTGGGGCCGCCCCGGCTGCTTTAGCCTCAGGGGGCCGCTCTCCAGACCTATAGGAGCTCCTAATCTAGCTGCTCAAAGTCTGGTAACAAGCCTTGACCCTACGGGGCCCAAGGGAACTGCTCAGTGTCTGAGAGATGGAGGGATAATCGGATTTCAGTGTTAGAGGCCACGGGCAGCAATGAACCAAACCAGGAAAACATACACTAATCCAAGCCCATGCACACCTCAGAGGCCATTGAGAGTTCTGACTGGGCGCCTGCTGGGTGTGTCCACAGTCTGTGGTCAGAGGCTGAGGGAGGTGTCTGTCTCCCACATGAGTAGAGGGTTTTGCCCTCAAGAGCCTCTGCGTGGAGGGCTCACTCCTCTTTTTCCTCTCCGGTCTTAAATGGCTCTTCTGTGGGGAGGGTCTCTCTGGTCCTGAGAGCAGGTCAGGCCTCTCTGTGCTGTGTCCACAGCTGCTTGTCCACCCCCTGCTCTGATCCTCCCACACCAGGGTCACTGCCTGCTGATCCACTTCCCCACTATACGGCAGTGACTGTGTTGACCTTGGGCATTGCTGTATCTCCCAGCACAGTATCTGGCATACAGCAGGCACTCAACATGTGTCTTAAAAGTTAATGAGTTAAACTTCTATGTTATGTGTATTCTTCCACACTTAAAAAAAAAAAATTGACCCCTGGTCCCATCCCAGACTAATTAAATCAGAATCTCCAGGGCTGAGCCTAGGCATCAGTATTTTAATAGAAAAAAAAAAAAAAGACATGCAGCTAAATGTTGATTTCAGTTATGGGAGACTTTTGTGTGTTTGTGATTTTTATAACTAAGGAAAAGCAAAAAAAATCTAAATGTGAAAAATGCACAAGAAAATAAGTTAGTGAGTTAGTTTGCTAGTTAGTGAGTTGAGGTTAAGTGCAGGCCAGCCTGAGTGGAAACCAGTTCTAAGCCTCTTCTGGTTTTGACCCTCTCTTGGTACATGTCTGCATTTGGCATCAGCTACCCCACTTCTCAAGAAGGGAACCCATTTGCCAAGGAGTGAACGGCATTGAGGGTTGGCTAAGAGGGCCCAGAGGAGCCAGGGTTTGGGAGTTGGAGGAAGGGCCTGGACCTCAGAAGCACAGGTGTGCACATCAACCTCCTGGTCAGGCCAAGGGTCTCCCACCTGGGGACGAGCGGAGATTGTATTCCATCCTTGTTATCTTTGTGCTAGATGACAGTTACTCTGGTCTTCATCCATGGAGAGTTTCTGAACTTGTCAAAGTCACACTTCCCTAGTGTCTCAAGTTTAACTCAGACTGTTAGCAAACAGACACCACTGAATTCACCACGGGCCATCGGAACAATCAGAACTGCTGTAAAAGTGTGAGCCGAACTGCTTTCCATCAGCAGATAAATATTGCACATTGGTTCTTGGGACCTTTGTTCTCCCACCAGGGTGGGTCTGTCAAGCTAGTTTCTTTCTGTGATTATAATGAAGGGCCTTTTCAAAAGGCTTTGACAGCCTGTCAAGTTCTCACTGAAACTAATTTGAACTCTCTTCTGCTTCTATGTCGTGTAATTACTGTGCTGGATATTTTCCATTTTCCCCTCCAGATACACTTTCCACCCTGTTCTGTGGCCCATCATTGGCTGATCTCAATGGATTGCATTAACTAGGCCCCCTTGTCCTCTGGCTCCCCACTGGGTTCAGCCAATGGGAGACCCTAGCTGGAGACCAGAGGGCAGGAGAAGAGAGAGGGGCTGGGGTAGTTATTCCCCTCGTCCCCTCTCTGCTGGGCAGTGGTGTGGCCATGGCAGCTTTCCCCTACTGAAGGTCGCAGGCTGGTGGTGACTCTCTCCTGTAGCCACAGCCCTCCTGATCCTGATAACTGCCCCCTCCCCTTGTCACTCAGGCCTAGGAGTGGTCAATTGCTGGTCCCAGAGTGCCTAATCATTCCGTGTTGCTCTTTTACTATCCACATTTTGGCCCTTCATTCAGCTCTCATCACTTGCCCCTTGTGCATGTGCCACCATCTCTTTCCTGCCCAGACCGTGGCTGACACGATTACTTTCACGGTTCTTTTTAGAATGTGCTCATAGCCCATTCTCTCAGCTGGTAGGATGCAGTGAGGCCGAGGTTACAGGTATGACCCCTGTGGGGGCCAGTTGGCTTTGTTCCGTGATGGATTCTGGCTCGGTCCTGGTACCCTTAGCCTTTCTCCCTTGAGTCCAAAGAGGTCAGGCATCTCTGGGGCTGTAATATGACGGTTCTCATTCACCAAGAATCTTCTCTGCTCAGGCACTGTCTTAGGTGATGTACTGGGGTCTTTTCCTCCATCCAATCCTTCAGGGTAGGAATTATCATCCCCCACTTCCTACAGATGAGAGAACTGAGATATCCAGAGTTGGTGGTGTAGTTTCCTCAAGGTCACAGGGCCACGTGGGGGAAGGGAACAGGATTTAGGTTCACATCTTAGTCAAAGTTGGTGTGCTTTTCGGCGGGGTGGGCTGCCTCGGGCTACATGCATGCACACATTTTTGTGCAACTGGAAAAAGCTGTTGTTAGAGAGCCAGTTCTACAAGTGCCACTGGTGAGCAGCAGTATGTGGTGGCGGCGGCAGCTTCGCAGACGGAGAACGAGGTGAAAATGCTTGGGACCAACAGGGGTCTCTACTAGACAAGGCTTTCCCCGGGGCTGCATGGAGGTGGTGATGCCTGCAGAATATCCTGGTGGGATTCGGGTAACCCGGACTTGCCTGGTCTTGTCCTTCCCGGGAAGTCCTGCAGGCTTCACTCCCTGAAATAATCTATTCTTTGAAATGACCTCAGAGAAGCTGTCTGCATCTAGCTGGCACCCTGACCTCAGGCACTTAGAGGGCCTGGTTCCTTTCAGTTGTTTGACTGCAGCATCCTCAGGGTCCAAGAATGTGAGCCGTTTCTGTTTCTCATCTCAGGTCTCAGTGCCTGGGGGTTACGACTGAGTGGTTTGAGACCCCCAGGCCTCAAAATGTAGGGACTCAACATACTGAATTGTTTTCTCAGGAAACTACTTTTTTCTTCCTTTCTCTCCACCTCCCTCCCCTCGACTTCCTGACGCCCAATCTTCAAGGCCGGGATGGCGTTATGTCCATTATATCACACTTATTGGTTGTGCTGCTCAAACCGCCATTCTTTTCTTCCTTCCCTCCTTCCCTTCTCTCTCTCTCTCTCTCTCCTTCCCTCCCTTTCCTTCCTTCCTTTCCTCCTTTCTTCCTTTCTTGTCTAGCAACCTTAGGATTTTAAAAAGGTAACTACAGGATTGCCCACACTCACGGGCACCATTTTGACTCAGCTGTGCTTTTTGCAAAAAAAAAGGTCTGGATACAGAGAGGCTGATGATCTGAAAGCCAAAGTGACTCCTCTGAAGAGTGACATTTTAGTTGCTAACAATGATTTTATAGTTTTTAAATTATGTGCTTTATAGTCGTGATTATTAATCACGGTTTCCCTAATTGTGTGATGAGGGAGGTCAGTCTTCAATTTTAATGGTAATGATGGGCTCTTTTCTTTTGATAAATATCTATTGACTGCTTATATGGTGCAAGGCATCTTCCAGATCAGCACCACCCAGTAGAAACACAATATGAGCCACCAATGCAAGCCATATATATGTAACCTGAAAATTTCTAGGAGCCACATTAAAGTAGTAAAAAGAAACTGGTGAAATTAATTTCAATAATATATTTTATTTAACCCAATATATTTTAAATGTTATCATTTATTTATGTGATATTTTACTCTTTTTTTTTTATACTGAGCCTTTGAAATTTGGTGTATAACACGGCACATCTCAACTGGAAGTAACCACTTGTTCGTGAGCTACCTGTGGCTTGTGGCTTCTATATTGGGCAGTACAGCTCTAAATAGAAGATTGTTTGCCTGAGAATTGGGCAGTGAACTATCATCCTGGGCATAAATCACCTTCCCACCTAAGGTTAACTCCTTCACAGTATTAGAACTTCAATCCAAATGCCCCAGGAGAATTAATTAATGAGGTGTTAAAAAGCACCTTTTTAACCAGTAGGGGAATTCCCTGGTGGTCCAATGGTGAGGACTCGGTGCTTTCACTGCTAAGGACCCGAGTTCAATCCCTGGTCGGGGAACTAAGATCTCACAAGCCGAGCAGCACAGCCAAAAAAAAAAAAAGCACACAGTAGGTGCTTACTACATGTTTTTAAACCTTGAGCAAAGCAGTTCCTTGTCACCCCAGAGTTACTTGATATATAAATTGGAGACTATTTCCTCCAAGACCCTAATTTTTTTCTCTTGCTATTAAATTATTTCAGCAAATTTGGGCATGAAGCTTGCCAGACTATTCCTATTTCCGTGTGTCCAGTCAGCTACTGTAGCTTCC
Source organism: Mesoplodon bidens (assembly GCF_964165515.1). Lineage (NCBI taxonomy): Eukaryota > Metazoa > Chordata > Mammalia > Artiodactyla > Ziphiidae > Mesoplodon > Mesoplodon bidens. The sequence continues at coordinate 47,470,841 of NC_138179.1, read as the reverse complement.
TACTTTGTCCCTGACAGCAGTGGGACCTCAGCCCAGGGCAACCAAGTCTTCCAACCCTCCAGTGGTCCAATTTAGTAACAGACCTTCTCAGAGAAGTGAGCTAAATTAGGAGACTCCCAGACTCACCCCCTGCACAGGGCTTCTACGTTCCTTGTATCAGGGAAAGAGTTTCTTCCTGCCTTGTGCCTCTACCCGACTCTAGCCTATGGACCCCAGAGTGGGTGTGAGCAGCTCTTACCCAGGAGTGCAGGTAATTCTGGTAGAACTCGGTCACATTAAAATCATCCAGGTCGACCAGCAGGCTTTGTTTACACATCTCACAGGTCTTCACGGTGTCAAGATTTGCTCCTTAAATTAAAAAATTTTGTTACATGTAACCCTTTTGGTGTTGACATTTTGCGAGCGAATTTGTGTGTGTGTTAGGAATTCTGAGTTTCAGTGGCCTTTTTAAAAGTCAGTCAGTTTTCTTTTCTTCAGGTTCCAGGTAGAAAATGACCTTGAACCCGAGATCCAAAAAATTTCCTTTGTCATCATTTTCATTATTATGCAAGCTTCCTGTGAGTGAAATTCCCAGGAATTTCACCTGTTTTAAATAACAGGTCTTGCTTTCTGTTTAAATATAAACATATTGGCTCATAAAGTTAGAATTACTACATGGAGGCTGAGAGTCGGTAACACAAGTGTTTGCCAGAAGAGTGAATATTGTGTCTATGTTACTGTTGTTTTTCCTGGCGGATCTAACACTGGTCCAAGCAAATAAATTAGTAAGGACCAAATTGATGGCAGAAGCTATCCTCGATCTGTGGCTTAAAAATCTGTCTTTAGGGCCTCCCTGGTGGCGCAGTGGTTGAGAGTCCGCCTGCCAATGCAGGGGATACGGGTTCGTGCCCCGGTCTGGGAGGATCCCATATGCCGCGGAGCGGCTGGGCCCGTGAGCCATGGCCGCTGAGCCTGCGCGTCCGGAGCCTGTGCTCCGCAACGGGAGAGGCCACAGCAGTGAGAGGCCCGCATACCGCAAAAAAAAAAAAAAAAAAAAAAAATCTGTCTTTACTCCTGCCCAGGCGACTTGCTGCCTGAGAAGGGTGAGGGGCTCTGGGGCCATGTGTGGGCACTGGTATGGCAGTATCTGGGGCCAATGCTTGAGCCTGAGTTCAGCCTCATTTGGGAAAAGAAAGAGGAGAAGTCTTCCTTTGTTGCTGGTTTGTTGGGTTTTTTTTAAAACGTGAATTCTAGATCAGCACTTTTTCCTCTGCTTATCCTATTCCCCAATGCAAAAGTGGAAGATGCAGATCTGTGGCTGTTATGTCTAAGCAAGCATGTTGCCATATGCCCTTTCCCCCTGGTGTAGGTGCTGCATTTTGGCTAATGATGTACTAGTGTTTATTTTATACATTAGAAAACAGAGGACTGGGAATTCCTTGGCGGCCCAGTGGTTAGGACTCTGCACTTCCACTGCAGGGGGCCCCGGGTTCAATCCCTGGTTGGGAACTAAGATTCCACAAGCCAAGAGGTGCGGCCAAAAAAAAAAAAAAAAAAGAAAAGAAAACAGAGGACAAATCAGTTACTTGAGTTTATTTGGTAAAGATAGGGTTTGTGCGGTTTTATACCCAGTTCTATTTTTCCCCACTGGGGATACAATGAAGTAGTAAATACTAGAGAATTTCAAAAGACAAGGATGAACAGTGATCCCTTATCTGCATTTTGTTGACTTGATTTTTTTTTTTTTAAAAGCATCATTCTATAATACTTAAGGCTACGGAAGGTCCCATGTGTCCTCCAATCTAATCCTGCCAGATCACACCCAGACCAGCATTAGCATTTACAAGCATTTAGCAGTACTTTCATCACACATCTCATGAGTAATTTTTTCTGTGCTAGATGTTTAATTAGCCCAAATTTCTCATAAGATAAAGCATTGCACAGCATAGTCATTAGTGGCTGAGATCCACTTGTTCCTCGCTCTCTGAAGGGCTGGGTACCCTGCTCACTGTGTGGAGATGCATTTAAGTAGCTCAGGCAGTGGGCGCTCCTACATTTCTCCTGCAGACGTGGAGAAAGGGCCTCAGGGAGGAGACAGTTAACCAGATCATCCTGCGTGTTCATTGCCTGATTAAATGGTGTGCTGTGCTTGGTGAGGGGGCGTGGTGACACGCCACAGGGACAGGGTCAAGTTCTAGGTCTCCTGGGCTGTCTGGCACAATGATAACCAAGCAGGAGAACATGGAGGAGGAGAGAAACAGCATCTGGCTCTGGGGTAGAAAGTTTTCAGAGAGGGGAGTCTAAAAGCCTTAGGTCTTTTTGAAGCGTAGTGTTCTTTGCATTGGCGTCCTATTTTTTTTTTTTTGCACGGTACGCGGGCCTCTCACTGTTGTGGCCTCTCCCGTTGCGGAGCACAGGCTCCGGACGCGCAGGCTCAGCGGCCATGGCTCACGGGCCCAGCCGCTCCGCGGCATGTGGGATCCTCCCGGACCGGGGCACAAACCCGTGTCCGCTGCATCGGCAGGCGGACTCTCAACCACTGCGCCACCAGGGAAGCCCTGGCGTCCTATTTTTTGTTGTTGTTGTTATTCAAGTTGCTCTTGTTCCTAAATGTTTTGAAGAAACCTCCTGTTCTCTGCCAAGAAAACTATAGCCGACCTACTGACATGGCTATATTTAGGTTATAACCTCCCTCGGGAGTTGAGAACGGGGTTTCACACCCAGTTACAAAATCTGTTAAAGACAGAGCTGACAAAATGAGCACAATGGGACTCTCTTTATCTAATATGGCGGTAGAAAAATCAGATCAGTGCTCTTTTCCTTGCTGCAAAAGGGCAGCTGGGCTCAGCTTCTAGGTGCTACCCCACCCCCTCCCCCCAAGTAAAAGGAAGCAGAACTGGTCTGTCTACCAGCTGCTGTGGCCTCTGGGTGCTTGCTGAGACCCAGCCATAGACCCAATTCTAGTTTCCTTCCTCCTGGGAGGCAAACTTAGCATCTCTGCTCAGGCCTCGAGCAGGGGTAAAATTCAACAGCACGTTCCAGGATTCTTCCCTGAGCCTTGAAAACAAAACAAAACAAAACAAAACAAAACAAAACAAAACAAAACTCATTTCCCTCCCGTAATCTGAAGGCAGCTTAGTCCTGCTCCTGTCCTTCGGGCTCTGTAAGCAAGAGCCCCGTTCCCCGCGAGCGACTGCTGCCCTGAGCTGTCGTCAAGGCTGCACGTCCCACAGGGCGGCGCCTCGTGTTAAGTACGCGGCACGTGTGTCGTCCCGCCTCTCCCACCTACCTGATGTAATTCTCGCTTTCAGCCATCTTTTCAGGCACTCCGAATGGACAAACCGCAGGCTTCCCACGCAGCCGCACGGCTCCACGAGGGGATTGGCGGGGGAACCCCCGGCTATCTGACAGATGCGACACAAGTCTCCCTCCTCCTTCGAGTCCTCCTCCGAGTCCTCCTCCAGGAGGCTAAGTGGAAAACAAGCCCTCATCACCAGGAGTCTACACGTTTGCAGTTTCCGCAAGTACCAGTTCCCAGAGCGTAGGGTGGGTCGGGGAGGAAAAGGGAGCCATCCCCACCCCCGCACCCCCATGCCGTCCTGGGGGCTAACCCACTGCTCCCTTTGACCCTGCTGAAGACTCTTCCCGGTATGATGGTTACTGATAACAGGGTCAGGGATTCTTTTTCTTTTCTTTTCTTTTTAGGCCGCAGCAGGCAGGTGGTAGAGGTATTTTTAATTTTTTTTAATTTCCTTTTTTTTTAGGCCACACCCCGCAGCCTGTGGGATCTTAATTCCCTCGCCAGGGATCGAAGCCCGCCCCCGCTGTAGTGGAAGCGCGGTGTCTAAACCACTGGACCATCAGGGAAGTCCCTAGGTTCACGATTCTTAAGTCAGGCTCCTTTGCAGTTATTGATCCGTGTGAGCTAACCAGGAGCACCAGCGCTCCTATCACACATCCAAAGGCTGGGAAAGAGCTCCAGAGGGAAACTGAGCCGGAGGCTAGGAGCTCTTCTCCCCGCCCCCGCCAGGACCTGGCTTTGAGGTTTGCTTCTAAAACTTGTGAGTTTGATGACTTTGGACAAGGTGCTTGAGCTTCCCAGGTCTCTGTTGCCACATGTGTAAAGCCATGATAGTCTGACTACTGCTGCTCACTTATAGGGTCATGGGGCGGCCTGGAGAGGGTGATGAGGGTGAACCTGCTGTGCAGACAATAAAGTGCATCTGGAGTCTGGTAAGGTATTGGCATGTGGAGACCACTCAGTAGATGCTGGTTGGGATGAGTGATGAACCAGTGAACTTGGACGTGAACTCACCAGTAACTCAACCCTTGCCAATAAACTATGCCAACATTCCAGAATATAAGCTGCTGGAATGTGATGAAGATGGAATTAATGAAAATGTGAGCGAACATATTTGTGTTTCATAAATGGTGAGTCAAGAATAGCTGGTTGATGTTTCTGTAGGGAGGCTTTTGAGGAATCTAAGGCTAATTTTTTATTCTTTAGAATCCTCGTGGGCCTAGGGACTCTCTGGTCAAGGAAAGCAAAACTGGCTAGAGACTAAAATCAAAGGAGAGGAAGAAATGGACATTACTCTGGATATAGGAGTGTATGCTCAGTGTCTTAAAAGAGTTTTCTCCCCAAGAAAGGGAAGTTCAATGAACAGGAACAGAATTATACTATCTCACGGTGGACACAAACAAAAGAGCAGATGCGCCATGTTTACCAAAGGAAGACTCAATGTCTCCAAGATGTCAGTTCTCCCCCAAATAATCTATAGATTCAATGCCATTCCAACGAACATCCCCAAAAGCTGATTTTTAAATGTATATAGTCAAGGACTCTTAAGGAACAAAGTGGGGAGGGAGGCTTTTGCACTTATAAACTTATAAAGCTTCAGTCATTGAGGTGGTGTGCCTTAGGGAAAAACAACAACAACAACAACAAAAAACAGAACAGACAGAACAGAGAGCCCTGAGACAGACTTATATATTTATAGTTATGTTATATGACAGCTGTGGCTCTGCAGGGGAAAGATCCTGGGACAAATTGGTATTCACAATGCATACCTCACACCACAAATTAAACATCACACTTAAGTCCAAAATTCATTTCACATGAAGTCCTAAGCGTGCACAGGAAAACTGTAGAGATTTTGGAAGAAAATAGGAAGAATGTCATAATGACCCCAGGTTAGCAAAGGATTTCTTAATCAAGACAACAAGGTACAAATCACAATCTGTAAAGAAGATGGATACAGTTGGCTACATTAAAATTAAGAATTTATTTTCATTAAAAAACATCAAGAAAGAGGAGAGACAAACTACAAATTGAGAAAAGATATTTCCAACACATAACTGTCAAAGAATCAGATTAATAGCCAGACTATATAAAGGATTTTTTTTTTTTTTTTTTTTTTTTTTTTTGCGGTACGCGGGCCTCTCACTGCTGTGGCCTCTCCCGCTGCGGAGCACAGGCTCCGGACGCGCAGGCTCAGCGGCCATGGCTCACGGGCCCAGCTGCTCCGCAGCATGTGGGATCTTCCCGGACCGGGGCATGAACCCGTGTGCCCTGCATCGGCAGGCGGACTCTCAACCACTGCACCACCAGGGAAGCCCTATATAAAGGATTTTTAAAATAAAAGAAAAATATTCTAAAAGAAAAATGGGCAGAAGACATAGATAAGCATTTTATAGAAGAAGAAATAGAAATGGTCGTTTAACATTTAAAAGAGCCAACAGGGACTTCCCTTGTGGTCGAGTGGTTAAGACTCCCTGCTCCCAATGCAGGGGACACAGGTTCGATCCCTGATCAGGGAACTAAGATCCCGCATGCCACACAACGTGGCCAAAAACAATTTAAAAAGAGCCAACAGAACACCTAACCTTATTAACAGTCATGAAAATGTAAATTAAAGCCACGGTATCATTTTACTCCCGTGCGACTGGTGACAATTTGTAAAGCCAGTCAATACAAGTGCTGACAAGGCTGGACAACAGTATACATCACTGTTGAGACAATACATTGGCATTACTTGTATGGTGGAAGCTGTGCTACCCGCCAGTCCAGCAAGTCCACTCCTGCATAAATATCCCAGAGAACTCTTCCCATGTGCACCAGGAGACGTTTACAAGAATGTTCATGCAGCACTGTGTACAGAAAACAGTGAAGGACCCAAATGTCCATCGACAGGAGAATGGCTAAATTGTCTGTAGTGGTGAAAGCAAATGCATTAAAGCCCCAAAAATATCAACCAGGATGCATCTGGCTAATGATGTAAGGGGAAAAAGCAAGACACGGTAGAACAGATATTCCACTTCTAGGGACCTCAAAAATAATAGTAACATTTCTACAGAGTTCAAAAATATATACAATGTGTTGTTTAGGAATACATATGCTCATATAGTGAAGCCATAAAGCAAAAAATCTTCCAACAACAAGAAACTAAAAAGCAAAGGAATGATAATTGCAATGCAAGAATGATTTCCAGAGGGTTTAGGGGGTTGGGAGGGAGGAGATGAAGGAGGGAGATGAGGAGATAGGGTGAGTGAGGGGCTCCCAAGCTCCAGTGATGTTCTATTCGCTGGAAGGTGGGCACAGGGATGCCCGGGTTTTGTTCTGCTTCTAATTCTCTAGAGTGTGCGTATGTTATATGCTTATTTGTATGTATCAAGCTAACTAATCAAGCGAACATTTTAAAGAGTGTAAGTGGCATTGAGAAATGGACTTGAAATCTTAAAATAAGGCATATTATAAAATATGAACCAGTGTTTACTAAAAGTTGCATTTATATGCAAAGATAAAAGACTGGAAAGAGTTTTTCACAGTGCTTTTCTCTGGATTATAGGGTTATTGGTGATTTTTAAGTTTATATTTTTAATATTTCCTAAAATGAATAATTTTGAAATAATGAGAAAAGCATAAGGTTTATTGTATACAGAAAAAAGAGAGTGTCTGATAAGCAAAGTACACAAATAGTAGCTGTTTAATGCATGACTACACCTAGAAGTGGGTACATTTTTAAAAGAAGTCATTTTTAGCCCGAAGGCATTGCTTTGGGATGGTGGAGGTCCAGACCCCTGCCAAGTGGGTTTGAAGAGTATTTTTGGGTAGGTGAGGATGGATGGGCGCTGAGACCTTTTGGCCCTTAACCCTGGGTCAGTCTTTTGGTAGTTTGTTTGATATGGGAAAAAAAAAGTTGCTGCTAACAAGGAAATTACTTCATTCCTGCAGTCGGATGATAGACAGGAGTGTGTGAGCATTCTAGGTCGTATCTTTTCCTCCTTTTTGCATTCAAATTCATTGCCATGGAATTTTCCCACTTACAGATGAATATCAGTGGGACAATTAATGACCCAGTGAGCCATAGTAACACAAAAAAGAGGGCTCGCATCCAAAGAATCACTTTCCAGATCAGTAAGCCAATATCAGGGCATGGTAACACCTATCATAAATTAAATGGTCAAATCCTGACATGGTGTTTAACGACAGCTTTAAAAAGTATTGCTTTTCATAGTTGTGAAATATCCCCAAATCATCTCACAAGAAAGGAGAGATCAAAGAAAAGAGCAATTCAAAAAAGATCTTATTTCTCTCTTTCTTGTGCATGAGAAGCAGCACAAAAAATGGAAGCAGTGGTCACCCCAGCGTGGCCCTTCAGAGAACTGAGGTAGCTATGGCAACTGTTTGAGACCGGCCTTTTAATTTGGAAGGTTCAAATTCTAGAACTATTGGTTGGATTTGCGCAGAGCTCATGGGGGAGAGCTGGTGAACTTCCAAGTGCTGAATGGCTCCTTCTCTGGGGAGATAACCATTTTGTAAAAAAAATCTTGGTTCCTAATTGCTAGGGGGAAAGGGAAGCCCTATGTAGAAGTCAGAAACCCTTGGGACTTCCCTGGCGGTTCAGTGGTTAAGACTCCATGCTTCCACTGCAGGGGGCACGGGTTCGATCCCTGGTCGGGGAACTAAGAAACTAAGCTGCAAGGTGCGGCCAAAAACAAAAAAGCAAACCCCAAAACCCTTATATTTGGGAAAACTTGCCTTTTATTTTCTTTGTTTTTAAATTATTTATTTATTTTTTATTGGAGTATAGTTGCTTGCCTTTCTTAAAGTTACGGTATTCAAGGCAAAAAAAACACTTTGGGGATACTGAAGAAGTTGGGCTGGAACACCCAACGTTTCTTTGTAGAGACGTATATTTTATTTTATTTTATTTTATTTTTGTGTGTGTGTGTGTGGTACGCGGGCCTCTCACTGTTGTGGCCTCTCCCGTTGCGGAGCACAGGCTCCGGACGCGCAGGCTCAGCGGCCATGGCTCACGGGCCCAGCCGCTCTGCGGCATGTGGGATCTTCCCGGACTGGGGCACGAACCCGCGTCACCTGCATCAGCAGGCGGACTCTCAACCACTGCGCCACCAGGGAAGCCCGAGACATATATTTTAAAAGCAACAAACTAGACAATTTTCTTGACAGAAGAAATCATGAAACCGTCAAGGAAGGGCCTCCCTTGACATAGAATCCCCATGACCCTTTAAGGAAAGCACTGTTTATTTTGGTATTAGAGAAATAGAATTTAGAAATATATATGTATATTCATATAATTATGAAAACTCCTTACCTTTCTTGTAAGTTCTTGAGTTTCTCAGCGTATGCCTTTGTTTTAGTGGCTTCCTTTTCATCGGGGACGCCAGGGACCTCCATGCTGCTCCCATTGTCATTTTGATTTGGGAACTCAGACACTGCATAGAAAGTAAAAGGTATATTTTCTTGCAGGGACCTGGGCACGTGCAAGTGGTCTTGTAAATTTCTTCCTGATGGAGAGGAGCTGGAAGACTCCACCAAGGACAAACTGCTTTGAGGATTTAGTAAGAGATCTTCTGTATGTAATGGAGCCTCCTGAGATTGGCTTGTTGAAGTAATATCTTCTCCCCTGACATCAAATTCCTGCACACTGTTTACAGGAAAATAACTGTGGTTTTCAGCACTGGCAAACAGATTCCTATTTCTAGTGGCGGACAGTGGTTGACGAACATTAAACCTGGAGCTTCCCTCTGAGTCTGAACTGGGAGCTAAGGTCGATGATGTGGACAGGTCTATTGGAGCATCGTCTCTCAGAGCAGAATGCATGAATGATCCTGGAGTGTTATAGGATGAACTCATTGATGATCTTGGAGCTGTTGGTCTACCAGCAAGAAAACAGCCAAGAGGATTATTAGACTCACTTAAATGGGCTTGCCAATCTCTTTCATAGTCATGGGTTCCAGGCCTGTCTTCCATAGAAGTAACATCACGAAATACATTTTCAGCATTAAGGTCATCCTCCAGACTGCTTCCGGATTTGGTGTCCCATGAACGAAAGGTCTTCTCATTTTCACTGTTGCTGCTGTCTTTCTCTTTAGCAGACCCCCCATCAGGCCGCCCAGGGTCTTGGAATCTCCCTTGCCAGATGGAAGGCTGCCCTGTCCCTAGCTGCATTGCACTACTAATTCTTAATGAGCCATGACTGGACTCACTTCTTCTTACAGAATTCACTCTGCAATTTGCAGGATTTTCTTCAAAACTTTTATTTTTGGCCTGAGTGGCCGATGTCCCAAGAAATCTACTTCTCTTATGATTGGAAGGAGAATGGAGCAGGTGCATGCCAGCCAACAAAAGTTCTTCCTCTACATGAGTTTCCTCTTCAGTGTCATCATTTTCTCCTCTAGAGTTTGAGGATAAAACGGAATAAAAATCTTCATCTCTGAACCGAAACATCGTTCTTCTTGGCCCTCCCAAGGTGGTAGTTACGAGTGGTGGCCCCAAGGACTTGGTCAACTCTCGAGGACTGTTTGTTCCTCGGAAGGCCTGGGATAGGGCTGGGTGTGGTTCCTTCTGGGAGAGAGCGCTCAGGTCTCTTTTTCTGGCTCTGTTGCGGGTATTCTCCATCACTGTTATTGGCTGTGAGGATGGAACCAAGTTTCTTCTCTCTCGAGTTGGCCTCTTCAGCTTGGTGTCACTTGTCCACACGTGACCTTCTTGTTGAACGATTGGATCTGTATTGAGAAAAGATAAGCTTATCATTTTGCTGTACGTGCTCACAGATGAGAGACCTCTAACACCAAGGGTGAGGGTCCCATAAGGCAACAAACAAGCCCTGGAGAGGAAAACGGGCATGGTTAAAATGACTGGAGGTACTGAAGGAGTATGGGAGAGTTAGTTTCAGTTTACCGCGTATGAACTCTCTTTTGTTTTTGTTTCTTTTTTTTTTTGGCTGTGCTGTGTGGCATGTGGGATCTTGGTTCCCTTACCAGGGATCGAACCCTTGCCCTTTGCAATGGAAGCACCGAGTCTTAACCACTGGACCGCCAGGGAAGTCCCTATGAACTCTCTTTTGTACACTTGTGGAGCTCAGGTTGGTCCTGGAGCAGCACAATGACCCTGAGGATACAGATCCTTTCTGCAGACGCTCTGGGAAGACTGTCGAGCCCCAGGTCAGTCAGGGCTGCTGATGGGTAAAATCTCTCAAATGATGGTTTTCATACCAGTATTTACTGAGAAGGAAAACCAACACTCCAGGAATGACTTAACTACAAAACCCACCAGTGCTTTCTCATCCCAGTTTGTTCAACGTACATTCAGGACACTCCTGCTTCACGTACAGCTTTACCAAACATTGAGAAACGTACAGTCTACTCTGGCAGGTTGGGAGGAAAGCTCTAGAAGCTGCTGCCCAGTTAAATTGATGATCATGGTTACATTTACTACTCAGTGCAAAGAAAAATCATAACCCTCTGATGAAATCATGATCTCCTCTTTGTCACTAGCCCCTAGTCAGTTTGTAACCTCTGACTGTGATAGAATTCCTCTCTGTTGCCCCCTGAATCTAAAGTATAAGGAGATGTAGAAAGAGGAGAGAGGTCAAGTGCCCAAAGGGGTAGGAATATCTATTGGTGAAATGGTTTGGTCAAAACTTGCCTTATAAAAATATGCATAAGCACTATTGAGGGCACCATGCTAATTGTGTTACATGCACACAGTTAGGCTCACAACCCTGTGGAACAGGTGCCACAATCACACCACATCGTAAGTGAGAGCACCAAGGCTTAGGAAGTCACATAAGTTGCCCAAGATCCTATTTCTAGTAAGTGATGGAGTGAACATTTGAACTCAGATCTGCCTGATGCTACAGTTTGTAACCACTACCCTGCATTACTTCTGAAGACACTGGCTGGACTAACAATTTCCTTGTAAAAACAAGAATCCACTTCATTCATAGTGTGTGCACTGTTGAGGGTTTTTACCCTCTCAACGTGGATAGGACACTGGACCTACTTCTCTGATCCCACTCTCCTGTGTTCCCTGCCATTGGCCACCCCCCTCTGCTCCCCGCTCTGCTATCCTGTAGGATCTAGTGAGGCGCTGCCATCCTTATCGTCTGGTTCCCAAAGCGGTTCACCCTGTAGAGTGAACAGGACTCCACAGCTTCGGCAAGGCCTGTGTGGTAACAGCTCAGGCAGGTGAAATGCAAATCCACCGGGCGTCTGGCTTAGCCGAAGACCAAATCAATACAGACTTGCTTTAGTGGAGGCGCCTCTCAGGGGAGCAGCAGTCTGCGTCTCCAACATCCTGATACTCCATAAGCCTTTTATTGTTAACTGCATGGGACAATCAGGGACGCAGTGAGAACCTTCATTCATCGGCTCTTGTAGAAATCAGTTAAGCTTTCTTATCAGGCCCCTCCCAAGTTTTTATAAACCCCAGTAAGAGACGTAGCAGTGATTCTAGTATGCTCTGGGCATCTGGCTATGGATGTAAAGGATTGGAGCTGTGTGCCCACCCAGGCTGGGCTGATGGCATTTTAAGGAACAAATGCTTCTATGTGACAATCTGAATTCTCTCTCTCTCTCTCTCTATATATATATATATATTTTTTTTTTTTAAGAAAAAAATGATATGGAGGATTTGGAAGTGTAGGCTTTGGTTAATTTTTGTTTTTTAAAAATTTTATTTATTTTTTTATACAGCAGGTTCTTATTAGTCATCCATTTTATACACATCAGTGTATACATGTCAATCCCAATCTCCCAATTCATTACACCCCCACCCGCCGCTGCTTTCCCCCCTTGCTGTCCATACGTTTGTTCTCTACATCTGTGTCTCTATTTCTGCCCTGCAAACCGGTTCATCTGTACCATTTTTCTAGGTTCCACATATATGCGTTAATATACGGTATTTGTTTTTCTCTTTCTGATTTACTTCACTCTGTATGACAGTCTCTAGATTCGTCCATGTCTCTACAAATGACCCAATTTCGTTCCTTTTGATGGCTGAGTAATATTCCATTGTATATATGTACCACATCTTCTTTAACCATTTGTCTGTCGATGGGCATTTAGGTTGCTTCCATGACCTGGCTATTGTAAATAGCACAGCAATGAACATTGGTGCGCCTGTGTCTTTTTGAATTATGGTTTTCTCTGGGTATATGCCCAGTAGTGGGATTGCTGGGACATATGGTAATTCTATGTTTAGTTTTTTAAGGGACCTCCATACTGTTCTCCATAGTGGTTGTATCAATTTACATTCCCACCAACAGTGCAAGAGGGTTCCCTTTTCTCCACACCCTCTCCAGCATTTGTTGTTTGTAGATTTTCTGATGATGCCCATTCTAACTGGTGTGAGGTGATACCTCATTGTAGTTTTGATTTGCACTTCTCTAATAATTAGTGATGTTTGAGCAGCTTTTCATGTGCTTCTTGGCCATCTGTATGTCCTCTTTGGAGAAATGTCTATTTAGGTCTTCTGCCCGTTTTTTGATTGGGTTGTTTGTTTTTTTTAATATTGAGCTTCATGAACTGTTTACATATTTTAAAGATTAATCCTTTGTCCATTGATTCGTTTGCAAATATTGTTTCCCATTCTGACGGTTGTCTTTTCGTCTTGTTTGTAGTTTCCTTTGCTTTGCAAAAGATTTTAAGTTTCATTAGGTCCCATTTGTTTATTTTTGTTTTTATTTCCATTACTCTAGGAGGTGGATCAAAAAAGATCTTGCTGTGATTTATGTCAAAGAGTGTTCTTCCTATGTTTTCCTCTAAGAGTTTTATAGTGTCCGGTCTTACATTTAGGTCTCTAATCCATTTTGAGTTTATTTTTGTGTATGGTATTAGGGAGTATTCTAATTTCATTCTTTTACATGTAGCTGTCCAGTTTTCCCAGCACCACGTATTGAAGAGACTGTCTTTTCTGCATTGTGTATCCTTGCCTCCTTTGTCATAGATTAGTTGACCATAGGTGCGTGGGTTTACCTCTGGACTTCCTATCCTATTCCATTGACCTATTATTTCTGTTTTTGTGCCAGTACCATATTGTCTTGATTACTGTAGCTTTGTAGTATAGTCTGAAGTTAGGGAGTCTGATTCCTCCAGCTCTGTCTTTTTTTCCCTCAAGACTGCTTTGGCTATTTGGGGTCTTTTGTGTCTCCATACAAATTTTAAGATTTTTTGTTTTAGTTCTGTAAAAAATGCCACTGGTAATTTGATAGGGATTGCATTGAATCTGTAGATTGCTTTGGGTAGTATAGTTATTTTCACAATATTGATTCTTCCAATCCAAGAACATGGTATATCTCTCCATCTGTTGGTATCATCTTTAATTTCTTTCAACAGTGTCTTATAGTTTTCTGCATACAGGCCTTTTGTCTCCCTAGGTAGGTTTATTCCTAGGTATTTTATTCTTTTTGTTGCAATGGTAAATGGGAGTGTTTCCTTAATTTCTCTTTCAGATTTTTCATCATAGTGTGTAGGAATGCAAGAGATTTCTGTGCATTAATTTTGTGTCCTGCAACTTTACCAAATTCGTTGATTAGCTCTAGTAGTTTCCTGGTGGCATGTTTAGGATTCTCTATGTATAGTATCATGTCATGTGCAAACAGTGACAGTTTTACTTCTTCTTTTCCAATTTGTATTCCTTTTATTTCTTTTTCTTCTCTGATTGCCATGGCTAGGACTTCCAAAACTATGTTGAATAATAGTGGCGAGAGTGGACAACCTTGTCTTGTTCCTGATCTTAGAGGAAATGCTTTCAGTTTTTCACCATTGAGGATGATGTTTGCTATGGGTTTGTCGTGTACGGGCTTTATGATGTTGAGGTAGGTTCCCTCTATGCCCACTTTCTGGAGAGTTTTTATCATAAATGGGTGTTGAATTTTGTCAGAAGCTTTTTCTGCATCTATTGAGATGATCATATGGTTTTTATCCTTCAATTTGTTAATATGGTATATCACATTGATTGATTTGTGTATATTGAAGAATCCTTGCATCCCTGGGATAAATCCCACTTGATCATGGTGTATGATCCTGTAATGGGTTGTTGGATTCTGTTTGCTAGTATTTTGTTGAGGATTTTTGCATCTATATTCATCAGTGATACTGGTCTGTAATTTTCTTTTTTTGTAGTATCTTTGTCTGGTTTTGGTATCAGGGTGATGATGGCCTCATAGAATGAGTTTGGGAGTGTTCCTTCCTCCACAGTTCTTTGGAAGAGTTTGAGAAGGATGGGTGTTAGCTCTTGTCTAAATGTTTGATAGAATTCACCTGTGAAGCCATCTGGTCCTGGACTTTTGTTTGTTGGAAGATTTTTAATCACAGTTTCAATTTCATTACTTGTGATTGGTCTGTTCATATTTTCTGTTTCTTCCTTGTTTGGTCTTGGAAGGTTATACGTTTCTAAGAATTTGTCCATTTCTTCCAGGTTGTCCATTTTATTAGCATAGAGTTGCTTGTAGTAGTCTCTTAGGATGCTTTGTATATTTACGGTGTCTGTTGTAACCTCTCCTTTTTCATTTCTAATTTTATTGATTTGAGTCCTCTCCCTCTTTTTCTTGGTGAGTCTGGCTAATGGTTTATCAGTTTTGTTTATCTTCTCAAAGAACCAGCTTTTAGTTTTATTGACCTTTGCTATTGTTTTCTTTGTTTCTATTTCATTTATTTCTGCTCTGATCTTTATGATTTCTTTCCTTCTGCTAACTTTGGGTTTTGTTTGTTCTTCTTTCTCTAGTTCCTTTAGGGGTAAGGTTAGATTGTTTGAGATTTTTCTCGTTTCTTGAGGTAGGCTTGTATAGCTATAAACTTCCCTCTTAGAACTGTTTTTGCTGCATGCCATAGGTTTTGGATCGTCGTGTTTTCATTGTCAGTTGTCTCTAGGTATTTTTTGATTTCCTCTTTGATTTCTTCAGTGATCTCTTGGTTATTTAGTAATGTATTGTTTAGCCTCCACGTGTTTGTGTTTTTTATGTTTTTTTTCCCTGTAACTGATTTCTAACCTCATAGCATTGTGGTCAGAAAAGATCCTTGATATGATGTCAATTTTCTTAAATTTACTGAGGCTTGATCTATGACCCAAGATGTGATCTATCCTGGAGAATGTTCCATGTGCACTTGAGAAGAAAGTGTAATCTGCTGTTTTTGCATGGAATGTCCTATAAATATCAATTAAATCTATCTGGTCTATTGTGTCACTTAAAGCTTGTGTTTCCATGTTAATTTTCTGTTTGGATGATCTGTCCATTGGTGTAAGTGAGGTGTTAAGGTCCCCCACTATTATTGTGTTACTGTTGATTTCCCCTTTTACAGCTGTTAGCATTTGCCTTATGTATTGAGATGCTCCTATGTTGGGTGCATATATATTTATAATTGTTATATCTTCTTCTTGGATTGTTCCCTTGATCATTATGTATTGTCCTTCCTTGTCTCTTGTAACATTCTTTATTTTAAAGTCTATTTTATCTGATATGAGTATTGCTACTCCAGCTTTCTTTTGATTTCCGTTTGCATGGAATATCTTTCTCCATCCCTCACTTTCAGTCTGAATGTGTCCCTAGGTCTGAGGTGGGTCTCTTGTAGACAGCATATATATGGGTCTTGTTTTTGTATCCATTCAGCGAGCCTGTGTCTTTTGGTTGGAGCATTTAATCCACTCACGTTTAAGGCAATTATCGATATGTATGTTCCTATGACCATTTGCTCAATTGTTTGGGGTGTGTTTTTGTAGATCCTTTTCTTCTCTTGTGTTTCCCACTTAGAGAAGTTCCTTTAGCATTTGTTGTAGAGCTGGTTTGGTGGTGCTGAATTCTCTTAGCTTTTGCTTGTCTGTAAAGCTTTTGATTTCTGCATCGAATCTGAATGAGATCCTTGCCAGGTAGAGTAATCTTGGTTGTGGGTTCTTCCCTTTCATCACTTTAAGTATATCATACCCCTCCCTTCTGGCTTGTAGAGTTTCTGCTGAGAAATCAGCTGTTAACCTTACGGGAGTTTCCTTGTATGTTATTTGTCATTTTTCCCTTGCTGCTTTCAATAATTTTTCTTTGTCTTTAATTTTTGCCTATTTGATTACTATGTGTCTCGGCGTGTTTCTCCTTGGGTTTATCCTGTGTGGGACTCTCTGCACTTCCTGGACTTGGGTGGCTATTTCCTTTCCCATGTTAGGGAAGTTTTTGACTATAATCTCTTCAAATGTTTTCTCGGGTCCTTTCTCTCTCTCTTCTCCTTCTGGGACCCCTATAATGCGAATGTTGTTGCGTTTAATGTTGTCCCAGAGGTCTCTTCGGCTGTCTTCATTTCTTTTCCTTCTTTTTTCTTTATTCTGTTCTGCAGCAGTGAATTCCACCATTCTGTCTTCCAGGTCACTTATCCGTTCTTCTGCCTCAGTTATTCTGCTATTGATTCCTTCTAATGTAGTTTTCATTTCAGTTATTGTATTGTTCGTCTCTGTTTCTTTCTAGGTCTTTGTTAAACATTTCTTGCATCTTCTCAATCTTTGCCTCTGTTCTTCTGAGGTCCTGGATCATCTTCACTATCATTATTCTGATTTCTTTTTGTGGAAGGTTGCCTATCTCCACTTCATTTAGTTGTTTTTCTGGGGTTTTATCTTGTTCCTTCATCTGGTACATAACCCTCTGCCTTTTCATATTGTCTGTCTTTCTGTGAATGTGGTTTTTGTTCCACAGGCTGCAGGATTGTAGTTCCTCTTGCTTCTAGAGGTGAAATTTTCTATACAATGATAGCGTCAATGATATTTGGTGCCAAGATCTTAAGGTCCATCTCACTTTTTTGCAAAAATTTCCTCCCAATTTGTTGTAGTCTTATCACCGTCCCTTCATGGTCACCAGCTGAAACCATGCAAGTCAGATTGGGACTTGAATCCACGAGCCAGGACTTGAACCCAGCCAAAATCCAGATTGGGACCTGAACCCACAGTCCTTTAACTGAGCTCACACACCTGGTCTCATGTCTTAAAGAAGCTCAGGTTCTTGATGTCTCATCACAGAAAGAATTCAGTGAGAGACCAATTACTTTGTGTTTTGAATGTGATGAAGAGCCTCAGCGATTAGCTAACAAATGCTGGGACCTGAATCTTCTGGCTGTTCCCTGAACGCACCTGAGCCCCCTCTGCCCTGAGCCTGTTTAGGTCAGGCTTTGGGAGACCCCTAACGGGCAAAAGAATCAGCTAGAGCAGCTTCTGAATCTCAGAAACTGGAAACAGCAGGAACCATGGCTTATTTCACAGAAGCCACCGAGCTGTCACTTGGTGACACTGGCTTCTGGGGCAGGAGAAGTTGCAGGCTAAGTGCTGTCCTGCAGCTCCTGCTGATTCTGGAGACACCCTGGGAATGCATCTCCACCCTTTCTTGTCATCACAATGGCCTTCCTCTTTAAAAATTCAATCCCTTGTGTGTGTGTGTGTGTTCCCCCTAAAGGTGGTAGACTGTGCTATCCTGTATTTGTGCTATTTTAATCCTTTTTCTTGTGTCTATCAAATAGGGAGCAGATTTCGTAGCTCTAGGCCTGGGAATAAACACTCGATTGGGTAGACCAGGGATATGCTCTTCATAGACCAGGCCCTGCAGACACTGCTGAATGCCTCTCTGAGGCCCTGCATGGACTCCAGCCCTGACTGGAGTGCCTGCCGTTTCCAGAAGTCCGACTAGGTGCAACCGAATGTTGTGGGTGCAGTGAGATGAAACCAGAAAAAGCATCTCTCTGCCCTAAGACTATGTCTTTGGTCTAGACTTCTGCATGTGCTTGACCAACAGTTTCATCCGTTCTGACAGCCATGGACTTTTGTTTTCCTCTGGTTAAAAAAGTAGTCGATGTCTATTGTAGGAAATTTGGAAGACACAGAAGAGGATGAAGAAGAAATAAAAATCACCCAGTATCCAAAACTCAGAAGACCATTGCTACTGTTCTGGAATTCAGAGGTGGGTTGCAAACTCAAGGCCCGTGGGCTGTTTTCATCCTGTACTTGTCTGCTGGCTCGGTGTTTGAACACTGAGTTACCTGCCTTTAGGGGGAGCATGTCTGGTTCACCACAGGCCCTACAGCCCTTGTCATGTATTTCTCCTGCCATACCTGCCTGTTCCCTGAAGACATTTGAATTTACAACCCAGGGCTCTCTTATTTAGAAATATTGTCTTAAAAAACAAAATTGGGATATCTGGGTATATACAACTTTAAGTCCTGCTTCCTTTCCCTAAACATTTAATTGTGAGCATTATCTCCTGCTGTTAATTGTGAAGAACACAATAATAATTATAGTGCAAAGGCACATTATATAAAATATCATAATTTGTATAACCCTTCTCCTATTGTTGGGTATATAGATTATTTTAAGTTTTTTTGCTGCCACAAATTACACCAGGATAGATGTCCTTATAACTCCTTGACTATATGTCTTATTTTCTTAGAATAGATTCATAGGAGTGGAATTGCAAACTTTCTAAAGACTTTGACACATGTTGCCAAATTCAACTTTGTACCAAGTTACCCTACAGGTAGACTATGAAAGCATCTCTCATAACTGTGTCATCAGGAGTGCATGCCAAGGGCTTGGCAAACACCTGACACATCAGTGCCCAGGAAATGTTAGTTATTAGTTTCACTACCAGTATTGAACATTATTTGAAAAAACCTTAGCCTAGCTAAGGTAGGCCAAATTTATCTCATGTAAGTTTACATTCATTACTGAGTGAGCTTGAACTTTTTTTCCCCCCCCAATTTTATTAGCCATCTGTATTTCTTCTTCTGTGAAATTGTCTGCTGTGCCTCTTCCCCCAAATTTTCTATTAGGCATTTGTGTTTTTCTTATTGATTTGTAAGAGCTTTCTATATATTACCTCTCTGTCCCATTTGCTTCGAATCTCTCACTGGTACAATTCAAACATGTGGCTCCTACTCCCACTTATGCGAACCACTTAGAATGTGACAAAAAGGACTAAAGAGAGACGACTGAGGGAATAATTGGGGGGAAGATAAGGAGTCCCGGTATAATAGAAAATTGGGACAAAATCTCAGTGAATCTCAGGATCATGGAAGATGTCTTCTGGGTGCAGGTGGCGGATTAGATGAGCCTCCCGGGTCCAGGAACGTCTGATGCATAGGGAACCTCACCTTTCAAATAACAGTCTACAGTTCACTGAGGACTGTTGGGGAGATGGCAGGAGAGAAACTTACAGGAGTTGAGGGCCCACTATAGTCAAGTCCTGGTCAGAATATTATCTCCTTTAGTTATTATAGCAATGCAGTGAGGTAGATATCATTGTCCTTATTTTAAGACAAGGGAACTATAACCCAGACTGGCTACTTGACCACCCAAGACTCCACCGCTGGGAGGAAGAAGAGCTGGAATTAGAAGTGAGGTCTGCCCTTCCCAACAGAAGGCATTAGATCACTGGGAGCCCGTGGACATCTAGTTGCTAGAGATTCACATATGCTCTAATCGCCCCTAACTTCAAGCCATCCAAATACGTGTTCTATATTTGCATGTGTCCACCACAGTATATATCATATTTTAAAATAAAGGCTCCTGTGTTTATCAGGTGGCGAGGAAGTGTGATGCTTGGTGGCTTCCCCAAGGGGAAGAACAGGTCCTTGGCAAGGTGAGCTGCCAAGTATCCCTTTCCTTGAATCCCAAGGGGGGTCCTTAGGACCTGTTCCTCCTTTCCTTCTGCAACCACAGGAGAGGACAATGTGGTTAGCGGAGCAGCGTGGCTTAGGCCTTGGGATGAACGCTCAAGACTGAAAGAGGAGGTTCACCAACCAGGGCTTTGAAATAAAGCATATATTCGCTTCGATGTTATTTCTTACACGGTAAGGTCTTGACGCCTTGGATCAGAGGGGAGAAGATCTCCGTGGGAGGTGAGTCATCTGCCATCCACAGACCCCCCTATCCTTCCCTCCTGGGAAGTAGGTGGGAACTGCGGCCAGGTGAGACATCCCTGGGCTGCAGGCTGCCTCTCCACCCCGCCCCCACCCCGTCCCCCAACACCTACCAGCCACCACCCAAATACCTTCTCCAGAAGCCTAATGGCGGGCACCCACTCAAAACCATGCACAGTCTCACTTATGGAGTAATGGCAGAGAAAATTAAAACTCCTCCCTGCCCTGCCTTTTCCCAGCAGCCTCCCTTGGAGAAGGAAATTGGATCCAATAGTTTGCTTTTAAAGCCTTTTAAGTGTTTCACTGTAAGGTACACGCTCTTCACATAAAAACGCAAGTGTCTAAAAACCACACAGAATTCACCAGGTTACAGCACAAGTCAGTCTCTCTGAGGACTGAGATGCACGAGCTGCAGGTCCTTACCTACTCTCCTGAGGGCTGGCACCTTCCCTGGCAGCTGCAGTTTCTCTCTGCGTCTGTCCCCAGACGCTCTCGGGCTCTGCATTTCTGGGCTGACTGTCAGGCTTGGCCTCCTCTTCCTTGATAAAATCTGCGATGCATGGGCTGCTGAAAGATGCAAAATCTTTTCAATAATTTTTACAGGAAAACATCTTCTGTAGAAAGAATGCTCAAAGGGTGGGGAAGGCTTTTAAGGGAATAGACCCAGGAGGTCAGGGAAGATCTGGATTTGAAATCTGGTTCTATGACCTTGTAGTCATGTGGGCTTGGACAAATCACTTCTGGAAGCCTCAGTTTTCCCACCTGTGATATGGGAATAATAGTACCTACTTCACAAGGCTTTTATCACCATTAATGAGCACCCCTGACACCTGCAAAGTGGAGTCTGTAGGGGGTGTATCCTTTGGCTAAGAAGTTTCTAGCTTCCAATTCTTAGATGTTGGGATGGGCCTGTTGGTAAAACTGTCAAGAGCCTTTTACATTTGGGACACACAAGCCCTGCTCCCCACGTGTTCATCCAAGTTTGAATCACAGCCTATTTTATACCTGCATATTCATATCCTCAGGTTGTTTTTTAGCAGCTAATCTGGCCTTCCAGAAAGGTTCCAAGCATCTGGGGACCATATACCCTTTCTCTTGCTTATGTGCTACCCACCACTGGGCTGGGATGATACACTCACAGGAAGATGGTAGCTGGAGCGCTAACTTGGATTGAGTTCCCAATTATTTTTTTTAAGATTCACATTTTGAATTAGGTTGCTAATTAGTATGAATAATCTCAAGTTTCTTCCTCACATGTATTACGTGTCAGTGCACGTGAGTTTAGGGAAAGAGTTTTATTTTCTATGCATCTCTACAAGTTCTCGAGTTCACAGGCAGTTAAATTGTGAATATCTAGATTAAATGCTTCCAAGAGAATTTGCTTGGCTCATCCCCTTTTGGACAGTTCAGAAATTTCACAAATAACCGTAGCCAGCAGGCCACGGGGGTAAAGCTGGGAAGGGTCCCTGAGTCGTGTGCGAGAGAACAGCCTTTCTTGGCACGTGAAGACAACTGAATTTATGTTCCATGGTGTAAGCTGTGGTTGGGTGAATAGTTTTCATCCAGATTCAGGAAAGGAATGAAAGCTCTCCTTGGCAGCCCGTGAAACCTCATTTAAAACAGTGATTAGGTACTACCTACTTTCCCTGACAGGCCCTGGTAGGGGAAGGCAGTGGGTTCTGTGCTCTAAGACAGACAGGATCGTGTTCCACAGGGAACTTACTAAAAGGGGAGCTGCCGGTGGTGTGGGTTCCAGCTTAGCACACGTCGGTGGAGCCCAGAGAGGTTGTGGGCATGACCAGAAAGGAGAGAAGAGAATCCTCCAGGAAATGAGATGGTGTAGGATCGTGATTAGACAGGATCTCACTGACCAAGTGTGGGGAGAGAGGAGGAGGGTGAGAGGGAGGGATCAAGGGCTTTACACTAAGGGGCCGGGCACGGAGGAAAGTGGGGAGGCACTTAGCCCCAGGAGCTGTGTTCCTCTGGTCCACAGGCTTCTCCCCATCACCTGAGGCCTCATTCCTGTCCAGCGCTCAGAAGTCAACAACTGCCTCCTGCCTAAGCAGCTGGCTGACCGGGGAGAAAGCAGCAGGGTTATTACTTACTGGGGAGGAAACAGAGGGAGGATCAGGGAAGGGCCAGGCTTGGGGCACGGGCCAAGTCCAGTGTGTGTTCAGGACCTGACTCAAAGGTCCTTGTCACAGGGATTTTACTCTGATTCCCAGCAGAATATTCAAATTTCCTTCACAGCCCGGGCAGCAGAACCTCACACTGCCTGCAGCCCCCTACTACCCACGCTCCACACCTGCACACCCTCGGGGGAGTGATCCTCCCTCCCAGAGGGCCTTTCTTCTTCAGCCTGCACTAGCTTGTGCCAGCCAGCAAGTCCCTCGAGGTCTGTTTCCAGTTTTAGGAGTCTGCTTTGGCCAGAAAGTTCAGGGTCCTTAGGGCCTTTAGCATTTAAATACTCCAAAATTGCCTCAGGTGTGTGTCTTTTCTTTCCAACTAGACTGTAAGCTCCTTAAGGGTGAGGACCCTGTCTTAGCCAGCCTGTGTGTTGCCTCAAATTCTACTGCAGGGCAAATAATAATCGCCTAGTATGATTTGCAGGCCTTGAGAAGATGTATTCGGCTGAAACTATGGGGAAATTCCCAAAGTAGAACCATTTGTTTTTTCTTGTGCTGAACACCCAGGATGACTTAAGATAACAGGTTAGTCTGTTTTCTTGTTCAAAAAAAGTACTTTCTTCAAAGTGTCAGATCTCTTAAATGATTTCCATAACCCTGTCTCCTCTAATTGAGTTCTCAGCAAACTAAAGTAATAAAGCTGAAACACTAGAGGCTGTTTGACCAGGTCTGGCAGTGAAGAAAACACTGCTGGTACTGTAAGCAGAATCCTCTGACTTTGGGCAATTTGAATCTCAGTATCTGCAACTGTAAAATGGGAATATTCCTATCTTGTAGAGTTATTGTGAAGATTAGCAATAATGTATGTAAATGCTCTAACTCAGTGTCTGGTGCTTATTAGCTGCTAAAAATGGTAACTGCTGCTTCCACCATAAACAGTGACACTACTACTAATAAAAATAATTGGGAATCTGAAGTCACTCCCCTGAGAGAACTGAATTTGACCAGAAATTTCTTATTATGCAGGCTTTATAGGTTGAGAATAACTTATTCAGCAGCCTTTATTTCTGTGTTATTCTTGCTGACTCTCTTCCTTAATCCTGTTATAAAATCCAAAAGGCAAACAGCAACTTGTTTTTTATTATAATTTGTTCAACAAATACCCGTGTGCCTTTGCTATGTAATAATCCAAGGGTTCACAGAGATGAGTAAGACATTTTGGCCTAAAGACTGTAATCTGACTTGGCTGCACCACTGACTTCTTCCCTGTGATACGCTTTAGGTTCAGTGGAAAGCAAACTCCTGGGAATTATTCCTTCTTCTCCATCTGCAACTGAAGTTCCAAATGAGGTGACCTAAGCTGCCTAGTTTGCATGTCCATGAATTCCAGTTCCTAATCACCTTACCCGCATCCAAAGTGAAGCAAACCTCAGACCTTTGGGGCCTTTCTAAGATGGTCCTCACCATGGCATGTTACATGTATTAATCTGCAGGAAGGCCAAGTTATATTTACACTGAAAGGTGAGATGTAACTTCCTCTCCAGGTAGGAGGACAGACGCTTTGCCTTACAGAGAACGGAGGGGGTTGTGTTTGGGAGTTTCATTGCCAGCCAACCTAACATCCTGAAGTTTGTAGGTGAATTTGGGGAAGACTGTGGCTTGCTTTGGGCACCATGAAGCCCGCACCTTCTAGTATCTGGGCAAAGGGATACCTCCAGTAGCAAAGAAACCAAACAGCTGTTTACACAGAAGGTGTCTGCCTCAGTTCTCTCTCTTTTCTTTAAATAAGTTTATTTATTTATTTTTGGCTGCGTTGGGTCTTCGTTGCTGCGCGCAGGCTTTTCTCTAGTTGTGGCGAGTGGGGGCTACTGTTCGTTGCGGTGCGCGGGCTTCTCATTGCAGTGGCTTCTCTTGTTGTGGAGCACGGGCTCTAGGCGTGCGGGCTTCAGCAGTTGTAGCACACGGGCTCAGTAGTTGTGGCGCACGGGCTTATTTGTTCCGCGGCATGTGGGATCTTCCCGGACCAGGGCTCGAACCCATGTCCCCTGCATTGGCAGGCGGATTCTTTTTTTTTCTTACATCTTTATTGGAGTATAATTGCTTTACAATGGTGTGTTAGTTTCTGCCTTATAACAAAGTGAATCAGCTGTACGTATACATATATCCCCATATCCCCTCCCTCTTGCATCTCCCTCCCACCCTCCCTATCCCGCCCCTCTAGGGGGTCACAAAGCACCCAGCTGATCTCCCTGTGCTATGCGGCTGCTTCCCACTAGCTATCTGTTTTATATTTGGTAGGATATATAAGTCCACGCCACTCTCTCACTTCATCCCAGATTACCCTTCCCCCTCCCCGTGTGGCAGGCAGATGCTTAACCACTGCACCACCAGGGTAGTCCTGCCTCAGTTCTCTTGACAGTGCCGGGACACTAATTGTTGACTGAATAGTTCTTAATTTGACCAGGAAAGGGAGAAAAAGGTAGAAACCTTATATTTATACAAGACTCTGATGACTGAGAACCGAGCCCATTTAACGGTCCACGTTAATTCCATGCACCTGATCATTGTTCCGCCGCTCACATCACCTGCCGTACCCACACATGGTTCTGGATAGACAAAGTTTGAAAAGCAAGGTGAAGAGAAAAAGACAATTCCTGAACCTTTACCCTCCCCCACACCATCTTCACTTCGATGCCCGGTGCCCAGGAGGTGCCAAGACTCTGCCTGAGATGCCTTTTGAAAAGATTTATTGCTTCTTTTAGATCGTGGGAAGAATTACAGCTTAATCGCAAGAGCTGCTGTTGCCTTGGTATAATAGGCAGCTTTTGGTGCAGTCACAAATAACAGGCCCTGTCTGTTTGCCAGTCTGAGCGTGCTGGAAATGAGTGTTGTCTCACATCCCCAGAGGAGATCTTAATTAAAGCTTAATTATGCACCATAAATATGTTTTATTTAGGGCCCCAGGAGGTGGGATTTTTTGATTCGGGGAGGTGTAGGACCTAATAATGAGTCAGGAAAGAAACTGTAAGCAGCGACTGAGCCCTTGAATTTGTCCCTCCTCGGTGTGGTCCCGAGCCAGCAATCAGATCCAGCGTGGGCTTCCCCCAGAGGCCTGTCCCTGGTGCCACCCTCTCAGGGCCGGCTCGGCGGGCATAATCACACTGCCAAGGCTACGAGCAGACCCGGAGGAGCCTGATCTGTTTCTGGTGGTTAACGATCCAAACTGCGCCAGATGCGGGAGTGAAGAAATCAGATGAGTCTCGAGAGAAGGTGGGATTTTATTGGTCGCTCACTCCTTTAAGTGCTAGAAGAAGGCCGAGTGAAGTGGCAGCGGCTGTCTTGGTCTTCCTGCTTCCCCGCACGTCACACCTCCTGACGTCGGTCACGGCGCTGCCCTCCGGAAGCTTAACGTCCCTCCGTCCCCACTCCCTGACTCCACTGTGCTGTGTCCTTCGCCAAGGGCGACTTACCACACGAGGTAAATTCTACCGGGCCTTCCGGGGCCCGGCAGGCACAGCACAGGGGTCTCGGCCGGGCTGGGGCAGGAGATGGGGAAGTAGCACAGGGCTGCCGCTGACTCGGGCGCGGGGCCCGGGGAGGAGGGAAAGGAGATCGGAGGGAGAGGTGGGGAGGAGTCCCGGGCCGCTGGGGAGGCGGGCGGCAGTAGGGGCAGCCGGAGGCTGCAGAAGTTGGTACTGGGCTGCAAGACGGGGGAGAAAGCAAAGACGGAGCAGTAAGGGGAATATTCAACACAGAACAGGGGGTGCTGGCTGCTTTCACCTGCACAAAAGTAAAAGAGCAGTCAGGAGGCAGCCCTCACGGTGGGAAAAGACATTTGAAAAAGGCTGTGAATGAATCTAAACTCAAAACTCGTTCTTCGGGGGCTGGGGGGGTGGTGTGTCAAGGTGGCCTGGGGGTAGCCAGCCTGGCTCCTGTCCAGGAGGTGCCTGGCTTGGAGCTCAGAGTCACTGAAGAGCTAACCAGGGCAGTGGCATCACCATCACACCCTTCTCCAGCCGATGGTCTCCGGCGTCCCTGACAGATGCAGGAAAGTTCTCTCCCACTAAGTTCCCATGTGGAAGCTCGTGGGCCCTTCTCCTCTCCCACAGCCAGTCTAATTAGCTATTCTGGCGGCAACATATGGTGGCCCGCGGGGTCTCACTTAGGTGAGGCTCTCTCCCCCGATCTTCCAGCTGCTCCGGGTTGGGAGGTTGTGGTCATGCCCTAATCTGGCCTTTCTGCTGCAGAGGGGAAGCTTGGGGAAAAAAGAGAAGGAAGCAGAGAGATCCTGGTGGGCTCACGGGAAGGGAGAGAGAGCAAGCAGGGAGAAGCAGGTGGACGGGGGAGGTGTCCAAGTGAAGTTAATGATTTGTTCGCCAACCTCACACTCCATCTGCCATCCTTGCTGGACGCAGAATATGGGCACGTGATGGAGTCACGATCCAGAGAGACCCCTCAGGCATGACAGATCTCTCAGCTCTGCCACTAGCCAAGCCGGGTCACCTTGGATCAACGGCTTACCTCCTCAAAACCTGTTTTCTCTAGCCCTGCTCCTGCCAGGGTGGTCCTGAGACCAGCAGCATGGCTGTCACCTGGTGGCTTCTTAGAAGTGCAGCCTTGCTACCCACTCAAACCTACCAAATCAGAACCTGCAGTTACTTGAGGTCCCCAGGTATTTCTCAAGAACTTCTGAAGTTTGAGAAGCAAGGCTATGAGGCCCAAACCTCTGTGATGAGAATCACCTGTAGAGCTTGTTGAAAACCAGCTTTGCAGGCCCCTTCCTTGGAGAGTCTGATACTCTGGGTCAGGACGGGACCCAGGTGTGCGTGTTTTATTAAGAACCTCCCTGGCGATTCTTATCAGAGAAGCTGGGGAAATGCTGCGGCTGA
This sequence comes from Mesoplodon bidens, assembly GCF_964165515.1. Lineage (NCBI taxonomy): Eukaryota > Metazoa > Chordata > Mammalia > Artiodactyla > Ziphiidae > Mesoplodon > Mesoplodon bidens. The sequence goes on along the minus strand of NC_138179.1, from coordinate 47,443,657 downwards.
ACTCAGTTCCTCTGCTAAGATGCCATCGTTGTAACCATCCGGTTGAAAACCTTTACCTCTAGTGGAGGGCCCTCGGTCCTTATTTACTTGAATCCGCTATAGGAGCTGACACTCTAACCCACTCATTTCCAGAGGCCTCCCTTGGCTCCTGGAGTGGCTCCTACTTCTCAGACCATTTCTCCGTAGTTGTCTTCTCCCCTCCCCCCTCAGATGTCTGTATTTCCTGAGGTTCCTTCATCATCTCCCGTTACCCTGTCCACTCTCGCAGGGGAGACGTTCCTGTAGTTTCAGCCACTTCTTACTCACTCTAGGCCCTTGGCTTCCTTCCGGTGGCCAAGAGTTCTCTGCTGAGCAGCAGACCTGCGTACCCAGGTGCTTCCTGGCATCTCCTCCTGGCCCATCCTGGCTGTTCCTTCACAGACAATGGCCACAGGATGGGCCCCACCTTCTTCTTGCTTTCTCAGCCTTGCAAAGGCAGCCGCCATTGGCCTAGTTTTCTGGGCCAGACCTCCAAGATCTCTCTGATTCCTCCTCCTCCTTCCTTCTCCCCATCCCCGACGCTCACCATGTTTGCCAGGCTTACGTCCTTCAACATCCCTCCAGCCCAGGCCCTCTCCCTCTGCTTTTGCTTCAGGTCAGGCCCTTCTCATTTCTCTCCGGGTCCACAGCAGCTTGTCTCTTGGCCTCTGTCTGCGCTCACCCTCCCAGCCAGCCCCCTTTCATGAACACAGTCAGCTTTTTTTTTTTTTTTGCGGTACGTGGGGCCTCTCACTGCTGTGGCGTCTCCCGTTGCGGAGCACAGGCTCCGGATCCGCAGGCTCAGCGGCCATGGCTCACGGGCCCAGCCGCTCCGCGGCATGTGGGATCTTCCCGGACCGGGACAGGAACCCGTGTCCCCTGCATCAGCAGGCGGACTCAACCACTGAGCCACCAGGGAAGCCCAACACAGTCAGCTTTTTTTTTTTTTTTTTTTTTTTGCAGTACGTGGGCCTCTCACTGTTGTGGCCTCTCCCGTTGCGGAGCACAGGCTCCGGACGCACAGGCCCAGCAGCCATGGCTCACGGGCCCAGCCGCTCCGCGGCATGTGGGATCTTCCCGGACTGGGGCACGAACCCGTGTTCCCTGCATCAGCAGGCGGACTCTCAACCACTGCGCCACCAGGGAAGCCCCACAGTCAGCTTTTAACGATGCCGATCTGATGCTCCATCGCCTCCAGCATGACGTTCAAGGCCCTCCATGGCCTGGTCCTTGCCTACACGTAGGGCGTCAACTTTACACTTCCTAACTTGTAGGCTGACCCTAAGCCAGCGTTTCTCAAACTCAAATGTGCACACAAATCTCCCAGGGGCCCTGTTAAATGCAGGTTCTGAGTCAGTAAGGCTGGGCTGGGATTCATGCATTTTTAACAAGCTCTCCTGTGATGCCTCTGCCCCTAGTCTGGGGATACTTTGAGGCCCTAGACTCTTTGTAGTTCCTCCATGTGTGTCTGTCTGTCTGTCATCTCTCTCTTCCCCCTCTTCCTTGCTCTCTCTCTCCTCCGTGCCTTCGCACCCTCAGTACCTCCTGCTGGGCGCACCTTTCTTGCCTTCCTCCCCCGGCCCTGGCTCAGTCCCCTCCTTCAGGATTTTCACCCCGCTGGCCCCTCCCCACACATCCTTAGAACTTGCCTTGGCCAGGGCGTGTTGGTGTCCTGCCCTCCCACTAGGCAGTGAGCCCCTGGAGGGCAGGTCCTGTGTGTTTGATTTTTGTATCTCCAGCACCCATGCGGTGCCTGGCAGGTAAGCAGGCAGTAAATGAGTATCAAAGTGACAAATGAATGCGTGGTGGGCGGGCAAACCCCCTGTGCCATACACTCTGAGATGGTGGGGGCAGTTGAATGTACCTATGCTAACATCCCACAGGTACTGGGGGTACAAATGGATGAGTTTATTGGTAATCAAAGAGGTAAATTTTTTAATAATCAAGTTATGACCTCTCACATCTCAAACTGAAATTTCTTTGGTTGAGCTATTCTCTTATAAAGGTGCTAACCCGGGAGCAGTCTACGGTGTTGGAAGCAGCCTTCATAAATAGAGGGAGGCTTTGGGATTAACCTTTGCCTGAAGCCCAATCTATACCCAGGATTTCAGTCCTCCTGTCTACCTGGTGGGGTTGGTAACAACTCCATTTTACTGATGAGGAAACAGAGTTTGGAGAAGTCGCCAGTTTACATTTATAGGGCTAGTATGTGGTAGACCAGGAATCTGAGCTAGAACTTCAAATTCCGGGCTCTGTGATGCCCCAGGCCCGTCTGTCTCAGGAGCGTTACCGTAAATGGACTGAGAATTATGGTTCTCTCTATAAATATGGGAGCATTTGCTTATGTTGGTTGTTTTCTAACTTGGGCAGACAGCTTGGAAAGTTGTTGGATGCCAGTGGACTTGCCTGGAAACCCATCAATCTTGGCCTTTCAGACGACATCTTCAACAGAATTTATTTGCCAGGTAAGTTATGAAGATTGGGATTTGCCCTCAAAGTTCCCTTCCAGGCTGCTCTTCAAAGGAATAGTTCCCAATCCAAAAGAGACCACAGTCGTCTTAGATGTGTACATTTTAAAATCTGAGTTTACTGCTTTTTCTTAGTTTTACAGTCTCCACCGTAAGCCACTATTAGTCTGACTAGGTTTTGCTACTCCTACAGATTCGAATCTGGTGATGACTAACACTGAACTCAATAAGGAGTGAGGAGAATTTCCGAACATTTGGCTTTGTTTTAAAGGGCGAGATTTTGGCAGCAGGCTCACTAGACTCCATCCAGATCCATTTTCCTGGCACATAACTAGTAGGACTCTGCCCGGGCTCCAGGTGAGAGGAAAGGGCAGGAGAGGGCACTTACTTCCTATGAGCCTGGCACGGGGGTCACGAGTGACTTAGGACTCCAGGTGCCAGACCCCCACAGCACAATGGCCTTTGGATGCCTCTGCGTGTCCTGGAAAGGAGAGGTGGCTCCTTTGCAAGCCCGGATGGGGCTGGCAGGGGTTTTGGGAACAGGCAGGAGTCCAGGAGCCGGTGGCCACCATAGCTCCCTGCACTCCCTGGGCCTGCTGCCAGTTCTGCTTCCCCCTGATTCACACAGGTCGATGGGAGGATGCACATCCTGTGTGCGGAGTGGGCCTGCAGCAAAGGTTAATCCCCAAGCCGCCCTCTGCTTGAAAGAAGAATATGTAACTCGGCCAGGCTTATTTCTCACCCCGTGTCAGTGTTCACCTTGGTCATGGAATAGGATTTCTGAATCAATTGCACATCAGACCCAGCTGGGTCTTGCCTCACTGCCTGAGTTTTCCATGTCTTTTTGGAGGGGAAGCAAATCTCTCGCTTGGCGAATGCTTGCTGATTGTTCATCTTTTTCCATTTGGTGTTTTGCTTTGGGAATTCAGGGTATAGTAAAAGTGTCTGTACCTGCGTTTGTGTTAGGAGTTTAAAAATATAGCCCTGAGTTTTGGTAAAGGAAAAAAGATTGGGGTGGGGGGTGTGGAGGAGGTAATGTGAAGACAAAGAAAACAAAGTTTTCTGGTCCATTCTCCCTACTGAATACAGCTGCCTTGTACCCGATACCTTAAGGCTATTATGTATGAGCTATGGTGTCGGGGGCCATTCTAATGGCTGAGCATATGTTTTATCATTGAATCCTCACAGCCATCCCAGCAGGTAGGATCTGTGCTGACTCCCAGGCTCTGCCATTTTACAGATGAGGACACTGAGGCACAGAGAAGTTACTTGCTCAAAGGGACACAGCAGATGAGAAACGGGGCTCAGATGCTAATCCAAGCATTTTGACGCTAAAGCACTTGCCCGAAACTGCACGGAGAGAGATAACAAGGAGAATCGCAAGCCAACTCATTTAGAAATAGTTCCATGGAATGTATGAATTAATTTAAAATGCGTGAATTTCTTCTAACAGAGTGCGAAGTACAATGAAAATCTGATGCCTTCTCAGTTATAAATCTATTAGTAGAGGGCACTGATGGTTCCTCTGTTGTATTGATAAATAGCTGTTCTAGGCGTTCCAGATAATAATTCACATATAAGGATTCTAATGGATTATCATTACATAGATTTGCATGTAAGTCAAGCCACATTCCCCAGCTGTATTATTTTGTTCAGGAAAAGTCTGGCATAACACAGTATGGAAGGTTAGCCTATTAGGCAGATGTTGCGAAGGGATTTCACTGTCTTAATGCTTCAGTTTTGCGCAGAGCTCAGGTCTGACATGGGGAGAAGTTTTGGTGACTTACTGCCGACTTTGGGTCACCCCCCAAAATGCTTTAGAAAAGTATTTCCCTACAGAGGTGAAGGAAAGCAGGAACCTATGAATTTACCCAGTGAATTGGATCAACGTGTCCAGATAATTCAGGTCCCCAAGCCTCTTTTTCTATAATAGCAGCGTATTTATCTGAATTTTCTGAGTTGTCACCACCACTGGACTCAACTTTGCCTGAATAGACTCAGCTTAAATTCTTGCCATGTCCCTGGTCTGTCATTTTACTGTGCTGATGAAGGAACTCTGAGGGTGAGACTAGATGTGTAAAACGAATGGATCTTAACACACCAAGGCTTTGCTTTTAGCTCACATGATCAAGCCAGTTTGCTAGAGAACTGAGTCGGCTTCTGTAATAACTGACATCAATCAGCAGGGCTGTTACACTTGCTGGACGGCCAGGCCATAGTCCAGCTCATGGCTGCCTGGGGCTTGGACACGGTCTAGAGCTATAATATGGCGATAAAGCTGGTGTTTTAAAATTTATTTATTTTATTATTATCATTATTTTTAAGCTGGTGGTTTTTAAAGGCTGTTTACTACAAGTAACATCTCTTAGGTGGTGAAATAGATATCTTTCTGCCAACTTGGCTCTCTTGCCTAAACCTTGGTGCTTTCTAGTCTAGTAATTCTTCGAATTTGAGGTTTTATAGAAAGTAAAGTGAATTAATTCTCCCTTTCTGTCAGTGTTGTAAGTTCCACGTGGAGTCCGCTCCGTCGGAAGAACATCTATATTAATCAGACAAGCTAAAGTCATGGAGTGGGCCTAAACTGTCCATTAGAATGATTTATCTCTACAGAGGACAAAGCACATCATGCAAACAGCTACCTAGTTTTCGCAAGAAGGCTAAAAATTATATCGAGTGACTGGAGTTGCCTTACTTAAATTTAATTTTTTCTATTAAAGACATCCTCAATTTGATACATGACAACATGGATTTTGAAATATTTGGGGAATGATCTTATTTGCCCTATTTCATTCTTAAACTGCTGAATTAAAGACCTAATTCCTACTAAAAGGCTTCAAAATGAGAAGTTGTTAACTACGATGATACTTTCCCCTGATTAAATAAGGAAAAAGAGTTGGTTGGGGCTTTGCCTAAACGGACATAATTTCAGAAGTCAATTTTTCTTTAAACTTCATTAAAGCTATAAAATGTGGGTGGTTAATCTGAGTGAGAGCTGCCATTGTCTAAAAATGCATTAAGACTTAACCGGACGGGTGGTTGTACGACAGGAGCTATTTAGGATTAAAAAGTCATTGTGATTTGGATTTAAATGAATCGCATATGCTATTTGTGAATTCTTCGTAAATGTACGTAAATGTACGTACATTTACGAATTCTTCGGCAGTTAATCTGGATCGTTTCCATTCCACCCAAGCAGAAGGCAGACCTTTCTGCCTAGTTATCCCAACTTCCACGTCAGTTCCCAGAGGAATCACGTTTGTCCTACAGATGTTGGCTTTAATGGGGATGAGCCTGAGGGACTCTAAACTTTCAGTTGCATTTATCCCCTTTCTGGATACTATTAAGTTTCTCCTGCCTAAAGCAGAGGACCGGTCTTTGCTTCAAAGGCAGCTAAAGAGTGAATTATTTACCAAACTGCACAAAGGGGAAGATTTACCAAGCCCCCTTTTTTTCCCGGAGAGGACAACCCCAGAACTGGAGGACTTTATTACCCTCTTTCTCAGCAGTAAATTATGCCATTCAGATGCTTTTGAAAGCTTCCCTTCATGCTCTGGATTGAGTCATAAAATTTGATACCTGGGGCCAAATGTCTTTATCCCTCCCAGAAGGGTGAAGAAGATGAAAAGGCAGCCATTCTGGGCCAGTGCCACACAAAGCCAATGACTGGGAAGAAATTGTGGGCAGTGGAGACAGTTACTCTGCATAATTCACACCTCCTTGACCTGATGTTCTACTCCGAAATGGATTTTATCATTTGCATAAGATCATCAGACCCTGCAAAACCTGAACTGGCCACTTGGAAAACACTAGGTGTAATCGGGGCCACGAATTTGATTGCTGTCCTTACCTCTGATGCCGGGATGTTAGATCTTGTGAATTTCAATAAACCCGCCACTCACCTGGATAGGGTTTGCTGGGGCCCACTTTCTCTGATTTCTTTGGAGTCATGGTACTTTTATGTTTCTGCTTGACTGATGTTTGGTCAATTGTTGGAAGTCTGTAATCACTCTTACGTGCAGTACTCTTGGCAGATAATCTCGGTTTGGCTAGAGCATCCTCCTCACCAGAACTCTTCCGAAAATGAAAGGTGTCTGAGTATCTGTGGTCAGTAGGCCATCTTTGCTGGGCAGGGGAAAAAGAGACAAGCCAAATTCAGCAACCCCTCAACAAAGACACTGGAGCATCCTGCCAGCTCAATGTGCCCTTTCACCAGTCAGATTTTCATGGACTGGGCGTATCAATTTAGAAATAATAGCAAAGTTAATGAGTCTATTTTGTAGAACATTATGAAGAGAATGAATTCCTGACCCTTAAGTAATTGGATGACCAATAAACAGCTCATGCTAAGAGCAAATGTGAAAACAGGAGAAACCATCCGTGCATTTAAACTTCTTGTTATTTGTTATTTGAACTATTTTGGGGGTGGGTGAGGAAAAATGTTCCTTATGTTAATCATATACTTGACAATGGAAAGGAAATTTAGATAAGTGTGTTGGGACTGAATCAATGAGACCTCAGTTTAATACTCTGAATTATTGGGTGCAACATAAGACAGATTAATCTTTTTAAAAGGCCCCTACTTGTCAGTCTTCTATAAAGAAGTCAGTATAAATCTATGCGCGGACAAATCCTGACTCATGCGGTGTCAGAATATCTCAACACAGCCTTGCAGACGCAATAAAAATTATCCAGGCATTCAATAGCTTTACACTTTGCCACACTTACACCCACCAAAGAAATGAGTGAAAACGACATAAACAATTAGGAGAAACTTGGTCTTGAAGGGCAATTTAAGTCCTGCCTTAAGGTCTTAGATCCTGGTGTTAATATGATTTGCTAGGCGATGCACCCAACAAACAAAACCACAGGGTTCCCATCCCCCCACACCAGGGGCAGGGTCACTAAATACTCCTGCACTGCACAGTGGTCTATATTGGCAAGTCCTCTGAAAGTGTAGACCCCTGCGGACACAGAGTGCTTGAATTAACGTCCTCCACACCTCCCCAGCGGTGGCAATTTGTATTGATCTTGCTCCCCGTTCTCTCTGACAGTTGTGGCATTTTCATTTTAAGCCTCCTGACTCAGGAAAATACTCTGAATAGCTTTGAATTATTGGGTGTAACGTAAGACAAACTACACTCTCAAAAAAGTCCCCTACCTGTCAGTCTTCTACAAGGATGTCGGTACAAATCTACAGGTGGACAGATCCTTATTCTCCAGGATTATAAATTATGTTTGGTCACTTAGAGCCTGGTGACAGCCTTCAAACAAATAATTATTGTTTCTCCCTGCATTTTCAGAAAACAGACCACCCTCAGATAAAGGGACGGGAAAAAGGAAAGGACATAATGAGTTGGTTGTTCTCCCTTTTCCCTTTTGGTTCTGGAATTTAACAGAAATCCTTGGAAATGATTCTGAAATGTCAAAGACGAAACATGAGGTCATTTCTGAACATGGGATAGGCTTTCCATTCTCAGCAAAGGGAATGTGGGCAAATTTTAATTCTGGTGCCTGAGATGGTCATAGGCAAGAAGGACATTGGTGAACGTGTGACTGAATTTCTTCCACAAACTGCTCAACACGAACAACTTACATCAGCGAATGGAGAAGCTGCTCACACATCTGTTTTTCAGCCAGTGGAAAGGCAGGAAACATGCTCTGGGCTAAGACTACCAATATCCATGGTTACAGCATCAGGAGCAGTAATAGTGTCCACTGCTGGTGGGTCCGTCCCCTTCACCCTCAGCCAGGACTAGAATTCTTTGCTTACCCCAGGCAGTAGTGAATCGGGAGGAGTTGGTGAAGAGACTCTTTATTGGGTGGGGTGTTAAGCCATGTTTAACCTTCCTTCACCCATTCATTGTACCTCGAGCATTAATAGCACCAAAGGTGGAAGAAAACTTGGCCAATTAAACCATGCCTATTACATATGGTATCATGCACCTGCCTTCCAAGTATATCCTTCTCTGGTTCCTGGTTCCATCAACTTTACTTCCAGTTGCAAATATCTATCTATCTATCTAGATATCTATCTATCTATATTTTTGGCTGCGTTTGGTCTTCGTTGCTGCGCGTGGGCTTTTCTCTAGTTGCAGAGGGCGGGGGCTACTCTTCGTTGCGGTGCACAGGCTTCTCATTGCAGTGGCTTCTCCTGTTGCGGAGCACAGGCTCTAGGTGCGTGGTCTCAGCAGTTGTGGCTCGCGGGCTCTAGAGTCCAGGCTCAGTAGTTGTGGCTCACAGGCTTCGTTGCTCCACGGCATGTAGGATCTTCCCGGACCAGGGCTCGAACCCATGTCCCCTGCATTGGCAGGCAGATTCTTAACCACTGAGCCACCAGGGAAGTCCCTGGGAATCACCCTTGAGTTCAGAAATTACAGCTGGAAGTGGGTGTTTTGTTGGTTGGCAACTAAAGCCACAATGGTGAGAACTCTAATACTTACGAATGTGCTACTGGGTCTTTTCGTGCTTGCTTTGAGTCATCTTAAGCCAATGACTTCAACTTTTTGTATCTTCATTCGTGTCCTGTCATGTATTCAGCCATTCTCATGTATCCTCTCTCATGAAAGCCCATTATATTATCCAAGGAGGATGCTCCTTGGGTGAAAGAAGTTGAAGTAACTCATTCTGGCACTAAAATGTAGTATTTAAGACTCTGGAGCCCAGCTTCCTGGGAGTGAATCCTGGCTCTTTCACGCAGTGACTGTGTGACATAGGATTGGTTTTAGTTCATCTCTTTGCCTCTCAGATTTTCTCATCTGTGAACAATAGTGCCTTTTTTTGGTGGTTCTGTGAGGATGAAATGAGTTAAGATATGTTTATAGCACTAAGGGTCATGGTGCCAGGCACTGAGAGAGTGCCATGTAAGGGTTGGCTTTTGCAATTAGCCATCCATGTTCAGCCATTTAAAAAAGTAACCAGCTAACTGCTGAAAATTAACTACCTGCTGTTGAAACCAAAACCATAAACCCCACTGAAAAATTCAAATGGGTTGTCACCTACTTCAAAGAGCAATGGACAGCAAGGTGGGGCAGTCCTACGGTACAAGTTCTCTTTCAGACAGTAAAGTTCTAATGCCAAATATTTAACAACATTTAAAGATTAGCAGACAGTAAAAATTAAATTATGTTGATTTTTTTTTCTTGCGGTACGCGGGCCTCTCACTGTTGTGGCCTCTCCCATTGTGGAGCGCAGGCTCAGCGGCCATGGCTCACGGGCCCAGTCGCTCCGCGGCACGTGGGATCTTCCCGGACGGGGCACGAACCCGTGTCCCCTGCATCGGCAGGCGGATTCTCAACCACTGCGCCACCACGGAAGCCCAATTATGTTGATTTTAAGCTGATTTTAAAACTGTCTCCTCCTCTTGCAATTTTGAAGAGTAATTACAATTTTCTTCCCCCATATGTTCCTAAGTTGAAATGTCACATGGAGGTGGAGGCAAGAGCATACTGCTCTTCCTTTAGGGGAAGAAAACTAGCTCTGTGTTTCAAAATCAAAGCCTGAAACATTAAAAAAACAAAACAAAAAAACTAAACTAAAAAACCCAGACTACAGGGCTTCCCTGGTGGCGCAGTGGTTGAGAGTCCGCCTGCCGATGCAGGGGACATGGGTTCGTGCCCCAGTCCGGGAGGATCCCACGTGCTGAGGAGCGGCTGGGCCCATGAGCCATGGCCGCTGAGCCTGCGCGTCCGGAGCCTGTGCTCCGCAACGGGAGAGGCCACAGCAGTGAGAGGCCCGCGTACCGCAAAAAAACAAAAGAAACAAACCCAGACTACGTAATACATGTGTAGACTTTTTATTTTTTAAAAAATTTATTTATTTTGTTTATTTACTTTTGGCTGCATTGGGTCTTCATTGCTGCGCATGGGCTTTTCTCTAGTTTCAGCGAGCAGGGGCTACTTTCGTTGCGGTACACGGGCTTCTCATTGCGGTGGCTTCTCTTGCTGCAGAGCATGGGCTCTAGGCGCACGGGCTTCGGTAGTTGTGGCACGTGGGCTCAGTAGTTGTGGCTCGTGGGCTCTAGAGCACAGGCTCAGTAGTTGTGGCGTACGGGCTTAGTTGCTCCACAGCATGTGGGATCTTCCCGAACCAGGGCTCGAACCCATGTCCCCTGCATTGGCAGGCAGATTCTTAACCACTGCGCCACCGGGGAAGCCCCATGTGTAGACTTCAAGTTCTCTCTTGGTAATCTGATGAGAGTCCTAATAAAGCCACATTAACTAAAAGAAGTTATTGTCAAAATTAGTATTTTTCTGGAGTATTATGGTTTTTGCAGTCAACATTTTCCAAAGATCCCCAACTTGCTCTTTTGGCATCATCCATAATAAAGTAGAGATATGACCTTGCTAGAAACTCTCAAAAGTTCAGAGCAAGACTCACACTAGGAAAAGAAGGGACTTACATTAGGGAATTGGGCACTGAAGTAGCGACTTCGAAACATGATGATTGTTCTAGTTAGACCTCCTGGATGATGGAGACCCAAGGATTGGCACGTGGGATACATTTCTTCAGGGATGTGAGAGTGACTAGATTTTTTTTTTTTTTTGAAACACAGCTTTCATTAGTATTCAGTGCAGTTCTTTCTAATCTTTCTGTCTTTGAGTGTATATATAATTAAAACAACACCACCATGGTTATGATATTGGAACTTCTTGGAACTATTTTAGATGTAGGACACCTCATGGTTTTGGATATGTGGGAGAAAAACTTTTATTGTTCTTATCCTGGGATGGCTTCCATCTTGCTTTTCCAATTGATTTCTGCTCTCCATGTCACTCAGAACCTGGAGGCCTGGTCAAGTCCTGTGCTGGATAATGAGTGGCAGGGCACGTTGTGGGGAGTATGGACTGGGATTCTTGACCACCATCCTCAGTCTTGACTCCTCCTACCCAGTCTCTAGCACTGGTCACCCAATTCCAATATTAAAAATGAAAGTAAAACCTCTTCTTTCCTGGATGTTGTACATGCTCTAGTTTCAGGACTTAATGAAGCTCAGGTTCTTGATGTCTCGTCACAGAAAGAATTCAGTGAGAGATACAGTGATAGGTAAGAAGTGGATTTATTTAGAGAGAAACACACTCCACAGACAGAGTGTGGGCCATCTCAGAAGGTGAGAAAAGGCCTAGATTTTTAAACTGGGTTCTAACAATGTTGAGTCTGAAATGGCAAGGTGACAATGAGCACAGACAATCAGAAAGGCAAGGAGACAGAAGTAGTCAGGGACAGAAAAGACCGAGCCATTTTCCAGCTCTTGCCTGATGGCTCATTTCCAAGATCTACAGAGCTGGTTCTCAACTGATATGCCACCTCCCTCCCTCCCACAAGGTGTGCTGATGAATTCTGATGGACGTGTACAAAACGCATTGTAGCCACGTGTCACGTGATGGAAGGCAGAGCTGAGTGGATCTTATGACATAGTGTAAAGATCAGGACATGACTTGCTCTGAATAGGAAAACAGGCAAAGAGTAGTGTCAGGCTGGTGCCAGAGAAAGACGGTGTGTTTATTACATTTGACATAAAACGTTCCCACGAGATCATGAAAGAGGATGATCAAGGCTGTGAACCTCGACACGCAAACAGTAACAACATGGGAAGGGTGACCAAGGAACTGTGGGTGCAAATGAGTATCTTCAGAGTGCTGTCCCCAAAGTCCACATTCATATTGTGCCTCAAGCACAAAAAATTGCCTTTGGGAATTAAGGGCAGCTTGTATAAATAGCATTCTGGACAGGATGGGTACCTTTATGGATTCAAGAAATATAAAGTTAGCATGTCCTACGCAGAGTGCTGTTGTATTACAAAGCTGGCTAAACATTCTCTCTTCTAGAAAAAACTAAGGGCATCAAAGTCCTTCCCATGTTCAGGACAATTTTGAGCTTACCAGGATTGTAAACTTGAACAACAATACAGAATGGATTAGTAATTTGGGGCGGGGTTTGGACTCAGGTACCACTCACCTGAATCCAACTGCTGCTTAACCCCATTTGTGTCTCCCCACCTGGAGACGTGGCTCCCAGGTGGGGCTGGGCAAAACCAGGCTCAGCAGTAGAAGCCCTTGCTTTCCACTTTGCCACAAGAAGCTTTTGGGAGTTGACTGGGCTGCCATGTGCATAAATTTCATGGGCAGTTGTCTCTACTAATGAATTCTGTAGAGAACTCTCTCCTACCTGCCACCTTCTCTCTGATTCTCATGCCAACAAGTTGGAGTGACCCAGCCTGAGACGCTGGTCTGAGAGCAACAGTGGCCTCAGTGGTTAAAGTCTTCATAATGTTTGATCACCATTGGGGCTGCTCTCTGAAGGAGAGGCACGTGGGACTTTAGTAGAACTTGCTTCCTGATTACAAGCCATCCCACTAGGGAAGGTCCTCTGGGTGAAACAGAGCTGCAAGCTACTGAAATGGTGAACATAACATGTTTTATAACACTTGCTAGTATTTCTTAAAATGCAAATGAATCCTTCGTGTGCTGCAGAAATCTTGGTTGGTTTACATGGGTGGTGACGATACGTTTTCATGCTTTGGGGGACAGGTATGTGTAGTATTCTCTGAAATGGAGTTCTTCTGTATGGTAGGCAGTGGGTAAGGAAGTGGCGTGTGGCCAGGAAATTGTTGGATGTAAAAAATTTGAGCACTAAGGTGTAGTGTTTAGTAGCACGTTGAGACTGCCCTCCGTTGTGTATTTTTCAGGAGTGGTTTTGCTACAATGTATTTCTCCTTCATTCTTTACCTGAATCCATATTCTCCTTTTAGTTGAGAGGAACATTTGAAGAACATGAAAGACTTGGCCATTAAATGGAGGTCATCCATGAAAATACCTCCTACTCAGAATAATAGGTCATAAAACATGGGAATTAATTGAAAAGCATCATATGCATCTACTGTGTCTTCAACCCCATATAAAGACAAGATACTTGCAATGGGAGAGACACAATTTATACCATACTAGCAAAATGCAAAACAAAGTTTAATTAAGTGGTAAATTGGGTGGCACCAATTCTAAATTTCAAAGGAACTCACAGCAAAAAAGTGAGAAGTCAAGGGAGGCTTCATGAAGGGGATGGTGTTTTCTAGGAACTCAAGGAGCAGTAGGGACCAGCTTAGGCTGGAGGCAGCACGGGAGCCAAGGTACGGATGGAGTGACACCCACGGCGTGATTCTCAGGCAGCAAGGCATATGGCCAGAGCAGAGGGTGTGAGAAGGAGAGGTGAGAGACAAAGTTGGCTGGCAAGCTGGGGTCAGACTGTGGGGGGCTCTGAGAGTCAAGCAAAGGATTGAGAGTTAATGTGTTGGAGAATAGGGTCCAACTGAAGGTTTCTGAGAAGAAAAATGCTTAATGTGTTACTTAAGATTAGCTTGTATGTTTCTTTCAGAGGAAGAAAACAAAGCATCTTTTTGTAGTTTCAATGGCTTATTTTTGTAAAGTGTAAGTCTTTTCTTTATTGCAAAAAAAAAGAAAATCCATGTCCACAATGGAAAACTAAAGACAAAGAGAGAAATTTTAAAGCATTAAGAACTCCATTAACCTTGAGATAAAAACTGCAAATAGCTTGGTCTGTGTTCTTTCAGACCACCCCTCCCCCCCTTTTTAAACATCTTTATTGGAGTATAATTGCTTTACAATGTTGTGTTAGTTTCTGCTGTATAACAAATGAGTGTGATGGAGACTACTAGCTTTCCACTGAAATCCCTTCTCAAGTGATGAGCTACAGTTGGATGTGGCCGCCCACCTTGAACTGAATGACTCAGTTTCCACTGCAACTAGGTGTGGCCTTAGGAGGAAAGTCTCACCAGTGGAGTGGGAGCACAATTGACGTGTACAGCCTGTTTCAGAGATAATCTCTGGCCCTGCTTCTCAGCTGGAGAGGCAACAACTTTGAAAGTCATGTGTTGAAGACAATAGAACCATCATTGGCCTGAATCCCTGTAAGTCCTAGTGGAGGAGAGCTGCCTGCTGATCACCTGGGCCATCACAGGTGCCAGAAATAAATTCTTTCTTGATTGAATCATCATATTTTTGGTCCCTTTGTTATAGCAGCTGACATTACTCTTGCACATATATTTATGCATCTGTATAAATATTGTGTTTTTTGTTTGTTTGTTTGTTTTTGCGGTATGCGGGCCTCTCACTGTTGTGGCCTCTCCCGTTGTGGAGCACAGGCTCCGGATGCGCAGGCTCAGCGGCCATGGCTCACGGGCACAGCTGCTCTGCGGCATGCGGGATCCTCCCGGACCGGGGCACGAACCCGTGTCTCCTGCATTGGCGGGCGGACTCTCAACCACTGTGCCACCAGGGAAGCCCCTTTCCTCCCTTCTTATTTGTTTGTTTGCCTCTTTATTTGTTATCATCATCATTGTGGTTTCAAGGACACATTTTATTCAATTATCTCATCACATTTTTTGAGGCTCAAATCGTCCCAAAATTGGTGAATGGGAGTTCACTCAAGTTTGCTCTGACTTGAGTCTCCGAGCACTTCTATGCTTTATGGCACAATAAAATTTCATAGCCTCACCTTGTACTTTACCTGGCTCAGACCTAGAATCAGCTATTTTCCCAATAAGCTCTGGTTCCTTTTAGTTTAGCAAGCTATTTAGAAATCAGTATCTTCATGCTATGTGTGTTCATTGCTCCTAGAGGGACATTGTCCCTAAGTCCTTTCAATGGAATTAATTAGAAATATGTATTTAACACTAATACATATTTAGTGGAAGGGGTTTTCCCTTCCTTTCTTTTGTTTTATATTTATTTTTTTCTCATATTTAAAATCTTTATTCCTTAATTATATTAATATATGTATTCATTTGTTTTACTCTGTAATGAACATGAAATAATTTCAAAATCACAGTACAAATATACTCGAAGAATAAACCCATTAAGTAAACTTTATTCTTTCTTGGCAGTTCTCTTTGTCTTTACAATATATTCCTATTGTATGGCTCTGTCATAATTACTTTTGTTGGTTATTTAGGTTGCTTCCAACTTTTTCTGTGATAAATAATGCTATGATGAATATTCTTATATATTTATGCACATCATCAATTATTTCTTTAAGTTCCCAAAGTGGGAATTTATATTAGTAGATTAACAGCATCACAAAGATTTACAATATTTTGTTCCCAAGTTGTCCTCCAGAAATACTCTACCAATTTACATTTCCAGAGGTACATGAGAATGCCAATTTCTACATAACTTTTCCAACTACATATTATCTTTTTAAAAGAGACTTTGTCATTTTGGGAAAAGACTATAATTTTAATCTGTAACTTGTATGTAATTTTAATTTAATTATTATTATTTTTTGGTCACGTCATGTGGCATGCAGGATAGTTCCCCAACCAGTGCTCGAACCCACTGCAGTGTAAGCATAGAGTGTTAACCACTGGACTGCCAGGGAAGTCCCCTAATTTAATTATTAAGGAGGTTCATTTATTTAGCTCATCTATTTAGAATCTATATTCCACCAATTTCTAAAAAGTGACTTAAAAGTTGAACTGAAAACAGTGTAAAGAAATAGGAAAAGAAAAGGCAAAACTAATTTATGGTGAAAATACCCAGAACAGTGGTTGTCTCTGAGAAGGACAGAGGCAGGAATTGACTGGAAAGGGTCATGGGGTGATGGAAACGCAAAACATGGTTACATGCATTTATCAAAACTCGTTTAAAAAAATGAATTTTGATACATTTTAAAAAAGGAACTGCATGGACAACCATCAGAAGATAGGGCAGAGGTTTTTTTTGCCGGGGGCGTGGGCGCAGTTGGGGAAAACCTCCCTGAGCAAGTGACCTGAGCTGAGATCTGAGACCTGGTGGGAAGGCAGGCCAAGTACTTCAAGAAAAGGGAACAGCATGTGCAAAGCCTCCTAGCAGGAGGTGGCCTGGCATGAAAGAGGACCCAAAGCCAGTGTGGTTGAAGCATAGAGCAGTAAGGAAGGCCAGATCCCAAAGGGCCTTGTTGGCTACATGATGGGTGTTGGTCCCCATTCTGAAAGCCACAGAACACCATGGAAGGGGTTTAAGTGGCCAACAGAGTGATCTGGGTTCCACTTGTCAAATCACCTGTGGTAGGGAAAGCGGGATTTGGGGGCAGGAGCGGGAGTTGTGAAGACCTGTTAGGGGGCCTTTGCAGTAACTTAACTAGGTGATAGCAGAGACGAACACACAGATGGATTAAAATGATAAGTAAAATGGATGGGACTTGGTGATGTGTAAGACGGTAAGGAGGAAAGTGTCAGATTCTGATGATACTGCACAAAAGGAAGAACAGGGACTTCCCTGGTGGTCCAGTGGTTAAGACCAGGCTTCCACTGCAGGGGCCACGGGTTTGATCTCTGGTCAGGGAACTAACATCCTGCATACCTTGCGGCTCGGCCAGAAAAAAAAAAAAAAGGAAGAACAAAGGGCCAGGCTGGGAACTTTAGCACCAGGCCTATTGAGTTTGAGACATCCAAGTAGAAATTATTTAGAAAACAATTGGATATTTAGATCTGGAGATCAAAAGCGAGGTTTGGGTTAGAAATGCGGATTTGGGAGTCATAGGCAGGTAACATCTTGGGCAGGTAACCTGAGGAGAATAGAGCAGGGTTTCTTGGGGGTGAGACATGAATATGCATGGGAAAAAAATTGCATCCTTATTTCCACTAACCTCTTATTGAAATCTAAGCATATCTTTCATTTACTAATACAGGCAACAAACCACAGTAGTATTAGCAGTACCTCTGATTTGTCACCAATCAAAATCACAGGTATTTTCACATTTCATTAAATAGGTTACAGATGTCTCAAAGTACCCTTTACGCCCATCACTTGTTATTTCATGTGTTAAAAAAGAAGCACAGGGCTTCCCTGGTGGCGCAGTGGTTGGGAGTCCGCCTGCCGATGCAGGGGACACGGGTTCATGCCCCGGCTCGGGAAGATCCCACATGCCGCGGAGCGGCTGGGCCCGTGAGCCTTGGCCGCTGAGCCTGTGCGTCCGGAACCTGTGCTCTGCAACGGGAGAGGCCACAGCAGTGAGAGGCCCGCATACCGCAAAAAAAAAAAAAAGAAGCACATATATTACTGAGTCACAGATTTCTAAAAATATCTTGATGATTATTTCAAGGATTGTGGTTTCCTTTGAAATCCTGTGCATCTTATTTTATGCATTTGAAAATATTATTGTGAGAAGAGGACCCAGAGAGGTCATCCGTATTGCCCAAGAGGCCTGTGATACAAAACCAGGATAAACCCCCAGGTGTGGAGTGAGAAGAGAAGCAAGCCTGGAGGAATCCCAGGACTCAGCGCCGAGGAGGAGGAGGAGAAGCCAGGAGAACGTGGCTTCGTAGAAGCACGGGGACGTAGCGTTTTGAGGACAATTGAGTGGCCAGGCGAGCTAAAGCTGCTGAGAGGTGGAGCGCAGTGAGGACTGCAAGAGACGCCCTGCATCATAGACGCGGAAGGCATCTGACGAAGAGCCCTTTCTGTGGAATGACGTGTGTGGTAGCCAGATCGCAGTGGGTTGCGTTGTGAGTAGGAGGTGGGGAAACTGAGTCAGTCAGTGTAAATGATTCCTTTGAGAGCTTTGTGAGGGATGGGGGCTCAAGGAAGGTCTCTTCTGTTGTTTTCTTAAGATTTTTGATAGGAGACCTTGGATCATGATTAAAGGCTGATGGGAAGGGAAGGCTCTGGTACAGAGTTGGAGACGCGGGAACGGAAGGGACGATGGATGGAGTGAGGGTCCTGAGCAGAGATGGAAGGGTTGGTAACTGGGTGGGAATGAGGGGGTGGTGGTGCAGAGGGAAGGGGGTGGATGGGTCGGGCAGCAGCGAGCTGAGAGGGAGCTTCCACGTGAGGACCCCTGTGGAGTGGGGTGGAAGAGAGGAGGCATTGGGGAAAGGGAAGAAGGCTTGAAGTGGAAGGGACAGTTGACCAGGGAAACTGGGCAGCACCGAAGAGTTGCAGGTTAGTGGCCGTGACCTTCCAGGGGCACCATTTTTCAAGGTTGGGTGATTTTTTTTCCGGCAGTCGCCAGTGGTGTGGGTGCAGACCCGGAGACCGTGGATGGGCAGGATTTTGCCAGAGAGGTGTGGCAACAAAACGAAGGGCAAGGGAAGTGTTAAGAGGATCAAGCACAGAACACAGGCTGCTTGGGAAGGGAAAGTTGGCACAGAGCAGGCAGTGAGAGGACAAAGGGAGAGGAACCAAGGGACCGGAGGTCATTCATTACTATATCCCCATACCACCCAACACAGTGTCTTGAACACCAGTGGTTTATAATTTCTTAACAAATAAAGCAATTGTTGTTGTCAACAAAAGAAGGTTTTAGGGTGAAATGCTGTATTTATAGGTTATGTTTAATGCAGGTGTGCCCCTGAATAATCATGTCTCGCAACTGACTGAAAAAATTTTTAATTTTGATATCTGAACTTTAATAGGTTTTAAACAAGTTTCTGGGTTTTAAAAAGCAATTAGAACCATTTTTTTAAGTAGAGGATTTTAATAAGATGTAAACTGAAATACACAGCACTACATAAAATGCGAAAAAAGCCACTTTATCGTAATCTTCGCTCATGCAATTTCTGAGCTGCTGAGTCTAATTAACACGGGGAACTCTTGGGGTCAGAGGTCAACATTGCTCGGCACCGGCGATTTCACGGAGCTGGGATGACAATTGGTGTTTGTCTCACTGGGCCGAGTGGCAGAATCACCCCGTGGAAGGATTGACTCTAGGCTGTCCTGCTTATCTGTTCAAAAGGCAGGACGATATTCTGGAAGCAGCTGCAATTTAAACTGACAGTTGCCCCATTTTCCTGCCATGCCCTATTTTTAAATTACCTAGTGGAACTCAGGCGAAGCACAGAAACGGAGGAGAAATGAAGCACTGCTGGCTTTGCCCAGACCAATTATCATTCGTTTGTGCCATTTACTGCTGTGAAAGGCTTCCAGGACCCTGGTTTGCCCAGGGGCCTGCACCCCAGGTCTTCCAATTACTCTATAATATGACCACAAAGGAAGCCTTCAGTTCAGTCTGGTGAGTTACCTGGTGGAACATTCAAGCACACCAAGATGACCTCTTATAAAGTACGAGTGAGTCCTGGGTCAACTTTGGGCTGTTCTGAGTTTCCTCTGTCCATGGAGAGCTGCTTATGTCTTTGTGTTCTTGCCCATCTGTGACAAAAGGAACTTACCCAGAGCTTTAAAGAAGCCACCTGTCCCTTTGCGGAGTGGTAGGCCAGGAAAAGAACGTTCTCTTTAGCCAGTTACTCTGGTCGTCACCAATGAGGAGGTTTCCAAATGGTTGATTGTGGTTTCAATCTTCAGACCCAAACTGGCCATTGCACGTTGGCGGTCTTAGCAAACCACTCTCTCCTTGATGATTTCAAGCCAGGCCAGGGTCTGTCCACCACTCCTGGTAACGGTACACACTTTCTTCTCTCGCTCGAGGCAGAGTGCTGCTCTGGCGGTTGTGGCTACACCACTATGATTTCAACATGTGCACATTCCTAAAACATTCCTGTGACTGACAGTCATGAAACATTCATGGAGCTCCTAGTGTGTGGTGGAAAAAAGAGCAACTAAGCCCGTGTGCCACAACTACTGAGCCTGCGCTCTAGAGCCCATGAACCACAACTACGGAGCCCGCGTGCCACAACTACTGAAGCCTGTGCGCCTAGAGCCTGCGATCTGCAACAAGAGAAGCCACCGCAATGAGAAGACTGCGCAACACAACTAGAGAAAGCCCGTGCGCAGCAACGAAGACCTAACACAGCCAAAAATAAATAAATAAAAATTTTTTAAAAAAAGAACTTTCTACCAACTAGTGTATCTAAAACTGCAATGGGTGACTAGACTAAATGTCCTTCAAGGTCCCTTTCCTGTGCTGTGAACCTATGATTTAAAAAAAAAGAAAAAAATGTGTTCTTCATCTACACCATCTACATGCTCCTGCCCGTGCAATGCGGGCCGCGGTACTCAGCGGGGTGCTCCTGTCTGCCCCTCACCTGGCCATCGCCCTGTGCACCAATGCCCGGGACCGGTTCCTGCTCAAGCAGTTCTAGAGGCTGGAAGTCCAAGATCAAGGTGCCAGCAGATTTGGTTTCTGGAAGAGTCTGGAAGTGAGTCCTGAAGAATGAAGTCTCAGAGAGCTGCTGGTGGGGAGGTGACCTGCCCAACAAGACAGCGGGTCCTAGAGAATGCCACCCTCTGAGGGACAACATCATCTCTGCTTCCGGGCCCCCTGCACCATCTCTTCCTTCCAAGGTTCTGTCCCTCCTTCTCCCTTGCCCTGTGCCCTCCCTGGGCACCTCACCTGGGTCCTGCCTTATAACTTCCTGCCCCTGGGTGGGGCCTTTGTCTCAGATTTTTTTAATATGAAACATGGCAAAGTAGAGAGAATAATAATGAGCTCCTATATACCCATCATTCAGATTCGAAAATTGGCATGATTCTTCCCACATTTACTTCATTTATTCTTTTTTTCTCTTGCTGAAATCTATTAAAGCAAATTCCAACCACCAAAAAAGAGCAATAACCAGTGCCTGCTCCTGAGTGGCTCCCAGCCTAAGGACGAGACAGACAGGAAGACGTATCCTAAGATGGACTTGAGCCCAGACGGTGTTATGGGGAATTCAAAGGAGGGACAAGAACCAAGCCACTTGACCCCCAGGAGCAGCTCTGGAAGCTCTTCCCAGAGGAAGTATCCTCAGAGTTGAGGGTCAGGCCATCCAGGGCCTTGAGGGCCATCAAGGCCATCAAACACTTTGCTAAGGGGTTTGAACTTGATCCCAAAGACATGGGGAACCACTAGGGAGCTTTTAATAGAGGAGTGGCATGATCCAGTTTGGTTCTAGAGGGATCCACTCATAATGCTGCCTGGGAGACTGGCCGGAAGGGGTGAGGTGAAGACAAAACGATCAGGAAAATGGCTCCTACAATAATCCAGGCAAAAAAAAAAAAAAAAAAAAGACAGGGCCCTGCAAAGGGAGGTGCTGGTGGACAGATTCAAGAGAGAGGAGGGAAGACAGTCTAACTCTGGTGTCTGACGGCTATGAGGTTGAGAAGGGGCAGAGAAGGAGGGGTCTGAGATAATCTCCAGAATTCCGGCCTGGGCAGCAATGAATTCAGGAAGAGGAACCCATCTGAGGGGAGAAGACAATGCATTCAGCCTCTTGAGTCTGAGGGGGTGGTGGGACAGGCCAGGGAGGACAGACCAACGGCTAAAATGGAAAACAAACTCCAACGAACATTCCCGACGAACCGTGGGCTGCCCCTTCTGCCTCCCTGACGTCTGTGTTGGGCTCGAGATGCTGGGTGTGGAGCTGCATTGTGACTCAGGTGCACCTCGAGGGCGCGGAATCTGCGCTAGAGTCGAGGGGGGGCGGCGGTGACCACACCTGGCCAGGTGTTAGGGATGACTCACAGCCTCCCAGGTGCCCCCCCCCGCCCCCGCCGGCAGTCAGAGCCAGCTTGTATGTGTGTGACCTGAGCCAGCTTGTATGTGTGTGACCTGCCTCATTTTCACACGGGCCCGGGGCCAGAACGACGGGAGGCCCGGCCCACGGGGAGTCTGACAATGGACAGGTAGACGTTAGAGAAAATTAAAAGTGTGAGTCACAGAACGCGTATGCCATGTGCTAAGCTGGCTGCTTCCGTGACACCATCAAGGGTGTTGGTAGGTTGACACTGACAGATTAATGGGAGAACAAACAGCTCCCTAAGAGCGGTTTGAAAGAGGAGAAGCTGCAGGTTTCACAGGCAGGAGAGGCTGAAAAGACAGGTAATGAAAGGAGACATGCAAATATGCCCAAGTTGGAGGAAAACACCAAATGCAAAGCGAGCCAGCCTTCACGGACACCTGACTCAGCAACGGAGAGCAAACGTTTGCAAGGAGCTGGGGTGGGCAAAAGCATTGTAGTGCGGAGTGTGCGAGGACGCTTTCTGGGAAACAAAACCCCTTCCTGGCCCGTGGGATCTTGTCTTGTTTCATCTTTTGGACTTGACCATAAACAGGAGCAGTGCTGTCCTATAGAATTTTCTGCAATGTTGGAAATGTCCTATATGGCAGCCATGGGCCACATGTGGCTCCTGAGCCTGGAACTGCATTTAAAATTTTATTTTAATTAAATAGTCCCACACGGCTAGTGGCCGCTGTATTGGACAGCACAGTTTTAGGCTTTTGCTGCCCTCGTATATGAATGCACCTTCTGACTTTTTAAGCCACTGCAGATTACTTGAAGAAGCTTTAGTTTTCATTTCAACCTCCAACGTTTGTGTGGATGATCACGAACAAAACAATTAAAATGTTTATGTTGGGTAACCGCCTTCACGCTTAAGCTTCCCTTGCCTTCTGGGAGGTTCAGGAGATCTCAGGGATGTAAGCATCCTGCTGAGCCAGGCCTGGGGCAGAGCCGGCTGCTGCTGGTGGCAGGTTAGCCGCCTCCTTCCAGTGTAACGCTGGGTCCTGGTGACCTGGAATCTAAACATTTAGCTGCTCGGTTGCTGATGGTGAAAGGACAACAATCCTATTCCTATTATCGGAGCAAACGGTGCTCTTGAAAAACTGAGGGCTGGTCCCCACCTTCTTTGCCAAATATAGTGACCACATGTCCTCAGTCCTTGAGATTTGTGCTCTTGGAAGTGGCCCATCCAGCAAGGATGCGGGATCTTGGAAGATGAGAAGGGGCCATGATGACTTTCTTCATTGAAGGTTGTTGTCCCCCAAGTCCTGGGCATCATTTTCTCTGGGGAAATTGGGGGTCCTGACCGTTCTCTGTGAAGTCTTTTTAATTTTTTTATTCAATTTCTTTAAAAAAATTTTTTTATTTTTGAACTTATTTTTATTATGTAATTTTGGCTGTGTTGGATCTTTATTGCTGCGCGCGGGCTTTCTCTAGTTGCAGCGAGCGGGGGCTACTCTTTGTTGCGGTGCATGGGCTTCTCATTGAGGTGGCTTCTCTTGTTGCGGAGCGTGGGCTCTAGGCTCAGGGGCTTCAGTAGTTGTGGCACGCGGGCTTAGTTGCTCCGCAGCATGTGGGTTATTCCCAGACCAGGGATCGAACCCGTGTCCCCTGTATGGGCAGGTGGATTCTTAACCACCGCACCACCAGGGAAGTCCCCTCTGAGAAGTTTTGAGAGGTCAAAATATCCTGGTGCCCCTGGCACCACAGCAGGCTCCTTTGGGCCAGCAGTGTCCCGGGGACACTGTTTCCTGCTCATACTGAGAGACCGCTTTGCTTTTTAATGTACTAAATCATCCAAGGTGTAGTTGGTCCTGTAGAGCTGCTGTTTATTTCCCTGTTAAATTCTAATTTGATTAAACAGCTCACAAGGTTGTAGGTAACTTTGAAAAGGGTGTGAAATTAAGTTGCTACGTTAGGTTAGCTCTTAGAAATGTGGCCTGAGATGGGGCTGAGAGGAAAGAAGGTATTCTAGAAGTCTCAGGAGCTGCTCCTCTATCGATAAGTGTTGGAGCATCATTTGCAAGCATAGCTGGACACCAAGGCAACTTATAATGAATCTAATGTTAGTATGACACTTGAGCATCTCACACGTTCTCACAATGATCCTCTGAGATAATGGCATAATAATAAGGACCTCCTTGATGGGAAATTGAAGTACTTAGAAGTAAAGTGCTTTGTCCGAATTCACACTGTAATGAGGGACAGAGCTGGCCCTTGATGATAAGTGTTCTTTGTACTGTGTCACACAGCTAACTTAAATGTGTTGAGGTGCTGCTTTATTATTATTATTGTTTTGTAATTTTTGAAACTTGAAGTACAGTTGATTTACAATGTTGTATGAATTTCTTCTGTACAGCAAAGTGATTCAGTTATACATATATATATTCTTTTTTGATATTCTTTTCCATTATGGTTTATCATATGATATTGAATATAGTTCCCTGTGCTATACAGTAGGACCTTGTTGTTGATCCATTCTATTTTGTGTGTGTGTGTGTGTGTGTGCATGCTTTTGTGGGGGGGTTTTTGTGTGTATGTTTTTACTAATGATTTTATTTTTTTTTGAACTTTTTATTTTATATTGGAGTATAGTTGATTAACAATGTTGTGTTAGTTTCGGGTGTACAGCAAAGTGATTTAGTTATATATATACATGTACCTATTCTTTTTCAAATCCTTTTCCCATTTAGGTTGTTACATAATATTGAGCAGTAGGTTATACAGTAGGTCCCTGTGTTATACAGAAGTTCCTGTGTTATACAGTAGGTCCTTGTGGATTATCCATTTAAAATATAGCAGTGTGTATATCCATTCTATTTATAAAAGCTTATGTCAGCTAACCCCAACCTCCCACTCCATCCCTCCCCCAACCCCCTCCCCCTTGGTAACCACAAGTCTGTTCTTTATGTCCCTGAGTCTGTTTCTATTTCAGTTCATTTGTGTCATATTTTAGATTCCATGTATAAGTGGTATCATATGGTATTTGTCTTTCTCTTTCTGACTGACTTCACTTCTATGATAATCTCTAGTTGCATCCATCTTGCTGCAAATGGCATTATTTTGTTCTTTTTTATAGCTGAGTAATAGTCCATTGTATATATGTACCACATCTTCGTTATCCATTCATCTGTCGATGGACATTTAGGTTGTGTCCCTGTCTTGGCTATTGTGAATAGTGCTGCTATGGACATAGGGGTGCGTGTATCTTTCTGAATTATAGTTTTGTCTGGATATATGCCCAGGAGGGGGATTGCTGGATCATATGGTTATTCTATTTTTAGTTTTATGAGGAACATCCATAGTGTTCTGCATAGTGGCTGCACCAACTTACATTCCCACCAACAACGTATATAGGAGGGTTCCCTTTTCTAGGAGGTGCTGCTTTAAAGAACCCCTCAGCACAGGCTTGGTAGTGATTGCTTTATCTTGGCGTTAGATTGAACACAATCTCTGCATAACCAACAGTTAAAGCCACGGGTCGGAGTGAGGAGGTTGTGCCATAAGGGAGGGGCTACCATGTTAACTGTACATTTATCTGGGGATCTGCCCGCCCCCAGGCAGGTGTTTAGAAATGGCATCTTTTTTTTTTTTTAAAAAAAGATGTTGGGGGTAGGAGTTTAGTAATTTATTTTATTTTATTTTTGCTGTGTTGGGTCTTCGTTTCTGTGTGAGGGCTTTCTCTAGGTGTGGCAAGCGGGGGCCACTCTTCATCGCGGCACGCGGGCCTCTGACTATCGCGGCCTCTCTTGTTGCGGAGCACAGGCTCCAGACGCGCAGGCTCAGTAGTTGTGGCTCACGGGCCTAGTTGCTCCGTGGCATATGGGATCCTCCCAGACCAGGGCTTGAACCCGTGTCCCCTGCATTAGCAGGCAGATTCTCAACCCCTGCGCCACCAGGGAAGCCCTAGAAATGGCATCTTGATACTGGATCTATTACTTGATAGTAAATGCCTCACTTTTTCCAGGCCCATCAGCATTGTGATGGTCTAAGACTGGGTTAAGGAATGAACAAGTGATGGAACTTGCAATACAAGTGTCAAAATTTGGTGGTAGCATGCTTCACATCGTGATTGTACAGTGGAAAAATGTCCATGGATTAAGCAATCCACTCTCACACAACCCACTCAATCAGGGAATGAACTTGCCTTCTCAAATCAGGGATAAAATGTTCTTTTGAGTTTTCAGCCACAGCAATTTCTAGAAGGAAATTACTCAGGGAAATGTTCCCTAGGTAAGAGGGCTTGGGTTGGGTTTACACTGTCTCATTGGACTGTATCTTTCTCCTGCCACTTTCTGATTGACCGAGGATCTTTTGCAGCTCTAGTGCCTGTGACATTCCATACACTAAGCTCTGGAAATCGCATCAGTCCGGCCTGGGTTCTCCTTTGGGAGATGCCAGCATTCTTTTTTTTTTTTTTTTTTAATATTTATTTATTTATTTGGCTGCGCCGGGTCCTAGTTGTGGCATGTGGGCTCTTAGTTGCGGCATGCATGTGGGATCTAGTTCCCTGGCCAGAGATCGAACCCGGGCCCCCTGCATTGGGAGCGCAGAGTTTTAATCACTGGACCACCAGGGAAGTCCTGGTGCCAGCATTCTTTTTTTTTTTTTTTTTTTTTGCGGTACGCGGGCCTCTCACTGCTGTGGCCTCTCCCGTTGCGGAGCACGGGCTCCGGACACGCAGGCTCATCAGCCATGGCTCATGGGCCCAGCTGCTCCATGGCATGTGGGATCTTCCCAGACTGGGGCACGAACCCGTGTCCCCTGCATCAGCAGGCGGACTCTCAACCACTGCGCCACCAGGGAAGCCCTGGTGCCAGCATTCTTATCCTGGGAAACTAGCTCTAGGATCTCCCTGGCCTTGGGGACCCTGTAGAAAGAGGTTTCATAAATTCTGCATTCCCTCAGGATTTGATATAGAGCAGGGCAGCCCCAGATTATGAAGGTTTAAGAACAACCAGATTTTCACAGAATCTGGGTGGGGGTCCAAACCTGGGAGGAGAAATCTTCAAACTAGCCCATGATTGTGGGAGCTGAAGATTTCTGGGCTCTGGTTTGAATGTCATAAGGGCTCTCTGGCTTCACGTGTACCAGGCAAAAGTCTAAGGATTGAGTGAGGAGGGATTGGGATTATAAGCACACGGTCCTGATGGCTGTTGAAAAGGATGAATTCCATGATGCTTCCCCTCACCCTGACCTTCCTGCACTTTTGTATCCAGAGGCAAATCCTCCAGTATTCCCTGAAGAATATCTGTAATACAGGGAGCAAAGCAGAGGGGAAATTCACTGGAAAATTCGGAGCTTGTCACTCTTCTTGATAGAGAAGGTGCAACTTGGAAGTTACTTGTACAGTCAATACCCAAACCCTTGGGATAGCATCATCTGGAAAAAATCGAAAGTATCAAGTAATGTTGTTCCAAGTTCTCCGACAAACTGAGGTGCAGTGACATACAGCAAACATGAAAAATCCTGTTCGCGTGCTTTAGAAAATGCCAGTTTTACGCACTTTACCACATATTTTTGTCTTTATTTCATAATTACTTTTATATGTGCAGCTGCATCCTTTTTTAGATGTGGTCTGAGTGTTTTGCAATGATGCCTTAAAGAATGAGTAATTTGTATAGCATGAAGAGGGGAACTACAGGAATCTGTCACCAGTTTGTCCCCTAAACACAGTTTGTGGAGAGGAGCATGAACCTTCAAGTTCTAGAATATCCCAAATGCATGAGTGTTGCCATGCAAAATGGCCAAGACTCTGCATATGAGTCTTTGCATGAAAATAGAAGAACCCAGCTGCCCGTTTGTTTAGTAATTCCAAACTAGGAATATGGCTACATGCTACTGTTTGACTGAAATTACATTTTTTTCATCTGTCCTTGATTTTTGTTTCTAAGTGCAAAACTGTGAGAATTTATCTTAATGCTAAAAATGTGTTGTTTGAGCCAAACTAGATTTAAGTTTTGGATTAATCTCACTCCCTAAGTTTAATCAGCAGCAGGCATTATATTTAGTCCTTGGCTAACATGAAAAGATGCAGGCAATGTGTTCTTCTCAGCACTGCCGATCTTGTGAGATAGTTTCTTTCACCTTCAGGCTTTAGGTGGAATATTTTATTGTGTGATTTTATGTTCCTTAATAGGGAGTATAGATCTCTCCCAGGGATACCTCCATAAACATCAGTCACTGATGTTTTTAAGGTGTCCTTCGAACATGAAATAAGCACCACGTGAGCATCCTAGATTAAAGAAGAACTTAATTGATATCAGGTATCCAGGATCTATCTTGAGGATCCACACCACTGATAAAAAAGAGAGTCCATCCTCTAGAGTATATTTCAGCCATAAAACATTAAATAAGAATTCATAAAAGGCATATTACTCATCTTAACTTGCCATACTAACAACCATCATTGTATGCAGCTTGCGGTCTTCAGTGCTTACATAGGATAAGTAAAACTCTTACACAGATAAGATCTTAATCATGAAATATGATCATATAGCTTAGTGGTTCAGAGCATCCTCTCAGGGGTCAGACTGCCTAGAAAGGAAACTCTACTCTACCACATACTGGCTGTGAAATCTTAAGTAAAGTTTCTTTACTTTCCTAGGGCTCAGTTTTCTCATCTGTAAAATGAGGCAAATATATAGAGATTTATGAGAATTAAATAAGTTAATAGGTATAAAACGCCTAGCACGGTACTGGAACATTGTAATCACTCGAGTAATGGTAACTGCTACTACTGTAATCATCATTTTCATATTGTTATCATATTATACTGATCTTATTATTTATTATTATCATCCAGACAAAAATATTTGAACAATTTCTAGTTATTACATGACGCAATTATTACTGCATTTTACTCTATTTGAAATGAAAACTATACTAAGCAATGCAATGGGTAAGACTATAAGCCTACATATATATATGTCTATATTAATATAGACAGATCAAGTAGGCATAGATATAAGTATATAGATATATTATGATGCAGTGCTTTAGAAGGCCCGGTGCTTCCGACTCTTAAAATCAAAGAATTGCAGCATTTCTGCTTTGGGTGGTACCTCAGAGACCATCTCCATTGGTCTACAGGAGAGAAGAGTGAGGCCCAACCAGGGTGAAGAGGGAAGGTCACACAGCAGAGGAGGGGCAGGGGTGGCACCCAGGACAAGAGCTCCTGCCCCTGCCTCTCCCTACCATGCCCTTTAAGATTCTTCAACATCTCCTTTTTGGGCTGGCTTTTTCCTACGTCAGTTACACACACACACACACACAGACACACACACACCCTGCAGCAAAAGAATGTCTCCCAGCATTCTAAGTACCTGTTTGGAAGATGACCAACTTGAATACCGGGATCTCTTAAAATTTGTCTCTTGTCCCCAAAAGTGATCTCGTCTCTTCCCATTTGGGTCTCTTCTGTATTCCTGTCGTCTCAGACAAGCCTGCGGAACAAAAAAAAAATGTTTCTTTGGTTTAGGTTCACAACTAGCTTTGATAACTTTATGCTTAATTCCTGTTGTGAGGAACAGGAAATGCAGGCGTCCATCTCTAAGTGTTCGTCAATACCTGTTACCAGGTGTGAAGACACTCACCCAGGCATCACTCCCTCCTCCCTTTGCCCAAAATGTCAGGTCAAAAATATTAGTCACTGCCTTAATAAATTCAAACAACATACATACTAAGAGGCATTTTGTTAAGTACTTACCCAACAATTGCCTTCTTAAGGAAGTACCCAATACACTGCATTTACTTCTCTTTCTGTTCTCTTTCTCTCTTTTTTAAATTGAAGTATAGTTGATTTACAATGTTGTGTTAGTTTCAGGTGTATAGCAAAGTAATTCAGTTATACATACATATATATGTGTGTATGTGTATACATATTCTTTTTCAGATTCTTTGCCCATATAAGTTATTACAAAATATTGAATATAGTCCCCTGAGCTATATAGTAGGTCCTTGTTGGTTATCTATTTTATATATAGTTGTATGTATATGTTAATCCCAGACTCCTAATTTATCCCTCCCCCCTTTCCCCTTTGATAACCATAAGTTTGTTTTCTATGTCTGTGGGTCTATTTCTGTTTCGTATATAAGTTTATTGGTATCTTTTTTTAGGTTCCACATATCAGTGATATCATGCTATTTGTCTTTATCTGGCTTAATTCACTTTCTTTTTTTTTTAGTATTTATGTATTTATTTGCTTGCACTGGGTCTTAGTTATGGCTCCTTAGTTGCAGCTCGCTGGCTTCTTAGTTGTGGCATGTGAACTCTAAGTTGTGGCATGCATGTGGGATCTAGTTCCCTGACCAGGGATCGAACCCGGGCCCCCTGCATTGGGAGTGCAGAGTCCTATCCACTGTGCCACCAGGGAAGTCCCTGGCTTAATTCATTTTCAACTGATAGTTCAAATACTCCAAAATAGTAAAACTTCTTGCAGCATTTCTATAGATCCAGTGACTGAACTCACCTTTGTCCTGCCAGGGCCAAATTATCCACTGTACAGAAGCACAGTGTAAAGACGGACACTATTGTTCTAAACTAGGCCTGACATCTCCCTCTTCCTGCCTGTGTTGAGAAAGGAAAGACTCCTTCTCCATCTTTTTCCCTCTGTTAGAAAATGCATCTCCTTCCTTGATGTAGAAGGACTTGCCAGAATTTCACGGCCAAGGAGAAAGCCAATATTCTGCTACAAGGTTAAGAGTAGAAATGACCTGATATTAATAAAACATTTACCACTTGGACTTGGGAACAGTGAATCAGTTACCTGCAGCTAGTGGAATCCTGGATACCTGCAGCTAGTGGAATCCTGGATTCCCAAGAGAAAGGTGCTGTTTCACCCCACCCTGCTTGGAAAGGAAGAGCGCTCCAAAATGGTGGGGTTCTTTTTCCCCTTGGGTTTATTTTCAAAAACGATGCCGTATAGACAGCAATCCATTTTAATAATCCTGGATAGTGTTTGTTTTAATAAATAAGAAGTCCCCCCCCCACCGCCCAATACTGAATAGTAGTAACTATAATAAATAAGTTACACAAACAGACACCAAATAATAGAATAAACCAAGGTAAAACTAAAGAGAGTCAGCTGGAGAGTTTAATGGAGTTCAACTAAATATGGGCCTCTTTTTTCTTATGCCTTTACGATGACTTCAGATTGGAGCTCCCTGTTGACGGGGGAGCTCTGGCCTGGAGTATTGTTTCCTGGAGCCACAGATGTCTCTGTTATCCTAACCCACTTGTATTAAAGGCACGAGAAGAAAACGCTGATGGGCTGAAAGTGGAGGAGCCTGTGTTAGCTATTGCACGCAGGACCGAGGCAGATTTGGTGGGATGAACAGAATTCCTGTGGGCGGAGTGTTTTTTGAAACTTCTCTCCAAGAATGCATGCAACTTAAGTATTTCTTTACCAAAAGGGGAGGAGGAATAGAATTGTTTGCAACGTTGGGAAAAAAAAATGTTTTTCCCCTCTGATTTCTTATCCTTCCTCTCACAGAGGACCAGGAGAAGAAACCAGTGGCAAGGTAGGTACTTCCTAATTTTTATCTTGAAACAGCCAAGCAATCTTTCCATGTAAATCAAACGTTAGCCCTTTCCAAGTTATTGCTTCGCTGAGAAGCACAGAGCCAAGTTCGGACTTCCAGTCCTAGAAACAGCAAGAACCTAGCCATACCCCCCAACCCCGCACCCCCGTCAGGAGCTAGTTTTCTTGTTATTTGTAAATGTGAATGATTTTTTTGTTGTTTTTGATACTGATGTTGTTTCTGCTTGGAGGGTCCTGAAGGGACGGGGCAGAGGCGTGTGAAATCCATAGGATGGGGAGAAGGAACCGATTTGTAATTCATCATCACCAGGGGCTCCCCTTACTCTGGAACTTTATTTCCCTTTCAATTTCATGTGTCTGGAGCTAGATTGCTATAAATAAGTTTCTGTTCATGTGACAAAACTGGCCGAGTCTTGAAACGGGAGGCTTCAAGTGACTTCTTCTTTCTTCTTTCTGCGGAGAATCGGGGCTTCCTCCTTTCGCGTCGGGCCCCCTCGCCCCCCAAGCCCATTCCTCTGACTTCAGTGCCCGCGGTCAGGCTGCCTTCTGTGCAGAAGCTACCACTGTAGGGCAGAACACAGAATGTGCATCTATGCCTGTGGGGGATGACATGGGTTTTGTGACTCACCGTAACTCAATACGGGTAAACACGACAAACCACAGCTCCGCCACTTTCTAGCATTGTGACCTTGGGCAGGCTGACTAACTCCATGGATTCTTGCTTCCCTTGTCTGTGAGAGGGAGATGTCTCTGTGCTGCAAGATTGCTGGGAGAGCATGAGGCACTGTTGGTAAGATGCTTAGCAGAGTGACTGGCTCGCGGTGAGCGTTCAATAAAACTCACCATCAGGACCATCATCATCATCATCATCACCACCACCACCATCATCATCATCATCAACAGGCTTTAACTGTTGTTTCCAATCCCATTTCTTGGTTTACTCCTTTTTCTAAAGTCAGCCTTTGCTAAATAATGTGATTCTGATTTTCGTTGTGGAAGAAAAAAGACTTGAAGTTCATCCTTGTTTTTCTGAAGGCCTGAAGGTCTGCAGGCCTGAAGTTCATCCTGGCTTTTCTCCCCTGGAAGTAGAGGTCTGTTTCCTAAGACTGCCCGTTCCCCTGGGCAGCCAACTGAGGGAGCTCTGCAAACTGCTTTTTCTTCAGAATTACAGCTTTCTGAACCCACAGCGATGCTCAAAGTTTCTTTTGTTCCCTTTATTACCAGCCCCATTCTTTTAGTCATCATCCGGGCTCCTGGTACCTTAAGAAGCCATGCCCCACAGGGACACTTCCCAGCCTCATGGTTCTGGCCTAAAAAGCACTGTAGCATCGACATATATACTCTACCGAATGTAAAATAGTTAGCTAGTGGGAAGCAGTAGCGTAGCACAGGGAGATCAGCTCGGTGCTTTGTGACCACCTAGAGGGGTGGGATAGGGAGGGTGGGAGGGAGGCTCAAAGGGAGGGGATATGGGGACATATGTATGCATTATGGCTGATCCACTTTGGTGTATGAGAGGAACTAACACAGTATTGTGAAGCAATTATACTCCAATAAAGATTAAGAAAAAAAACCACATTGTAACTATGACCCAACTCTACCTCTTCATCAGCAGTGGCCTCTGTCAAGGTTATTGTTACTTGAACTCTGTGAGTGTTTTGGGAAGTGGGACTTGCCTTCAGTTGCTTCTTTTTTGTTGTTGTTTTTATGATCCAACATGTCTAACTCAGAGTTTGGGGTTTTAATGATCACTGGGGACATTATCGAAGTTCATTAGTTTTAAGAGGTTAAGAAATCAAAGGTGCAAAAAGTTTGACATGATATTCCCCTCGACTGAGTTTATTTTTCTGTTCTGTGAAGAGCAGAGAAACACACATGTCACATGTCCCTCCCCATGACTCCTACGGGAGGGAAAGTTGAATTATCTCTGTTCCCTCAACCCCCTGAGTGGACAGTTCCCAAACCCTCGCCACCTGGTATAGTCACCCATCACGTCCTTGAACAAGTTTATATCATCATATTAGTTGTTTGATCTGCACTTGAAAGAATCAGAATGAATAAGTGACATAAAATAAAACCCATTTGAACACATTTGATAGTCTAGAAAGTCATCCTGAAACTCCAAGTGTAATCTTTCTCTCTAGCTTTCAGTGGACATTAATGGCTAAATTTCGCCACAAGTTACATAAACACATTTGACGGAGAGAAGGGGAAGAAAAGCTATGCAGCATGAACACCCTTGAAGACATGTAGCCAAATTCTGAGATGTCCTATAATTATGTACTAGTTACCAGATTCTGAAACAGCATGTAATATGCTAAATAAGTATCTCCTCTTGTTTTTCTCAAACAGGTCCCACCCAACCACTGAAAGGAGTAGCATCAAAATAATTCAGGGTGGGTTTAACCTTCCTCTCCTGCCACTAGCATACAGACCTATAAAGTCACTGCTAATTTGGTACATACCAACCCATAGCATATTTTAGGCTGTAGCAGGAATAGTGTATACAGGAGGTTTCTAAGGGCCTCAATTTGAGCCAGTTCATTAAAGGCAAGTCCAACACAGGAAGGCATACGTGGCAAATGTCTATGATTTGGGAGTCATATCTGGTTAGTAGGTCTTACACTATTTGTACACCCTGAAACAGGGAATCCCTTGCACATCGCTGGGCTGCTCGTGAAAGCTGGGATGTCCACGAGTAACCGGCCAAGCTCATCAATGGCCCAAGGTTTCAATATTCATTCAGTGCAAACTCTACCTTAGTAAATAATCTAAATACGCAAAGGTCGTATATGGACCAAGTTACTGAGGGGTCATTAAAGCCATGCAGTTGATTCTTAAACCCCAACTTTAAATCTTTTCTGGAACAAGGCAAGGGACAGAGTCAATAATATAACTCATTGCTGTTCCTGTCAAAGGAATAGTTTCTGTGGGTTTCTATATACTTCATTTGACAATCCTCAGAACATATTAAAGACAATCATATTTATTTTTGCAGACCTTGTGGTGAGTGGTTTTGAAAATGCTCAGTGGAGGTGGATTTAACTTTGAGGATTAGTTACAAGTCAGCTGGATCTATGTCTGATAAACAGAGTTGGCGGTCAAGTTCGGTAACGCTGGCTTTCATCAAGGACAAGGCATTTGGTTCGACAGAGGAGAGTGAGACTCCGTCCCTGCCCTTAGGAAGCTGCGGTCCAGTTTGATAGGAAGACACACAAAAGACTATTTCAATACAATTTCATCAGCGATGAAAAAGAGGTATGAAGAGGGTGCTTTGGTACTGGACTAATGGAAACATTCTAAAATCAGGTGATGGCAATGATGGCAAATTTGGTCAATTTAAACTTAAAACAGGTGAATTTTAGGCTATGTAAAGAGGGTGCTATGGGAATACAGAGGTTCCCTTTAGTTCTAAGTTAAAACTAT
Organism: Mesoplodon bidens; assembly: GCF_964165515.1. Lineage (NCBI taxonomy): Eukaryota > Metazoa > Chordata > Mammalia > Artiodactyla > Ziphiidae > Mesoplodon > Mesoplodon bidens. The sequence continues at coordinate 47,408,777 of NC_138179.1, read as the reverse complement.
GGTCTTAGGACTTCCCTGGTAGTGCAGTGGTTAAGACTCCATGCTCCCAATGCAGGGGGGCCTGGGTTCTATCCCTGGTCAGGGGAACTAGATTCCGCATGCCACAACTAAGAGTTCGCGTGCCACAACTAAGGAGCTGGTGAGCCACAACTAAAGGAGGCTGTGAGCTGCAACTAAAGGAGCCTGGCTGCCGCAACTAAGACCCGGTGCAACCAAATAAATAAATATTAAAAAAACAAACAAACAACTATGGTCTTCACCACCCTTATCGAGAGAGTAAGGAAGACGGAAGAGGAGGTTAGAGAAGTGGTCGAGGATTGGACTGGTCTTTCTGTGGTTCTTGGGTCTGGGTCACACCTCTACGTGAGAGGAAACAACCGAATTACATAGTTTGCATTTTACGTAAATTTCAGTCTGAAAGGTGGCAAGGCTGGAGGCCGGGAGGCCAGTTATGAGGACATTGTAATTGTCTTGGAGCTAAACTATGGACGATGCAACCAGAGCGATGGCCATAGGATGAGAAGGGAGGCACAAGCTCATGGGGTTTTAGGTAAACTCAGCAGGACTTGGTAGCTGGGGGATATGGGTGGTGAGGGCGAGGAAGGAGTCAGGGAAGGCTTGGGTCACTGTCTTCCGAGAGGGGCTACAGAAGAGGATGGCAGAGGATGGACATGTGGAGTCCAACTGTGGACACGCTGAATTCAATGTGCCTGTGTGACACCCAGATGGAACCATCCAGCAAGCAGGTGTGCATGGGATTGTGACACTTTGAGAAGACACAGGATTACAAGTCATCAGTGTATGAGTGGTGGTTAGAAACATAGGAGGGGAGGAGATGGGCCACAGTCATTGTGAATTAGGAGAAAATTGGGCTGATAGAATTAACCTGTGAGGGGCAGGGAGAGGAATGTGAGTGAAACAGGAGGAAAACCAGGAGAGTGCGATGTCGGAAAGCCGGAGAAGTAATGTTGCAAGAGGGAAAGAGAAATAGCTCCAAATGCAGGTAAAGCTTCAGAAAACGAAGACTACAAAGGTGTCTGCTGAATTTCGCTACTGACCTTAGCGAGCACCGTTTCAGGGGAGGTGAGGAGACCGCCACGCTGTAGCAGGTGAGGGCATGAATGGGATGGCGGGGCGGAGTGGAGACAGGAGTGTAGCTGACTGTTTAGGGACATCTGGAGCCTGGAAAGTGCCAGGGCTGTGGCTAGAAAAGGACGCATTGTCCACAGACAGCTTTGTTCTTTTGTTCTCAGTATGAGAGTTGAGCATGTTTGTGGGCTGAGCCAGTAAGAAGAAGAGAAATTCCAAGGATGCAGAAGAGAGGCCCATGGATGGAGAGGAGTGGGGACAGAGGGGCATGGACCAAGATCTCAGGTCCGGCACCAGGAGGGAGAGTGTCCTTCACCCATCGAGACTTGAGGGCTGGACGGGCGTGCAGCCTGGGATAGAAGGGGAAGAGCTGAGTGGCTCCCCACCTGCCGGCCTCAGATTCTTTGTTTGGTTTCACGTGTATGTAAAACAGGAAGAGACGGTCCTTGTTGAAAGTATGGGGATGGGAGGTTTGAAAAAAAAGTAAAGTTTAAACTGTGATAACGGAGGGAGCTAATGGACAAGAAAACATGTTGAAGTGAGTCATCCTCTGTTCCTCTCGTTCCCTCACTCCGCCTCCCCGTCTATCAGCAAGGTGTCTGCGCTGCTTCTATTTCCTGGTTCGGGCTACTTCTCGCCACCCCTGCTCCCACCACGCTGGTCTCTCCTAAATTTCTATCAGGTTCCTTACAAGTTTTTCTGCTGCTTCTCTTGCCCCTTTCAGTTGTTTTCCCACACAACAGCCAGAGTGATCTTTAAAAAAGGTAAAGTAGATCATACCACTGCCCTGCTTAAAATCATTCAGTAATTCTCACTGGGATAAGAATAAACTCCAAATACCAAGCTTTGTCCTGAGAGACTCGACACGATCTGGTCCTAGCTACCTCGTCCGCATTCTCCCTTAGCGTTCCAGCCACTCTGGCCTTCGTTTGTTTCCTCCAGTGCTCCAAGTTAGTTCCTGCCTCAGGGCCTCTGCGCTTGCTTTCTTTCTGCTCAGGATGCTCTGGCTGGCTCTTTCCCATCATTTACCTCCACGACCAAATGTTACTTCATCAAAGAGGCTTCCCTGCCTGTGTAAAGGAGCATCACCCCACCCCTACTACCTCTGTTTTTATAGGCCTCATTATATTTATCATATACATTATATTGTCTTCCATATTACTTTACTTGTGTGTGGTTTGTTTCTCGATCCTAGAATAAGAACTCCGGGAGAGCAGGGACTTTGCTCAGGACATAGTAGGCACTTAATAAATATTATTATTTATAAGGACAGTGTTGAAACTGTCCTTATTAACAAGGACAGTGTTGAAAGCCCAAATGAAGTTAGAAAATAAAGCTGCAGTGGCTCCAAGCCACGCAGTTGTGCGGTTTTCTTCAGCAGAGCCCATCAAATCATAAGATTGATTTTCTTATGTACCTGTTCTAGAGACAGTTTCAAACAAGTATTTCCAAACCTGGGCTGTGTGGCAGAGGCATCTTTGTGGAGAGGAGACGGCCCCCCAGTGTGACCAGTTTGGATGTTTATGTTCTTATTTATTTTGTAGAGACTCCCTCAACTTTACAGCCTTGGAGGTGGACTGGCAAATGTAGGAGGAAGTTGCTGGCTCCATTTCCAGGCCCAGAGCTAAGCTGTGCTACACAGGTGAAATCAGGTTACTGAGATCGCTCTGGTTTCCTTGGTGCCCCGGGAGGTTCAGTTATATTTGAGATTGCTAAGGAGGAGGAAAACCTGATGACGGCAGGCCTGTATTTTCCTTAGGGAAGGAGCGCTTTTCGATCCTCAGTTGAGGCTGAGGACCTGCCTCCTTGATTGGCGAGGGCTGACCTCTGGCCAGCGGGCTGAGTGACACTTTCTAACTGCTCCCAGAATCCCACAACCCAGCCTGGCAAGTTTGTCCTATGCCAGCTCTGGGTAATTACATCATGACTCCTCAGGCTCCCTGTCTGTTTTGTTTTTGCCTGTAAACACTGTAGCTAGGGTGACGAAGAGTTAGCTTATTGTAGAATGTGCTAACCACCTTTCTTCTGGCCGGAGGACAACAGGAAGGGCGTGTTATTTTATAAATGGTAGGGCGACCCGGTTAACTCCTTAATGTCTTTTTTCTTGGTTGCTGGTCTTCCAATTTAAGCCCTGATGTCATTGGTTGATAAGGTTTGTGTGCCAAGCTCTGTGCTAAATACTTGAAAAATGTTATTTCCATGACGATATTATAAGGTGGAGACTATTATCCCCATTGTACAGATGAGGAAACTGAGACTCAGAGAGGTAAAGTAGCTTTTCAAGGTCACACAGCTAGTAAGTGTGGGTTTTGGATTTTATAAACCTATTACTGCTTATCATATACTGATACTGTAGCCTGAATTCTCTCCTAATACCGTAAGTGAAAGTAGAAGATATTCTCACTTTCTGCCATTACCTGATATTCTGAGTCCGCCTTATGTTGCATGTCCCGCAGATATTGAACATCACTGACGAACTTCTGCCTGTCCTTTGCTTTATGAAACATGATTCTTAATCCGCGACCTGCATATAAAAGATAAATAAATGGGCTGTTATATCAGCCTTTGTTGCTTTGCCATATTTGGATTTCTCTTAGTATAATTGCTTTTATTCTCTTATTAATCTAATATCCATTGTTGGAAAGGCACAGATGCTCCTTTCAGACTGAAAGGACTCTTTGTATGGGTGTCTATGCCTTTACAGCCCTCTTGTTCCAGACATAAATAATGCAGCCACTTTCATGGGCTGGCTTCAGTGAGCCTGTTCTGGTAACTCATAGGGAGTTAGACTGGCAGACACCTGATTCAGAAAGCAGTTCTACCGCACGACAAAAAAGAAAACCCAAGAACCTAGCTAACGTAGCAATGACCAAAGCTCTGAGCCCCTGGTAACTTAAATTCATCGACTCAACAAATGATCACACCCCTATTCCAACTCAGACACTCCGCTGGGCACTGGGGTACGGCGGTCGGCAAGATGCCATGGCCCCGGCCTTCGTGTTGCTACCATCTAGCCTGGAAGACCGGCGATGAATGTTGCTGTTCCCCAGCCCCTTCAAACTCCACATGACTTTCTCACAAACTTGCTCCTCCTTCCGAGTTTTCTGAAGGAAATGTTGGCATCGACCAGCCGGCTGCCCAGCCAGTAACCTGGGCAGTTTTCTTCACACTTCCTTTTCCTGCCCCATCCGTATAAAAACCAAGTCCTGATGACTTTCTCCCCCGAGTATCCCTGGAATCCATCATGATTAGAGCATGGGCACTGATGTGAGACTCTCTGGATTCAAATCCCAAGTCTTTGAACATTGACAAGTGGACCCTGATGGTGCTAAGTGCGATGGAGCAGAAATACGGGGTTCTCTGTCATTGGGGGAGGGGGAGGCAAGGTTTTCCTTAGGAAATGACACTGGGTTTGCTAAGGAGTGAGCTGGGCCAGAAGTGGAGCAGAGAGGATCTGGGACAGAAAGGACAGCAGGTACAGAGGCTTCAGGGCTTCAGGGCCTGGTGCAGCTGGAGCAGAGAGAGGAGAGAACTGCCTATGTGTTACTGCCTATGTGTTCTTCCAGAAGTTTTATGGTTTTATCTCTTATGTTTAAGTCTTTAATCCATTTTGAGTTGATTTTTGTGTACAGTGTAAGATAGGGGTCCAGTTTCATTCTTTTGCATGTGGCTGTCCAGTTTTCCCAACACCATTTATTGAAGAGGCTGTCTTTTCCCCATTGTATATTCTTGATTCCTTTGTCATAAATTAATTGATCATATATGCATAGGTTTGTTTCGGATTCTCTATTCTGTTGCAGTCATCTGTGTGTCCGTTTTTCTTCCAATATCATACTATTTTGATTACTGTAGGTTTGTAATGTAAGTTTGAAATCAGGAAGCGTGATCTCTCCAGCTTGGTTCTTCTTTCCTACACATAATTTTTAATGACAACCATGTGACAGGTGCTGCTCTAGGTTCTGGGGAAACAGCAGGATAAGACAGACAACATCCCTGACCTCAAGTGTCTACATTCTATAGCTTTCTTTCCCTTTTGCGGTTTGTTTCTGTTTTTGTTTTCCGTTTGTGCAGATATCGGCAGAATCAGGTTGCACCTGACTCATGGTGACCCAGTGTCTGGTCTGGTCACTATGAACTCTTAAAAGGTTTATCATGAGCCCCAAACAATATCATCTAAGAACTTGTTCTGGTCCCTTGGGGAATATTTTCTCCCAATTATAGAAGGTTGGTCTTTGTGAGTCAGAATCTAAAACTACAATCTGATAGGTAGTTCCACAGATGACACACAAAATCTAAATTTTGTCTCTGAGCATTTTAATAGTCATTTATGGAACTCTACTTTAAAAGACCACTTTTAACTTTTCCTGTGAATTTGTACCTGCATAGAATAAAGTTATGTTCCCACGCTTTTCAGAAAGCGATGGTGTTAAAACCGGCAGAAAGATGGACCCCTGCTGCTACTGTTGGAAATAAAAACCTGTCTGAATATTAATCAGGCAGAGAACATAAGGATTCATAATGAAAATATGTTAATGGTCACTAAAGGAGCACATCCCAGAGTCCACTTGGATGATACATTTTGGTTAAAAAATTAACATAGAAAAGCCAGCTAATCTATCCTGGCTTTAATGTAGTGTAATTTTAAGGAGGCTTCTAAATCAAGAGGCATGAAATCACTTTGTCTAAATAGGTAGGAAATAACACTATTTGAATTACTCCTTGCTAGGTTACCTCTGACTTCACGGTCACCGACCAAATAAAGGACTTTAAAATTGCCTGCAAAAGTCTTTTTGCCCTCCCATAAACTCTCTATTATTGTACTCTACTGTAAAATAAATATTTAGAAGCATCATGGTGCCACATTTAATCTCTTAAATACATCAGTGCCTTTGTGGGATTAAATACTCCAGGCCCCAAGGAAACAGATTATTAGAGACAGATCAAGGAGATGGTAGGTAGATCACCACAGTTTAGGCAAACATTCTCAAGTGTCACTTAAACTTCATACTATACTTCATGTTTAAAAATGGACCAGGGGGAACAAGAAACAGAAATAACTATATGGAAATAAATCCACATGAGATCATGCTTAATTCGTGGATCTCAGCTTTGTGGGCTTCCTCAACCAGATGGCCATTTGAAGCCAAAAAAAAATTTTTTTTCTTAGCAAATACAGACAGGTGGAGGGGAGGAGAGTGATAATAAAATGTGGGCAGGGCGCATGTTTCTAAAATAGCATTCTGTATTCTCTTCTGTGTCTCACCTTTGAACTGCTTTTCAATTTACTATCCACTCATGGTTATGCACGCTTCTGTTTTAAGTCTCTGGTGATAATGTGCCAATTTTGTGTTTTAGAAATTTACATAAGAAGCCATATTAAACGAGGGAGAGGGAGCAAGAGAGGAGAAGGCAGGAGGAGGCATGTGGGAAAGGAAGTCCTGCTTTGCTGAAAGTGAGAGTGAATGATTCTTCTTGGCCTCAAAATTCTACATATCTGTGAAATTTCAGGGAGGAATATTCTAAGAACTTTGTGACATATGTCTTCCTCTCTAGTGTACATTTCCCATGAATTCAAACTGAATTTCCCTGACTAAGGAGAACAAAATCTGATTGCAGAATATATTTCTCTAAATATATTTCTCCATAGTTCTCTAAAAAACAATCATATGCGCTGTCTTTCTGTTCTATAGCCACGTTTGTCAAAAGAATTGATTGGAAGGGAGTTCTTTTTATTAACAATCAAGTGATTTCACTGTTTTCTTACGGTGTTCTCATATTAGAAATGTCGTTAAAGTGAATATTTTATTGGTTCAGTTATAAAGAAAAATGTAAATGTAAGCCCCTCTTTCGGCTGAGAGTTCCTTTGAACCAAAATCTAAATGGCTATATTTATACTTGACCATCAGGTTTATAAATTACCCCCCTTTCCATAACTGGGTGCTGGGAAGAAGCATTGCAGGAGACCTTATTCATCCTTTTACACAATTAATTAATATGTAATGACAAGGATTACAGAATTTGTTTAACTTTAGCTTTCAAAAATCTTAGAACTTTGAAAATCTGAACAAAAAATAAAGTCTTAAGAGTTTTAAAATCTTAACTTATAAAAATATTTTGAGTTATAAGCAACAAAGATGAGTGATTTGGGCTCAATCTTCCTAACTCTGCACTCCCTAGAGAATACTGTGACCAAAGAAAAAGACGGGGTAGATGGTAGATTGGTTCCATCCAATTTGCTTAGGAAATCAGGGGGCGGGGTGGGAGGTGCTGTGCTATAAAGGGCTTATGAGAAAAGCTCTTTGGCGGTGACTCTTCATTTTATTGTGTAACCGTTGAAAGAGCTGGGCGGGCATACACTGACCATCAAGCCCAGAAGAGAGACTCAACGTGTAATTCGGAAACTTTGGGACTGGGCCGGGAGGTCACAGGCTGAACAAGCAATTCGATGCTCTCAACAGTTATCAATAATTTCGCACTCAGGAGCCGGAAAGGCCGGGATCCGTGTACCTCTCCTGGACCTGCAGAAAAGGGTAGTCTGCGGGGAAGTTATGTACGTGAGCGGCCGCTGCCAGGGTGCAAATAAATGATCACAGAGCCCCCCAAACCTGTCTCTTTGAAGCAGAAAAATACGGGGGCTCTGGTCAGCCGGAAGGAGGGAGAGGCCAGGCTCCCAGGCTTCAGGCCCGATTTCCCTCCAGAATCGTAGAAGTCGCAAGGAGAGGTGGTCCCCCCGCTCCTCCCCCGACTTTCTCGGAGGATCAGGAGCCGCACGTCGGGGGCAGGGTTGGGGAGGGCTGGGCCGAGCCGGGCCATTACCTTGCGGGTCAGTCTTTTCCCCCTGCGAGGGGCTAAAGGGGCCGAGGGGCGGGGCAGGCGGACTGGTCCGGGGCGGAGGAGCCGCCCGTCAATCGTGCGGGGGCCGTCCCTATGCTCCTCTTCCTCCTCCTCGCTCTTCTCCCTTCCCTCTACCGATCCCTCTTCCTCCTCCTGCCCGGAGGCAGCTTTTAACAGCAGCGGCCGGGCTTTCTACGGGCGGAGGCCGTGGGGGCGGCTGCCTGGCGTCCTTCCGTTTCCTTGCCAACCCGATCCTCCCTCCTCGCGCGGGAGCACGGTGCGGCGAGCGAACGCTGCCGCGAGGCCGTGGAGGCGGGGTTGGGCTGCGGCCAGGCGGTCCCGAGCCCGGAAGTGGGCGCTGCGCCGGTTGCCTTGGGAACTAGTTGGGATGCGGTCGGGAAGGCAAAGCGGTGATGGCGGCGAGCAGAAGGCGGAATGGCTTTGTCTTGAACTCCAAAGCCCAGATATCGAGGCCTTCACTCCTGCCCGACTCTGTGCTGTGCTTTACAAAGAATGAGATTAGAAAAGGAGAGGGGAAAGTATTTTTAACTGAATAAAATAATATTAAAGGCAATACACTGATAGAGGGAAAGAGTGCAGCCCTGCAGTTTGAGCTGTGCAGGGGATCTCTGAAATATCTGATCCAACATTAAAAGGAAGAAATAAATAATTAAGGGAGGCACACCATCAGTGGCAGAAACGAGACAGGAACCCAGTTATATCTTGGTTATCAGTAATCTTGGCTGCCTTTCCCAAGGTAGGAGGTTCTTAGAGGCTTAGACTAGTGCCCACAGGTTTAGAAAGAAGGCACTGGAACCTGTGCTAGACACACCCTCTGCCAGGTTTATTTCTGTCTGTGGTTTTCACAGGCAAAGATGACTCTCTTTCATTTATTGTGCATATTTAGGCACTTGATAACTTGCCAACTGGTGTCAAGTTAGGGCATTTTTGACTGGGTAGAGAATAAGGAAAAAGGAGAATAGAAATTCTTGGACCTTTCATCAGTGCCCAGAATCCCCAAGGTGTCTGTGGTTTGGGTGTCTTCTCAGCAGCCCACAAACCAGTTGACGTCCATGTCTCCTGCAGCATCACACCCTTCTTTCTATTCTTATCACCACCACTCTAGTTTTGGGCTGCACAACCTTTTAACTGGATTATTAGAAGGGCCTCCTAACCACACCCTGGGCCCCTGTCTCCCACACCCTATCCCCACCATTTTCCCTGTTCCATAATCAGCATACATCCAATGTCATTGGCCCCATGTTATGAAGCTCTCAAAATTCCTTACTCCCTGGGGAAAGAAATCCCTTCCCCAGGGCTCACATTCTTGGTTTTCCTCATTTAGCACTTCTTCAATCATACTTCAGCCAGATGAGACTCTGTATTACATACTGAATATTACTCCCTGACTTTATATCAACTTCTAAGGTATATCCTGAGCCAGGCAGAGCCCAGATCAAATGTACTTAAGTGAAGTCTTTGTTTTGGGCACTTTGTCATCCAACCTTTATTAGTACTTCCGTAACTCCTAGTACCTTTCCATCTCCAGTAGCCCAACCCACATTCTGTTCTTGTTCTCAGCTAGCTATCGAGTAATCCTTATTAAAGCATCAACTGATAATTGAAGCATTAACTGGCAAGTACTAACCTAAGACCTCTCCCCATGATTTGTGTTTTTCAAAAGGAAATGCTTAAAAATGCAAAATCTTTAAGACACACTGCATTGAAACTATAATAGTGAAATGGTAGGTAGAGAGTTTGTTCTGTTGGAGCTAGACCCCCCTCAAATAAAAATAATTATAATGATTAATGATTAACAGAGAAGGAAGTTGAAACCCAGGTGAGATAGTCAAAGAGAAGTGACCTGCCCTAGGACACATGGTAAGTGGCAGACCAGGGCTCAAAAGCAGGGCTTCTGGACTTCCCTGGTGGTGCAGTGGTTAAGAATCCACCTGCCAGTGCAGGGGACACAGGTTCGAGCCCTGGTCCGGGAAGATCCCACATGCTACGGAGCAACTAAGACCATGCACCACAACGACTGAGCCTGTGCTCTAGAGCCCGTGAGCCACAACTACTGAAGCCCGTGCGCCTAGAGCCCATGCTCCGCAACAAGAGAAGCCACCTCAGTGAGAAGCCCACGCACCGCAACAAAGAGTAGCCCCTGCTCGCTGCAACTAGAGAAAGCCCGCACGCAGCAATGAAGACCCAACGCAGCCAAAAATAAATAAATTTATATATATATATATATATATATATATATATATATAAAGCAGGACTTCCCATTCCCAAATCCCTGATGTTACCTACTAGTAAGAAAAACACCTTGGTACATATTGGACCCAGATTTTTCTCCTTCTACTTCAACATCTATATAAAATAATAGTTTCTACCTCAAAAGGTTGCTGTGGGGATTCAATGAGACAGGACAAGTGAAGCACTTACCATCATACTTGGTATACAGGAAGCACTCAGTAATCAGTAGCTTTACTTTCTGAGGCATATTATAAGATTTTATTTAATGCGTGTGTGTGTCAATCATATATTTTTAAAGATTTTTAAATAACAAGGTTTGGAGACGTCACTTCATGTCTCAGTTTTAAACTCTTCTACATTTCAAGTGTTTCTGAAAATTAAGTTCTATGAAAAGCACCATGGTCCCCTTGAAAGAGGGTGAGAGTGCCAGAGGTCAGCCTGTAAAAACTTACTGAGCAACTCCTGGTTCAGTGTTTAGTGAGTAAACTTGAGCTTGGCATGTAAATTACCAATAAGATTAGTTCTAGCTTTAAAGAGCAAATTGCCAAGAAAGTGAAATATTAAAGTGAGGAAGAAACACAATTCCTGGTTGGGGAAAGGATCCTACCCTTCATTGCTCTTTGCACAGTGTCCCTAATAGATGATAAATAAATTAAGGAAAAAAACCAACTTAAGTAGATAATAGATTCTAATGACTGAGATATTTGGTGTTTGCAAATAAGTGTCAAGAAATTTTTCAGTTTAAGAGTTCTGCAAAGGGCAACTTCAAGTATAAAATTTCAGAAGTAGACTCTGTATTAGGTTTTGGAAATCACATTTTTTTAAAATTTATGTTTTAGTTTTGGCTGTGTTGGGTCTTCGTTGCTGCACACGTGCTTTCTCTAGTTGCAGTGAGCTGGGGTTACTCTTTGTTGCAGTGTGCGGGCTTCTCATTGCGGTGGCTTCTCTTGCTGCAGAGCATGGGCTCTAGGTGCATGGGCTCAGTAGTTGTAGCTTGCAGGCTCTAGGGCGCAGGCTCAGTAGTTGTGGTGCACAGGCTTAGTTGCTCCACAGCATGTGGGATCTTCCTGGACCAGGGCTCGAACCCGTGTCCCCTGCATTGGCAGGAGTATTCTTAACCACTGTGCCACCAGGGAAGCCCTGGAAATCACATTTTTGAGGGCAATGTTGAACTCATTGCAAAGAGTAAGCTGTGCAGAGGGGTAGCTATGCTTTCTAAGCCTCCCAAGGGTTAGGCGCCTCATGAGACCTGGCCCAGCTACTCACTTGATCTGGAACAACCCATGCTTTCTTTGTCCACTGAGTATTTCCTCTTCCTAAGAGAGAGTCTAACTAGGTCGCTTTGTCATTATCCAATCAGGAGCTCCCCTGATGGGCATAGAGCTTCAAGCCAAGTGGCCCCAGAAGGAGATGGGCTCCCTCATAAACAACATGGTCATTTTTTTACCTGGGCCTCACTGTGACTAACAGGCTTCTGTTCCTCATCAGCTGAGGCCAACGAGGTGATGTTGCCTTCTTTCAATGCACAAGCTATGTGCCATGGCGGATTGTTTACAGGTAGAATTTTTAGGAGTGGCTTTCCTGAGAAGGGGACTGTGGGCACGGTAGTTCTTTAAAGCTTCATGGATTCTCCTCCAGAACCCCTCTGGGTAGGGGATTCATCTGATTAATTAAAAAAAATTTTTTTTATCAAAGTTTAGTAAATTCACAGTGTTGTGTTAGTTTCAAGGGTACAACAAAGTGATTCCGTTTTATATATATAATATATTCATATATAATATATATATTCTTTTTCAGGTTCTTTTCCATTATAGGTTATTACAAGATATTGAGTATAGTTCCCTGTGGTATATAGTAGGTCCTTGTTGTTTACCTATTTTATATTCAGTAATGTGTATATGTTAATCCCAAACTCCTAATCTCTCTCTCCCCCACAGTCCTGCTATCCCCTTTGGTAACCATAAGTCTGTTTCATCTGATTAATTTTTAAAACTAGCTAATGGCTTATTGAATATGGCATGGGCTGTTGTGACATTCTGCATTCATCCCATAGAGATAATCTGGCCAGACTGTGGGTATGCAATGTGATCATCTCAATGTCACTCATTAAAAGGGCTCCTTTATTGATGTAATTAAGGTGGCTAGAGAGCCTGGTAGGCTGTTTCAAGGTGAACCCTCTAGGCTATGTATACATGTTTTTTTTTTGCTGTACGCGGGCCTCTCACTGCTGTGGCCTCTCCCGTTGCGGAACACAGGCTCTGGACGCACAGGCCCAGCGGCCATGGCTCACGGGCCCAGCCGCTCCGCGGTATGTGGGATCCTCCTGGACCGGGGCACGAACCCGTGTCCCCTGCATCGGCAGGCGGACTCTCAACCACCGCGCCACCAGGGAAGCCCTATGTATACATTTTGATGGAAGTCACTGAAGACCCAGGATTGGGTCCTTGGTTTTTTTTTTTATTATTATTTTCTGCTTTATAACAAAAAGTGAATCAGTCATACATATACATCTGTTCCCACATCCCTTCCCTCATGCATCTCCCTCCCTCCCACCCTCCCCATCCCACCCCTCCAGGCGGTCACAAAGCACCGAGCTGATCTCCCTGTGCTCTGCGGCTGCTTCCCACTATCTATCTACCTTACGTTTGGTAGTGTATATATGTCCATGCGGGTCCTTGGTTTTTTAAGATCGGAAATGCCATTTTAGTTCATTCAGAGCTGATCTTTATAGGAACTGATTCCCAATAATTCCACTCAGCAGAGACTAAATGTCCTCCACCTGACCAAGCTGATGTTTTATCCCAGAGACTAAAGCTGGCAGCTGACCAGCCCTGGTCATATGCACAAGGTACTTCCTCCTGGTGGAAAGGCATCCCCAGGAGATCAAATTAAAGATCCGAAGGTTCGGTGAATATTGAATTAAATCAAAGGGGATTGAGTGTTCTTGAGTGATATATCTAGCAGGCTGAGGAGGTCTTAAGGAATAACCTTCCTTCCCTCCAGAGCTGTTTCAGTCTGGATAACTGATTTGGACTATTCACCTCAAAGCTTTAGATTTTTTTTTTTTAACCCCATCTTTGTTTCAGTTAACTGCCTTTTTACTCAACTTTACGGGACCATTTCTCTTCCACTTACGCCATCGACAGCATAGTTCGGAGTTGAGAAGCCCTGGGTTTGAATCTCATCGATGGCCTTTGCTGTATGCTAGTGAACAACTTTTATCCCTCCTCACACCTTGAGATCCTCATTGTTACAATGGGAACAGTCAGAGCCTCCTCACCAGCTTGGTGTGAGGATTAATGAAATAGCAAGTGCAAAGTTTCTGGCCTTGAAGCTGCCACATGATAGCTTCTTCAGCAAATGGTAGCTATCATGATTATTTGTATTATGTAGATTTAATTCTCCTTGTTGAAGTCTGAGGATACATCAAGGTACATCACCCCACGAATTTATAAAACATCTCCAAAAGCTTGTTATTTTTTTAAAATGTTAATCTTATGTTGCTAATACCATGGTGGTTAATTAGATTGATTGTTTTTTTATCCTGAATTTCAGAGAGTGACATTTTGTGACCTCATACCTAATCGTGAGGGTGTGTCCAATTTGGGGCTTGCAGCCATCCGTGAACTATTTGAAATTTAGTAATGCCTGTTGGGCTTTCATAGGTCAAATATTTGAGATATGATTCTCTTGTAGAATAAAGTAGACTCTACTAGAGATTGGCAAACTCTCTACCATTAATTTAAAAAAAGCATGTCCTTTGGGGGATCCCTTAGGATGTTCCTCATTTGGAATTGTAGCTAGTCTGTTGTGCTGTTTTACAAAGAGAGAGCAAACTCATTAAAGTTTGCTGGGATATTTCTCAAAAGTTCAAACAGGCTTTGATTTCTTTATCCATTTTGGAAGCTTCAGACTTTTTGAAACCCTTCATTATGGCAATTGATGCAGCTGATACAAGATTGGATGTGATTATAAGAACTTTGAGAACATAAAACATACTGCTTTTCTGAATTTCTGAGAAATTATTACCAAAGGAAAGAACTTGACTTCTGTCCAGAAGGGGTATCTGATTTGTTTGGACTTTGGATAAACTCAAGCCATATATGTTTGGCCAACAGTTTAATTTGTGGACCGATCATCAAGCTCTGAGCAAGACTCGGGCTTCAGAAAGCTACATCAGGGATCTCATGTGATTTTTAAACATGCCTCTGGACAGATGAATATTCAGGCCAAATACAACAACAACAAAAATCCTTCTCATCAACAGGGCACTGAGCAACTTGTGGACCTTCATGAAATGGATGTTACTTGGTGATGTTTTGTTTGGATAAAAATGCCGAGCAAGTGAGAGAGAGAGCCGAGCAACAACCAGAAGGCAGCTTGCTAGAGGAGCAGGGGCAGCGAGGGGCGGGGGGACCTCCTTTCTAATCATCTGTTTCCTGATCCTGGCAGCCATGGAGGTTTTTCTCTGTGAAGTGTCCTCTGTAATCACAGGGATGGAGTAGTGATTCCTCAGATGACCGTGCCACACAGAGGAGCATTCATCCCTGACATAGAATATTTCTTTCTTTTTTTTTTTTTAAATATTTATTTATTTATTTATTTTGGCTGTGCCGGGTCTTAGTTGTGGCATGCGGCATGCAGGCTCTTTAGGTGCGGCATTTGGGCTCTTAGTTGTGGCATGCGGGATCTATTTCCCTGACCAGGGATCGAACCCGGGCCCCCTGCATTGGGAGTGCGGAGTCTTAATTACTGGACCACCAGGGAAGTCGCTGACATAGAATATTTCCAATACCTGCACACTCTTCTCTTCAGGACTCTTTTTTAAATTTTATTTATTTATTTATTTATTTATGGCCATGCTGCGGGGCTTGCAGGATCTTAGTTCCCCAACCAGGGACTTGGACCTGGGGCCACAGCAATGAAAGCGCTGAGTCCTAACCACTGGACCACCAGGGAGTCCCAGGACTCTCTTTTATGATTCACTTTCTGTTTTTCTAATTCTATGGAAGTAGCATCAGATTAGTGGCTAACTAATTTCTTTCTTTAACCCTTTGTGGCCTCTCATTGCCTCTCCCACCAAGGACAGATGCTTCCTTTCCCTCTAGCGAGGGCGGGGTGGGGGGTAGCCCTCTCAGGGTTTCCGCAGGCAGTGGGAACCACTTCAAGACTTAGGTGGGTACTAGGTGTGGCGCAGCAGGGAGGAGGAGGAGACACTGAAGGTGGATTACTTGGGACTGCTGCCGGTGTTCCAAGCTGTGCATCCCAAACAAATGAATCTAGAACATTCTGTCTGTTCACTTAACAAATCTTTGACTGGTATGTGTCAAGCACAATTTACATGTAGACAAATCAATAAATACATGCTGACAATGGTAATTAGCACCAGGACACGAATAGGGTGCAGTGACAGAGAATATTGGGGGTGGGGATGGGGAGGGTGGGAACCTATTTAGACAAAGTGGTCAAAGATGGCCTCTCTGGGTGAGACCCAAAGGGTGGAGAGGAGCCAGCTCTCGGAGGGTGGAGAAGGGGCACAGGTGGGGCAAACAACGTTGGGAAAGTCTTGAGGTGAGAGAGAGCTCAGGGGATTCGAGGAGCTGAAAAGAAGCCAGTATGGCTGGAAAACTGTTGTGAGGGAAGGCTGGTGAGGTTGCAAGATCTAGGGTTGGATTCTATTCTAAGTACAGTGGAAAGCCATGGGGTGGTTTTTAAAGCATGTGTGCCTATGTACACGTGTGTGTGCAAGTGTGTGCATGTGCGTGTGTGCATGTGCATGTCTGCCATATCATGTGGACACCTGTGAGGAGGTCCCTCACCAGAACTGGTAGATGTGACCACTTGATGCCTATTCCAGCCGTTGAGGAAACTTCAAAATGTCATTCAGGCATGTGCTTGGCCAGTGGCACAAGATGATTAAGATGAATTATTAAAGCTATTTCTCCTACTTTCAGGACATTGACAAGACCAGAGTTCCCACATTGGGTAGTATATCCTGATTTTCAACTTCCAGTCTCGTTTCAGTGCATTTCTTCACGATGTCCCCTAGAGATACATTTCTGTCCCACACTGAGTCATGCTCCTTTTCCTCCCCGCCTCTTTCTTCCTGTCTTGCTCTCCTCGTCCTCTCCTTCCTCATCTTCCCCCTGCCCACCTCATCCCATTTCCCCTCTCTTCTCCCTCTGCCTTTCTCATTAAGAGTCAGAGTACCTTGCCTAACTGCAGCTCTTAGATTTCTATTTTCCCAAACAAATTTCTTGGCTGGTCATTTTGGTTCCTGGTTCTCTCCTCTCCTTCCGGGCTAGAGCCTTCTCTGATTCCCCTCACCTCTCCCCTCCCTCAGCCAGTCCAACCCAAGGTCACTCAGTTTTAGACACGTCAACAGGAAAAAGCGCTCTTGCTCGCGCCCTGTGAAAAGAACGTGTGAAGGAATGAACCTCGGTGACATCAGTCCATGGGTATCAGGACCATGGAAGGCAGTTCTTGAAAACCAGATGGAACAGAAGGTATCACTGGGCGGCCTCCCTTCTTGGCTCGCTGCACCCTCTGAGTCAGGATAATGAGAGAACATTCTTAAAACATGACTAAACCACGCTCAGTCCTCAAACAAATTCCTGGATGTGTGTGGAATACGCTCCACCAGCAAGCCTGAGCACAAACGTGCAGGGCAGGCTTGTCAGCACTCTTCTCAAAGTTGCTACCTTTACAAAGCCACCTTCTGAGCCAGTTAGTGTGTGTTCGGTTTTTTAAATGTGGAAAGAAATAAAAGAAAAAAGCCAGAGACAGTGGGGTCTCTTACGGCTGCATTTTCATAGTTTTGTATTGTGGTGACTGGGTCTCTATCTTGGGGGATTGGGGGCCCTTGACATCACACATTAGCAGGAAGAAGTTATGGAAAATTCTTTCAGATAGAGAAAAAAGGAACAGGATATTGTCCATTACCAAAATCAAGCAGAGGGAGAGAGTCACAACTAGGGTGCAGTTTGTCCTTTATTTCACCTACACCTGGAGGGGTGTGTGTGTGTGTTTAACACAGGCAGCTTATCTGAGTGGATTTTAAGAAATTAATTTAACTGAAAATGATTAAATTACAAAGAGAGGAAAAAGCGTTTGGCTGGCCTCGTATGGGGTCAGAGGCTGCTGCTAATGCAGTATTTCATCAATTGGCTCATTGCTATTCTTGAATTGATGTGATTTAGTTTCTCAAATAGCTCTTACCGTGGCAGGCTTGCATTTTGGATACACTGTACAGATGCCTTATAATCATTTCAGTGTGTTTACTTTAAAACTTTAAAAGCAATTAAGCAATTTTAAATATATTCGTGTGTGTGTGTGTGTGTGTGTGTACACATCCACAGAGAGATTTTATAAATGTTCGGACAAGGATTCTAAGTGAACACTATAGGGCAAGTGTTATATTTATACACTGTAGGGCCCTTCATGCATTTCAAAGAGTTTCATGCAGACGAATGTTAAGCTTTTTTCATACCCATTGAATATACCATTATCTCCTTTAATACACTGAAGAAACCAGAGGACAAAGAGTCTCCCTGTGTCCCTTATCCAAGGCCACACAACTGTTACTGGAACCGTGGGCTTTCTGAGTGCCAGGCACTCACATGCTGCACATCACAAGTGCTGGAAAACGGTGATGAGTCAGCTTGTTAAAAAGTATAATAATCTACTATGGTGGGGTAGGGTTTTGAGATACTCTGCTTTTTATTTACTTTGGTACAGAATAGAGCAAAACAAGTCATAATAATGCTTTTTTTCTCATTAAAAAAACCTACTGAGGTCAGGGATAAAACAGTAACGCAAGTGTCCACGAGAAAAGGCCAAAAGCAACATTCTGGCAGCATCTCAATAGGTATGTGTGCACAAAGTTGGCGGTATCTTCATGCCCCGACCTGTCTCAGGCCTCTTCCCCTTTGTCTTTGTTTCAGAATGTTGTGTCCAGAGTTGAGAAACACAGGCAGAGTTTGATGCAGGGGTTGGGAACCGAGTGCCACCAGCAGGATGATAGATTCTCCTGGTGCCCCGGCCCCAGGCCCCTGCCCCCCGCCCACACACCATAAGGCAGGGCGGTGCGGTTACGGATTCATTCATCAAACATTTATTAAGCACTTAAGTGCCAAGTGCCGTGCTAGGTTCCAAGGACTTAGAGGAATAAGACGCAGTCTTTGTGCTTGTGCGGGAGGAAGGAAAGTAAACAAGACAGTGGAGCAAGCCCCACAGCAGAGGAGCCTGTGGGCCTGGGAGACTGGGAGGGGGAGAGGGGAAGACGGAAGGGCTCTCACGGCAAGGAATGAAGTGCCTCCAAGTGTGGTTAGAGGCCCCACTCAGTGCTGCCCGCTGGTGCATCAGTTCCCTTCTGGCGGAAGCATTTCTCACAGCGCCGTCCGAGCTAGAGGACATCCGTCAGCTCTCCCCACCTTCCGTCTCTGCCCTTTCCCTCCCTGTCTTATCAAATTCTGCTTAGGGCAGCCGCACGTGGTGGTCCATCAATACTTATGAAATCGAGCTCACCTGAAAGGTATTCACGTTAAGGTATGAATGAATAATATGGGGGACACCTGGGAGCACGTGCATTTACCAGGCTTCAAAGCCTTAAGGGTAAAGAGCTTCGGCCAGCTACGGGACAACATTTTCCTTAGTGTGCTGGAGCGCTCCTGGCACCTCTGAATTCCCAGATTCTGGATAGTTGCCTACTCTTTCTGCACTTAAAGCTGGCCTTGTTTTTCCATTCAGTCTTACGTGTTTTTCCCTCCCTGCCCTCTATTGTGGCTGCATGATAAGGCAAGGGTGGGGGCCAGATTACTGCTAATCTGAGACCTTTTGGCTGGAAATCCCACAAGCCTGCAGAAACAACTGCTTTGGAGCGTTTGAGACGCCAGTGATGAAAAACAAATTGCTGTGAGTGGGACCTACAGATGCTGTACCCTCCAAGTGCACTCACACGTTTAATTCATTCTTTATGGTTTGCATTTTTCCGGCTTCAGGACAGAACTCGCCTAAGTGAGTGCATGAAAGGGGAAAATATCGTGGACCGGTACATATAGTGAAATTATATTCCTGATGTTGGGTGGAAGAAAGGAGAAAGTGACCACTAACCTCCACATCATTCTCCCTTGAAGTTTTCCACTAGGATTCTCCCAAGGGCCCTATTTGACTGTACAAAAGTGTCCTGTTGCCAGAGTACTGCTTTTGATTTTATTTGTGTATCTCCATCCAGATGAAGTTGTGTAGGTTCTATTAAGAATCGTCCCCTTGTAGGAGCCTGGACAGTAAAGACTGGAAATAAAATGTTTTTCAAACCCCAACTTAGTTCATTCTGAGGAGTTCATTCTTCTTTTAAACACTATAAGCTTCAATGGAAGTTTCAGAAAGTGGACACCTCTTAATCGGCACTGTCCAGTAGAAATATAATGGGAGCAGCCTAAGTAATTTAAAATTATCTAGTAATCATATTTAGAAAGGTAAAGGCAAACAGGGGAATTTAATTTTAATATATTTTATTAAACTCACTATATTAAAACTCATTTCAACATGTGATTGACATAAAAATTATTAATGAGATATTTTACTTTTTTGGTACTAAATACATAAAGTTCAGTGTATATTTTTCAATTCCAGTGCATCTCAATCGGGACTTGTCACATTCCAGGTGTTCATGCAAAGGGTGTGGCTGGCAGTTGCCTTATACTGTGAAGCTCTTGGTATCTTTTTCTTAATTGAAGTATGGTTGATTTACAACGTTGTGTTAGTTTCAGGTGTACAGAAAAGTGATTCATATATATATATATATATATACAGATTCTTTTCCATTATAGGTATTACAAGGTATTGAATAAAGTTCCCTGTTCTATACAGTAGGTCCTTGTTGGTTATCTATTTTATATATAGTAGTGTGTATCTGTTAATCCCAAACTCCTAATTTATCGCCCCCCCCTTTCCCCTTTGGTAACCATAAATTTGTTTTCTATGTGAGTCTGTTTCTGTTTTGGAAATAAGTTCATTTGTATCATTTTTTTAGATTGCACATATAAGTGACATCATATATTTGTCTTTCTCTGGCTTACTTCACTTAGTATGAGAATCTCTAGGTCCATCCATGTTGCTGCAAATGGCATTATTTCATTCTTTTTTATGGCTGAGTAATATTTCACTGTATATATGTACCACATCTTCTTTATCCATTCATCTGTCGATGGACATTTAGGTGCTTCTATGTCTTGGCTATTGTAAATAGTACTGCTACGAATATTGGGGTGCATGTGTCTTTTTGAATTAGAGTTTTCATCTTTTCTGGATATATGCCCAGGAGTGGGATTGCTGGATCATATAGTAGTTCTATTTTTAGTTTTTTAAGAAACCTCCATACTGTTCTCCATAGTGGCTGCATCTTGGTATCTTTAAATAGCAACAATTTAGATACCTTCTCCAGGATAAAAATATTTACAATATGAGAATCAGTGCACCTTGAACAAGTGATGCCTGAATAGGTTGTGGAGAGTGAATTTAAGGGAGTGGGTGTTAGAACTGGGGCTTCTAGTCTGGGCTTCTTTTAGTGATTTAATGGAAAAAAATTTTTTAAGGGTGAAATGTATAGCCTTTGCCAGCAATCCGACATAAAGGAGAAATTAACAGAACAAATGGCTATTCTCCTAGCACCCACTCCCAATGCCTGAGACCACAAAATTGGAGAATGGGAAGGAAAATAGGAGATCCTGTGGAATCATGTCTCTCCTTGGAGACAATGTTGCACCGTTTCCCTATCTGTACCTCAGAATCACAGAGGGTAGCGTCAGGAAAATACTGATTCCTGGACCCCCATCTCAGAGAATCAGATTCAGGTGGTCTGGACCATCAGTATTTTAAAAAATCCTCCAGGTGACTCTAATGTATGGCCTGGGCTCTGAATGCAGAGACATCTCCTTCATTTTTTTTTTTGCGGTACGCGGGCCTCTCACTGTTGTGGCCTCTCCCGTTGTGGAGCACAGGTTCCGGACGTGCAGACTCAGCAGCCATGGCTCATGGGCCTGGCCGCTCCACGGCATGTGGGATCTTCCCAGACCGGGGCACAAACCCGTGTCCCCTGCATTGGCAGGCGGACTCTCAACCACTGCGCCACCAGGGAAGCCCTCCTTCATTTTTTAGGTGAAGAAACAGAGGCTAAGGATGAAGTGACTCATCTCAGGTCCCACAGGTTGTTAGAGGCAGAGTGGGGTCCAGAATCCAGGAATTCTTCTCTTCCCCACCTCATATACAGAGAGACATTTCAATGATACCTCCATCACCAGTCTTTTTCCTGTTTGGTCCGAGAATTACTCTTGCTCTGAACCGAGATACATTAACCAGCTCAACCTAGATTAGACAAACACTTCTAGTAAAGGCTCTGAGTCCTTATTTCCCAGAAAAGCTCCAGATCAGTGATAACTTTGAAGTGATTCTGATCTGGGGCAATGGCCCTAAATGCCTCTTATTTTAGATTCAATCAGGATCTGAAACTCTACAGTGAATATTGGATTTTATTGGAATGGATAGGGAGGAACCCAGAAGAAGCTAACACCGGAGTCTGATCAGGCGTCTTCACTGACTCACAGGTGGAGCAAGTGTTTCATCCAAAGGGGCCTCACATACAAATATAGCCAAATACCAAGCAGGAAATGCACATGCGCAAAGTGGGCTGGGGGAACTCTTGAGCTGGGAGGAGAACCGCCAAGGCCCAGCTCCTGTCCCTCTGCCAGGGTGCAACAACGTAGGTGCTGTGTTGCCAGAACTGCTGATTGCTCAGTTGCTCAGGAAGACAGAAATGTAGGTATTTGTTTATTTCTGTTTTTGTGAAATATCCTGATTTGTGAGTGTCGGCAACCAATTCCATTTTTAGAAAAACACTGTAAGCATCAGATAAAGTCCATTCATGAGGTCTCTTCTACCTGTAAGCGTTCCGAGTGCAAACTTTTAGTTAAATCTAGGACTTCTTCATACTCAATATTGAGTTTTATTGGTTTACAAAGTGTTGGTCTCATGCCATCATGCTTACTTTTGCCCTGACCCTGTGAAGCTGATGAAAGCAAGCATCAGTACCAGAAGGAAAACTAGTAGAAAAGTAGTACTCTTACCAAAAGTGGGGTCCGGCTGCTCACAGCTCTGAAGCCAATCAAGAGTCAAGGTTGGTGGAAACGAAAGTTTGCTTTATTTCAGAGGCCAGCAAGGGGCTGGGGTGCTCGGACTCCTGTCCAAAGGCCGACTCCACGTGCCCCCCCACCCCCACCCCCGACAACCAGTGGACAAGAGCCTTTGGAGGGAGGGGGCTACATGCAGAGACAGCACAGCCAGCTCTGACAGTCATTTTGAAATTGGTCATGTGTTGGTCTGATCAACATCATCTTGATTGTTTGAAGAACAGTTAGTCTTCAGTTCCACAGTCGGCTTGTTCCCATTTCCTTGAGGCCAGTTCTCGGAATGGTGGCAGCTTCTGTCATGGCTACAGTCTGGTCATCATGTAGTTAACTTCTTCCACCTGGTGAGAGTTTCAGTATCTCCAAAACAGCTCAAAGGATAGGGCTCAGAATATTATCTATAGCCCTTGAGAGGGAACTAAAGGTCCTTGACTTTGCTTAATGACAACTATTATTTTGTCCAGTTGGACTGCTTTCCTTTGCTTCTGTATTTTCTCATTTCTCTGATTAAACTTCTTTGGCTAAAGTTCTCCTGCAGACAAAAGGCAGGAGGAAGACGGGGGTTGTGGGGTGGGTGTGGGGAAGGACAATAGGGTCTTGCTCCGTTTCAGTACCTCATTTTCTTTTTAAATTTTATTCATTTTCTCACTGTCCACATTACTTCTTTGGGGTTTGGCACCTGTGACATGTCATACATTTTCATAAGAAATTGAAAGTAGAGATCATTACAGTTCCTAAGATCTAGCATTATTTATTTTTAAATTCTTTTTGAACATATAACAAGTCAGGCTATTATTAACATTGCCATGGGATAAGGTAGTTCTGCTATGCAGGGCTGTATAAGGAAAAATGTTTCCATTCACTGTGAAATGAAATGGAAGTCTCCATTGAAATCCTGGGGCAACCTCTTAGCCAATGAAATGATAATCCAAATAAAAATTAGAATTACTCTTACCCTTATTTTTTATTTCAAGAAGAAAACATCCTGGCTAAAAACACAGTGTGACTTCGAGAGCCCTTGATTTCAAATAATCTAAGATATTAATAACACCTGAAGCCTTTCTCGTTAACAACTTAAGAATTGATGCTAAATTACCCTTTAATCCAAAGTATACAGCAAAGATAAATGTAAGTTATTTGTGAAGCATATTGGAGATTAACGTAAAATATGCATGGCATTTGTATCTTGGCTATTCTCCTTACACATAACCTTGAATTTTGCCATGGTTCTTTTTTTAAATGTAAAAGGCTTAAAATTAGAATTTCTACTTGTGAGAATCTGTTTCAGGTGTATTTCTGTGAACAGTTCCCCTGTCCTCAAATAACCAGAGGTGGGTAACAGTTTCTGACAAAATCTGAAGGCAACAGGATTAAACAAGAATTAGAGCGATTGTATTTTCTTTATCTAAATCCTTTGAGTCTTTGGAAAGCTGCTTCGTTTCTATTTTGAGCCAGGCTGCCCACATATCTTAACGACAGAATTTTTGCATAATTTTGCTCTTCCTCTTTTTATCTCTGTTTGGGTGTATTTATTATTTCATATGTGATGATGCAAAGCTCGTTAAAAGGTCCATTTATATTCTTGTTATCTGTATGGGGATCTAGCTATTTTTCTCTTACTGTTTATAGAACCCTCACTGTAATATTCAGATTTGCTGGCAACAAGCCCTTTCCAACACCGTATACATTCCATTCCCCTCCGTGACTCTATTTATGGGAGCCTCTGTGATTTACTCAAGACTAATAAAGACAGTGTAAAAGGATGGGCCATGGATTTATCCATCCATGGAATTTTAGCACTTTCAGAGGGAGGTTTATCTTATGTTCTTTTTTTCCAATTTAATTAAAACAACCACCAAAAAAAGCATTAGTCCAAGTGAGTGACAGTTGGCAGATCTGCATTATTCAGCTGGAGGGACTCCAGAGCTTCTGATGCTTGGAGATGGACAAGTAATTACCTCCTGTCTGTGACTATTTTCTACCAGGCTAAGCCCAATGTTTATTGTAAACTATCTGCCATTAAAAGCTGTAACAGCAAGCCTTATGTTCCCACACCATAAATTTGACTTGCACTGTTTTTTTATTTATCTTCATGTTTTATTATATTCTTTGCAATGTTTCATTATAAAGGAAGATAACAGAAGAATGAAAATTGAACAAATTCCAAATTCACTCCTGAAAAAAGATATGCTTAGCATACATTTCTTTTTTGTATATGCCCGGACAGCCCTGATGGCCACTTTCTGGATATTGGCAGCTTCCACTTAACTAACTATTAGATGCAGTTGCTATTAGTACATCACTTGTTAAATGGTCCAGAAAATAGCCTAAAAATTAAAGTTTAATCAGATCACATAGGCCCGAAGCCTCAGTTCCCAAACTTTTTGTTCTCAGGACCACCCCTCCCTTTTTTTTTTCCACATCTTTGTTGGAGTATAATTGCTTTACAATGTTGTGTTAGTTTCTGCTGTACAACAAAGTGAAGCAGCTATATGTGTACATATATCCCCATATACCCTCCCTCTTGCATCTCCCTCCCACCCTCCCTATCCCACCCCTCTAGGTGGACACAAAGCACCAAGCTGATCTCCCTGTGCTATGCAGCAGCTTCCCACTAGCTATCTATTTTACATTTAGTTGTGTATATAGGTCCATGCCACTCTCTCACTTCGTCAGGACCCCTTTATACTCTCAAAATGTTTTTGAAGACCCCAAAGAGCTTTCATTTTTGTGGACTATATCAGTATTTACTGTATAAGAAATGCAAACTGAGACCATTTAAAAATATATATATAAATATTTGTTTTAAAATTACTTAAACATTGCATGTAACATTCATAACATTTCAAAAGAAAAATTACTATTTTCTTTAAAAAATTTAGTGAGAAGAGGGATTATTTTTAGATTTTGTGTGATTTAATAGAAAGAAGGTTCTCATATCTGCTTCTTCATTCAATCTGTTGTGATATATTGCTTTGGTTAAAGTAGATGAAGAAAATCTGGCCCTACACAGATACGTAATTGGAAAAGAGTATTTTAACAGCCTTTTCAAATAATTATGAATATTCTTCTTTGAACACCAAAACCAGACTCAACAAGTGGTAGCTTCTTAAAGGTTAGTTTAATGAGGAATCTGAAATCCTATCAGTGGACGTTTATTATTTTTTAAATGAACAGACATTTTTAGAGAAGTTCTGGTTTACAAAAAATTGAGCAAGTAGTAGAGAGTTCCCATAAACCCTTTTCCCTCTCAGTTTCTTCTATTATCATGTCTTGCATTACTGTGGTACATTTGTTACAATTGATGAGCAAGTAATGGTATGTTATAATTAGCTAAAGTCCATGGTTTACAATAGAGTTCACTCTTTGTGGCATATAGGTCTATGGGTTTTGACAAATTCGTCATGTATCCACCATGACAGTATCATACAGAGTAGTTTCACTGACCTAAAACTCGTGTCCTCTACCTACGCATCCCTTCTCTTCTCTCCCTGAGCCTCTAGTAACCATTGATCTTTTTATGATCTTTATGGTATTGCCTTTTCCGGAACATCTTACAGTTGGAATCGTACAGTATACACCCCTTTCAGATTGGCTTCTTTCACTAAGCAATATGCATTTGATATTCCTTTATGTCTTTTCATGCCTTGATAGTTCAATTCTTTTTATAGCTGGGTAATATTCCATTGATGAATGTATTACCATTTGTTATCTATTCACCTTTTGAGGACATCTTGGTTGCTTTCAGTTTGGGGAAACTATGAACAGAGCTGCTATAAACATTTGTGTGCAGGTTTTTGTGTGGACATAAGTTTTCAGCTCATTTGGGTAGATACCAAGGAGTGTGATTGCTAGGTGCTCTGCTAAGACTGTTTGTTTTAGGCTTGTAAGAAACTGCAAGGCTGTCTTCCAAAGTGGCTGTACCATTTCACATTCCTACCAGCAATGAATGAGATTTCCTATTGTTCCACATCCCTGCCACCATTAGGTGTTATCAGTTTTGTTTTTTAAAAAGAATTTTAGCCATCTAATAGGTATATCGTAGTATCTCATTGTTTTCATTTGCAATTACCTAATGACGTGATGTTGAGCATCTTTCCAAGTACTCATTTGCTATCTGTATTTTCTTTGGTGAGGTGTCTGAAATCTTTTACTTATTTTTTAATTGGGTTGTTTATTATTGTTGAGTTTTAAGAGTTCTTTGTATATTTTGGATACTAGTCTCTAATCAGATATGCATTTTGTAAATATTTTCTCCCAGTCTGTGGCTTGTCTTTCCATTCTCTAAAATCAATGAACCTTTCATACTGGTACAGTTTGGTGCCACTGCCTTGATTTATGCTAAGACACCAGAAGTTTCACCCACCGTTGTTTAATATCAGTGCAAATTTCAACACAGAGGAAAGGCAAATAGCATCTTGGTATTATTATAAAGATAGTTTTAATTTTGTGGGCATCCCCGGAAGGGTCTCAGAGATCCCCAGGGCCCATGGACGACACTTTGAGAGCCACTGGCCTAGAGCAAACAAATACAACCCATACTATTTAGTTCAAGCCTTGGAAAGACCAAATAGAATTAGAAATCTCTGCTTCCCAAATATGAAATGTTAACTTAGTTTTCTGCAAAAGTGATTTAGAAGGCACAGAAGAAATATTATGCACTGAAGTCAGTGTTCTAATTCATTGGGCAGAGTCAATTTTGTTTAGATTTTTTCCCCCAGTGGTTCTTGGCAGGATATCATTCTTATTTTTCAAGATATATATATAGTGTGTGTGTGTGTATGTGTATAAATATATCACCTAAAGTTTGTGAGCCACTGAATGTCTCTTAATGGCCAAAAAACTGGTAGATGATGCCCAGTAATGGGCTTATAGTATATTTGTATATATAGACAGTACATGGAGTCCTCAACTTTTTACTTTCTTTTCCCAATCCTCCACCCCCGTGTACAAGCACAGAAATGGGAGAAGAACTCTAGTTTTGCAAACCAGACAGACCTGGATTTGAGTCTTGGCTATGTAATCTAATTTAACTTCTCTGAGCCTTTTGTTCTCCATCTGTAAAAGGGAAATGATATCATTGCCAAGGCTGTGAAGATTATATAAGACAATATATGTGAAGGGTCTAGAACCTCATAGGTACCACTCAAGTAACCAACACCATCATCAAAATCATCCCTTCCATTTTTAACAGATTCATCGTCTATTATTTTCTGGCCCAGGTAATTATGCCTTCGCATGAGTTTACTGGAGAAAATACTCAGGAGACTTGGTGCATCTCTCTAGGAATACTATGTTTTCACAGGAACCAAAACCAGAGAAATAAATCTAATATTGTCAACCCCTAGCAGAGGGACTAAATATGTGAATGAATATGAGAAGCAGCTAGAACAGAACCTAAGAATGGGACCCGAGGAGGTGTGATGTGCAGCTGATGAGGTGGCTGGGACCCATGCCAAAGGCAAAGGTCTAGTAATGGTCAAAAGTTAAGGGTGAAGGCAAATCATGGTGTGTTCCAGAAACAGTGGGAGTGGCAAATCGGTAGTGAGCCATCAGGGAAATGCCATGGGGATGTACGTGCCCACACAGAACTCCCATGGACAAGATTTGTTGCATCTACCCTTCATCCAGAAGCACTTTAAGGCTGCTTTTGGAGAGTATGGCAAATCAAGAAACAGCTGGAGGAGGAGGTATTTTTAGAGCAGAAGAGATCTCGACACCCTTGAAATTCAGAGTTTGGGTTCTGAAGCCATGCTTCCTGGGCTTTGAGTCCTAGCCCCTCTGCTTGCATTGTGTGACTTAGGGCAATCACATAAGGCAGTTCTGCCTCCGTCTTCTCACCTGTAAAATAGAATAGGTGTTGTTTTGAGGCCATGGCTTCATGTACAGCACCCAGAACAGTACCCGGCATGAGGTAAGGGCTCAACGAATCTCAGCTTTTATCATTCATCGGCCACCCAAGTTGCTCACTCATCTGACCAACACTGGGTACAGCTGTGTGAATCTTCTGTGCGTTTACCTGTAGGCCTGTCTCCCTGAGATGCCATGATGCTTTTGGTGAAGTGATACATTTCACTTATGCTCCCATATCTATTTCCAAGCTAATGCAGGGCCAGGATTACCAGTTAATATATCCACAGCATGATGTTATTTATGGAGACTCCAGACCCTCCACCGATGACCACAGCTTCAGGCCATTGAGTTTTAAAAGCTTTTCACTCTAAGAATAACTTACTGTTTTACTCTTTTCAGGTATAAAGTGTGATCGTTGTAGAAAACTTAGAAGGTAAGGAAATGTAAATCACCCGTAATCCCAGAGTTAACATTGGGATTTTGTTTTGAGGAATTTCCTTCTAATCATATTTGCTCCCATACCTAGAAAGCTAAGTTCTTTCAGTCAGAAAGTGCAACAACTGATGGAGAAGGCATAGATCAAGTCTTTATCAATTAATAAGCTAATGTTTAGTCAAATCAGTTCTAATTGTTGAGGTTTTTAAGTGGTAAGAATCTTTGATGCATTTAAGGGCACACGAGGTAAAGAATGAAGCCGTTCAGTCACAATGCAGTTATTCATTCAGTAAACATTTATTACTTACCTGCTATGTGGCTTGGCACTACTGGGCCCTGGTGATAGAGAAATGAAAAACAAGCAAGACCCCAACAGTCGACTCCCTTGTTTATTGCAGCATTGTTTTCGGTAGGAAAAAATTACATTTATTGCCAACCCTAAATGGTCATCAGTAAATTATGGCACAGCCCTCCAATAGAGCTCTTTAAAAAAAAAAAAAATTATTTATTTTTGGCTGCATCCGGTCTTCATTGCTGCACATGGGCTTTCTCTAGTTGTGGCGAGTGGGGGTCTACTCTTCATTGTGGTGCGCAGGCTTCTCACTGCGGTGGCTTCTCTTGTTGCGGAGCATAGGCTCTGGGTGCGTGGGCTTCAGTAGTTGCGACACGTGGGCTCAGTAGTTGTGGCTCGCGGGCTCTAGAGCGCAGGCGCAGTAGTTGTGGCACACGGGCTTAGTTGCTCTGTGGCATGTGGGATCTTCCCGGACCAGGGCTTGAACCCGTGTCCCCTGCATTGGCAGGCGGATTCTTAACTACTGTGCCACCAGGGAAGTCCCCAGTAGAGTTCTTTAAAAGAATAAAGTAACAGGGGAGGTAGAGTAGATATACTTCTCCTTATTCTTTCCACTAAGTATAACTGAAAACACTGGACACTACATAGAAAACAAAAGAAGACTCTGAAAGGTGGAGAAAAGGCAGAATGGCTAGGGACTTTGGGACCTGAAAAACAATATGGCGGTGATTTTCTTGGATTTTCTTGTTTTCCTCATACACCCCAGACTTGGAGCTGAAGCAAGCCTGCAACCCGGAAATGCCAATAGGAGCAGACAAGGAAACCTCAACAAAAACCTGCTGTCTCTACCCAAAGGATTGGAAAAGGAGCAGCCCAGCAAGACAGAAAAATTTTAGACAATGCTGTGAACTGTATTCATATGTTGAAACCCTAACCCCCAATGTGTTAATATTTGGAGATGAGGCCTTTGGGAGGGAATTAAGGTTAGATGAAGTCATGAAGGTGGGGCCCTCATGATGGGATTACTGGTTTTATAAGAAGAAGAGCGAATGAGAGAGTGCTTGCTCTTTGCCATGTGAGGACATAGCAAGAGATGGCCTTCTGCAACACAAGGAGAGAGCCCTCACCAGACACTGACGCTGTTGTATTTAGACCTTGGACTTCCAGTCTCCAGAACTGTGGGAAAATAAATTTTGGTTAAGCCACCCAGTCTGTGGGTGTCTATCTTTTGTTATAGCAGCCCAATCAGACTAAAGCAGATTTTGGTACGGAGAAGTGGGGTGCTGCTGTAACAAACACCTGTGTGTAGAAGCAGCTTTGGAACTGGGTAATGGGTAAAGGCTGGAAGAGTTTTGAGGTGCATGCTAGAAATATAGATGTTAAAATTGATTTTGGTGAGATCTGGGACAGAAATGAGAAACAGGTGTTTGGAAACTTGAGGAAAGGTGATCCTTGTTATAATTTGGCAGAGAACTTAGCTGAACTGTGTTCTAGTGTTTTGTGGAAGGTAGGACTTGTGAATGATAAAATTGGATACTTAGCTGAGATTTCTAAGGAAACTATTGAAGGAAAAGCTTGGTTCCTCCTGAATACTTATAGTGAAATGTGGAAGGGGAGAGATGAATTGAAGAAGGAATTATTAAGCAAAAAGGAACCAGATGGGACTTCCCTGGTGTTGCAGTGGTTAAGAATCCGCCTGCCAGTGCAGGGGACATGGGTTTGAGCCCTGGTCTGGGAAGATCTCACATGTCGTGAAGCAACTAAGCCCAAGTGCCACAACTATTGAGCCTGAGCTCTAGAGCCTGTGAGCCACAACTACTGAGCCCGCATGCCTGTAGCCCGTGCTCCACAACAAGAGAAGCCACTGCAATGAGAAGCCCACGCACCGCAACGAAGAGTAGCCCCTGCTCGCCGCAACTAGAGAAAGACTGTGTGCAGCAACGAAGACCCAATGCGGCCAAAAATAAAAAATAAATTAAAATATATTAAAAAAACAAACAAACTGAGGGTCCACAGAATTACGGTTTGTGATCTCACAGAGCTCAAGAGTGGAGGGTGGGAGAGAATGGAGAGGTTGGCAGGGGCCAACTACACACTCTAATCACCTGGAGGGAAGGGGGGTTAAAAGTACCAACTAGCATCATTCTTAGAGACCCAGAATTAGCTCATCTATAGCAAGGGCACCCCTGTGCTTCCAGATGATGGGGGCTGGTACACAGGCTCTGCTTGGGTCTCCGATAGCTCCCACATCCAGCCCTGGCTGAAATTATGGCTACATTAACAACAACAAGAAAGTCATTGCTTAGAGATACATACCGAAGTATTTACAGATGGGACAGGTTACGAAGAGTATTGAATTCCATGCTAACAGGTTTGCTTTATGTTTTGAAGGCAAAGGACATCTGTCAAAGGATTTCAAGTAGAAGTGGTTACAAGATCAGATTTGTAATTTTGGAATGCCATTGAGATTTGTCCCAGTCATGTCCTTTATAGCAAAAGAAAGTCCTGAATCACAGGTTGCATTCTGTTGTTACATCTCTTTAGCTACCCTACATCTGAAATGCTTCCTCAGTGCTTTCATTGTCTCTCATGAACTTGACATTTTTGAAGGATCTGGCCTGTTATTTTGCAGAATGCCTCTTGAGTTGGGTTTGTCTGATGTTTATTCATGATGATGTTCAGGTTATATATTGTGACAGAATTACCCCAGGAGTAATGCTGTGTGTCCTTCTTAGTGCTTGATATCAGATGATACGCACATTAACTGTGCTGCTAATTTAGATCACTTGGTTAGGGTGGTGCCTGTCAATATCTTCATTGGAAAGTTCTTATTTTTCCTTTTGTAATTTGTAAATTCATTCTTGTGGAGAGAGATTTTGAGACAATTGTAAATAAGCTGTTATTCCTCAAATGTTTACCCTTCAGTAAAAATTAATGATTCTTGCTTGAATCAGTTATTACTATGATGGTTGCCAAATGGCAGTTTTCTACTTCCAACATTCCTCCCATACTTACTGGTTAGTTTTTTTCTGTAAGGCAGAAATTTCCCTTCTCCTCCATTTATTTATTTAAACACACACACACACACACACACACACAGATTCGTGTATTCTTTTATTCAATGAATCCCTCGAATTTTTTTTTAAATGGCTCTCTAGAACATTTTTTTGTTTTGTCTTTTATTGGTCTTTTTTCCCCCTTTTTTGTGCTTTTTTTCTATTGAAGTATAGTTTATTTACAATGTTGTGTTAGTTTCAGTTTTACAGCAAAGTGATTCAGTTATACACACACACATATATATATTCTTTTTCAGATTCTTTTTCCTTATAGGTTATTATGAAATACTGAGTATAGTTCTCTGTACTCTACAATAGGTCCTTGGTGATTATCTATTCCATATATAGTAGTGTGTATATGTTAATCCTAAACTCCTAATTTATCCTTCCCCTCCTTTCCCCTTTGGTAACCATAAGTTTATTTTCTATGTCTCTGTTTCTGTTTTGTATACAAGTTAATTTGTATCTTTTTTTTAGATTCCACATATAAGCAATATTATATGATATTTGTCTTTCTCTGACTTACTCCTCTTAGTATGATAATCTCTAGGTCCATCCATGTTGCTGCAAATGGCATTATTTCATTCTTTTTTATGGCTGAGTAGTATTCCATTGTGTATATATATACCACATCTTCTTTGTTTTTTTTTTAACTTTAACTTTTTTTTAACATCTTTATTGGAGTATAATTGCTTTACAGTGGTGTGTTAGTTTCTGCTTTAAAACAGAGTGAATCAGTTATACATATACATATGTCCCCATATCTCCTCCCTCTTGCATCTTCCTCCCTCCCCCCCTCCCTATCCCATCCCTCTAGGTGGTCACAAAGCACCAAGCTGATCTCCCTGTAGTATGTGGCTGCTTCCCACTAGCTATCTGTTTTACGTTTGGTAGTGTATATATGTCCATGCCACTCTCTCACTTTGTCCCAGATTACCCTTCCCCCTCCCCATACCCTCAAGTCCATTCTCTAGTAGGTCTGCATCTTTATTCCCATCTTACCCCTAGGTTCTTCTGATAATTTTTTTTCTTTTTTTTTTTAAAGATTCCATACATATGTGTTAGCATACGGTATTTGTTTTTCTCTTTCTGACTTACTTCACTCTGTATGACAGTCTCTAGGTCCATCCACCTCACTACAAATAACTCACTTTTGTTCCTTTTTATGGCTGAGTAATATTCCATTATATGTATGTGCCACATCTTCTCTATCCATTCATCTGTTGATGGACACTTAGGTTGCTTCCATGTCCTGGCTATTGTAAAAAGAACTGCAATGAATATTTTGGTACATGACTCTTTTTGAATTATTGTTTTCTCAGGGTATATGCCCAGTAGTGGGATTGCTGGGTCATATGGTAGTTCTATTTTTAGTTTTTTAAGGAACCTCCATACTGTTCTCCATAGTGGATATATCAATTTACATTCCCACCAACAGGGCAAGAGGGTTCCCTTTTCTCCACACCCTATCCAGCATTTATTGTTTGTAGACTTTTTGATGATGGCCATTCTGACTGGTGTGAGATGATATCTCATTGTAGTTTTGATTTACATTTCTCTAATGATTAATGATGTTGAGCATTCTTTCATGTGTTTGTTGGCAATTTGTATATCTTCTTTGGAGAAATGTCTGTTTAGGTCTTCTGCCCAATTTTGGATTGGGTTGTTTGTTTTTTTGATATTGAGCTGCATGAGCTGCTTGTAAATTTTGGAGATTAATCCTTTGTCAGTTGCTTCATTTGCAAATATTTTCTCCCATTCTGAGGGTTCTCTTTTGGTCTTGTTTATGGTTTCCTTTGCTGTGCAAAAGCTTTGAAGTTTCACTAGGTCCCATTTGTTTATTTTTGTTTTTATTTCCATTTCTCTAGGAGGTGGGTCCAAAAGGATCTTGCTGTGATTTATGTCATAGAGTGTTCTGCCTATGTTTTCCTCTAAGAGTTTGATAGTGTCTGGCCTTACATTTAGGTCTTTAATCCATTTTGAGTTTATTTTTGTGTATGGTGTTAGGGAGTGTTCTAATTTCATTCTTTTACATGTAGCTGTCCAGTTTTCCCAGCACCACTTATTGAAGAGGCTGTCTTTTCTCCACTGTATATTCTTGCCTCCTTTATCAAAGATAAGGTGACCATATGTGTGTGGGTTTATCTCTGGGTTTTCTATCCTGTTCCATTGATCTATATGTCTGTTTTTGTGCCAGTACCATACTGTCTTGCTGACTGTAGCTTTGTAGTATTGTCTGAAGTCAGGGAGCCTGATTCCTCCAGCTCCGTTTTTCTTTCTCAAGATTGCTTTGGCTCTTCGGGGTCTTTTGTGTTTCCATGCAAATTGTGAAATTTTTTGTTCTAGTTCTGTACCACGTCTTCTTTATCCATTCATCTATCAGTGGACATTTAGGTTGCTTCCATGTCTTGGCTATTGTAAATAGTGCTGCAATGAACATTGGGGTGCATGTATCTTTTTGAATTATGGTTTTCTCTGGATATATGCCCAGGAGTGGGATTGCAGGATCATATGGTAGCTCTATTTTTAGTTTTTTACGGAACCTCCTTATTGCTCTCCATAGTGGCTGCACGAATTTACATTCCCACCAACAGTGTAGGAGTGAATCCCTTGACTTTTAATCTTTCTGCCTCATGTTTTAGGTGTTTCTCTTGTAAACAGCACATTGCTAGACTTTTTTTTCTTTTCCACACCGACTTTATAACCTTTAAACAGTGAGTTTTATTCCTTTATATGAATTGTGAAAGTAGTATACATGGATTTATTTCTATAAAAAAAAGATGTAGATCTACACATACTGATGTAGAAAAATGTCTAAGATGTAGTTTTAAGGAAAAAAAACAAATTGCAGAGAAGTATATACAGTATGAGCCCATCTGTTGGCGGAAAGAGTATTTGTACGTATATTTCCATAGTCATGAACATTTCTGGAAGGTTATACAAGAAGGAGGTTAACATTGGTTACTTGTAAGAAGCTGGACTGGGGGTGGGGGGTGGGTCTACTCATAGTCTGATATATTAGTTAAATTTTAGCTTCTGTGAACAGGTATTCTTTTCTAATTGAAAGGCCTAACTTCTGCCAACTAGAAGCTCACAACATAGGACAGAGACTCAGGAACACTTGCACTGCCGATTACTGAGGCAGTTAGAGGAAAGCCCAGGTGGGGCGCTATAAGAACAGGCCAGATGTGGGGCCGGGCGGGGTGGTGGGGGTGCGGCTGTAGAAGAAGACATCTGAGTGCAGCTCTGAAGTGGGGCATCTTGGCTTCATGGAAAGATTGTATGCACTGGAATCAAGCAGCCCTGGATCTGAATCTTTGTTTAGCTACTCATTAGCTGTGTGACTTTCAGCAAATTCTGCAAGTCCCAGGGGATTGTTGGGAGGATTAGAAATGATAAAATGTGCATTCAACAGCAACATAGTGCCAGTGTCAACATTCCATGCATTTTTGAAGAACACATAGGTATTAAGCAAGAGGAAAGGTGGCCTTTCCCTTTTTTTTTTTTTTTTTTTTTTTTTTTTTTGTGGTACGCGGGCCTCTCACTGCTGTGGCCTCTCCCCTTGCAGATCACAGGCTCCGGAAGCGCAGGCCCAGCGGCCATGGCTCGTGGGCCCAGTCGCTCCGCGGCATGTGGGATCCTCCCAGACCGGGGCACGAACCCGTGTCCCCTGCATCGGCAGGCGGAGTCTCAACCACTGCGCCACCAGGAAAGCCCGGCCTTTCCCTCTTGATCACCCTTTCCTATTCAGAGGAATAGCACATGGTTTACTGGGTCCAAGCTTTGGGTGCTGGCCTGGGGGAGTGAAGCGCAGCACGGGTACAGCCTTGCATTCCATGCTAAAGAGTCTGGTTTGTATTTTGAAGGCAAGGGGAATCTACTGAAGGATTTTAAGTAGAAATGGTTCCAAGATCAGATTTGTAATTTTGAAAGGTCATTGGCAACATATTGAGGGGAGAGGGGCTAAAAGTCCAATGGGATTGCTGCAGTAATCCAGAAGGAAGATGGAGACCTGAACTAAAGCGCTTGGCTATGGAGGTGGACTCCTTAAGACCTTATCTCCTATTGGATGTGAGAGCAGAGAAGAAGGAAGAAGTCCAAATAACTTTGTCTTAAGCATGGTTTATATGGTGGTAGGTGCAAGTTGACAGGTGGAGAAGTCGATCTGGAGGAAAGAAGAGTCCAGCTTTAGGCGTGTTGAGTTTAAGGTGTCTGGAACGTATAAGCCACTGGATATGTGAGTCTGGAACTCAGAAGGAAAAGTCTGTGCTGGAATTAAACCCTACTCTGTTAGTGCAAGAGAGGATGGATGGCCAGAAACGCAGTGATTATTTTGGGTAATGATCAAGCACGATAGGGTAACGACTTGGTGGATTACTTGGTCTTAGGGTTCTAAATAGAAGGTTGATTAAAAGTTTCAGTAACAACCATCGAGGCCTAAGGATGACACCAGGAGGCTAGTGTTGTTAAAATAACCAAGTAATATTAGATGTCTCCAGCAAAAACCTCAATTGTTTATGCTTCTAAGGGGAGCTATTTATATGACAAGTGTTGAAACACATTTGGAAAGTGGTAGACTTCACCTGAAGCTGACAGGTTATGTTATTTCTTTTGATTAGAGATCTATAGATATGGATTGGAGAGTAGCTCATAAAGCCTATTAAATCAGATGAATCCTGAGCAAAATATTTGAAAGCCCATGTCCAAAACTTTGGGTATGGTTCATTGTGGTTCATAGCAGCATCCATATGAGGATAATTAGTAAAAATGATCAGAGTGGCATTAAAGAAAAATGAAGAATCCAGAATTTTGCCCTCATAGCAGGTACACTATGTAACTGATAGCGTAACTTAAGGCTGTTGCTGTGGGCAAGGCCTCCCATGGAGATTTTCAACCTGGGCCCTAGGTGAGGGACTCCACAGTCCACAGAACCTTACGAAGGTTTGCAAAGTATTATGTGAATATGTGTAAGTGTGCATTTTCTGGGGAGAAAGGCCCCAAACCACTACTACAGCAATTAATCCTTTTCTTTCTCTGACTTTCCTCTTCTTTTATTGATTTCCCATGTTTTTTTCTTTCTTGTCTGTGTCTTGGGTTTAACAGACTACAGAAGGAATTTGCTTACCCCATTGTCTAGCCCTGTTCATCCCATATATGGTTCAAATGACTGCTGACTCTTAGTCTAGAATAGCTATTTCAAGCACCCCACGTTTTTTTCTTTAAATATGTATAATAGAACTTCTTCCGAATTTTTTGTTTTATCTAACAAAATCTTGCAGGGAGACCAGTTTAAGAAACTGATTTTTTTTAGAAAATAGCAGCTCTAGGGACTTCCCTGGTGGCACAGTCGTTAAGAATCCACCTGCCAATGCAGGCGACACGGGTTCAAGCCCTGGTCCGGGAAGATCCCACATGCTACAGAGCAACTAAGCCCATGCACCACAACTACTGAGCCTGAGCTCTAGAGCCCGTACTCTGCAACAAGGGAAGCCACCGCAATGAGAAGGTCATGCACTGCAATGAAGAGTAGCCCCTGCTCGCCACAACTAGAGAAAGCCCATGCACAGCAACGAAGACCCAACGCAGCCAAAGATAAATAAATAAATAAATAAAATAGCAGCTCTGTATGTACCCAAGTGGGAAAGCCTGGTCCTACCCACCAGGCCATCCCACAGATGTATATTTGAGGTATATTTTATTTATTTATTTATTTTTAACATCTTTATTGGAGTATAATTGCTTTACTTGAGGTATATTTTAAAACCACCAGTGTAAAGCAGGGCATTGGGGTGGAGATCAAGAGATCAACTCCATTAGAGTCCCTACAGGG
This sequence comes from Mesoplodon bidens, assembly GCF_964165515.1. Taxonomy (NCBI): domain Eukaryota; kingdom Metazoa; phylum Chordata; class Mammalia; order Artiodactyla; family Ziphiidae; genus Mesoplodon; species Mesoplodon bidens. The sequence goes on along the minus strand of NC_138179.1, from coordinate 47,370,953 downwards.
GAACAGCATCACCCAAGGTGCCAGGAAGCACACAGTAAGTATATTTCTGGATTAAAAGATTATCCCAGTGGGGTGGCTCTTGAGGAGGGAAAGGAAGCCAACTCTGGCCTGTCCTGGTTAGTTGAGCTGTAGAGGGTAATATGAGTGAAACTGATGTTGCAGGCCTGATATCTTCAACGGCTCGATTTTATCCCTACGAGGCACACCCCAGGTTACAGCTATTCTCTGCAGGGTGGGCTACTTGCAAGAGACTTTGAGTAGGAGAGTTTAGAGGGCTACATGCAAATCCATCTCTAATACTGGAAAATGAAAACCACTTAAACTGCAAAATGACGCATATGATTTGTCAGTTATAAAAAGAGGATTTTTTCGTATGTATGCATCTTCACATAGCTACTGGGTATTTAAGAAATCATTAGAAAGTCATGTCAAATAAAGTCATTAGTCCCTGTTCGATCTTAACCGTTTATTGACTGTCCATAATGAGGACATAGTTATCCTTAGGTGGCTTCATCCTCTTCTTGGGACAATGGTGGGGCCAATCAGACAGTCTTGAAGATTTTAAGGTAGGTGTCGCCACTGCTACCAAGAGTAGAAGTGCCTGACATGCCCATGGCCCCATGAAGCCACTTCCTTCCCCAGCCCTAAGTGAGGCCAGTTCCTGTGCTTCCCCATCTAGTTTTTTTGATGGATTCCATTACACACTTGGCCAAAGTTTTTTAACCAGCTGGGCTCAGCTTTGAAGCTCCCCTCATTTATTGCTTTTATCCCCCAATAGAAGCTGTATTCCCTCCTCTATCCAGGGATTCTTTACCTGCCTTACTTGCTCCTCCTTCCTTGTTGCTGCTGCTTCCTCCCTGCCATCTTGCTGCTGTCCCCAGGCAGACGTCCTCACTCCCTTGTAGGAGCAGAAACAGCAGAGAGAATCACTTGGAGAGGCTATGCCTTTATTCCAGTGATGATGCCACTGCCCAGTGATTTGTTTGTAACTCTTCTTTTAAAGCCAATATCACGCTATTTTAGACATCTTCAGTGACTATATTTCAGGGATTGACTTTTCAAATGGCCAGACGTTATTCAGGGTCATGCACAGTAGCAAAGACCATGATCAGACATGGCACCACTGTTTGGGTCACCAAGGTAATAAGATTTGATTTTCTCTTGTAACCTGTAATCTGGGCCAAAAGAAATTCCACTAGACTATAACCATGAGGGCAGGGGCTGTGTTTGTTCTGCTCATCACTTTATGCTCAGCTTGAAGACTGTAGGCACTTAAATAATATTTGTTGGGGGAATTCCCTGGCGGTCCAGTGACTGGGACTCTGAGCTTCCATGGCAGTGGGCATGGGTTCAGTCCCTGGTCAGGGAATTAAGATCCTGAAAGCCGCACAGTGAGGCCAAAAAAAAAATAAAGAGGTCATTTAAATAATATTTGTTGAGTAAATGAGTAAGACATAGGCCATCCAAAAATGTCTGGAGCAGAAGCAGCATCCTTTGAACAAGCAGATAATCTCTCATGACACCAGCCATTTGAGCACCCCACTGGCTGAGCACAGAAATCCTGATTCATGCGTTCTTCTCCCCCTATTCCTTTCTGCTCATGTGGAGATACACTGCCAATGAGTTGCAAGCCCAGAGAGTTAGTAACAATTAAATCAGGAATGTAAACCTTGGGATTATCTACATGTTGAAGCCATGTGTGCAGATGTTGTTCCCAAGGGAACTGCTGCAGAGGCTGCTGGTCAGTACCATGTGTCTAAGCCTTTCCATGATAGATCGTTATTACCAGAAATCTTTACAAAATGTTTTCAAGTACAGCTCAGTGCTTTAGATAGATTCATTTTTCTCTTCATGTGGTAGAATCACATCTGGACATTAGTTAGATATATTTCATCTAAAAATAGCATTTATCCAATTTACTGTCACTTGAGAGAAACCTTCTTTTTTCCCTTTTTTAAGGCAGACTCCACTTATAATTCTCTTCAGTCTAACATGGCTCGCTGCCATTTAATATATTGAAAAAAAATAAAGGTATCAGGTTGTGTGTGTGTAAGTGTATAAATGGAAGTACAATGAAATCATGGTTTTTATAGACTGAAAAAATATAACTGCCTCCTCATTGCCCTTTTCTTTTTTTCTTTAAAGTCGTCAGTGATCTTCCTGGTTATGTTGTTAAGCCCTAAACTCAACATTGGTATGAACTCCATCAGACTCTCCTGAGTACTTATGTCAGGGCCACAGGACGTGACTTGGGGGCTTTTTGTTTGTTTCCTCTTTGACTTTCTTCTTATCAGTGATCGTGTCCTCTCGTCAGTCAACCATTTGGGTTTTAGAAAGAAAGGTGGAGAGAAATGAGAAAGAGTGCAGAATAAGAGATGAAGGAAAAAAGAGTAGCAGGGTTCAAGCACCAGGCTCATGGCACCCTTTGGAGCAGTTTGCACACATTGGAAGGCAGAAACTGGAATTAAATCTGACTAAAGAAAAATCGGCACACTGCTTCTTCTACCTGAGGCACTGATGTTAAGTAAATCAGAGTTGGCTCTGGAAGGGACTTGTTGTAAATAAGGAAGCACTTACCAGTCAGTCCCAATTTCACATTAGTCAAGGCCCTTGGTGGTTCTGTAAGTATTTATCTTCAGGGACAGTTCTTAGACCTTTCTTGCCTTGTGACACTTGTCTTGTCCCCCTAAAGAGAACTCTGGCTTTTGCCCTTTTTCTCTAAAGGCACATCCCCCACACCCACACCCCTCACCAATGGGATCATTATTGTTGTCAGTGTGATGGGATGATTTCTGTTTTCCTTTTCAGTGCACCTTCCAACCAGAGTTAATGGGTCTGACCCATCACTGTTATGCTGTGTTGTCCCTCGAATGTCAGGGTGGCTTCCTTGGCCCTCGTTAGTAGGACCTGAGCTTAGAAGGGAAGGGTTTGACTGACTCCTTCCACATCCCCTACCCTTCTCATTTGTGACCTCCCATAGGGGTGTGTGAAATGGCAGGGAGGTGTCAGGGCCACAGCCTGAGCTGTGGAATTGAGTGACATTGGCTGAGCTGAGTGGCGATTTAACCCAGGACCTTGATATTGTTGGTACCATGCAAGCGTGGAAATGACTTGCCCACTGGGATGAGCTTAAATACATCTGCTCAGATTTTCTTCCAGTGCATTAACACAGGGGCCTTCTAATTCCTAAGCATATCCAGGCTGGAAAACTTCTGCAGCATCCACCCTGAGATTGGAACTGTTGAGCCATTTTCATTTTGTGAAGTATTTTTATAGATTTTTTCCTTCGGATACATCTTGGCATAAATGAAACAACAGACTTAACATTTTAAGAGGAGACTCATTTGCCTTCCGTTAGTTGCAACCTTCATTTCTCAGCTATAAAAATTGAACAGATATGTGAGTATCATGGGTGGAATGAAATTAATTTTTACCACCCACAATAGTTCGTTAGTGAAATAAGGAATGTATTTAATGGATCTGTGCTTGGTGTGCCTAAAATTATTTCACCATAATGAAAGGTCTTGAAAGACTAAGAAAAAGTATGATGACAATTAAATTGCCTATCTGAACAGTATTACTGTAGAGAAGGAAAACAGAGTCTTAAAATAGCTCATTGTAGAGTTGAAAAAGATGGAGCAATCCATAAAGGAAGCACAAAGATGTTGCAAATAAAATGAGAATCTTTTAAAAAAAAATACCAACACGGTTCTTGTTCTTTCCTTGAATGGCATCCCAGATTTTCAGGACCTTTCATGCTTCCATTTCATTTTCATGGGGGGTGTGACTTCAGTTTGATTTCCTAAGCGAGCTCTATTACTCTGCTTTAAAAGGTAAACCTCCATTCTTCCCAAATATACAAAAACAAACAAGCCCAAAACCAAAACCAGATGTACAGTAAAGCTTTGTATTCTTCATGGTTGGAAACCTACTAATTAAGAATTTGACACTCCCGATGAAAAAAGGCCAACAGGGCAGAAAGACAACAGGAGGGAATATTTAACAAACAAACTTTCCCTCAGCCCTTGAATAGCGCCCCTCCTAAATAATATCAGAGGTAGAAGGGGATCTTAGCAGCTGGACCAAATAGTCCAACACCTTCTTTTACAGATAAAGAAAATGAAGCATAGAGAGGGCAAGCGATTTGCTCAAGGGCACACAGCCAATTAGCGGTCAAATAAGTAGAGAATACAGTTCAGTGCCTTCCCTCACAATAGCACCCAAACGCCAATCATCACTTATTTACTTTGATAAAGGCATACCAGCACTTCAGCACATATCCATTTTTATAGCTATTAGTCTTTATTAATGCATCTAATTAAAAGAAATAAAATTCCTTTGAAATGTCCTCTAATGCAGACTTTTCACAGATCCCATTGCAATACTAAGTGCTTTGCGCTCCATCCCAAGCCCCGGTGAGTGCGGTTAGAAGGTTTTCCCGCAGATCCTACCTCAAGCCAGTGGTTAATAGGCATCCTTTGGTTTGTTAGGTGACCCTCCTCAGAGTGAGGACGTTCTGGAATCATCTTAGTCCCATGAGGCTTGTTTGTCTAGGTCTTACCTCCCTCTGCTCCTCTTGACTCTGCAAGAAAAAATCGAGGAATAAAACCCAAATTTCTTTCTCGTTATCTGATAACATTGCGCCAACGCCACTGTTTTACGTTTCTGGTTTTCCAGCTGCTTGTGTTTTTATTGTCTGAACTTAAAAATAATTTTAATGACAGATAGTCGTATTCTGGAATATCAAGAGAAGGGTGGGTGTGAAGTCTAGAATTCAGTGTGTGTCTTGTCATTTTGTTCTAATAATTCAGTGCTTAACTCTGCTGGGCATTTGGTATGCAGGGGGCAGGAATAAAAAAAAAGATATGAGGGTCCCCATACTCAAAGAATTGTTAGTCTGGGGGAAACAAAATAAACAACTGGAAATTATAGGTGGGTTACCGATAATAAAATAACCCTTACCGCTGGCCCTGGTAACTTCGTAGAGCGAGCTGCATTAGTCTCTCCTTTCTGCCTGTCTGTGGAAGTCCCTCTTCCCTCATCACCCAGGGGAAGAGAGGGGCTAACATGGCTGGAACTAGGGTGAGGCAAGTGAGGCCTTGCCTTGGGCACACAATTTAAGGGGATACCAAAAATCCAGCAGCCAAGATTTTATTTTATTTTATTTATTTTTAAATGATCTGTCATGACCATTAGTTTCTCTATGGTCATGACTTAAAAATTTTTTTTTATTTTTTTATTTTTGGCTACATTGGGTCTTCATTGCTGCGCGTGGGCTTTCTCTGGTTGCGGTGAGCAGGGGCTACTCTTCATTGTGGTGCGCAGGCTTCTCATTGCAGTGGCTTCTCTTGTTGCGGAGCACGGGCTCTAGGCGTGTGGGCTCCAGTAGTTGCAGTATGGGGGCTCAGTAGATGCAGCACGTGGGCCCTAGAGCATGCAAGCTTCAGTAGTTACGGCACATGGGCTCAGTAGTTGCGGCCTGCAGGCTCTAGGGAGCGCGGGCTTCAGTAGTTGTGGTACACGGGCTTAGTTGTTCCACGGCATGTGGTATCTTCCTGGACCAGGGATTGAACCCATGTCCCCTGTGTTGGCAGGCAGATTCTTAACCACTGCCTGAAGTCCCAAGCAGTCAAGATTTTAAATAGTCCATTAAAATCCAAATTAATGCAAAAACACCCATGAACAAAATATCAGTATTTAAATAGAGGACAAGTACTACTGATTTTTCCTTTTTACCTCAGGCTCTAATATAGTTTGGCATGGCTTTTGGAGTTAACATCCAGAAATAATGCAGAGTAAGTGTGTGTGTGTGTGTGTGTGTGTGTGTGTGTGTGAGTGAGAGTGTGTGTGAGAGAGAGAGAGAGAGAGATGAATCACAAAGCTGGAAGAAACCTTAGTACCCAAAATTTAGTCCAGTCAATTTTATAGGCAAGGAAACTGAGAAATTCAGTGTTTCACCTTTAGCGAATCACAGATATCTTTAAAAATACTAAAGCTTAGGGCTCTTAGCCACCAGTCCTGTGAATACTTACACAATAATGGTTTCCAAAGCAGAGGAAAACTCATCTCCCCCTCAAAGGAGGCGAGCTCAATAAATTGGTCAAATCAGAGCATTTTAATGAGCCACAGACATAGAGATAGAGCTTTAAAAATAGCTAAAGATCCCAGAGCACATGCATAGTCTCTCTTTGGATCCTGTGCCTATAAGGATTCCAGAAAAATAAGGCATGGCCTGGAGACCCAGTCACTATCTGATTTTGGATGGCAGTGCTTGCAGGGGGTTGAGGGGTAGAAGAGTCCTGGTGTCAGGCTCAATTGGTATCCCCGGGCCCTGGCTATGAGACCCGCCCGGTTTTGGCCATTGAGGCAGATACTCTTTTTCTCACGTACCCCTGCCTTCTTCTTTGGCTCTGTTCACAGGTGACTTTGCTGGCATGGCTTTTCCTCACATTGGCGTGGTTTGACCTGAGGTTTGGATTTGTGCTTTCATTCTGATTCAGCCAGAGGAAGCCCTATCAGTGACTCAAGCCAGTTCACTGGAGTTTGACAATAGGGTTTGGGGCCAAAGTGCCAGCCAGAGTAAGTGTCCCTTTGCCTCACTTCATCCTCACTGAGTGTAGCTTCCCTTATGACCTTGTAGGAAGGACTGGATGGTGGAGGGAAATTTGGTTGTTCCAGACTGGTCCAGACTGGCCCAATTCTGGACCAGTCATACAGTCCTCAACCTACAAATAACTATCAGAATCCCACTTTGACAAGACTTAGAATACAGTCCAGGTACATGGTGATCATGAAAATTCCTAGTCCTCCTTGCTCCTTCCCCATCCAAGTCTCGGGGGACAAACTATCCTGTACATACAAGGGTTCTGAATACAGCAAGAGTTCTGAAAAACTGATCAACTTTTCCCTGGCTGCTTGGGACTTTCCTGGTTTTAGCACTGAATATCCCAAGTCCCAGGCAAACTGGCATAGTTGGTCAGCCTCAGTGACCAGCAGCCAGTGGTCACTAGGCCACACGGTGATCTCAAGAGTCATTAAAGAGGTAGAGCGTTTGACCTTTTCTCAAGAATAGGATGGAACCCCAAGTGAGTGGAGTAAAGGGGCAGCTGAACTTGCTTTTCAAGTTTGGGCATGGGAGCTCTGGTAAAACCTGTCCTTCAGCCTCTGATAAGAATCACCTGCTTTTGGTCAGGGTCTGAGCTGAGGGCTGCACTTCCAAAGCAGTAAGAGTTTATTACTACCCTCATGGAACTTGGGCTGTGGGTCAGAGGTGTCCTGTGAGGATCCTTGAGTGATCGGCAGGCACTGATGCCAGCAATGCATTTGATCCCTATCACCATCAGAATCAGGGCAGAGGGAACGGAGGCAGGAGCTACAGGATCCAAATCTCCAAGGACAGGGTTTCCAGCATGATACACCCTCCTGTGAGGCCAACCACAGAGTATCTCCACAGGCACCAGGCTCATCCTGTCCTTGGGCAAGCCTCTCTCCAGGGGCAGGGCTGATGGAGGTGTGTGAGCCCCTCAACACCTGCAGTCCCACACCTGAATTTTTAAGAGGCAGCTGAGGACATGAAGGCAAGAGAAGAAATGAAGGCAAAGCCATCAGTGATCGTTTCCCCTTTGGTACACGTGTGTGTGCATATACACACTCTCTCTCTCCAGCCTGATCAAAGCATGGAGAACTCTTATGGGAGGAATCAGAAATGTGAACTCCCAAATGAAACCAGAAACGAGAGCAGAGTAAGTGTCTGAGTAGCAAAAGTGGTGTGGGCGCCCAGCAGCTCAGGCAGATTTCCAGTGTTCAGGGTCTTCCTGGGGCATGTTCACAGAGTCCGTTGACTCAGCGTATCTTAAAGGCACCACTTAACCTCCAGTGATAACTTCCATCACACTGGAATACACAAAGGCTGCAGAGGTTCCAAAGAGATCACATGCTACGGGAGGATCTCACAAGAGGGTGTGGTTATGGAATGAGTAGCAGGAAAGGATGGGTAAGATGTAGATAGAAAGATTGGGAGGTATAACAGATGAGGGGCGGACAAAGGCTCCGATCAGAGAGCTGGAAGAGGTTTAAAGAATGTGGGTTGAAGCAGGTAATAGTCTTGTCTACTCTTTTTTTTTTTTTAATTAGAGTATAGTTGACTCACAATGTTGTGTAAGTTTCTGCTGTACAGCAAAGTGAATCAGTTACACATATACATATATCCATTCTTTTTTAGATTCTTTTCCCATATAGGTCATTACAGAGTATTGAGTAGAGTTCCCTGTGCTATACTGTAGGTCCTTATTAGTTATCTATTTTATATATAATAGTGTGTGTATGTCAATCCCAATCTCCCAATTTATCCCTCCCTCTTCCCCTTTCCACCCTGGTAATCATAAGATTGTTTTCTACATCTGTGACTCTATTTCTGTTTTGTATATAAGTTCATTTGTACCATTTTTGTATTTTCCATGTATAAGTGATATCATATGATATCTTTCTCTGACTTCAGTCAGTATGACAATCTCTAGGTCCATCCATGTTGCTGCAAACAGCATTATTTTGTTCTATTTTATGGCTGAGTAATATTGCATTGTATATATGTACCACATCTTTTTTATTTAATTAAAATTAATTAATTTATTTTATTATTTATTTTTGGCTGCATTGGGTCTTCATTGCAGTGCACGGGCTTTTTCTCTAGTTGCGGAGAGCAGGGGCTACTCTTTGTTGCGGTGCACGGGCTTCTTATTGCAGTGGCTTCTCTTGCTGTGGAGCATGGGCTCTAGGTGCGTGGGCTTCAGTAGTTGTGGCTCGTGGGCTCTAGAGCACAGGCTCAGTAGTTGCTTAGTTGCTCTGCGGCATGTGGGATCTTCCCGGACCAGGGCTTGAACCCATGTCCCCTGCATTGGCAGGTGGATTCTTAACCACTGCACCACCACAGAAGTCCTGTATCACACCTGCTTTATCCATTCCTCTCTCGATGGACATTTAGGTTGCTTCCATGTCCTGGCTATTGTAAAAAGTTGCAGTGAACACTGGGGAGCATGTATCTTTTTGAATTATGGTTTTCACTGGATATATGCCCAGGAGTGGGATTGCTAGATCATATGGTAGCTCTAGTTTTAGTTTTTTAAGGAACCTCCATACTGTTCTCCATAGTGGCTGTACCAATTTACATTCCCACCAACAGTGTAGAAGGGTTCCCTTTTCTCCACACCCTCTCCAGCATTTATTGTTTGTAGATTTTTTTGATGATGGCCATTCTGACTGGTGTGAGGTGATACCTCGTTGTAGTTTGATTTGCATTTCTCTAATAATTAGTAATGTTGAACATCTTTTCATGTGCTTTTTGGCCATCTGTATGTCTTTTTTGGAGAAATGTCTATTTAGATCTTCTGCCCATTTTTTTGACTGGGTTGTTTGTTTTTTTGATATTGAGCTGCATGAGCTGTTTGTATATCTTGGAGATTAATTCCTTTTTGGTTGCTTCATTTGCAAATATTTTCTCCCATTCTGAGGGTTGTCTTTTCATTTTGTTTGCGGTTTCCTTTGCTGTGCAAAAGCTTTTGAGTTTAATTAGGCCCCATTTATTTTTGTTTTTATTCTCATTACTCTAGGAGGTGGATCAAAAAAGATCTTGCTGTGATTTATGTCATAGAGTGTTCTGCCTATGTTTTCCTCTAAGAGTTTTATAGTAGCCGGCCTTACATTTAAGTCTTTAATCCATTTTGAGTTTATTTTTGTGTATGGTGTTAGGTAGTGTTCTAATTTCATTCTTTTACATGTAGCTGTCCAGTTTTCCTAGCACCACTTATTGAAGAGACTGTCTTTTCTCCATTGGATATTCTTGCCTCCTTTGTCATAGATTAGATGATTACAGGTACATGGGTTTATCTCTGGACATTCTATCCTGTTCCATTGATCTATATTTCTTTTTTTGTGCCAGTACCATACTGTTTTGACGACTGTAGCTTTGTAGTATAGTCTGAAGTCAGGGCACCTGATTCCTTCACCTGCATTTTTCTTTCTCAAGATTGCTTTGGCTACTTGGGTCTTTTGTGTTTCTGTACACATTGTAAAAATTTTTGTTCTAATTCTGAGAATAATGCTGTTGGTAATTTGATAGGGATTGCATTGAATCTGTAGATTGGTTTGGGTAGTATAGTCATTTTGATAATATTGGTTCTTCCAATCCAAGAACTGGTATATCTCTCCATCTGTTTGTGTCATCTTTGATTTCTTTCATCAGTATCTTATAGTTTTCTGAGTACAGGTCTTTTGCCTCCTTAGGTAGGTTTATTCCTAGGTATTTTATTCTTTTTGATGCAGTGGTAAATGGGATTATTTCCTTAATTTTTCCTTTTGATCTTTCATTGTTAGTGTATAGGAATGCAAGAGATTTCTGTGTATTAATTTTGTATCCTGCAACTTTACCAAATTCATTGATAAGCTCTAGTAGTTTTCTGATGGCATCTTTAGGATTATCTATGTATAGGAACATGTCATCTGCAAACAGTGACAGTTTTACTTCTTCTTTTCCAATTTGGATTCCTTTTATTTCTTTTCCTTCTCTGATAGCTGTGGCTAGTACTTCCAAAATTATGTTGAATAAAAGTGGCGAGAGTGGACATCCTTGTCTTGTCTCTGATCTTAGAGGAAATGCTTTCAGTTTTCATCATTGAGAATGATGTTTGCTGTGGGTTTGTCATATATGCCTTTATTATGTTGAGGTATGTTCCCTCTATGCCCATTTTCCGGATAGTTTTTATCATAAATGGGTGTTGAACTCTGTCAAAAGGTTTTTTCTGCATCTGTTGAGATGATCATATGGTTTTTATTCTTCAGTTTGTTAATGTGTTTTATCACATTGATTGATTTGCAAATAATGAAGAATCCTTGCATCCCTGGGATAAATCCCACTTGATCAGAGTGTATGATCCTTTTAATGTGTTGTTGGATTCAGTTTGCTAGTATTTTGTTGAGGATTTTTGTATCTGTGTTCATCAGTGATATTGGCCTGTAATTTTATTTTTTTGTGGTATCTTTGTCTGGTTTTGGTATCAGGGTGATAGTGGCCTCATAAAATGAGCTTGGGAGTGTTCCTTCCTCTGCAATTTTTTTGGAAGGGTTTCAGAAGGATAGGTGTTAACTCTTCTCTAAATGTTTGATAGAATTCACCTGTGAAGTCATCTGGTACTGGACTTTTGTTTGTTGGAAGATTTTTAATAACAGTTTAACTTTCAGTACTTGTGATTGGTCTGTTTCTATTTTCTATTCCTGGCTCAGTCTTGGAATGTTGTACCTTTCTAAGAATTTGTTCATTTCTTCTAGGTTATCCATTTTATTGGCATATAGTGCTTATATTAGTCTCTTATGATCCTTTGTATTTCTGTGGTGTGCACTGTAACTTCTTTTTCATTTGTAAATGTGTTTTTCTTTTCTTTTCTTGGCTGCATTGGGTATCCATTGTTACGTGCAGGCTTTTATTAGTTGCAGCAAGTGGGGGCTACTCTTCGTTGTAGTGTGTGGGCTTCTCCTTGGGTGGATTCTCTTGGTGTAGAGCACGGGCCCTAGGCACGCAGGCTTCTGTAGTTGCAGCACACAGGCTCAGTAGTTGTGGCTTGCAGGCTCTAGAGCACAGGCTCAGTAGTTGTGGCTCATGGGCTGAGTTGCTCCGTGGCATGCAGGATCTTCCTGGACCAGGGATTGAACCCCCTGTTCCCTGCATGGGCAGGTGGATTTTTAACCACTACAGCACCAGGGAAGCCCCTTCATTTCTAATTTTATTGATTTGAGCCATCACCCTCACCCTCTTTTTCTTGATGAGTCTGGCTAAAGGTTTATCAATTTTGTCTATCTTTTCAAAGGAAAAAAAACTGTATAAAACAGTTTTTTTAACACCAATATACAATCCTTTAATGTACTTTTCTTAGAAATGGACAGATAGTACAGGCAAAAAAAAAGGGGGGGGGGTGGAGGGAGACAGCAAAAAAGAAAAAGATTTAAATAATTTACAAGCTGAATTTAATAGATTACATAAAACTTTATACCAAACCAACAATATGCGTTATTTTCAAATGTGGTAGAACGTTTTCCATGATCCCCTCCCCCAAAAAATCATTCTAAAGATTTTCAAAGAAACAGCTTTTAGTTTCATTGATTTTTGCTATTGTTTTCTTTGTCTCTGTTTCATTTATTTCTGCTCTGATCTTTATGATTTCTTTCCTTCTACTAACTTTGGGTTTTGTTTGTTCTTCTTTCTCTAATTGCTTTAGGTGTAAAGTTATGTTGTTTGAGATTTTTCTTGTTTCCTGAGGTAAGACTGTATTGCTATATACTTCCCTCTCAGAACTGTTTTTGCTGCATCTCATAGGTTTTGCATCATCGTATTTTTGTTGTCATTTGTCTCTAGGTATTTTTTTTTCTCTTTGATTTCTTCAGTGATCCACTGGTTGTTTAGTAACATCATTTAGCCTCCATGTTTTGTGTTTTTTACAGTTTTTTTCCCTATAATTTATTTCTAATCTCATAGCATTGTGGTCAGAACAGAAAGATGCTTGATATGATTTCAATTTTTAAAATTTACCAAGGCTTGATATGTGGTCCAAGATGTGATCTGTCCTGTAGAATGTTCCATGTGCACTTGAGAAGAAAGTGTATTCTGCTGCTTTCAGATGGAGTGTCCTATAAATATCAGTTAAATATATCTGGTCTCATGTGTCATTTAAGGCTTGTGTTTCCTTAATAGTTTTCTGTCTGGATGATCTGTTCATTGGTGTAAGTGGGGTGTTAAAGTCCCTCACTATTATTGTGTTACTATTTCCCCTTTTATGGCTGTTAGCATTTGGCTTATATATTGAGGTGTTCCTATGTTGGGTGCATATATATTTACAATTGTTATATCTTCTTGGATTGATCCCTTGATCATTATGCAGTGTCCTTCCATGTCTCTTGTAACAGTCTTTATTTTAAAGTCTATTTTTTCTGATATAAGTATTGCTACTCCAGCTTTCTTTTGATTTCCATTTGCATGTAATATCTTTTTCCACTTGCAGTCTGTATGTGTCTGTACAGGTCTTGTTTTTGTATCTATTCAGCTAGTCTATGTCTTTTGGTTGGTGCATTTAATCTATTTACATTTAGGTAATTATCAATATATATGTTCCTATTGACATTTTCTTAAATGTTTTAGGTTTTTGTAGCTCTTTTTTCTTCCCTTCCTCTTTTGTTCTCTTGTGGATTGATGACCATCTTTAGTGTTGTGTTTGGGTTGCTTTCTCTTTTTTGTTTGCGTACCTATTGTAGTTTTTTGGTTTGCATTTCCCATGAGGTTTTTGATAACAGTAGTCTGTATATATACAATGTTGTTTTAAGTTGCTGGTTTCTTAATTTCAAATGCAATTCCCATTTCCTGCGTTTGTACTCTCCTCACAGTTGCTGGTTTTGATATCATATTTGTGTGTGGGTGATTTCCTACTATTACTTTATGTTTGCCTTTACTGGTGAGCTTTCCCATTTGTGATTTTCTTGTTTCTAGTTGTGGCCTCCCCTCCACTGCCCCCCAACCCTGAGGAGTTCCTTTAGCATTTGTTGTAAGGCTGGTTTGGTGGTGCTGAATTCTTTTAGCTTTTGCTTGTCTGTAAAGCTTTTGATTTCTCTGCTGAATCTGAACGAGAGCCTTGCTGGGTAGAGTAGCATAGACATAGTCTTGTCTTATAGTCACTGGTGTATATGTCTAATTTATAGACATAAATTAGGGGATTTATGTCTATAGGGGATTGTGCCTAATTCCCCTTCCACTCACTTCCTCCACTTTCAAATGACAAGATCCATAAAGACAGGGCTATGTTTTATTCGACTTTGTAACAACATAAGTGCTTAAAACAGTGCTTTTAACATCATAGGTGTTCAGGAAACATTTCTGATAAAGTTGAAGTGGAATTGAAACAACGATTTATTAAAGTTTAGGGCATACACCTTGGGACAAAGAATTGATGCCATATATGTAAAGATAAACCTAGTGAAGTAAACTGATGTTCACATCAGTTGTAGCATCAGTGTGCCCCAAATACAATTATGGATTATGTTTATTGTATGTATAAGCCAAATTATTAAAGCTTTAAAACTGAAGCGTGAAAAGGACATGGACTTCATCAAGATCATACACATCCTTTCAATGAATACAACTTTCTCTCTTTACAATTAGTCTGTAAAATCAGAATATAAATCATGTAAATCAGAATGACCAACGTGGGTAAATTAGAAGGGCTTTGTATTTGCAGTACTACACAGGCTGGTTCTACATTAGGGACAGCTGATCCCCCCATCCCCGCCCTGGGAGAGTGAAGGGTTTATTATTACTTGCAGCAAATAAGGAGAACACTGGGGTTGTTTCCCAAAGAAGTATCTCTCCAAACAACAAAATTAGGGGACTCTTAAGCTGTGGGTACATGCATGTCCATGAAGAGGCTCGGACAGTAGGTAGAGTCTAAGCGTTAGTTGATTGATTGAAGGGGACGGGCTGACCTTTAGCACCAGGGACCTGCTGGCTGAAACATTTGTTGATGACATTTCTTCACTCCTCAGTTAACGCTTACCTTTCTTTTTACTTTGGTTCCTATTATTGTACTTCATCCCCCACCTTCTGTTCTTCTTTCTTTTCCTTTCTGTCTTCCTGTATTAAAGGGACTAATTACCCACATCCCAGTCCCTTCTAGGGGCCTCTGTCCCTGCACACAGCCCTGCCTGTCCTTTCCCTGCCACTTCACTCCCCCACCAAAATTGCTGCTGGTTCCCGCTCTCCCCGAGGCCCGATTGCTCAGCTTTTCCTCGGGGTCCATGAGATGATATAACCATTGCCCTCTTGTCTAAGTAGGTTTCTGTTCATACAACCAAAGGTGTATCTCAAGCCCCTACCCCTTCCTTCCTCTGTTGTAGGTACACCTGCCAGTGGTGCCCGGAGGAGTTGCTCAGCCTCCCTCGTGTCAGGTGGGATGTAAAAGGGAGACCACCTGGCCTGCGTGCTCAGAAGCATCAGAATATTCAGAAATGGGCAGACGGTTGGTTGAATTTTCTACCTTTTGGGGAACGTTTCAGTACCTTGTGGACAAGGCTCTTGGACTCCCTTTAAGCGCCTTGTTAAGACCACTGAATGAATTTTGTTGTGCAAAACAAGAAGTAGTCACATGTATACTGCCACTGAGCCCTGCCTAGGTGGTAGGCTTAGCTGGATATAGGTGGTTAGGGATTTAACTTTTTTTTAAAGAATGAAAAACATTTAAAATTGGGAAAGAAAGTGGACTTTATCTCCTTAAATGGAATGACTGTAGAACAGCAAAACCTTTTTCTATCTCCAGAAGGCAATTGTGGCAGGAGAATATGAGCTTTATGGGGAATTACTGGTATTATCAAAGGCTTTTCAAAATAGACTTGAAATGAATAGTTGTGTGCCTGTTTTATTACTGCCTTGCGAGTTTACATTTTGTTTTTGTACAGTATTTTTCTCCCCCTTATGAGATGGTTGCTAGGGCTTGTGAGCAAATAACGTTTATTGTGTTGAATTTGGGACTGAACATAATTATCTTACAATTTGGGTTCATAGTGCCATTTTTGACAGTTATAACATGAGCTTTTTGAGGAAAATTGAGCCCACATGCTGTAAGCTGCTTCCTATTCAGCTGCCCTTTAAGTTTTGGTGTCTCGGCTCTCCCTGCCCCCACTCCTCTGCCGCCGGGCAGCCTCGGGACCAACTGCTGCTGGAGGAAAACCAGATAATCCAGTGTGGGTACCGCCAAGCTCCAGCACCGTCTCCTCTGAAAAGCCCCTTGTCCCTAGTGTTTTTCCAGATGACTCCGTGGACATGCGTCTCTAGGGATGCTGCAGTTGGCTATCACAACAGGCATCCTGCCTTTCTCCTACCAGGAAAGTCGTGAGTAAACAGAAGTTTTGTAAATCAAGTCAATGCTCCTAGCAACCTCCATGACCATTTCAGAGATGCTTCATCTTCATTTCTGGCCGGTCTTTCTCTGGCAGCACTTCTTACCTAATCTGTCCCATAGCGTTTCTGTAAAGGAAGGTAATGAGTGGTAAACAAACTCTTAAATGCACCAGTGGAGCACACCGCTTACAGAAATCCTTCTTTTAAATAACAGTCTTTTTTTTTTTTCTGTTCCTTCCTATTGCCCTAGGAGAAATTTGGGTTCACCTAGAAGCAGACCTTGAGATAAGGGTTTAAGTGCAAATGGTTTATTAGGGAGTTCATGCCAGGAAACACCAGTAGGAGAGGGAATTGATAGTGGGAAGGGAAGGAAAGTCAACACAAGGTATGTCATGGAGCAGGTTACTACTTAGGCAAAGGACGCTCAGTCCTGCGGGGCATCTCTAGGAAACGGTGGAAAGACACACCTCAGATTTGTGCCACCTGAGGGCGAAGAACCTGGGGTGTTTATATACTGGCTCCCTCAGTCACTGTTGGAGGGCTGCTTCTGGGGAGCGGGTGGGTCATAATATCCTAGCGCTCTACCTTCTACTTGGGGAGGGGCTATGGAAATCCAAGAAAGCTCTTGGATGGTAAATGCTGGCAGTTGGAAGCCAAGCCAAATGTAAGTGGCTGAAACGTAAATGGCTGTGGGCAGGACACCAGCACATCTGCTACACTTAGCTTCTCAGACTACGTGTGAGGAGGTAGCTTCTCCATTGCTCCTGAGTGTCACTGCAACAACTCTTCTTCTTCTTTTTCTTTTTTTGTGGTACGCGGGCCTCTCACTGTTGTGGCCTCTCCCGTTGTGGAGCACAGGCTCCGGACGCGCAGGCTCAGCGGCCATGGCTCACGGGCCCAGCCGCTCCACGGCATATGGGATCTTCCCGGACCGGGGGTACGAACCCATGTCCCCTGCATCGGCAGGCAGACTCTCAACCACTGCACCACCAGGGAAGCCCAACAACTCTTCTTTATTGGTAAGTGTCTTCTAGATGCATTTTCTGCAAATCAAAAAAGGTTCTGAGAGACTGATTATTAGGAAAGTGAAGTATTTCCTTCAAAATATTTTCTTTATACAGAAATACTAGGAAATGGAACCAGTGGCCACAACCAATAGATTAGTATCAAGCCTTTTCAAAATGCTCCCATCCATCATTTTCAGTGGATGGAGGATATAGAAGCAAATACGTACAGCCTTTATGCTCAAGATTGTTTTTATTCCACCATCAGTGGATTTCCATGATTAGCAAAGGCTAATCTTAGATGCTTTGGGAAAGTGCCTGTATATCCTGTTACCTCATGGACCATGGTGTGGCAGGCAGACCACTTGTAACTTGCCCAAGAGGGCAGGGGGTCAAACAGAGGTATGGGATGCTGTCCTTTATTCATAGGTACCAGCTCCAAACACTGACAACTGAAAAGAGTGATTAAATCCAGGCATCCTAACTCCCATATCTTGGAGGCCCTGGACCCTCGTGTTCCTGGTGACTCCTGCTACTGTCTTTATTCCTAATGGCACTCTGGCAGCTGAACCAATCATGCCCTGGTTGGCTTCCTACTGTTTTGAGGGTTGATGAGTCTAAGTTCCTAACATAGCATCAGATGGGGATCTTGGTGCTGAGGAGAATTAAGCTCACGGAGTCTCTGTTGCACACAGATGCCACAAAAGAGTGGAGCTGAACTTCCCTTGAGAGGCATATTGATGGACTACCATCTTGGTAAAATGGAATCCAGCTCAGTTTTGTATCAGACCTAAGTGGCAGCCTGTATCTGTATCAGATCCATGGACTTTTTCTACTCTGACTCCTAATTCTAGGCCCTGATATGTAATTTGTGAGGTTTTAGAGCTAGAAAAAAACTTTAAAGATCATCCAGCCAACCTGTCTATTTTGCTGATAAGGATCCTACATTCCAGAATGGTTAAGTCACTGACCCAGAGTCAAACAGGGAGTCAAGAGCTAGGCTGAGGGGAGAGAGAGCCAGTCTTTCTCACTTCGCATGAAGTTAGTTAATAAAGCAGCAGAATTTCTCATAGGATTCAGGAGAAGTAAATGTTTGGTGCCACAAAGTTTTTTGAATACCTGCTCAAGATAGTGCAAGGCTCTGTGGGGATCTGAAGAACGAGACCCTGTGCCCTCATGGCTCTTACACTGTCTGCTTGAGCTCTTTGCTTCCCCTGTTGCCACTCCCAATTCATCCTCCATCCTGTTTTCGTTTGTTTTTGGTGCCAAAACCTAGGACCTATTTTCTCTTTTCTTACAGCTTATGTCCCTCATTCCAACTCCCTGATTCCCTTCCTCCACCATTTCTCTGTTCCCACTCTACCAGGTTCTCTTTCTCTTCTCTGCTACTATATTTCTTTTCCTCATATTTATCTATCACCTCCCTTAAGCTGCCCCTTCCTAGGCCCCTGTGCTCTCCCCTCTGCCACCTTGGATCCTGGAAGCATACTTGGTTATTGTGGTCAGCAGCCTCTGCAATGGCCAATGGCCCCCACCTACTGGTCTCCATGCCCTCGTGGAATCCCTTCCCTTTTGGTACAGGATGGACCTTGTAAGTCAATTCTAATGAATAAAATATGACCAAAATGATGGGACATCACTTCTAAGCTTAGGTTAAAAAAGGCTGTGGCTTCCACCTTAGGTGCTCTTTGACTATAAGGAAGCTGGCTGCCATGTTGTAAACTGACCTACCGAGAGACCCATGTAACAAGGAACTGAAATCTCCAGCCAACAGCCAGCAAGTACCTGAGGTCTGCTAACCACCACGTGAGTAATCCTCCCCCCGTGGAGCCTGGAAACAACTGCAGCCCCTCCGATATCTTGACTGTAGCCGGTGAGAGACCCCAAGTCTGAGGCACCCAGCTAAGATGCTCCTGGATTCCTGAACCACAGAAACTGTAAGATAACTTTTTTTTTTCCATTGAAGTAGTTGATTTACAATATTGTGTTAGTTTCAGGTGTACCGCAAAGTGATTCAGTTATACATATATTTTTTTTCAGATTCTTTTCCCTTACAGGTTATTACAAAATATTGAGTGTAGTTCCCTGTGCTATAGAGTAGGTCCTTATTGGTTATTTTATATATAGTAGTGAAATGTTTGTGTTGTTTTCAGCTGCTAAGTTTGGGGGGTAATTTGTTATGCAGCAATATTAAAAATGCAGAGTTGTCCTTTACAGACCCCCACTTAGAAATGTTTGTCTTCTATGACCTTGAGCAAATCTCTGCTACTGTTTGGGCTTCAGTCTCCTCATCTGGGAGGCTTTGGGCTTAGAGTCTAGTGTCTCAAGTCTCCTGTCCGTGAAGATGTAGCCTGTGAGGTTACAACAAGGCCCATCTCTTCTACTGTTTGGTGTATGAAGCCCGGTTAAACCCACACATCTTTGTATGTTAAGCTCCATGTCTTTAAATTTGCCTCACGTTTTTCACTCCTATTATCTGAAGTCTGTTTCTAATTTCTGACAGAATTGCAGTGGCCCATTGTGTGCCTCGCTCTGCATGACATGCCAATTTCATTTTGGAGTCACAGCTATTGTCTTTTTCTCCACTAATCTCGTTTTGCAAAATTCCAATAGAACCTGTGAACAGAGAGAGTTGCCCTTGTGCTTGATCTGGGCGCTGTGTGGCCCCCAAACAGGGGTGGATGATAGACAGCCTGACTGCCACCCGAGGCATCTTTTCTTGCTTAAAAATTTGTTCTCCAGATTGCAGACTCCCTTCCAACGCTAGCAAAGACTGGAACATATTAAATGAGAGCAGAGCTGAAATTGGATGGAATGTCTCAGCCACTTAGATTCAGACCTCTCTTTAGGGGGAGCACGTGGGGAAGAGGCCGGGAAGTGCCCACGTGGATAATGTGGAGGAAGACAGCTTCCATCCCTTTCTTATACCATTCAAGCCTTACACAGGGGTAACATTTTTTCTTAAGCAGGGCCTATAACCCAGGATCCATCACTTATATATGGTGTCCATGGCAACCAGGCAATGGTATGGGATCCCTTCTCACTGGGGAATTCCTTTTATGGCTCATTTCCGAAACCAGCATGGCCAGTACAGGAGTCTGCAGTTTCCCAGTTGCTTAGCAACCAGCTCCTATGCTCTAGTCACTAGGAAAAGCAGACAGTTAAAAAAAAAAAGTGTAGTCAGAATCATATGTTACATTCTTTCTACTTTGTCTCTTTAGAATAAAATAGTGTGCGATAAGGATGCGGGAAAGGGCAACCGCTCCCTGTTGTTAATGCCTTCACTGCTCCTAGCGGGCTTGCAGGCAGAGAGAGGGAGGAAAATGTTAGCATGCTTTCGGCTGGAAATTAAGCAGCGCGAGCCATCTGCACGTTGAAAGCTCTACATTTTTCACGTCTTGTGGGGGCATCAAGTAAGTGCAGGGCCAGCAATCTGTGTGCTGCATTCCCTCCCCCAAACCAGAAAAGCCAGGCTCCACCCACAGGTGTCACTGGACCACTTCTCCTTGGCTGACATTCCTGGGAGGAGTGAATTGGTTTGTTGGGTTTTGGGTAGAAAGGCAAGGAGACCATGTAGCCCCCTTGAGTTACAGCTGTGGTTTTCAACCAGGGATGATTTTGCCCCCCAGGTGACATTTGGCAAGGTCTGCAGACATTTGGGGTTGTCATAGTGGTGGGGGAGGGGGATGTTATTGATAACTAGGGGGCAGAGACCAGGGATGTTGCTAACCTACGATGTTTAGGCAAAGGACAGCCCCCAACACCAAAGAAGTATCCTGCCCACAGTGCCAGTATGCTGAGGTTGAGAAACCCTGCGTTAGAGAATCTGAAGAACCATCTGTCTTGTTAAAAACAAGCACTATAGCCGACTAGGAAAAATGTTGACAAGGTAAAGGGTGGGACTGATGAAAATCCATTCAATAGACAATCGGAATTTCTGTATGCACAGAACCAGCAATGACATAGCAAATGTCAAAATGTCTGCAGACCTTGCCAAATGTCACCTGGGGGACAAAATCATCCCTGGTTGAAAACCACAGCTGTAACTCAAGGGGGCTACATGGTCTCCTTGCCTTTCTACCCAAAACCCAACAAACCAATTCACTCCTCCCAGGAATGTCAGCCAAGGAGAAGTGGTCCAGTGACACCTGTGGGTGGAGCCTGGCTTTTCTGGTTTGGGGGAGGGAATGCAGCACACAGAGATCCCCCCTGGGGTCTGTGGCAATGGAGGGAACCTCTGAGGTTGCCTCCTTATAGGAAGGAAAGCAGAGATGGAAGGCTGCGGCTTTGGCATTAGACACATTTGGTTTCACATAATGAACCCATTGACTATGCACCACGGCTCTTAGGTCTTTTACATAGTCTGACTAAGACTCAGTCTTCTCATCACCAAAATGGAAATTAAAATGGGTTCTGTGAGAACTACATGTCAGAGCACATGAAACACCTGAGCCCTATCCAGCTCCTATTCCCCTTCATGTCTCAGCCCCAGGACCCCACTTGTTCCCTCTTTCCTGCTGGGTACCTTGAACTTTTGAAGAATATGAACAAATGTGCTGATCCTATAATGACTGAGGTCATTTTATTTAGTAATGAGTGAAGGACAAAAGCATCATTTTGGGGGATTGTTGGCTGGTCGTCTTACACTAACTTTAGGCGTGAAGCACAGGAAAGCATAAATGGATGAGATGAGAGGAAATGGATGAGATGAGAGGCAGTATTAAGAGTGCTCCAGCTCCTCCATTTTACTGGCTGTGCGGCCTTGAATAGTTATGGAACCTATCTGAGCAATTTCTTATCTATGAAATAGGGATAATTATTACCTCTTGCATTCTTGTAAGGATTAAAGATCCTGTATATAAAGTGCCTAGCTGGTGCCCAATATAAGGTAGGCACCTGATAATAGGACAATATCCACCTTCATGTAGGCAACTTACCTTTTTTTTTTTTTAAAGTAAGATTGGCATGTGTAAGTCTTACCCAGGATCTTCTCCACTGATGCTGTGAGGCTAAGGCTGTGTGTTAGGAAGACACAGTTGGCCTCTCTATTTCATCTACAACAAACAGATTTCACTCAGTCATCTATGATAGTTCCAGCGGCCACAACATTAGGTAAGCAGTCTGGAAGCTATTTCTATTTTCAGCCTATGCTACCTCTTTGGGGGAGGGGGTAATGAATGCCATACATTCAGTAACCATTTTTTACTTGCTTGAAATCTTGAGACTGTCTCAGGATACTTCCTAGTTCTAATAAGTGGGTTTTGGTCTATGTTCATAATTTTCTAGACTGTAGCACATCCCCTGTCACCCTGGCCTCAACAGAAGCCTGACCAGTTTGGACCACTTCAAATGCCTTGTCACCTCCATCATTTCTTTCTTATAATGCATCACCCGGAGCTATACATTCCCTATAAAGGTAATCTTTTCTCTGTGTTTTTGTTCCTCATTCTTCCTAATAATTTTGCAAAACTGGTAGGACTTTGGGGGCCAGAGTCTTTGCTGCATACTCTTGCAATGAACCCCAAGTCCTTTTTCTGGGTCACAACAGCTGGTTTGTAGTGGGCAGCGTCTCACCTTCTACAGTTTGTACTTTTCCTCCCTGTCATGCCCTTATTCTCAGTAGAGTTTATCTGCCAAGGTTTTGCCCACTCACCCAGCCTCATTTGATCTCACCCCCGTTGGCTTCTTGTTCAACACCCAGAAGAGCTGGATGAGCTCTAAACACTTAGAGATTTCACTGCCCTTCTAGATTGTCGGGTGATCCCACCTAATTTTGACTCAAGCCTCTCAGGATTGCAGCTCTAATGTGTCACTGCTAGCATTTTTCTCTTCCACAGGGGATAATTAAATGATACATTTAGAGGTTGCTTGCTTGTCCCTCACAAGCAGAAGGATGGCATCTCACCTGGAAGCCATGACAACCAGCAAAGGCGGAAGAAGGATGTTTATCAGACAGACACATGTGAACTCAGCTCCTCAGAAGGTAGCACACAGGCACCTCATTTCTGAACAAGTAGCAGAAGCCAGATCCACAGTCACCCCAGGGCTGTGACCGGCTGGAGATGGGCTATCTCGAGGTTTACCAGGAGGACCGGAAGCACTCAAAGTATGTGGACGTCAGAGCAGTGGCTAAGAAAGAGTCCAGGCGGGCTGGGCCATCAGGCGGCTGAGGGCAAGGCAGGCAGCATGGCTGGGGTCCAGGATGACAGATAGGAGATTTAAAACAGGGCACCATCAGAGCCCTGAAACAAGGCAAGGTTTTATCAGGAAGGGGATCTGACCTCAGGAGGGAGAGTAGTACAACTGAGCCTGGCTGAAGACAGATCCTTATAACAATAAAGCAGAAGGGATAACAGAGGGGGAGGGAGGGGAGGGGGTTGATGCCTCCTTTGGGGCAAATAATTTTCTCTGTATCCCTGTAACACTAGTACAGGTTCCTAGAAGATCAGTCAGCTGGTCAATTAGCAGGTCATGTTGAATATGAACTCTGTGGGTATCATTCCTTGCATACAGCTCCCGCAGAACACTAACCTCATGAGGTGCTCCAAGAAAAACATTCTATGATCACTATGATTTTTGCAAACTGCAAGTCCCTCTTGGCAATTCATAGTGTACATTAGCATTTTAGAAGCTCAGACTCCTGTGATAGAGAAACCTGTTTTTAATCCAGTGTTTCTCCAACAGTTGACAACAGGATCCTTTTGTTACGTGAAAACTATGAACATCCTGTGGACACACCTTGAGAGATATTGTTCTAAAGCATTCCTAATCTGGTGTTCCCAGGCCCTTCGCAACCTGGGCCTGCCCTTGTTTCCCGACTTTACCTTCCTTTATTTTCCTACATTCCAGGCGCACGGAATTCTTCCCTTGTACATGCCCCTATTTCACATTTCCTTCTTTTCTCTACAGCAGGTGATTCATCATCTGCCCAAAAAAGGGAAAAAACACTGAGCCTTCCTCACTTCAGCCCCCACCCATTTCTAGCTATCCTGTAAGGCTCACCTCAAAGGGGGGACACTTGATCCATCTCTGCCCCAGCCTCCCTGTTACTATAAACAATCCATTTTTGTGTCACACTATCTATCGCTTTTAGAGCACTTGGTACCTTTTAATTTGTGTATGGCCATTTATGCCTTTCTTATTAGGAGACAATCCACGTCTGGTTCCTTTTTATACTCCTAGCCCAGAACACAGCTTACTCATAGGATTGTCCGGGGGAGCAGGAAGTAAGAAGCTATGACCTCCGAGGTGGAAGTAAGTTTCCCAACACTCAGGCCAGAGATGGCAGATCTCTGGCTCATAGGCTGTGAACTCACACTCACCTGTGCTGAACAGACTCATCTATCACCACGCAATGCCCCTGGGGCCCAGATGCTGCGCCCCCTCCAAAGCTTCTCAACACAGGGCTCGCACTAGTCATAATCAATGGGTTAGAGTTGGCATGACAGAGGAAATCTAGTTGTCATCCTTGATTTGGACTTCTCCACAAAGTGAAAGTTAGGAGAATTTAGCAAGCTGAATATTGGAGCTGTTAATACTTCAGATCAAGGATTGTCCATAACAGAAAAGAGCAATTAGCAAAACTATTCATTATACTTTCATGTTCAAGTCTAGTCTCAAGGCTAATTATGTGTATAATTAACATGTTACCAAATGCAAATAATTGATGAGCCTGATCTCTTGGAATGGAACACAAGTCTTGTGAAATGTAAATAGCTGTGAATTACTAACAGCTTTCCTTTACATGGCCTGTCTAAATAGAGCAGCGCCTGTAAAATTAAACAATTTAAGTGTAATCCCATGTATGCTAAAAGACTGACAAAACAATATGATGTGTGGTTAAATGCACAGAAAATGCACAGGTTTTTAAATTCTCACTCTACTACTTTCTAGCTGTGTGACCTTGGGCAAGTTAATCTCAGTTTACTCTTTATAAATCTATACATTTTATAATTTATATTCAATTATATTATAATTTACAAATTATAAATTGTTATTTATAAATCTCAGTTTCCACATTTATAAAATGGGTGTAACAGCAGCCCCTAGTTCACAGGATTGTTGAGAATTAAATGAGGGTTGACTCATTTGGAAAGAGTACACAATAAATGTGAGCCATTGTTTTCATTATTACATTTTGTATTGCTTAGCTTTTATTCAGAAAGAAACATTAGAGGGAAAGGGAACGTATACAGATGTCCCTGCTATAACACCACCTATGTGCTCCTGAAAAGCTCCATGGTCTACAAAATACCCCACTGAAAAAAACTGGGCTGCTGGGAAAAAAATAGGGTTGGGCAGACCACTCAAAAACACCTATGCAATTTTGTAACCCAAGCACTAACAAACAAAAACAATGTCAACATTAGCAAAATATTAGCCCCCACTAAACCTTAGCTTGAATACTTGCAGGCTGCATTCTGCCCTTGAGCCCTGGGGCTTCTTTTGAGATATAAGTCCTGGAGGACATTCATTTCTAATAGGGATCAGTTTCATCAAAATTAAACGTGATTTAAGGAGTAGTGTTCTTCACTAATCTCTCCTAGTTTAAAGGGAAATGTCTTCACAGACTCATCATCAGTACCCTCAGCTTCTCTAGAAAGCACAACATGAGGATAATAGTGATTCTTAAAGTCACTGAATCAGTTGCTTTCTGCAGCTAAAAAAGGCAGCTTTTCCTTAAGGCCTTCATAGAGTGCTAAGGTTTTCTCTTATTAAAGAGGTAGTTACTGGGACTTCCCTGGTGGCGCAGTGGTTAAGAATCTGCCTGCCAATGCAGGGGACATGGGTTCGAGCCCTGGCCCAGGAAGATCCCACATGCTGTGGAGCAACTAAGCCCATGCACCGCAACTACTGAGCCTGCGCTCTACAGCCCACGAGCCACAAGTACTGAGCCCATGTGCCACAACTACTGAGGCCTGCATGCCTAGAGCCCATGCTCTGCAACAAGAGAAGCCACCTCAATGAGAAACCTGTGCACTGCAACAGAGTAGCCCCCGCTCGCCACAACTAGAGAAAGCCCGCATGCAGCAATGAAGACCCAACATAACCAAAAATTAAAAAAAAAAAAAAAGGTAGTTACTATGAGAAAGCTTGCCTCTGGTTGCTTCAGAATATTAACATGCTAGAAAAAAAATTGCATAGGAACCAAAATGACTTCCATGTTATACCAATTCCCCATTTACCTACAGCATGTAAGGTCATTCACATTTAAGAAGCACATGCTGTAGCAATACAGTTTGCATTGACTGTATCCTACCAGTTGCTGTGGTAGGAGCTAAATATAACCATATGATTGAATCTGCACATTAATCTAATGTGGTGGGTATCCTTATCTCTGATAAGGCTCAGGGACATTAACTTGCCTGAGATCACAAGTTTTTAAGAAGCAAAGCCAGGACTCCTAGCTGGAATTGAACTGACTCCAAAACTCATGCTCTTTGAGACCACATTACCCCCTTAAGAGTGGATGGAGGCAGGAAAGCAGACAGACATCCCTAGCTGTGGTGATGAGTGAAAGCCTGATTCCTAACCATAAGTCCCTAACGTGTAGTCTCATTTAATCCTCATGACACCTCTGCTACTTAGGTATTCTTACCACCACTTTATGGATAAGAAAACTGAAGCTCAGAGGAGTTATAATTGGCTGGTAGTGGAGCTGGGATTCAAAATTAGGCCTACCCAGTTCCTAAAACTGAGGTGTTTCTCCCTACGTCCTATATACATCTTTATGTTTAAGGACACGGTTCCTAAATATCTTAGTGTGTCTGTTTACTAGTTTTTAAAAAAGCTGTGTTATACATCCCCATTCTCTCAGGCAGTGAATTTCACTGTGCACCCATGTGCACACGTATACAACTGGAAATCCTCACAGGTGCAGTTTATCAAGCATGTTTCATAGCACAGACATAAAATACTAGCCTCTTCTTTCAGTGTTTTAGAATTTTTTCTTTGTGCTATTTAAATTTACCTTTTAAACAGCCCAGAAGAGAATTTATAACTAGAAAAATATTACCTACTGAGGATCCAAGAAAAGGAATTTGTTAGGTAGAACATCATTTATTGATTCTGTTAATGTATTTTTCACTTTGTAATTATTAAAAACTAACCAAAAAGGAAATAGTAGTTTATTTTTAAAGAAGTGTATTTGGTCATTAACAAATTATGATTTCTTTGCCATAATGATGCTGTGCCATAATAATGCTGTGCCATAATAATGCTGTTCTTCATATGGAAATGTGATACCAATCTACTGATTAGAAAACTACATAAAAAAAGAATGAAGTAATGCCATTTGGAGTGACGTGGATTGTCATACTGAGTGAAGTAAGTCAGAGAAAGACAAATATATGATATCGCTTATATGTGAAACCTAAAAAAATGGTACAAATGAATCTGTTAACAAAACAAATTGAGTCACAGATGTAGAAAACAAATTTACAGTTACCAAGGGGGAAAAGAGGGGGATAAATTGGGAGACTGGGATTGACATATACACACTACTATATATAAAATAGATAACTAATAAGAATCTACTGTATAGCACAGGGAACTCTATTCAATACTCTGTAATGACCTATATGGGAATAGAATCTAAAAAAGACTGGATATATGTATATGTATAACTGACTCACTTTTTGCTCTACAGCAGAAAGTAACACATTATAAATCAACTATGTTCCAATTTAAAAAAATTAATAAAAAAAATCACCCAGACAGCAAAAAAATCAAACTTTTGTTTTAACTGATTAGAAAACTAAATGAAATTAGGAAAACAATGCATGAACAAAATCAGAAGTTCAGAGAAATAGAAACCATCAAAAACCAAACAAATCCTAAAGCTGAAAAATACAATGACTGAAGAATTCAATAGAGTTTCAGAAGCAGACTCAACCACACAGAAAAAAGAAACAGTGACGTAGAAGACAGGACATTTGAAAGGTGCAAAAGGAAGACAAGAATGAAGAACAGTGAAGAAAGCCTACAGGACCTATGGGACACAACAGAAGCAATATTCACATTATGAGAATTCCAGAAACAGGAGAGAAAAGGGAACAAAGTATATTTAAGACAATAGTGGCTGAAAACTTTCCAAACCTGGGGAAAGAAATGGACATCCAGATGCCCAAAGGGCTTCAAATAGGTTGAGCCTGAATAGGGTTACACCAAGACATATTATCATTAAATTGTCAAAAGTGAAAGAAAGAATTTTGAAAGCTGCAAGAGAAAAGAGAGAAGTTACATACAAGGGTACCTCATAAGTTTATCAGTAGATTTCTCAACAGAAACTTTTTAGGCCAGAAGAGAATGGAATGATATTTTCAAAATATTTTGAATGTGTTTTGATATCAGTATGCTTTGACTTCTTTATATTATTCTTCTGTGTAATTACTACAGGTTTCCCCCTTGCAGGCACCATGAGGCTTACATAAAATATCTTAAAATTATAACACCCTATTATAAAGTGATAACTTCAATAGAATTCTCAAACTTTTACACTTTTTATTCTCCTCCCCCTCACATTTTAAGTTATGTTATTACAGTTTACATACAATTTACAGTGACAGAAAAAAAAAAACCCTGTCAACCAAGAATTCTATACTAGGCAAAGCTGTCCTTGAGAAATGAAGGAGAAATAAAGAAGAAATAAAGACTTTCTGAAACAAACAAAAGTTGAGGGAGTTCATCATCATTAGACCAGCCTTATTAGAAATGCCAAAGGGAGTTCTCTGAGTGGAAGTAAAAGGATACCACTTAACATCATAAAAACATAAGAAGGTAATGTATAACTCACTGGTAATGGTAAATAGATAGTCAAAGTTAGATTCTGTAATATGGTAATGGCAGTGTGTAATTCACTTTTTTAACTTTTAAACTCTAGTTTAAAAGTTAAAAAACTGCCACTACCTCCTCTGCCCCTGCTGGCCCCAGCGGGCTTGTGCGCCCTGCCCATCACTGCCTCAGCCTCCACCAACCTGGGCAGGCATGCATGTGTGCTCTGGGGCAGCCTTGGGGAGCAGATGCTGGTGGAAGGCCCACACACAAAGGTGTGGCTGAAACCATAGCTGAGCCTCGGGGCCATGCTACTAAGGAAGAAGAGCTGAGATCTCTCCACACAGCTGCAGGAACCACAGATTTATACCACCACCACCACCACCACCCCACCACTGCCAGCTTTGTAAACTCAGCACCTGTGGAACATCCAAATGGATGAGTGCTCCTATAGCTGAGATGGGTCTAGCTTTAGCAGTTGTGGGCTTTGTGGGCATGTAAATGCAGGGATTGGAGCAGGCCAGAATCTGAGCTGCCTCCATAGCCCCCATAGCGGGTCCAGGTGCATGACTACTGCAGTCCTGGGACCTGATATTGGTGGATCTGCACAGGGGGCCAGGTGAAAATAATGCCTGAGAGACACCAGAGCCAATTGCCCACATACCCATGGTTACGGTGGGACTGAGAGCAGTTTCAACAGAGTGTAATTTGTGAGCTAGCAAAACAGGTGAGAAGTGACACAACAGAGTGCACTCACAGGTGAACAGCTCCAGTGGAGGAATACTCACTGGCTTCTCTCCCAGTGGGAGTGCCCCAATCCTGCCTACCTCGCACCGCAGATCAGAAACACACCTCAGAAACAGATCTGGGGGCCTCTACTCCAACAACTAGGGAGCAGATCCTGCCCCTGATAGGGCAGTAACAACCACAGAGCAAAGGAGAGGCCCCACTCAATATCCAGTGCAGGCTCAGGTCACCACAACATCAGTCACACCTCCTATCAAGGGGATAACGGCCAGCTTACACTGAGGAAAGAAGTGGCAGACATCCATACTAAAAACAGCCCTCACACCAAAAATTATTAACCCACACAGGCTATGCAGGGATGTTCCCACATAAAAATAGCCCTCCAAGACAGTCTGAGGGTCAGGCATCAGGAGGAAGAACCCCCAGAGCATTTGGCTTTGAAGGGCACCAGAGCCTGAGTGCATGAGCTCCACAGGGCTGGGATAAGCAGAGTCCACTCCTGGAGGGTGCACACAAGACCTCTCATGCACTGGGACCCAGCACAAAGCAATACCTCCATAGGAACCAGGGCTAGGCCTAATTAGGGATCTTGAAGGGTCTCCTGGGGAGGCAGGGGTTGGCTATAGCTCACTGTGGGGGCAAGGACAGTGGTGGCAGAAGCCCAAGGGAATACTGATCATCATGAGCTTTTCTGGAGGTCCCCATTTTGGCACCAAGACCCAGCCCCACCCAACTGCCTACAGGCTCCAGAGCTGGAATACCTCAGGCCAAATAACCAGCAAGACAGGAACAGAGCCCCATCCATTAACAGGCTGCCCAAAGTTGTACTGAGCTCACAGTTACCTCAAAACACACCCCTTGGTGTGGCCCTGCCCACAAGAGGGACAAGCCCCAGCTCCACCCACCAGAGGGCAGGCACCAGTCAGTCCCTCCCACCAGGGAGCATGCACAAGCCTCTGGACCAACCTCACCCACCAGGGGGCAGACACCAGAAGAGGAACTATGATCCTGCAGCCTGCAGAAAGGAGACCACAAACACAGAAAGTTAGACAAAATGAGATGGCAGAGAAATATGTTGGAAATGAAGGAACAAGCTAAAAACCCACAAGAACAACTAAATGAAGAAGAGATAAGCTATCTACCTGAAAAAGAATTCAGAGTAAAAGTCAGTAAAGATGATCGAAAATCTCAGAAAAAGAATGGAGGCACAGGTTGAGAAGACACAAGAAATGTTTAACAAGGCGCTAGAAGATTTAAAGAACAAAGAGATGAACAATACAATAACTGAATGAAAAATACACTAGAAGGCATCAGTAGCAGAATAACTGAGGCAGAAGAACAAATAAGTGAGCTGGAAGACAGAGTGGTGGAAATCACTGCCACAGAACAGAAAAAAGAAAAAAGAATGAAAAGAAATGAGGACAGTCTCAGAGATCTCTGGGACAACATTAAATGCACCAACATTAACATTATAGAGGTCACAGGAGAACAGAAAGAGAAAGAGCCTGAGAAAATATTTAAAGATATTATAGCTGAAAACTTCCCTAGCATGAGAAAGGAAACAATCAAGTCCAGGAAGTGCAGAGAGTCCCATACAGGGTTAACTCAAGGAGTAACACGCCAAGACACATTAATCAAACTGACAAAAATTAAAGACAAAGAAAAAATATTAAAAGCAACAAGGGAAAAGCAACAAATAACATACAAGGGAATCCCCATAAGGTTATCAGCTGACTTTTCAGCAGAAACTGCAGGCCAGAAAGGAGTGGCAGGATATATTTAAAGTGATGAAAGGGAAAAACCTACAACCAAGAATACTCTACCCAGCAAGGCTCTCATTTAGATTTGATGCAGAAATCAAAAGCTTTACATACAAGCAAAAGCTAAGAGAATTCAGCACCACCAAACCAGATTTACAACAAATGCTACAGGAAACTCTCTAGGTGTGAAAGAAACCATCAACTTAAAACAACCTTGTGTGTGTGTATGCGTGTCTATTGCTATATCAAAAACCTCATGGGAACAGCAACCCCAAAACTACAATAAATACACAAAAAAAGAGGAAAAACAAACCAAACACAACGCTACAGATAGTTGTCAGATCACAAGAGAACAAAAGAGGAAGGGAAGAAAAAGGAACTACAAAAGCAAACCCAAAACAATGAAAAATGTCAATAGGAATACATATATCGATAATTACCTTAAATGTAAATGGATTAAATGCACCAACCAAAAGACACAGACTGGCTGAATGGATACAAAAAGGAGACCCATATATATGCTGTCTACAAGAGACCCATTTCAGATCTATGGACACATACAGACTGAAAGTGAGGGGATGGAAAAAGGTATCCCATACAAATGGAAACCCAAGAAAGCTGGAGTAGCAATACTCATATCAGACAAGATAGACTTTAAAACAAAAGACTTTTACAAGAGACAAGGAAGGACACTATATAATGATCAAGGGATCAATCCAAGAAGAAGATATAACAATTGTAAATATATATTCACCCAACATAGGAGGACCTCAATATGTAAGCCAAATGCTAACAGCCATAAAAGGGGAAATCAACAGTAACACAATAATGGTGGGGGACTTTAACACCCAACTTACACCAATGGACAGATCATCTAGACAGAAAATTAATAAGGAAACACAAACCTTAAATGACACATTGGATCAGATGGACTTAACTGGTATTTATAGAATATTCCATCTGAAAGCAGAATACACTTTCTTCTCAAATGCACATGGAACATTCTCTACGATAGATCACATCTTGGGCCACAAATCAAACCTCAGTAAGTTTAAGAAAATTGAAATCATATCAAGCATCTTTTCTGACCACAATGCTATGAGATTAGAAATTACAGGAAAAAAACTGTAAAAAACACAAACACATGGAGACTAAACAATATATTACTAAACAACCAATGGATCACCGAAGAAATCAAAGAGGAAATCAAAAAAATACCTAGAGACAACTGACAACAAAAACACGATGATCCAGGGCTTCCCTGGTGGCGCAGTGGTTGAGAGTCCTCCTGCCGATGCAGGGG
Source organism: Mesoplodon bidens (assembly GCF_964165515.1). NCBI lineage: Eukaryota > Metazoa > Chordata > Mammalia > Artiodactyla > Ziphiidae > Mesoplodon > Mesoplodon bidens. The sequence goes on along the minus strand of NC_138179.1, from coordinate 47,338,442 downwards.
ACACGGGTTCGTGCCCCGGTCTGGGAAGATCCCACATGCCGCGGAGCGGCTAGGCCCGTGAGCCGTGGCTGCTGAGCCTGCATGTCCGGAGCTTGTGCTCCACAACGGGAGAGGCCACAACAGTGAGAGGCCCGCGTACTGCAAAAAAAACAAAAACAAAAACAAAAAAAACACGATGATCCAAAACCTATGGGATGCAGCAAAGGCAGTTCTAAGAGGGAAGTTTATAGAAATACAATCTTACCTCAGGAAACAAGAAAAATCTCCAATAAATAGCTTAACCAGGCTTCCCTGGTGGTGCAGTGGTTAAGAATCTGCCTGCCAATGCAGGGGACATGGGTTCAAGCCCTGGTCTGGGAAGATCCCACATGCCGCAAAGCAACTAAGCTCGTGTGTCACAACTACTGAGTCCACGCTCCGCAACAAGAGAAGCCACCACAATGAGAAGCCCATGCACTGCAACAAAGAGTAGCCCCTGCTCACTGCAAATAGAGAAAGCCTGTGCATGGCAATGAAGACCCAACACAGCCATAAATTAATTAATTAATTTAAAAACCCCAAAAAACAAAAAACAGTTTAACCTTACACCTAAAGCAACTAGAGAAAGAAGAACAAACAAAACCCAAAGTTAGTAGAAGGAAAGAAATCACAAAGATCAGAGCAGAAATAAATGAAATATAGATGAAGAAAACAATAGAAAAGATCAATGAAACTAAAAGCTGGTTCTTTGAAAAGATAAACAAAATTGATAAACCTTTAGCCAGACTCATCAAGAAAAAATGGAGAGGACTCAAATCAATAATATTAGAAATGAAAAAGGAGGGAATTCCCTGGCAGTTAGGACTCTGCACTTCCACTGCAGAGGGCACAGGTTCGATCCTGGTCAGGGAACTAAGAGTCCCACATGCTGTGCAGTGTGGCCAAATAAATAAATAAATCATAAAAGACTACTACAAGCAACTATATACCAATAAAATGGACAACTTAGAAGAAGTGGACAAATTCTTGGAAAGGTACAACATTCCAAGACTGAACCAAGAAGAAATAGAAAACATGAACAGAATAATCACAAGTACTGAAATTGAAACTGTGATTTAAAAACTTCCAACAAACAAAAGTCCAGGACCAGATGGTTTCACAGAGGAATTCTATCAACTATTCAGAGAGGAGTTAACACCAATGCTTCTGAAAATCTTCCAAAAATTGCAGAGGAAAGAACACTCCCAAGCTCATTCTACAAGGCCACCATCACCCTGATACCAAAACCAAAGATACCACACAGAAAAAATTACAGGCCATTATCACTGATGAACATACATGCAAAAATCCTCAACAAAATACTAGCAAACCAAATCCAACAACACATACACCGTTATCAAGTGGGATTTATCCCAGGGATGCAAGGATTCTTCAATATTCGCAAATCAATCAATGTGATACACCACATTAACAAACTGAAGAAAAAAACCATATGATCATCTCAATAGATGCAGAAAAAGCTTTTGACAAAATTTACCACTCACTTATGATAAAAACTCTCCAGAAAGTAGGCATAGAGGGAATATACCTCAACATAATAAGGGCATATATGACAAACCCACAGCAAACATCATTCTCAATTAGTGAAAAATTGAAAGCATTTCCTCTAATATCAGAAACAAGACAAGGATGTCCAGTCTGGCCACTTTTATTCAATATAGTTTTGAAAGTCCTAGGCATGGCAATCAGAGAAGAAAAGAAATAAAAGGAATCCAAACTGGAAAAGAAGTAAAACTGTCACTGTTTGCAGATGACATGATACTATACATAGAAAATTCTGAAGATGTTAACAGAAAACTACTAGAGCCCTTCAATGAATTTGGTAAAGTTGCAGGATACAAAATTAATACATAGAAATATTTTGCATTCCTACACACTAACAACGAAAGATCAGAAAGGGAAAGGAAATAATCCCACTTACCACTGCATCAAAAAGAATAAAATACCTAGGAATAAACCTACCTAAGGAGGAAAAAGACCTGTACCCAGAAAATTATAAGATACTGATGAAAGAAATCAAAGATGATATAAACAAATGGAGAGATATACCAGTTCTTGGATTGGAAGAATCAATATTATCAAAATGACTATACTACCCACAGCAAGCTACAGATTCAATGTAATCCCTATTAAATTACCAATGGAATTTTCGTAGAATTAAAAGATTTTACAATGTGTATGGAAACACAAAAGACCCTGAATAGCCAAAGCAATCTTGAGAAAGAAAAACGGAGCTGGAGGAATCAGGCTCCCTGACTTCAGGCTATACTACAAAGCTACAGTTATCAAAACAGTATGGTACTGGCACAAAGAAATACAGATTAATGGAACAGGACAAAATGTCCAGAGATAAACCCACACACCTGTGGTCACCTAATCTATGACAAAGATGGCAAGAATATACAGTGGAGAAAAGACAGTCTCTTCAATAAGTGGTGCTGCGAAAAGTGGACAGCTACATGTAAAAGAATGAATTAGAACACTCCCTAACACCATATACAAAAATAAAGTCACAATGGGTTAAAGACCTAAATTTAAGGTTGGATACTGTAAAACTCTTAGAAGAAAACATAAGCAGAACACTCTGACACAAATCGCAGCAAGATCCTTCTTGATCCACCCCCTAGAGTAATGAAAATAAAAATAAATGGGACATAATTAAACTCAAAAGCTTTTGCACAGCAAAGGAACCATAGACAAAATGAAAAGACAATCCACAGAATGGGAGAAAATATTTGCAGATGAAGAGACCAAAAAGGGATTAATCTCCAAAATATACAAACAGCTCATGCAGCTCAATATAAAAAAAAAAAGATAAAAAAATGAGTGGAAGACCTAAATAGACATTTCTCCAAAGAAGACATACAGATGGCCAAAAAGTACATGAAAAGATGCTCAGCATCACTAGTTAATACAGAAATGCACATCAAAACTACAATGAGGTATCACCTCACACCAGTCAGAATGGGCATCACCAAAAAATCTACCAACAATAAATGCTGGAGAGGGTGTGGGGAAAAGGGAACCTTCCTACACTGTTGTTGGGAATGTAAATTGGTACAGCGACTATGGAGAACAGTATGGAGATTCCTTAATAACCTAAAAATAGAGCTATCATATGATCCAGCAATTCCACTCTTGGGCATATATGTGGAGAAAACCATAATTTAGAGAGATACATGCACCCTGATGTTCATTGCAGCACTATTTACAATAGCTAGGACATGGAAGCAACATAAATGTCCATCGAAAGAAGAATGGATAAAGAAGATGTGGTACATATATACAATGGAATATTACTAAGCCATAAAAAGAATGAAATCATGCCATTTGTAGCAACATGGATGGACCTAGATTGTCATGCTGAGTGAAGTTAAGTCAGAAAGAGAAGGACAAATATCGTATGATATCACTTATATGTGGAATCTTAAAAAAATGGTACAAATGAACTTATTTACAAAACAGAAACAGACTCACAGATTAGAAAACAATCTTATGGTTACCAGGGGGAATGGGGGATAAATTGGGAGATTGGGATTGACATATACACAGTATTATATATAAAATAGATAATTAATAAGGATCTATTGTATAGCACAAGGAACTCTACTCAATACTCTATAATGACCTATGTGAGAAAAGAATCTAAAAAAGAGAGGATAGGGCTTCCCTGGTGGCGCAGTGGTTGAGAGTCCGCCTGCCGATGCAGGGGACACGGGTTCGTGTCCTGGTCTGGGAGGATCCCACATGCCGCAGAGCGGCTGGTCCCGTGAGCCATGGCCACTGAGCCTGCACATCCAGAGCCTGTGCTCTGCAACAGGAGAGGCCACAGCAGTGAGAGGCCCGTGTACCACACACACACAAAAAAAAAACATAGTAAAAAAGCATAACTACAATAATCTTATTGGTTACATGATATAAAAAATATGTAAACTATAACATCATAACCTAAAACGTGAGGGGGAAGAGAAGGAAAAGTGAAAAGTTTAGGAATGCTATTGAAGTTGTTATCACTTTAAAATAGGGTGTTATAATTTTAAGATATTTTATGTAAGTGTCAGGGTACCCACAAGGGAGATTTACCTGTAGTAATTACGCAAAAGAACATGATAAAGAAGTCGAAGCATACTGAAACCAAAAAACATCAACACACACACACACACACACACACACACACACAAAGACAGCAGTATAAGAATAATGGATCTACAAAAGCCAGAAAACAATTAACAAAATGGCAGTTGTGGGTTTCCCTGGTGGCGCAGTCATTGAGAGTCTGCCTGCCGATGCAGGGGACGCAGGTTTGTGCCCCGGTCCAGGAAGATCCCACATGCCATGGAGCGGCTGGGCCCATGAGCCATGGCCACTGAGCCTGCACGTCTGGAGCCTGTGCTCCGCAACGGGAGAGGCCACAACAGTGAGAGGCCCGTGTACAGCAAAAAAAAAAAAAGGCAGTTGTAAGTCCTGACCTATCAATAATTACTTTAATAGTTAGATTCTCCGATCAAAAGACACAGAATGGCTGAATAATTATAAAAACAAGATCCAATGATATGGTGCCTACATGAGACTCACTTTAGCCTTAAAGCACACAGACTGAGAATGAAAGGATGGAGAAAGATACTTCAAGCAAATGGTAACAACAACAACAACAACAAAAGAGGTAGCTATCAGACTTATCAGACAATGGTATAGCAGTAGCTATCAGTTACTTAGACAAAACAGACTTGAAATGAAAAATGGTAAAAAGAGAAAAAGGTCATTAATGATAAAGCGATCAGTACATCAAGAGGATATAACAGTTGTAAATATTTGCACACCCAACACTGAAGCCCCTAACTATGTAAAGCAAAAACTAACAGAGCTAACAGGAGAGATAAACAGCAATACAATAGTAGTTGGGGACTTTAATACCCAACTCTCAACAATGGAGAGATCATCCACACAGAGACTCAATAAGGAAACAGTGGATTTGAACAACACAATAGAGCAAATGGACCTGACAGACATACAGAACACCATAGATAACAGCAGAATTCACATTCTTCTCAAGCACTCATGGAATACTTTCTAGGACAGACCATATATTAGGCCACAAAAGAAGTCTTGGAGGGCTTCCCTGGTGGCGCAGTGGTTGAGAGCCCACCTGCTGATGCAGGGGACACGGGTTCGTGCCCTGGTCTGGGAAGATCCCACATGCCACGGAGCAGCTGGGCCTGTGAGCCATGGCCGCTGAGCCTGCACGTCCGGAGCCTGTGCTCCTCAATGGGAGAGGCCACAACAGTGAGAGGCCCGCGTACCGCAAAAAAAAAAAAAAAAAAAAAAAGAAGTCTTGGAAAATATAAGAAGATTGAAATTATACCAAGTATCTTCTCTGACTACAATGGTATGAAAGTAGAAATCAATAACAGAAGGAAAACTGGAAAACTCACAAATACATGGAAATTAAGCACTCTCCTGAACAACCAATGGATCAAAGCATAAATTAAAAGGGAAGTAAAAAAATGTGTTGAAACAAATGAAATTGGAAACACAACATACTAAAACTTATGGGATGCAACAAAAGCAATGGCTTTTGGGAAGTTCATAGCAATAAATGCCTACATTAAGAAACAAGAAAGACTGCAAACAACCTAACTCTATGACTTAAGCAACTAGAAAAAGCAAATTGAGCCTAAAGTTAGCAGAAGGAAGGAAATAATAAAGATTAGAGCATAAATAAATGAAATAGAGAACAGGAAAATAATAGAAATAATTAACAAAACTAGGAGTTATTTCTTTGAAAAGATAAAATTGATAAACTTTTAGCTAAATTAACCAAGGAAAGAAGAGGACACAAATCAACAAAATTATAACTGAAAAAGGAGATATTACAACGGATACCACAGAAATACAAAGGATCATGAGGCTTCTGTGTAAAACTATATGCCAACAAACTGGATAACCTAAGAGAAATGGACAAAATCTTAGAAACATACAACTTACCAAGACTGAATCAGAAAGAGACAGAAAATCTGAACAGGCCAGTTATTAGTAAAGAGATTGAATGAATAATGAAGAAAAAATCTCCCAATGAAGAAAAGGTCGGGATCAGATGACTTTACGGGTGAATTTTACCAAACATTTAAAGACGAATTAACACCAATCCTTCTCAGACTCTTCCAAAAAACTGAAGAGGAGGGAACATTCCCAAACTCATTTTACGAGGCCAGCATTACCTGCTACCAAAGTCAGAAAAGGACACTACGAGACAAGAAAACTACTGGCCATTATCTTGATGAAAATAGATGCAAAAATTCTCAATAAAGTATTAGCTAATGAAATTCAGTAGCATTAAAAAAAATAAATTTATTTATTTATTTATTTAAATTTTGGCCACATTGGGTCTTTGTTGCTGCATGTGGGCTTTCTCTAGTTGTGGCGAGCGGGGGCTACTCTTCGTTGCAGTGCATGGGCTTCTCATTGCGGTGGCTTCTCTTGTTGCAGAGCACAGGCTCTAGGCACGCAGGCTTCAGTAGTTGTGGTACATGGGCTCAGTAGTTGTGGCTCGCAGGCTCTAGAGCACAAGCTCAGTAGTTGTGGCACATGGGCTTAGTTGCTCCACGGCATGTGGGATCTTCCAGGACCAGGGTTCAAACCTGTGTCCCCTGCATTGGCAGGCAGATTCTTAACCACTGCGCCATGAGGGAAGTCCCTCAGTAGCATTTTTAAAGGGATCATTCACCATGATCAAGTGGGAATCATCCCTGGGATATAGGGATGGCAAATCAATATGATACATCATATTAACAGAATGAAAGAAAAATATGATGCAGGAAATGCAGGAAAAAATTGAAAAAATTCAACATCTATCCATGATTTAAAAAAAACTTTTAACAAATTATGTTTAAAAGGAATGTAATTTGACATAATAAAGGCCATATATCACAAGCCTATAGCTAACAGCATACTCAATAGTGAAAGGTTGAAAGTTTTTCCTCTATGATCAGGAACAAGACAAGGGTGCCTATTCTCACTCCTATTCAACATAATACTGGAGATCCTAGCTAGGGCAGTTAGCCAGGAGGAAAAAAAAAGTGGAAAGGGCATCTGAATTGGAAAGGATGAAGTAAAGTTGTCTCTATCTGAAAATGACATGATTTTATATATAGAAAATCCTAAGGACACCACCAAAAAACAGATCTAATCAACAAATTCAGTAAAGTTGCAAGATACAAAATTAACATACAAAAATCAGTAGTGTTTCTATATACTAACAATAAATTATCTGAAAAATAAATTATCCCATTTACAATAGCATCAAGAGCAATAAAATACATAGGGATAAATTTAACCAAGGAGGTGAAAGATCTCTACATTGAAAACCACAAGACATTAATGAGAGAAATTGAAGAAGCCAGAAATAAATGGAAAGGTATCCCAAGTTCATGGATTGGAAGAGTATTGTTAAAATGCCCATACTGCCCAAAGCCATCTATAAGTTAAATGTAATCCCTATCAAGAGTCCAACAGCATTTTTTAAACAAAAGTAGAAAAAAGCATTCCTAAAATTTATATGGAACCACAAAAGACCCTGAAGAGCCAAAGCAATCCTGAGAAAAGAAGAACAAATTGGGAGGCACCACACTTCCTGATTTCAAGCTATATTATAAATCTATAGTAATCAAAACAGTATGGTATTGGTGTAAAAACAGACACATAGACCAATGGCACAGAATCAAGAGCCTAGAAATAAACCCATGCATATATTGGCATATAATATTTGATGAGAGCTGAGAATACTCAATGGAGAAAATACAGTTTCTTCAATAAATGGTGCTGGGGAAATAGGATATACCCATGTAAAAGAATGAAACTAGACCCCTATCTTCCCCCACAAAATTAACTTGAAATGGGCTAAAGACTTAAATGTAAGACCAAAGACCATAAAACTCCTAGAAGAAAATATACTGAAAAAACTCCGTGACATGGGTCTTAGGAGAGATTTTTTTGGATATGACATCTAAAGTACAAGCAACAAAATTAAAAATAAACAACTGGGGCTTCATCAAACTGAAAGCTTCTGCACAGCAAACCATCAACAAAATGAAAAGACAGTTTATGCGTTGGGAAAAAATATTTGCGAACCACATATCTGATAAAGGGTTAATATCCAAAATATAAAAAGAATTCATACAACTCAGTAGCAAAATAACCCAAATAATCCAATTAAAAATAGGCAGGAATAGACAATCCAAAGAAGGCCAACAGTTACATGAAAGAGTCTCAACATCACTAATCATTAGTGGAATGAGTTATCACCTCATGCCTGTTAGAATGGCTATCATCAAAAAGACAAGCAATAGGGGCTTCCCTGGTGGCGCAGTGGTTGAGAGTCCACCTGCCAATGCAGGGGACACGGGTTCGTGCCCCGGTCCGGGAAGATCCCACATGCCGCGGAGTGGCTGGGCCCGTGAGCCATGGCCGCTGAGCCTGCGCGTCCGGAGCCTGTGCTCCACAACGGGAGAGGCCACAACAGTGACAGGCCCGCGTACCGCAAAAAAAAAAAAGACAAGCAATAAATGCTGGCAAGGATGGGGAGAAAAATAAATCCCTGTGCATTATTGATGGGATTGTAAACTGGTACAGCCACTATGGAAAAGAGTATGAAGTCTCCTCTAAAAAAGTTAAAAATAGAGTTACCATATGATCCAGCAATTCCACTTCTGGGAATATACCCAAACGGAAAAAACCACTGTCAAAAATCCCCATGTTCATAGCAGCATTATTTACAATAACCAAGACATGGAAGCAACCTAAGTGTCCACTGATGGATCAATGGACAAAGAAGATGTGATCTCTCTCTCTCTCTCTCTCTCTCACACACACACACAGGAATATTATTCAGCCATAAAAAAAGAAGAAAATCCTGCCATTTGCAACAACATGGATGGATCTCGAGGGCATAATGCTAAGTAAAATAAATCAGACAGAGAAAGACAAATACTGTATGATGATGACATCACTTAGAATCTTTTTTAAAAAGGGGAGGAGAAAAAAACTTATAGAAAAAGAGATCAGATTTGTGGTTACCATAGGTGGGGGTTAGGGGGATGGGGAACTGGATAAAGGTGGTCAAAAGGTGCATACTTCCAGTTATAAGAGAAGTAAGTCCTGGGGATGTAATGTACAATATTGTAATTATAGTTAACAAAAGTATATTGTATATTTGAAAGTTGCTAAGAGTGGATTTTAAAAGTTTTCATCTTTTCTTTTTTCAAGAAAAAACTTATAACTGTGGTGATGAATGTTAACTAAACTCGTGGTAATCATTTCTCAATATATACATATATCAGGTTATTATGTTGTACCCCTAAAATTAATACAATGTTACATGTTAATTATATCTCAATAAAGAAAAAGAGTTGGTTTGGAATTGCAGGTATGAGTATTAACTTATGATTTTGTGTGTGTGTGTGTGTGTGTGTGAGAGAGAGAGAGAGAGAGAGAGAGAGAGAGAGTGAGTGAGTGAGAGAGAGAGAGAGTGAGTGAGAGAGAGAGAGAGAGAGAGAGAGGGAGAGAGGGAGAGAGGGAGAGAGGGAGAGAGGGAGAGAGGGAGAGAGGGAGAGTGGGAGAGTGGGAGGGGGAGAGACTGCTTGCTGTGAGAGCCCAGAAACAACATCACACCAGTAGCAATGAGCACATTAAGAGCTAAGATCTTGATTTCAAAATACTGAAAGCAACCACTGGAAAAAAGACTAATTCCACGTCTGAAATGGGAAAAGTATAAGATGAGCCTAGAAGATCTTGTTGTACCAGAGAGGGCTTGAAGACACTCCTAGTTGCCAAATATAAGACAATTTGAGCATCATAATAAATAATGATAGTGATAGATTATAACCTGTTTAGCAAAATAGGAATCTATGAGCCCAAACAGATGTAAATAAATTAAAACATTAATGTGGGAGAGGAGAAAGCTCTTCTTTGTAGTAGCAAGGCAATAAGAATATAGAAGAAATGATGAAGTTTGGTAATCATCAATGGATGCTAAAACCAGTGGGTAAATTTTTTATGGGGAACAGCATATTTACCTAGTCTCAAAGTATTTCCCAATAAACTACTAATTACAAAGGGAAAAGGAATAACTTTACAGTGGAAGAATTGGGCAGACATTATCTAACCTAAGGATCAAATTTAACATCACCAACATTGGGACAAACCTCCACCGTGTGGCAAGATGTTTTCAACTTATTGTCAAGTTGCTCAGAAAATGCATGTGTGCACTCATGCACACACACAGATTGATAAAGCAAATGAGACAAAATGTAATTAGCAAACAGTGGTATAAGGGCTTTCCTTGAACTATTCTTGCTTGCAACTTAAGTCTGAAATTGTATCAAAATTGTATCAAAATAAAAAGTTGCCAAAAAATGTTAGAAAAGATGCTGGGAGAAAATTTTCCATGGGTCTTGCATGTTTCTCTCTATCTTGTGAGCAGAGGCACTGATAGCTTTTGTCCCAGTCTAACTTTTCAAGGACATTTGTAAAGTTAAAGAGCCTTAGAAGATAGAGATTGTATCCCCTTCTGGTGCAAAGGACAAGTTTGTTTACTGTCAAGTATAATAATATAATGTCTCCCTCCAGGGCAAAGTTTGGGCAGGATTGCTTGTAGTCCATTTAAAGATTCAGATCCCCTAAACTTAAGGTTCCTCAGCTTTAGAGGCACATCTACTGCGTGCACAGCACCTACCTAGACCCCTTTGTGTCACTCTTTGAGACTTTGGGGGCAAGAGGAACCAATGGAATCATGAAGCTCCATGCTGCCAGATGTCCCATGAGTAATCAAATCCTTTGTCTCTGACCTTGTAGTCTTACATCTTCTGCCAGCAACCAGGAAACTGTGACAGGCTAACTTCTTGATTTGCAAGTGGGGGGGAAATCTCAGAACCATCACAGTTCTTAGCAAAAAGAAATGTAAAAACAAGAACTGTCAACCAATTTGACAAATGTTGATATGTGTTGTTCTATATTAGCAGACACTTAATGGAAGGCATGGGGGAAAAATATCAATATATGTGGGGGAAGTGTGGCTAGAGAGGAGTCTGGAAGAAGTAGAGAGCTGGTGTCAATCAACAGGGAAAGGAGGAGGGAACAAAGGGGGCAGAACAGTCAGCAGGGAGCAATGATTAAGATCAGAATTCTGAGATTTACAGTAATAGAAGTGTCTTGAATCAGTAACAGTAGTGAAAATTCATGTCTTGAATCAGTAACATCAGTGAAAATTCATTTTGGGGGTTATTTTTGGGCACTGTTTGCTTGTTTATTTCTCATCACATATGTACACATAAAATACAGACTGGAGAAAATGTCTCCATTTGGGATTTTAAGATAACTGAGGCCAGAGAAAGTGACTATTTCTTTATTTTGCCCCTAGTAGCATATAACTCAGTGGTTGGTCCAATAAATATCTTTTAATTGATTGATTCTATAAGAAATAGCCCTCTTTTTGCACTGGTAGTAATGGTAGAAAATGAGTTTTCATGAATCCCCTTCTTACTATTTTACTAAAAAGTACTTTTTAAAATCCACATTATAAAAGTAATAAATGTTTATTGTTAAAGAGAAAATAATAAAGAAAAAATTTAGATCACCCTCATTATACTATTCAGAGAAAAATCACCTTTAATATTTTAGCTTATTTTCACTTTGTACAAAATTTAAATTCTATGGTATATAACTTTCTATCTTGCCTTTTTAACCCAACATTATATTAAACTATTTTTACATCATTAAACTTTCTTTGAAAGCATGACTTTGATGGCTGCATAGCTAATGAATCTACTATCATGTATCTAAAATTATTTTTCTGGGTTTTGTCATTTAAACTGTTTTTAATTATTTGCTTTTATGGGATAAACTCTGATTATTTGGTTAGGATTAATTTCCATGGGTGGGATTACTGGATGAAGTCATTATCAACTAGCTTTCTAGAAAAGTTCTGCTACTTTGCCATTCCATATAGAAACTTCCTGGTATGTATGTGTTACCTGGCAAAATCTTAACCAAATTTAAGTAAAAACATGTGTTTTAATATGTGTTTATTATTAGTGGTTTATATTTTAGAATATAGTTATTAATCAAAACAGTATGGTACTATCACAAAAACAGACACATAGATCAATGGAGCAGAATAGAGAGCCCAGAAATAAACCCATGCATATATTGTCAATTAATTTATGACAAAGGAGCCAAGAATATACAATGGAAAAAGGACAGTCTCTTCAATAAATGGTGTTGCAAAAACTGGACAGCCACACGCAAAAGAATGAAACTGGACCCCTATCTTACACCATACAAAAGAATTAACTTCAAAATGGATTAAAGACTTGAATGAAAGACCTGAAACCATAAAACTTTTAGAAGAAAACATAGGCGATGAGCTCCTTGACATTGGTCTTGGTGATGAAAAATTTTTGGATTTGACACCAAAAGCAAAGGCAACAAAGGCAAAAATCAAGTGGGACTACATCAAACTAAAAAGTTCCTGGTACAACAAGGGAAACCATCAGCAAAATGAAAAGGCAACCTACCAAATGGGAGAAAATATTTGCAAGTCATATATCTGGTAAGAGATTACTATCCAACTGTATAAAGAACTCATACAACTCAAAAGCAAACAAGCAACCTGATTAAAAAATGGGCAGAAGGGGCTTCCCTGGTGGCGCAGTGGTTGAGAGTCCGCCTGCCAATGCAGGGACACGGGTTCGTGCCCCGGTCTGGGAAGATCCCACATGCCACAGAGCGGCTAGGCCGGTGAGCCATGGCCGCTGAGCCTGCGCGTCCGGAGCCGCAACGGGAGAGGCCACAACAGTGAGAGGCCCACGTAACGCAAAAAAAAAAAAAAAAAAAAAAAAAAAATGGGCAGAAGATCTGCACAGACCTTTTTCCAAAGAAGACATACAGGTGGACAACAGGTACATGAAAAGGTGTTCAGCATTACTAATCATCAAGGAAATGCAAATCAAAACCACAGTGAGATACCACCTCATCATTGTTAGAATGGCTGTTACCAAAAAAAAAAAAAAAAAAGATAAATGACAAGTGTTGGCGAGGATGTGGAGAAAAGGGAACCCTTGGTGCACTGTTGGTAGAAATGTAAATTGGTGTAGTCCCTGTGGAAAACAGTAAAGAGGTTCCTCACAAAATTAAACATAGAACTACTGTACGATCCAGCAATTTCACTTCTGGGCATTTATCCAAAGAAAAGGAAAACACTGACTTGAAAAGATACATGCACCGCCCCCCCCATATTCACTGCAGCATTATTTACAATAGCCAAGATATGGAAGCAACCTAAGTGTCCATCAATGGATGAATGGATAAAGAAAATGTGATATATATATGGTAGAATATATTCAGTTATAAAAAAAGAAGGAAATTTTGCCATTTGCAACAACATGGATGGACCTTGAGGGCATGATGCTAAGTGAAATAAACTGGACAGAGAAAGACAAATACTTATGATCTCACTTATACATGGAATCTAAAACAAAACAAAATAAAACAAAAAGTGAACTCATAGATACAGAGAAGAGATTGGTGGTTGCCAGATGTGGAGGGTGGGAATGGGTGAAATGAGTGAAGGAGGTCAAAAGGTATAAACTTCCTGTTATAAAATAAATTAGTACGGAGGATGTAATGTATAGCATGATGATTATGTTTAATAATACTCTATTGCATATTTGCAAGTTGCTAAGAAAATAGATCTTAACGGTTCTCATCACAAGAAAAAAATTGTAACTATGTATAGTGTTAACAAGACTTACTGTGGTGATCGTTTTACAATATATAAAACTATCAAATCATTGTGTTGCACACCTGAAGTTAATATATATTATATAATGTTATGTCAATTATATGGCAAAGAAAATAAATATTTAAATATGACATAGTAAGGAATGCAATTCACATAAGTGAGCATTTTTCTGTGAAAAGAAATTTTTAAGGGAAACATGACATCCTTCTTTCTAATCTTCGTTATCAAAACAGCTTACTCTAACCCTGTTCTTTTTTTTCTTTTCTTTTTTTTTTTTTTTGCGGTACGCGGGCCTCTCACTGTTGTGGCCTCTCCCGTTGCAGAGCACAGGCTCCGTACGCGCAGGCTCAGCGGCCATGGCTCACAGGCCCAGCCGCTCTGCGGCATGTGGATTCTTCCCGGACCGGGGCACGAACCCGTGTCCCCTGCATCGGCAGGCGGACTCTCAACCACTGTGCCACCCGGGAAGCCCTAACCCTGTTCTTAGTTTTTAAAATTACAATTATTGACATTTGTATTCTTTCACAACTTATCTGTTCGTGTTCTTTGCCTAACTTTTTTTTTTACTGAGACATTAATGATTATGTCATTGATTTGTAAGAATGCTTTAAATATTAAGATTGTTAACCTTTTCTCCATAATTGTCACAAACTGTGTTATTACTGCCTTTTAAATTTTTGTGGCTTTTTTTTGATATGCAGAAGTTTGAATTTTTATGTAACCAAATCTATCTTTTATGTTGTGTGTTTTTAAACTATTTTAAAACCTGGAATATATGTGGTACAAATTCTGATGGGAAGCTCTAACTTATTTTTTCCCCCAATAATTAACCATTTCCCTCAGTATGAATTATTGAATAGACTTTCCCCTGTTAATTTGAGATACACTTTTAATCATATATAAAATTCTTATTATGGAGAAGTGGCTCTTAGTATTTTTTCTGTCTCCACAAAATTCAAACTCACAACATGCAGTGATTTACAAGGAGGGTTGTAAATGGAGGCATACTAGAATTTCCAATGAATGGCACGCATTGTTGGAAAAAGCCCCTCTCGTTGAAAATCACTACATTGGGAGTCACATAAACTATTTCATTGATCTAGTTATAAATTCTTGTGTTTTATTTATTGTAGCCTTATAGCATGCTTTCATTTCTGCTAGAATTAGCCTTTTTCTTCCAAAAATTGATTGGTTATTTTTGCTTGTTTATTCTTTTATATGAAGTTTAAAATTCCTTTGTTAAGCACCTTCTTACTAGGATAGTAATTCTAATTATATTAAATGGGAATGTTAATCTGTAAAGCACTGGCATTTCCTCCATATTTAGACTTAATAAATTTTATGTTTTCTAGTAATATTGTATGCTTTTTTTCATATAGGTTATTACTTGAAACTTTATCCTACTAGGTCTTAGTTTATTTTTGGATCTTACTCACTGTCCAAGTTTCACTCACTTTTGCCTTTTGCTCACTCTCCCATCTAGACAGGTTCCGTGATTTTCAGTAATATAATATGAGGCAGCGTGGTATAAACTGGTGGCTCGCAAACTTTAGTGTGCATCAAATCACCTAAAGAGCGTGTTAAAACACAGGTGCTCTGATTTAATAGTTCTAGAATTGGGTCCAAGAATTTGCATCTCTAACAAGTCCTCAGGTGATACTGATGCTGCTGGTCCAGAGATTACACTTTGAGAACCACTGGTATAGACCAATGCTTCTCAAAACATTTGTATGCTTTAATGTGCATACAAACTTCCCAAGCACCTTGTTAAATGCAGATTCTGATTTAGTAGGTCTTCACCAGGACCTGCGATTCACTTCTAACAAGCTCCCAGATAATTCTCCTGCTGCTGGTTCACACACCATATTTTGAGTATCAAGGGAATAGAATGAAGAGTCTGGACTCTGAATTCTGGCAGAACTGAGTTTGAATCCTGGTCTACGCTTATTAGTTGATGACCTTGAACAAAGAAGTTCTTTTTCTTAGCTCAACTTTCTTATTAGTAAAATACTTTATATTAAACCAAGAACAATAAAACTTATTTTATGAAATGATACTGCCTGGCACATAACAAGCACTTAATACTAAGTTGTTCTCTGCCCCATACCTCAGAATTATATCTGCCCTACAGAATACTGATTCAGTACCAGAGTCAAACCAAAGCCCTAGAGCTTTTGTTTACAGCCTAATCACAGACACCTTAACTTGAATGTCTAAGGTAGTATTATTCAAACTGTGTTCTATTGTGTTCTTTACAGTTCTGTGATGAAATTTGGGAAACAGTTCCATAGTTCATTTCCCTCATGATGCACATGAACACATTTAAAAAATCTGCATTAAAGAAATCTGTGTAATTTTAAGATATTATATTTTTCAGTTCTAGATTTTCTATTTTTCTGCTGAGATTTCATATCTTTTCATTCATTGTGAGCTTACTTTCTTTTATAATCCTTGGACATTGAGAATAATACACTGTAGACACTCTGAATTCTATCACGTTCCTTTAAAGAGTTTTCAGTTTTTGTTTTAGCAGAAAGATAACGTGGCTGAAATCAAATTGCAAACTATCTTCCCTGAGAAGGACATCAACTAAAATCTCAGTTTATTTATCTTAGTCTTAGCTGGGCTGCTTGGAGTCTGCCCCATGCGTGCATGGTACAAATATCAGACAGAGATTTGGGCAGAGTTTATATAAAGAATGTGGGCCTCCCCCTTTCTGGTTCTCTCCTTTCTGAAATGCCTTCCGTTTTCTAGCTGCTGTGGTCACCCAGAACTGTGTCTTCTAGTTCTTCAACTCAGTGATACTGAGTTTCTGTTTGAATTTTAGTCACTCTGCTTGGCACAGCTGTCTGTAGGGGCCTGCTTTACACCAAGGCCAACAGCTATAAAAATGGGAAGTCCATCCCACGCCATCCCCTTCTTCATAGTGTTGGCCACGTTCAGTATCTGCTTGCATTCAGTTTTTCCAGTTTTTGTTTATAGTTTTCAAGAATTATATTTTCTCAAGAATTTAGCTTTTCTCTGCAGAAGCATTGTTCTAACATGAGCTCCTGGGCCATCACTGGAAGTGGAACCTGTATAATTTTCTTTAATTTAGGATTCCCGAAAGAGATTCCTCATTTGGTAGAACCTTATGACAATATCACAGGCCTTAGTATTTCACAGAACTCATTTTGGGAGATGCTATTCTAAGATTTTTATCCTGAGAGACTTAAAAAGTGATGATAAAATTAACAGATTAGATAGTTAAGAAGCAAAATGGGTTTTGAGGGAAAGATGATGGAAATTAACTTGAGAAATGCATTAAAAATGCAATCTTTCTCTTAATATTCTCTGAGGGAAGAGTGGTGGTTTTCCATGATAATGCTCTCAGAAATTAGGGATGTACCCCCAAATTACTTAATTCCTCTTAATCTATTAGGCAGCTGAGATCCACAAATTTTTCTCAACTCTTCTTGAACCTGTTTATATTTTCGACTATTATTTAAGGTCATAGTTACTCGAAAACAAAATGTTTGTTTGGGAGAATTAAGGCCCGTAATTTTGTTTTGCTTAAAGCTCTTATGGCCAAATGTTGAGAGCAGGCCATAATGGATCTACACAAAGAGGTAAATAATAGCAAATACTATATGGAGTCTACACAACCAACATTCTCAAATAACTACTTTTTTTTTCTGGCCTCTCATTTTATTAGAAAAAGCAATTAATTAAATAATTTGATATTAGAATATGACATAGGATCAGTATAGTTGCAGCCTTACCTACTCCTGTTTTATTTTTAACTATGACGTATGTGAAAGTAATAAGATAAAGCTAAGCCATGATAGTTGCTGTATAGAGAAATCAAACTTGAGATAAAGTGCCTTTTTTTTTTTTTTTTTTTTTTTTTTTGCGGTACGTGGGCCTCTCACTGCTGTGGCCTCTCCCGTTGCGGAGCACAGGCTCCGGACGCGCAGGCTCAGCGGCCATGGCTCACGGGCCCAGCCGCTCCGCGGCATGTGGGATCTTCCCGGACCGGGGCACGAACCCGTGTCCCCTGCATTGGCAGGCAGACTCTCAACCACTGCGCCACCAGGGAAGCCCTAAAGTGCCTTTTTGATCACAATAGAAGATTAAGTTTTTTTCGTTATGATTTTACTGTCAAGTAAATTTTGTTATATTCTCTTACTCTGAAAATTGGCAAACCGTGTGCCATAATGGAATACAGAGGGAGGATCTCAAGCGTAGGAACCGGACACTCTGGGGTTTAATAATTCTTCAGTGTTGTAAAAATTAAATAGATAATATTTATGAAATATATACTGTATGTAAAGTACCTAACATAATGCCTGACATTCAGTAAATGTTGGTTTTCTTCTCCTATCTCGTTTTCTGGGACTGCAAAAAAGAAATTCTTTGATACCAAACATGGATAGGAACATTTTACTATTATTTATTTTAACTTTGGACATGGAAAGGAATGAAAGAAATGTGCCTTTCTATTGATAGATCGACAGCCCAGATCCTAAACTGAACCAAAAGTTCCAAAAGGTGAACCTGATCTTGTAATATTTTTAATACAAATTTTAATGCACTTCATGAGAATTGTTTCCCATCACTTATACCTTTATTCCCAAACTGTCAAAATAGCAACTTCCGACTTAAGTTATATTTATACAAACTCATAAAGGGCTTCTTATTAAATTTGCTTTTGGTTGAATTAGATGGAATCTTTTAGAGGAAATAAATCATTCTTATAATAGTGAGGAAGTTGACCTGATGGGCACCTTCCTGAGTATGATGTTTCATTAGTCTTGGATCAGCTTTTGGTGACTGCAAGACAAATCTGAGGTCTGGAAACTCTGAGCAGTTTCTCTCACACCCATACTCCACAGGCTCTCCACCTGGGTCCTAATTTACCTTGACAGTAGCTTACTTTTGTCTTCATTCTTTGTCCCTGTTACATAGACTGGTGTATTTGAGACAAAACAATTAAGAAGGCAGGAGCCGGGAGCTGTCTCCAATCCGAGCATCCTAAACAGGTTGAACCTTTAAAGATGAAAATGAAAAAGAAGCTGTCCACTATGGTCCACTGGGAAAGAGGTCCTTTGGCCCTCATCTCACAAATGGAGCAGAATAAAAAAAAAAATGGGAGGAATGGAGTGAGATGGGGGAGGGTAGGCAGAAATTATGAGACAGGAGGTTAGGCCCTTGGTTTCTCAGCCCACACATCCTGGCTATGATTAGACATGGGTGCATGAATTTTCCAAAGATGGCTGGAGAAGAAATCACCTGCGAACTGCATTCTGTTGGTTGGATTTGGAAGGAGTAGGTTTTACCCAAGCCCTCAATTTTTTTTTTACTGCAGATACATGTGCCAGCACCAGAGGAGACTGATGGTAACCAATTGTCTATGTGCTGTTGTTAGTGCCTCTGTCCTGCTGTGCTGGGCTATGTAATTACTGGAGCCCTTGAGAATGCAGATTGTCAATGTGAGTAATTTCACATCCCATCCATTTAGCGAAAAGATGTGAAAATTGATCTTGCTTCTGCGGTAAGACTGGAACCAGAACGCAGGCTACAGACGCCTTGGAAATAAATATGGGCCCATCATTGTTTTCATTAGGTGTTGCTGTAGCCCAGCCTCCAGGGAAATGAACTCTAGTCCGGCTGTCTTTCTGGAGAAGTCCAGATGTATTCTCAATCTTGTGAAGTAGGCTGTCAGTTTCATTTATTGTTACATTTTTGTAGTGGTTGTCAAGTTAGAAGTTGGCAGCCTCGAAGAGCACAGTTCTCTGTTTTATCCTCAGACAGGGGACATTGTAATTTGACACTTATTGCCAATGAGGGACTCACCCTTCCAATTCAGCTTATTGTTTTGTTTTCCCTTACAGGCTTTTTATGGTTTCAGAATTCTTCTTAAAAGGGCAGCAAAATTAACCTTAAATAGTATTTCTTGGATTGCTTTTTAACAATGGCAAGAAGGCCAAAGCTTCTAGTCTTGACGGAAGTGGTTTCTTTACAACTTGCTTTTATTTTGCCAGAATAAGAAACTTAAAAATGTGTTTTCATTATAAAAACATTTTAGCTGTTTTAGCTTATATCTCCTGCAAGGAGAGAATAACCTGCAACCTGGATGATTATGTCTCTCTTTAGCTTTCTGCTCCTAAGGCAAAAAGTAGGTTTGTTTGTGTTTTATAGAGGACTTCTGCTTCAATTAGCACATTTAACATATCAAAAAGAATTTGTATGGCCATAAGTTCTGCATTTCACTGCAAGGAACCAGACTTTTAAAATGACATCTATTTACCAAGAGCTGTAATCAAGATGAAAATCTTTATCTTAAAATTTAACTTTGGAGGGACTTCCTTGGTGCGCTGTAGAGCCCTTGAGCCACAACTACTGAGCCTGTGCACCTAGAGCCTGCGCTCCACAAGAGGAGCCACTGCAATGAGAAGCCCACTCACCACAACGAAGAGTAGCCCCCGCTCGCCGCAACTAGAGAAAGCCCGCGCGCAGCAACGAAGACCCAACGCGGCCAAAAAAAATAAATAAAATAAAAAAATTTAACTTTGGAAACGGAAGGCAAAACAAAACAAAACAAAACAAAAAACCCCACCCATAACAGAAACTGTTTTTCAACTCTTTTTTCCTTGCAGGTGACCCTAGCCCGACTTTGATCTACAGACATGATATCATCTACAGGGTGCGCCCAGTGCCAAACTACTGAATTCTTTTGACCAAAACAGTGGTTTTGTGCAGCCTTACAGATGCAGGCTAAATAGCTTCAGAGTTGGCCTGCGTCTTCACAAACAGGTCAGAGCAGATTTGAGTTACACAACCCCTGCAGAAAGAGCCTCTTCCCCTGTGGCCAGCTGGAGAGTTTACATGTGTCAATTACTTCCTTCAGGGCCTGGCTCAAGATTCATTTCCTCCAAGACTCCCTCTTTCAGGAACTTCCGGCCCTCGGCCATTCCCTTAGACCACATATGCCGATGACTTCTCTGATGCTCTTTGTTCTGCTCTGCCATGCACTGTGATGTTTTACCTCGTGACCATTCTCTAAATTTTTACTTTATCCTTCAGCTAAATTAAAACTGCCTTGAAATTAGGACCTGTCTACTGCCTCTTTTGTGTACTTCTATAGCATTTAAGTATAGTGCTGTAGGTACATAGTTTCTTAATAAAAGAGGAAGGTTTCATGGTGGTTATGTTGGAGTTGGGATCCTGCCTTTGCCTTCTGTTCCTGAAAACCAGGCTCACCGCTTCCACTTCATGGGTTTTTCCCAGACTGCTCTGGTGACGGCATGCCACCCTGGCGTATTCCTCTCTGCTCTGACCCCAGAAATCTGTCACAAGTTTCTCTCCTAACATCTCATGAATTTGATTTTTCCAAAGGTTAGACTGTCCATAATCAAGATGGTAAGGGTAGGGAGGCAGGGAAGAGTGGGATCTGCAAAGAGTGATATTAAGGGGAGAACAGAGGACCCAAGAAGGCACGGGAGCAAACCTGTAAGTGTCGGGAGAATCGGGGGCGGAACAGGTAGTTGGGATATGACCCAGCAAAGAGCTTCAACTCTTCACAGGCAGCTCAGGTTGAGGAGGGGCTGGGGAAATTTAGAGCAAAAGTGTTCCAAATCAATGCTGATTGAAGAATAGTTAGAGATGCGGTTAAAGCATCTCTGAAATAAAGATTATAAGGCCTCACACATTCCTAAGGGATACATGACAATGTGCCAGGGGAAATATGAAGCCACAGGATAAACAAGGCACTTTTTCTGGAATGTCTATTTTACTAAACAATTTTGGAATCTTTCAGTTGCACATGAACTAGCTTAAGCAAACCTACCGCCCTTTTCTTGGAGGGGCTCACTGGTCTGGGGAGCCCATGAAGCTTCAGATATGGCTGGATATACAGGGGCTCCAATGATGTCAGAACTCTAGCTCTCCTTCCATCTTTCTGCTCTGCTTGGCCTCGTTCTATATGCAGGCTCTCTCCAACTTACACTTAAGCTGACTGCTGGCGACGCAGGATCCTTATTTACCTTACTTAGCCCACCACAAGAAGGAAAAGAACTTCTTTCTCCTTATATCCATACATCTATGAAAAGACACTGCAGTTGTGCCTTGCTTGAGATATGTGCCAGTGGGGTACCATCATTGGTAGGAAATTGGTGCCTTCCCTAGTCCATGTCAGCATCTTAGTCCTGTGACAAGGGATCAGAGCCATTATGAATAACAGCCCCCTGGCAATGATGCAATAGGTGGACAGTGATTTCCCCCAAGGAAAGGATGCTGGCACACAAAACCATCAGGTCCACTACACTCAGTGTCCAATAATTTAAAACATTTTATATTCAAATAAACCCACTTTGGTCTACCAGCAGGGTTAGGGGTACGCGGTTTAACTTTTTCTGCTGGTATTGGAACTTTCATGAAAACGTTTGGGGAGCACTGATCAATACACATTGCTTTTTCAAGCCATAGCTACTGTGTTAGTTGTGACTGTCCTTATCACACAGAGGTTATACTTTTCAGATGGAAGTCTTGACACTGTAGATGTTGTAAAACTGCAGGGCCTGTGTTTCCAATTTCATAGACAGCATCCATCTCTTTGCCCCACAGACCAAACAGACCTGAACTGTCAGACCTGTGGGCAGCTACAGTAAAAGCCAGTCACGGGTGTTGCCACCTGTCTTCACGCCAGTGGAATGGACACCCTAGAAAGTGATAGAAGGGATGAGAAAGGACTGGAAAAGCCACAGGAAAATGTACATAAGTATTAAAAAAAAATACTGGCATGGAGGAGAACATGGGGTCCCAGTGCTCCAATCTGACCAGCACATGCCTGACCTGCCTAGCACTCAACCTACCATGGTTTCATGCTCCCCAAATTGAGGCAGACCCGAACGGAGGAGCAGCAGACACATCAGTGACCCCCACCCTTATCCCTTTGCCTATCACTTCCAGTAGAAGACAACCAGACTTCTGATCGCCAGCATCTGCATTTCCTTGTCTGAGGGTGTTCTCTGGCTGCTAGTGTGGTTGGCTGGAAGTACCCGGATATTATTCCCCCAGTGACTGACTGGCCAGAGCTGAAGCAGCACCCCAGCTCTCCATCCCTTGGATGGGATTGCTCTGAGGCATGGTCTGCACTGGCTCTCAGCTCTCCCAATGGGATTAAGCTCCAGTTGCTCGTAGTAGCTGGCTTAGTAACACATCCTTTATTGTCAAGTTTTCCTCCCTTGCATTACCCACTCCCACACTTACACCACTTAAACTACTTGCACTTGAGTCCTTATCTCAATGTCAACTTGTGGAGGTACCCAAGGCAAGATGAAGATTTCAGGTAAAGATTCAGGAGTTTTCTTTAGGCTAAGGAAGGCTTTCTGTGGTTCTGGATAGGAATGGTGGGCCTGTTATGCAACTATCCACTACTGTCTCTGTTGATTCATTTGGTTATTAACCCTTATGATATTAGGGCTATTCTGAGGTTATAGAACTACCTGGGGGGCCAATATGACCCCATAACACCTCTACTGGTTAGTTGCTGTTGCACAACAATAGTAACCGACCATAGTAATAATCATCCTTCATTATTACGGTTCATGCATCTAGGGATTGGTTGGGGTTGGCTGATCTAGACTGGGCTTGCTCATTCATGGGCAGTCAGCTGGGGCTCTCTTGCAGGCTGAGCTTAGCAGGGCAACTCTGCTCCATGTGTCTTTCCATTCCCCCTCCTGGGACCAGCCAGCCAGCCTGGGCACATTCTTCTCTTGGCAATGGCAGAGGGAGAAGAGTAACATGTCCAATGGAGCAAGTGCTTTTTTAAGCCTCTATTTGTACCATCTATGTGAATATTCCTTTGGCCCAAGTAAATTAGATGACCAAACTCAAAGGGTAGGAAAATCTACTCTTCCCCTCTTGGGGAGGATCTGCAAAATCCCACGGCAAGGGGCATGGAGAGAGCGAGGGATGAGGAACTGAGGCCAAATCTACTCAACACCTATACATGTGTCCCCATAAGTCTTTAACCTTTCTACTTGTCTGTCTCCTGGGAGAGTCCTGCAGGAAACACTTGGCTGTCATCCATTTTCGTAACTTCTGTAAATTACCTTCTGACTTGCTTAGGAAGGACTTTTATCTATTTCTCTTATACAGTAAACAACCTTTTTTTACACTTTAAAATGGATCCAATAAAGGTGTCCATCTGAACGTGTCTTAGTACTGAACTAATGAATTTGAAGTGAAGTGTGTATTTCAATAGCTGAATCATGATGGAAAAACCAATTAGCAACCAGGAGCACTGCTTCAAGACAACACACAAATTTCCAGAAGTGTTTAACTGGAGGATTCCTTTTCATGATGATTCAGACGGCATTATTTCTTAACCTTGACATAGATGATCCTCATGCCTTCCCCAGACATGCTGAAATAGCAGTGAAATGGAAACACACATCATCAGTATTCATGCTGCCCTTTTTTTGTATTCTCTGCCCATCAGAGGAGTTAAAAAAAAAAAGAAAAAAAGATTTATGACTCATTGTTTTCAAGGATGCTGCTCCCTCTGCGGTTTTCCAAGTTGTTTCTGGATAAGATTTTCTCCTTGTTTATACACTGCCCACTGAAGTTCTTTTTATATCCTAGGTTTGTATGTTTATGGGCCCATTAGCAAACTTCATAATACTATTTTCTTCCCCTCAGTTGTCTTTGGTGCTTTGAAAGAGATGATACACAAAAGAGAAAGAAAATGTACCTAGATTCAGCCAGTGCCATTAAAAACAATCATATTGTTTGACTCATTACTCTGATGATAACCTTTTCTAATAGTTCTGTTTCCTCAGATCTGCCTTTTGGGATTGCCTTTGGGCCATTTCTGAAGTGGTAGGTTCCCGGGGTTCTCTAGGGAATTGTCCCATTATCTGTGGGAGCACAGGAAGGAATTTTACAGTAATTCTGCTACAGTGAAACATTTGCCTTGAGGCCAGAATCGAAAATAGCAGCTGGAAGGACATTTGGAAAAGGGGGGGGAGAAGGGGGTGTGGGAGTGCAAGAGAGGTGGAGAGGGAGAGTTTTTCACATTTGGATAAAAACACTAGCTCCAAGGCAAAAAAAACTGAGACAGGGCTGGCATCTCCCACCCTTGAAACTATCCCAAACTCAATTTCTCCTCGGGCTTGGCTCTCAAAGCCAGTGATTTCAGTGTCGAGTCGAGCGTGCTGGCCGGGGTCAGCACACTGCTCTTGGCGATGAACAGTGAGCACCAAGATTCCTGGATGTCAACCAGCAGCACTGGCCTCTCTTCCACCACACCGAGAGGTGCAGAAAGACTGTTGCTCCCCCCACAGCAAGTTAGCCTCCAAAACGTACAGCAGTTTCCTGGAGTAACTTGAAATTGAAGGACTAGTGTCAGTCCTCTGAAAACTTGCAGAAGAGATGCTCAACCTTTACCAATTAGTGTCCTTGCAATAAAGGACACAAATTATAGAAGGCGAGGGCAAGAGCCTAAGAGAAATAAACAAAGGAATGTAAACCAGGAACAGAGGCACCTACATAATCATGATAGAAGAGATCGTAGCAGCTAGCCTGCCAAGATGGCCCCCAGTGAACCATACTTCTCAGCACCAGCCCTTTATGCCCTTGTAAGATTTCCTCCCTTGAATCTGGGTTGCCTTGTGACTTACTTGTCACTACTAGAATATGGCTTAAATGACGCTGTGGGTCTTCTGAAGCTAGGTCATAAGAAGCCTTGCAGCTTCTGCTTTGGTCTCCTAGATAAAAGGAGATACTCCCTTGGGACACTCCTTCTTGAACCCAGCCACCAAGCCGAGAGCAGCCCAAGCCACATGGAGAATCCAGGTGTAGACATTCTAGTTGACAACCCAGCTCTGCACCTTGTTGACAGCCTGCATTAACTGTCACTTCAGATGACTCCAGCTCCAGCTGCTACTGGACTGCAACCACATGAGGTACCTCAAGAAAAACCTCCCACCTGAGACCACTGAATACACAGAACATGAGATAATAAGTTGTTGTGTTAAGCCATTAAATTCAGTAGGTTGTAATCCAGCAGTAGGTAACCAGAACAGAAGTTATACATTTACACGTGTGGACAGATACACTTATGGATGGATCCATCCATTGATGGATCAATTGAATGGCTTTTTATTTACTGACTTATTAATTTCTCAACAAGTATCTACGGAGCATGCATGTGCCAGGCACTGTGCTAGTCTCTGGGAATACAGTGGTGAATAAATTATGGTGCCTGCCTCCAAGGAGCTTACAGTCTATTGGGCAGGAGTGGGGGGGGCAGAGATGACAATAAATAAGCAAACATATAAATCATTGTAAAATTATAAATTATGTCAAGTCTTATGATTAAAAAAAAAGACCATAGTGCAATGCTAGAATAAGAGAGGGAGGCCTGGGTGGTCAGGAAAAGTCCCTCTGAGGTGTGATTTTTCATTTTTTTTTTGGCCTTGCTACACGGCATGCAGGGATCTCAGTTCCCCAACCAGGGATCGAACCCACGCCCCCTGCAGTAGAAGCCTGGAGTCTTAACCACTGGACCACCAGGGAAGGCCTGAGGTGTGATTTTTTTTTTTTTTTGCGTTACACGGGCCTCTCACTGTTGTGGCCTCTCCCCCTGCGGAGCACAGGCTCCGGACGCACAGGCCCAGTGGCCATGGCTCACGGGCCCAGCCGCTCCGGGGCATGTGGGATCTTCCCGGACTGGGGCACGAACCCGTGTCCCCTGCATCGGCAGGCGGACTCTCAACCACTGTGCCACCAGGGAAGCCCCCCTGAGGTGTGATTTTTAAGTGGATATCTGAAATATGAGAAGGAGCCAGCCACGTTAGGGGTGGGGGTGGGTGCAAAGAACTTTCTAGAATAAGGGAATAATAAGGACCCTAAAGTGGGAAGGAGCTTGGGGTATTGGAAGAACTGAGAGAAAGCCAGTGTAGTTGAGTTGGAGGAATTCTAGGGGAGAAACCCTGGAGAGGGAGACCTGGGCCACACTGGGCAGACTTGCAGGCCATGATGAAGAGTCTGGATCTTCTCCTAAATGCAGTGGGAAAGCATTAAAGGTTTTTAAACAGAGGAGTGACAAGATCCAATTTACATTTTAAAAAGGTCACTCAGGCAGCCTGATTGGAAGAGGGCAAGAGGGGAACCAGGGAGGCCGTCATCCAGGTGAGATGGTGGAGGCCTACAACACTCCAGCTGGAGCCTGAAGAGACATCCCACAGCACCTGCTTCCCACTGTGTCATTTGGGTCACCGCTCCTCAAAGAGCCCCAGAAGCATTCGTTCTAAGTCAGGTGTTCTATGGCATGTGCTTCTGATTGATGACAAATGCCACAGGTCCATCAATTCATATCCAGAGAATCTCTAAATGGTTTCAGTGATGAAAATGCTACCCTTGTTCTGGCCTGATAGATGAGCAAGGCTTACAGCTAACCCACCCTGGTGAGAGTATGTGTCAGGAGTGCTCAACAAGCCTGTTTCCCTCACCCACCTCTCCCCATGCACCCTCATTTCACGCAGGACACCACCCCAGGCTGGCTGTGCGCTAGAGATTGTAGCAATGCCACCACCACCCCACCCGCAAGCCAGCAGCAAATCCTGCATCTTGAGGCACTGATGTTCCAAGTGCCAATCCATCTGGTTGACCAGATTTACTGCCTGGGTGAAGCTGTCTTTCCTGACCAAGTTGGCTATTGTTACTAGCAGATACTGGGTCCTTGCGCTGTTATTAAATTAGCTGTGAATAAAGGGAACCAAAGTAACTAAAGCCTACAATCCTCATAGGCTAAAGAAAAACCTGTCAATAGTAATTATTCCCCAGGATTGTCATTACAAAGGTATTTAGCTCTGCAGGCTCAGCTTCTCTCCGACTTTCACAGGATTTATAGATTGTATTTTCATAGAAACTGCCAGCCACATTTCTGACAAGAAAAAAAATTATGCATATGTGTGTGTGTGGCAAGCACTAAACTGAGCCCTCAGGGGAATAGATCCCATCACCTATCCCCAACCCACCCCTCAAATCTGCTTCCCCCAGGTCTCCCACTTCCCCCCAGCATCATCTACCCACTGCCTGTCTGGGAGTTGGCCTTGACCCTCCCTCTCCCTATGACCACTCACTGAATCTCTCACTAAACTATTCACTTTTCTCCCTCCGCCCACTACTACCCTAGCCCAGGATGCCTAGGCAGCAACCTCTCTGGTCTCTGCATCCAGACTCCACCCATCCACTTTCTGCAGCTTTTTTTTTTTTTTTTTTTTTGCGGTACTCGGGCCTCTCACTGTTGTGGCCTCTCCCGCTGCGGAGCACAGGCTCCGGACGCGCAGGCTCAGCGGCCATGGCTCACGGGCCTAGCTGCTCCGCGGTATGTGGGATCTTCCTGGACCGGGACACGAACCCACATCCCCTGCATCGGCAGGCGGACTCTCAACCACAGGGAAGCCCTGCAGCTTTGTTTTTAACTCCCCAGACTCCTCCCTCCCTGCTTCCCGTCATCCCCTCTGCAGCAGCCATACTGATCGACTGTCAGTGCCTCAAATAAGCTTTTTCTGAACTCTGGGCCTTCCCATATAGTAAGGAGATGGCAAACTAGGATCTGCGGGCCTGCTGCCTGTTTTGTAAATAAAGTTCTACTGGAACATATCCACACCCATTCATTTCTGTTTTGTCTACAATACACATAACAACGTATTGTTACATACAACAGTAGAGGTGAGTAGTTGCAACAGAGGCTGTATGGCTTGCAAAGCCTCAAATATTTACTATCTAGTCCTTTATAGAAAAACTTCGCTGCCCCTGCCATACACGATTCCTTCTGCCTGGAACTCTCCTCATCTTATGTCCTTTCTCCACGTCTAATCCTTCCCTCCCTTCACTTGGTTACATCTAATTATCCTTCAGCTCTTAGCCTTGAAATAACTTCCTCCAGGAAGTCCTCCCTGACCACATCCCATCCTCTGTATATGTTTCCCTAGCACTCTATTGTTGTATCACAACAATAATTACAAGGGCCTACTAGTCTCTCCCTTTAGACTGTAAGCTCCTTAAGGACAAAGACTGGGTCTGCCTTGCAGACCTGCTTCTCCATTATAGAGGACCCTGGGGCAAGAGTATAAAGTCCTGTGTATCATTTGTCTAAATATTTAAGCGTTATAAATTACATTATAAACTACAAGCTAGCAAACCGTTAAATAAAATAATTTTATACTCTTACCCTGACAAGTATTCCTTCATATATGGTGAAAAATACATATCAAGCTATTATTTTGATATGATTAAAAGCTGGCAAAATATTAAAGACAATTTAATTATTATTGTGAATGTCTGAGTATTCCACTGATGGACCAATGTTTAGATGAGTAACAAAAATGACACACAATTTAAGAACTATTGTATTACTTATTTTGTAAAATTTATTTTTGTTTTTGTTTTGGCAAAACCACCAATCATGTTATTATAATCTAGATTTTCACATAATGTGTGTTCAATTGCTTGTAATAATCTAAAGAATTAAAAATAAAATTGTATTAAAAGTAACAAAAAATTTGGATTACTTACATCAAAAAAGTAAATTAACAAATACCGTATGCTAACAGATATATATGGAATCTAAGGGGGAAAAAAAAGTCATGGGGCTTCCCTGGTGGCGCAGTGGTTGAGAGTCTGCCTGCCGATGCAGGGGACACGGTTCGTGCCCCGGTCCGGGAGGATCCCGCATGCCGCAGAGCGGCTGGGCCCGTGAGCCGTGGAGGCCACAGCAGTGAGAGGCTCACATACCGCAAAAAAAAAAAAAAAAAAAAAAAGTCATGAAGAACCTAGGGGTAAGACGGGAATAAAGACACAGACCTACCAGAGAATGGACTTGAGGATATGGGGAGGGGGAAGGGTAAACTGTGACAAAGTGAGAGAGTGGCATGGACATATATACACTACCAAACGTAAAACAGATAGCTAGTGGGAAGCAGCTGCATAGCACAGGGAGATCAGCTCGGTGCTTTGTGACCACCTAGAGGGGTGGGATAGGGAGGGTGGGAGGGAGGCAGACGCAAGAGAGAAGAGATATGGGGACATATGTATATGGATAACTGATTCACTTTGTTATAAAGCAGAAACTAACACACCATTGTAAAGCAATTATACTCCAATAAAGATGTTAAAAAAAAAGTAAATTAAAGTAAAAATAAGGAAAACATGATTTTATATGTTATTTTTCTTCTAAGTTATTCAAAACCATGCATTAAAAAGGCAAAACCAGGGACTTCCCTTGTGGTCCAGTGGTTAAGACACCACACTTCCAATGCAGGGGGTGTGGGTTTGATTCCTGGTCGGGTAACTAAGATCCCACGTGCCTCGTGGTACAGCCAAAACATTAAGAAAAAAAAAAAAAAGCTAAATTTAAAATTTAATTTTGTGAAAAATTAATGGAATTTTATTAAATATATAAAGGATTTCAATTCTAGTGTGCAATGCCTATTAGTTGACAATGTAAAGAACTGATATCACTCTTCATATAGTATATCTAGACCTACAAATGCACAAATATAAATTATTTAACATAGTTAATATCATGCTATTTCATAAGTACTCTGAGAACTGTAAATTGGAAGAATACTAAAAAGAAAATGGACTCTCAGCCCCCCTTGGAAATCATACTTCATTCTGCACCAATCTATTGCATTCATGCTGAAAGGAGGATTTGAGAACATATTTAATTTGTCTTGTCTCTTACTTAAGCCCTTCCACTGCTCAAATCCTCCTTGCATGCCAAAGAAGTGTGTCGCTCAAACATTAGCAGTGGCACAACACACAAACCTCTGTGGCCCTGACACAGTCATCTATAGTTTTGAGGACATACTGCCAGGGATGTAATGAAGCATCTTCCTGGGGCCGGAATGAGCTGCAAAGGGTAGTTGCTTAGAGTTACAGGTCATGCTCTGCCAATGCTGAGCACAAGGGCTCAAGTGACAGAAGCACCATGTATTCTTTAATAAATTTGTGTCTGTGCGTATTTGTAATATGCATAGGCTTCTAAAGTGAGGACTCCCTGGTAGGGCTCCCTCTTGCTGGAGTATAAGGGCAATATGGGTCTCTTGTCCACGGTTGTATCCCTACTTCTTACCACAGAGTCTGGCACATCGTAGGTGCTCAGTAAATGCCAAACTGGGTACATTGTGAAGGATTTTTATTCTTTTGGACCAGTGAGACACTAATATATAAATGACTGGTCTCTGGCCTAACCACCATTAGGGTGTAGTCGTCTACTAAAGCAGGGGTCGGTAAACCTTTCCTGTAAAGGGCCAGATAGTAAATAGTTTAGGCTTTGTAGGCTACTATGGTCTTTGTCGCAAATACTTTGTTGTAGTGCAAAAGCAGCCATAGACAATACATAAACAAGTGTGACTGTCCTCCAATTAGACTTTATAAAAACAGGTGGCTGACCATCACCCTGATACCAAAACCAGACAAAGACACCACCAAAAAAGAAAATTACAGGCCAATATCTTTGATGAATATAGATGCAAAAATTCTCAAAATATTAGGAAACCAAATCCAACAACACATAAAAAAGATCATACAGCCACAACCAAGTTGGATTCATCCCAGGATTATAAGGATGGTTCAACATGTGCAAAATCAATATGATACACCACAACAACAAAAGAAAAGACAAAAACCACATGATCATCTCAATAGATGCAGAAAAAGCATTTGATAAAATTCAACATCCATTCATGATAAAAACTCTCATGAAAGTGGGTATAGAGGGAACATATGTCAACATAATAAAAACTATCTATGACAAACCCACAGCCAATATAATATTCAACAGTGAAAAGCTGAAAGAATTCCCACTAAAATCTGGAACAAGACAAGGATGCCCACTCTCACCACTTCTCTTCAACATAGTATTGGAACTCCTAGCCACAGCAATCGGACAAGAATTAAAAGGTATTCAAATTGGTAGGGAAGAGGTAAAATTGCCATTATATGTAGATGACATATTATACATAGAAAACCCTAAAGACTTCACACAAAAACTACTAGAAATGATAAACAAATTCAGCAAGGTGGCAGGATACAAGATTAACATACAGAAATGGTTTCATTTCTTTACACTAACAATGAAATATTAGCAAGGCAATGTAAACAAACAATCCCTTTTAAAATCACATCAAGAAAAATAAAATACTTAGGAATAAACCTCACTGAGGAGGTGAAAGACATATGCTGAAAACTACAAAACATTAATAAAGGAAATTAAAGATGATTCAAAGACATGGAAAGATATCCCATGCTCTTGGACTGGAAGAATATTATTAAAATGGCCATACTACCCAAAGCAATCTACAGATTTAATGTGACCCCTATCAAAATACCCATGACATTTTTTTTTTAACAGAACTAGAACAAATAATGCTAAAGTTTATATGGGACCATAAAGGACCCAAAATTGCCAAAGCAGTCCTGAGGAAAAAGTACAGAGCAGGAGGCATAACCTTCCCAGACTTCAGACAATACTACAAAGCTACAGTAATCAAAATATCAATACGATGGTATTGGCACAAAACAGACATATGGATCAATGGAACAGAATAGAGAGCCCAGAAATAAACCCACACACCTATGGACAATTGATCTCCTCAAGGAGGCAAGAATATACACAATGGAGAAAAGACAGTCTCTTCAGCAAGTGGTGTTGGGAAAGTTGGACAGCCACATGTAAATCAATGAAGTTAGAACATACCCTCACACCATACACAAAAATAAACTAAAAATGGCTTAAAGACTTAAATATAAGACACCATAAAACTCCCAGAACATAGGCAAAACATTCTCTGACATAAATCATACCAATGTTTTCTTAGGTCAGTCTCCCAAGGCAATAGACATAAAAGCAAAAATAAACAAATGGGACTTAATCAAGCTTATAAGCTTTTGCACAACAAAGGAAACTGTAAACAAAATGAGAAGACAAACTGTGAACTGGGAGAAAATTTGCAAATGATGTGACTGATAAGGGCTTGATTTTCAAAATATACAAACAGCTCATACAATTCAAAAAAACACAAACACACATACACCCCAGTCGAAAAATGGGCAGAAGACTGAAGTAGACATTTCTCTAAAGAAGACATACAGATGGCAAATAGGCACATGAAAAGATGCTCATCATTGCTAATCATTAGAGAAATACAAATCAAAACTACAATGAGGTACTACCTCACACCAGTCAGAATGGCCACCATTAAAAAGTCTACAAATAATAAATGCTGGAACAGGTGTGGGGAAAAAGAACCCTCTTACACTGTTGTTGGGAATGTAAATTGGTACAGCCACTATGGAAGACAGTATGGAGGTTCCTCAAAAAACTAAAAATAGAGTTGCCATATGATCCAGCAATTCCACTCCTGGGCATATACCCAGACAAAAACTGTAATTTGAAGAGATACATGCACTCCTATGTTCATAGCAGCACTATTTACAATAGCCAAGACATGGAAACAACCTAAATGTCCATCGACAGATGGATGAAGATGTGGTGTGTGGTGTGTGTGTGTATATACACACACACACCACACACACACACAATGGAATATTACTCAGCCATTAAAAAGAATGAAATAATGCCATTTGCAGCAACATGGATGGACCTAGACATTATCATACTAAGTGAAGTAAGTCAGAAAGAGAAAGACAAATACCATATGATATCCCTTATATGTGGAATCTAAAATATGACACAAATGAACATATCTATGAAACAGACTCACAGACATAGAGAACAGACTTGTGGTTGCCGAGAGGGAATGGGGGAGGGAAGTACTGGGAGTTTGGGATTAGCAGATGCAAACTATTATATATAGAATGGATAAACAACAAGGTCCTACTGTATAGCACAGGGAACTATATTCAATATCTTGTGATAAACCATAAGGTAAAGAATATGAAAGAGAATATATACATGTATAACTGAGTCACTACTGTACAGCAGAAACTAACACAACATTGTTAATCAGCTATACTTCAATAAAATTAAAAAAATTTAAAACAAAACCCAAAAAAGAGTTGGCTGGCCAGATTTGGCCCATGGGTCATAGTTTGCCAACCCCCATACTAGAGGATAGGAGGAAAGGGACAGTGCTGATGGAGAGGGGGGAGGCAGACTTGGGAAATAGGAGGTGGAATTATCAGGAGCTGATGACTGCTAAGGGCATGGCCACCCTACTTGGATCCCCTTAATTACTCTGAAGTGCCAGTGGAAGCCCGAGCTGAAACTGTGCTGAGATGTTGAAGGCATCCTGGAGGCTGGCTTTCCTTCCTCTGGGCTCCTCCTCCTCCTTGGCTTCCCTGGTTAGTCACGGTGTTTGTCTTTTTATAGATATCTCCAGTTTTCTGTCTGGCTCAATGCTTCTCCAACCTGGCTGTACATTAGAATCACCCAGGGTATTTATGAGAAAGATCCCTGTCTGGACTTTCTACCAGGTGTATTAGTTTGCTTGGGCTGCCAAACAAAATACCACAGACTGGGTGGCTTAAACAAAAATTTAATTTACTCAGTTCTGGAGGCTCCAAGTCCAAAATCAAGGTGCTGTCAGGGTTAGTTTCTGGTGCAGCCTCTCCTCGGTTTTCAAATGGCCCCCTTCTTGCTGTGTCCTCACTTGGCCTCTCCTCTGCGCATGCACCGGGAGAGCGCTTGAGGGAGTTCCGGCATCTCTTTTTCTCATAAGGACACCAGTCCTGTCAGACGAGGGCTCTGCTCTTGTGACCTCATTTAACCTTAATACCTCCTTAAAGGCTTTATCTCCAAATATAGTCACATGGCAGGTTAGGGCTTCAACATATGAATTTGGCAAGGGGGTTGGGGGAGACACAGTTCAGTCCTGTGATACTGTGATTTATAATAAGAAACATATATTCGGTCTTCGTCCTAGCACATAGTTCCTAAAAGCCTGTGAAGAACCATAGGGGCATCTTTTGTTACAATATTTCATTGGTCCTCCTCAGCTCTTGAGGTAGCTTCAGAGCATAAAGGTGAAATGGGTGTCTTTTGTTATTCATAACAAGCGCCTTTCAGCCACACTAAGTTTATGCTAACGAGGTAATTTTTGGAAAGCTCCGAAGGTCCGGGCAGACTGCTAGGGGAACCAACCACATTTAGAGGGTTGGAACCTATAGTCCCACATCCCAGGCCCCCACCCCCATCTCTGGGGAGGGGAGAGCTGCTGGAGATTGAGCCCAGTTGTTAGGGGAAACACTGACCCACACCGCCCGCCCTGGCCAGGCCCAATAGTAATCACTTGCATGAATTATCTTACAACAGGAGACCTTGGTAAGGAATGCGGAACTAACAAGCTACTACCAACCAGAATAATTCGGGAAAGGTCAAAAGGAGAGAGAAGACACCAGTCCATATGTCCTAACCAACCTCCCAGAATCCTTCTCGCTGGAATCCATCTTGGCTTAGAGATGTATGCGACACCAGGAAGGACCCTGAGTCAGAATGATTGGCCAGAGACGACCTGGAAAATTAACCCAATTACCATAAAACCTGAGACTGGGAGCCGCGTGGCAGAACAGTTCTTCTGAGTTCCCTTACCCTGCTGCTCTCCGCCCGGGGAACCCCTTCCCAATAAAGTCTCTTGCTTTGTCAGCACGTGTGTCTCCTCAGACGATTCATTTCCGAGTGTTTGACAAGAGCCCGCTCTCGGGCCCTGGAAGGGGTCCCTCTTCCTGCATAGATGAGCACCAATGACCTATAATCTAATTATAGCTATGTTAGGAGCCTCCTATAAAACCCCAAAAGGACAGGATTTGGAGAGCCTCCAGGTTGATGAACAGGTATGCACCCATGTGCTGGGAGGGTGGCACATCCCAAGCATCACTGGAACAGAAGCCCCTGCACTCAGGACCCTCCCAGACCTTGCCCCATATATCTGTTCATCTGGCTGTTCATATCCTTTAATGTCCTTTGTAATAAACTGGTAATCTAGTAAGTAAACTTGTCTCCTGACTTTTGTGAGCCCTGCCCGCAAATGAATCGAACCGGAGGAGGGGAGCCTGGGAAGCTCAGAGTTGGCTGGTCTTTCAGAAGCACAGGTGACAACCTGAACTTGCGACCAGTGCCTGAAGTGGGGGAGGCAGTCTTGTAGGACTGAACCTTTATCCTGTGGTGTCTGACACTAACCCCAGTGTCAGAGTTGGGTTAAATTGTAGGACACTCAGCTTGTGTCACAGAATTGCTTGCAGTGTGGAAAACCTACACATCTGGTTTCAGAAGTGATGTAGTGGAGTATCAAAAATAGAGGAGACACACAGGAGGTGTGCTTTTCCTTTCTAAGTCCATAACACCAGATTCTTGGATTCATTGGTTTTAGGTGGGGTCCAGGTACCCAGAAAAATTTAATGCTCAGCACAGTTGAGAAGCCACTTAGATTGGATATCCTGGCTCTGGTCTTACTTTCCCAGCTCTGTCACCTCTCCAGGACAAAGCCAGTTAATAGCTCACCATTTCTGCACTTGAGCTCTCCTTTGACCAGTCCCCATTTCAAGGGAAAGAGAAGTGGACAGTCTGTGGAAGGCAAAGAATTAGAGGCAGATTTCAGCGTAGTGGCAGGGCCATTCACTTGGTGGGAACCATAAGGAAAGGAGCAGGTTTATCGGGGAAGTTGATGTGTTTGGCTTTGCTATGCTGACTTTGAGAAGCCAGTGAGATAGTCCCATGTTGCTATCAATAAGTAAGTCTGGAATTGAGATGAGAGGTCTTGGCTAGAAATAAAGAATTTGGTCTTTATCAGCAAAGAGTTGGGAGTTACATGCATGGGAGTGACTGAATGAGGAAAGAGGATCAGAAATGGAAACCTGGAGAATTCTAACACTTAAGAGAGGGGTAGTCTTGTTTCCAGTGAACAAGACTAGCAAGGAGCCATTTGGGTTAGCTGGAAAACTAGGGGAGGGAGTATAAAGGAGGAGAAAAGTCACTTGTAAATTATAACCAAGAAGCTAAGTTTAAAAACATCCAAAGCATCTCCTGGATTTGACAATTAGCAGGAATTGGCAAACTTTGTGAGACATGGTGGAGCCTATGGATACTTTCAGTTTGTCCCTGCTCTGAGTCCTGGGAAGCTGATCTGTATGGACAGC
The DNA here is from genome assembly GCF_964165515.1 of Mesoplodon bidens. NCBI lineage: Eukaryota > Metazoa > Chordata > Mammalia > Artiodactyla > Ziphiidae > Mesoplodon > Mesoplodon bidens. Next base: position 47,301,457 of record NC_138179.1, on the reverse strand, counting down.
ATCCGTGGATTTCTTGGCCCAATGGTTTCGGGCTGGGCTTGGCCAAAGGAGGATATTGACAGGAAATCAGAGGGAGGGAGGACAGGAAGGTGGAGGTACCCATTCTCTCCAGTTCCCTTAAGGAGGGTCACCATAGGCTGGCTGCATTCCTTGATAAAGGCCACTACTCCTGTTGGGTGGTTCTTTCCACATAGCACTCTCTCAGGCTTTGCTCCTTCCCCTTTTCCTGCAGGCCCCCCGACAGTGACAGCTTCCTGCTGTTACCAGCCCCTGGGGTGCCACACTTTTCTGTTGGCGTCCCTGTATCCTGTCAGTATCTTTGTAAATAGTGCTTATATTAAACTCCCCCTAAAGTTAGCCAGTTTGAGTGTGCCCTTTGTTTCCTGCTGGGATCCTGAGTGATGCAGGACACAATCCAGACTGTAGTGGGTGGGGGAATGAGTGGGAGATTGGGGAATAGAAAGTATTATTTTGAGAAGTACCATAGAAAAGTACAGCTAATATAAAACTGTATATCTACTACCAGAATGAAAAAAAGAGGATATTGGATCATTTTGCTTCATATTTAAAAAAAAGAAATAAAATAAAAATGAAGTTTCTTTTGTTTTCCATCCCAACCCCTATCTCTTCTATCTCTTAATGGAGACCACTGCTCTCATGAATTAGGTATGAACCCTTATAGCCCCCCCTTTTTTATTCTTTTAGTATGTATTTTAGAATTTACCTAAATGCTGCCATACTGTATATGTCACTCAGCAGTTCCTTTATTTTCTCAAGAATATACTTTTGAGAACTATCCATGTTGACATTTATAGGGCTAGGCCATTTAATTGTTCCATAGCATTTTTTAAAAATTGGGGCATAGTTGATTTACAATGTTGTGTTAGTTTCAGGTATACAACAAAGTGAATCTGTTATACATATACATATATCCACTCTTTTTTAGATTCTTTTCCTATATAGGCCATTACAGAGTATTGAGTAGAGTTCCCTGTACTGTACAGTAGGTCCCCATTAGTTACCTATTTTATACATAGTAGTGTGTATGTGTCAATCCCAATCTTCCAGTTTATTCCTCCTCCTCCCCCTTAGCCCCTGCAAAGTATTTTTTTTAACAACAATTTAATTAGCTTATGATACTGTGTGTAGCCTGGGTGGTCCCTTTGGGGGTTTTTTGGTTTGTTTTTTTAAGTATAGTTGATTTACAATGTTGTGTTAGTTTCTGGTGTATAGCAAAGTGATTCGGTTATACATATATATTCTTTTTCATATTCTTTTCCATTATGGTTTATTACAGGATATTGAATATAGTTCCCTGTGCTATATAACAGGATCTTGTTATTCATCTATCGTATATATGATAGTTTGCATCTGCTAATCCCAAACTCCCAATCCTTCCCTTCCCCACCCGCCCTCGCCTTGGCAACCAAAAGTCTGTTCTCTATGTCTGTGAGTCTGTTTCTGTTTCGTAAATAAGTTCATTTGTGTCATGTTTTAGATTCCACAAAATGGTATTTTATTTTTTATATCAATTTATTTATTTCCTAATAATGGACATTTTTATGATTCCAGTTCTTCTACTAGTATAAACAATACCGTAATGAACACCTTTGTACCTTTCTCCTGATGTATGAGCCTTTCTCCAGGGTATGTACATAAAAGAGGAATTGATGATGATCGGGTTTGTACATTTTTTATCTTACTAGACATTACTGAATTGACACCCTTAGGAAGTAGTTCTATAAACTTCCATAAACAGTGGATACAAGCTCTCGTTTTTTCATTTCATGGTCAACATTTTATGTTGTCAGAGTTTACGATTTTTAAAAAAATCTGATGATTGTAAAATCAGTATATAAAAAATATACAACTATTGCTATTAAAGATAAATTATGTTTTTGGAATAGATAATACATGCACATGGCATAAAATTCAGAAGGTACAAGAGCATATACAGTAGAAAATAAGTCTTCCCCCAACCCTTGTCTCTTAGCCACCTAGCTCTCTGCCCTGTAACCTGTTTCTTGTGTGTTCTTCAGATACATGTAACTGCATAGAATGTATGTAGTAAAACACTAAGACAATTCATTCTATTGCACTTCTTTTGTCTCAGTAGGTTCTACACAGTTTTATAGACTCAATGTTAATTATTTCATTTTACCATAAACCCTGTTTCTGTAGATCCCACAAGCATAGGTTTGGGTGACAACTTGAAGAACTCCCAATTCCAAAGTCAAGGACCCATCAGTTCTAAAGGTCCCATCACTACTGCTCTGAGGGGCGTAGGGAACATCTATATCAAGTTCTACTCTCCTAGACTTTCCAATGGAAGATTGTGGACTAGGTCCTATCATCTGTCATGGTACCATCAGGAAAACAGAACTGTAGGTATTTCAAATAGGAAGGGATTTAACACAGGGAATTAGAGGCTTTCACAACTCTGGGAAAGTGGCAGGAAGGACGGCGGTTAAGATCTGTTTCAGGAAGTCTGGACGTGCAGGGATCACAAGGAAGCTACGGCCATTGACCTCAGCTGCCTGTCAAAGCAACGGGAAGATTCTCAGACCACCTACCCGAAAGCTGTAGGCAAAAATCCCACATCAGCCATCCCATCTGCTGCTGCCTATACTTCTGCCCATAACTGCCTCTAGAAGAAAATGGCTTCTCCTTCTCTTCCCTACCAGATCTCATGCAAGTGCCTCTCATTAGTGGAGTCTAAGAGAACATGTTCTCCTGTGGAAAAAGACAGATATGATACCGAATATCCACATATGGCAACTAGAAGGATTCTCAATAAACTCTCCTTCCCTTATACTTAGGTGATTTTATTACTCAAATTTGTAGTATTACATTCTGCTCCTATTAGAGACAGACAGCATGAGAATTGGTAGAATACGTATGATTTATTTCATAAATTTTATATAAGGCAACAGTAATTAAGCACCTATTTTATCCTCCAGAATCACCCAGTATGTGAGAAAGACTTTGGGAACAGTAACAGAAAAGGAAGGAAAAGATCCATTTCCTATTCAAGCAAGCACTATTCATTTAACAAACTTTGAGATCCTACTATGTGTTCACATCAGAAACCCAAGGAAAGCAGAACTTGATATGGACTCATACATATTCAGTCAAGGGGAAAAAAATCTGCATAGGAAACAAGCTTATGGTTACCAAAGGGGAAAAGTGGGGAGCAGGGATAAATTGTGAGTTTGGGATTGACATATACACACTACTATATTTAAAATAGATAACCAACAAGGATCTAATGTACAGCACAGGAAACTCTGCTCAATATTCTGTGATAACCTAAATGGGAAAAGAATAGATATATGTATATGTAAAACTGAATCACTTTGCTGTATACCTGAAACTAACACAACACTGTAAATCAACTACAGTCCAGGATTCCCTGGTGGCGCAGTGATTAAGAATCCGCCTGCCAATGCAGGGGACGCAGGTTTGAGCCCTGGTCCGGGAAAATCCCACATGCTGCAGAGCAACTAAGCCCATGCGCCACAACTACTGAACCGATGCTCTAGAGCCTGCGAGCCACAACTACTGAGCCCATGCACCACAACTACTGAAGCCCGTGCACCTTAGAGCCCGTGCTCCGCAACAAGAGAAGCCACCACAATGAGAAGCCCGCATACCACAATGAAGAGTAGCCCCCGCTCTCTGTAACTAGAGAAAGCCCGCACGCAGCAACGAAGACCCAATGCAGCCAAAAGTAAAAAAAATAAATTAAAAAAATCAAATTCTTAAAAAATAACTACAGTCCAATATAAAATAAAAAATTTTTTTAAAAAAGAAAAAAGAAAAAACATACTATCTCAAAAAAAAGAAAAACAACAATAAGTACAAACCAATCTTTATGGAGCTAATCAACTAGATCAAGAAGAGAAATTATATATGAACTCTGCAACAAAAGATAAATTTAGTGGTGGTATAAACTTTCTTTTTTTTTTTTAAACTTTCATTTTTAAATCAAGGTGTTCAACTTAAAATCTTTCTTGTTTTGGGAGGGAAGACAGAATAAAGCTAAAGTCCCACCTCATGTTTTCTGTGATTCTACATCCAACAGAACACTCTATAGATCAAAAATGCAAGTATAAAGAGATACGAGGTAAGGTGGTGAGCAGCATGAGATGGGGTTTCGCACAGCAGAAGGAAAGAGAAAGAATAGGAGGGAAAAAAAAGGCAAGCATTCAAAATTCACTTATACTTAGGGATCTATGTTAGATACCATGGAAAATTAAAAGGTAAGACATGTTCCCTGGCCTCAAGGAACTTAAGGCAGGATTTGCCCAAAGGCTCTAAGGTGCCTAGAAAAAGGCTCTTTGCCGTGTGCCTTACAAGAATGGTCTCATTTAATTCACACACTAACCCCACGAGGCAAGCACTTCTGAGCCTATGTTTCAGGTAAGGAAACTGAGGCACAAATAAGTTCCATAACTTGCTCCCCTCCAGCAAGAAGTGGAGCCAGGAGTTTATGTCAGCACGATTCCTAACCGCTACCCTCTCCAGGGCAGAAAGACTCTAGTGGACGATGGAACTGATGTCTCCTAGAAAAATTTGTCTCTAGAAGGTAGAAGCGTAACTCATCCATTCCTCAGCCCCCCTCCCCAGGTCCCACAGATATATTTTCTAACTCTGTACTATTTAAAAAATGTTTCTTTCTTCTCTTGCCTTCCCTAATTCCCATTTCTCCACGCTTATCTTCTCTTTCTGTCCCACTTCTCTCCCAAAGCCTGCAATACATACATAACGAATGTAAGCTGTGCTTTTAGTTTTTCCAAATTGTCATCTTTCTTTGGGTCTACGCTTGGAGGAGATGGAATAGGTAACCCCTCAGACTAATTTTTCCCTCTGTTCTGCATCATTCCCATCAGCTTACATAGTTTAGTACTCTTATCTTAAAAAAATATATAGTAACTATTTTAAAGAAAGTAGTCCTTGGCCCCTCATGCTCCTGCAACTGTATTTCTCTATTCCCGGTTTGCAGCGTCAGCTGATAAAAAGTTGTTTGTAGCTACTGTCTTCATTTCTTACCTTTTCATTCTCTCTTCAGCCCACTTCACGGGCTTTTGTCCTACTCTCTATGCTGACATCTCCGAAATTTGTATTTCCAGCCCCAACCTTCTTAACCAGCTGTCTCCTTCACTCTGATGTGGATGTTTAATTTCAAAATTAACATGCTGCCAAGGCAAACCCTTGTTTCCCCAGCCTGATCTATGCCTCTCCCAGCTTTCCTTATCTGGCAAATAGCTCCAACAGGAACCCAAAGAGTCTGAGGATCATCCATTCCCTCATTCCCCCACCGTGAACCCACCAACAAGAGCTATCTACTCTACGTCAGACACATCCAAAATCTGTCTGCTTCTCTCCATCTTGATCCTCACCCAAGCCACCATTATCTCTGAGATTGTTATAGACACTTAATGTAACCCATGCTCCATGTGGTAGTCAGAGTAATATTTTAAAATGCAGATCAGGTAATATCACTCCTCTGCTCAAAACCCTTCGATGTCATTCCATCATGTTTAGCATAAATTCTGGCTTTCAAGGCTCTGCATTGTTAGGTTTCTGGTCCTCTCTCTGACTAGATCACCCCCCACCCTGCTCTCCAAGCCCCAGCCTTACTTGCTATCTTTCTGGTCCTCGTGCAGGTTAAGGTTTGGAGCTTCTGCATTATTTACCCTCCTCCCTAGATTATCAACTCCTTTGATCTTCATTGCTGGCTTCTTCCCAATATTTGGGTCTCAATTCAAATGTCACCTTCTCAGATGCCTTCCTGCATCACCCAATTTAAAACATTCACTCTTCTACTCTCTATCACCCTGTCCTGTTTTATTTGATATTACCACTTATTACTACCTAGTGTTCCATTGCTTTGTGTGAGTGTATCCACATTAGAATGTAAGCTCTGTGAGGACTACAACCTTGTCTTTCTTGTGTTTTGCCGTGTGCCCAGCACCTAGAATGGTGCCTAGCACATAGGAGGGACTCAAATATTTAATAAATTAGCGAAAGATAAGATCCTTGAAATCTAGGACCATTATGACTCATAAATTGCTACATAATTTCCCCAATTGCCTAATGACATTGCTACATAACTTATGAGCTCTCAAAATGTGATTCATGATGATGAAAGCACAGGAAATAACTTTCCCTTAAAAATTCTGGAGAGACAAAGGAAAAGATCTTAATGTATGCTTTCATCTTAATGAAAATTTGGTGTTTTTTTTGTTTTTTTTTTTAAGGGGGGGATAAGGCACTTCCAAATTAAGTTTCAGATTGCATTAATTATTTCTATCACTCCATGAAAGTTTCCGATGAAAATCTGTTATGATATACTAACTGCAATCCCCCAAACATGGGAATCTTTTCTAGGTGTGGGGTTCAAACCTTTGAACCAGTGTTTGACGAGTCCCAAGGGCAAAGCATTCCTCATGCCCTTCGTCTGCCACACTTACCCTCCTTTCCCCTTCTACCCTGTGAACTATAGGAGCAGCGAGTATTTGATAATTCTTCTCTTCCATCAAGAAACAGTGTCAAGAATTCCACGCCCTGAAGAATTTTCTAAGGTTTTCGAGTCTATATTATGAAACACTTAAATAAGTGGGTTATAGGCACTTTTCTATCCACTCTGTATAACTCGAATAGATTGTGTAATGCCTCATGAAGGGCCTGGATACTCACCACCCACATCTCCAGTCTAAAACTAGGTTATGAGTAAAATGAAAACTCTGCAAAAAAAAAAAAAAATCCTTCTGCTTCTCATAAAGTCCTCGGCTCAATTCATATCTCACAGGCATGAAAATCCAGATCGTGTAAAGAGGTCAAGAACCTAAATAATGATTCAGCTCATAATGAACAGTAACAGACACTCCCTTTAAAACTGTGGAAATTCTCATTTCCACACTATAGCCAAGGGAACACAGGCATGCCGTCAGCAGGCAAGAAACTGAAAGGGTACTTTCCTTATTTACCTGATAGCTCTTGCCCTACTTCATCCTGAACAAAAGCAAGCCTGCCACACCTAGGGTTCAGGGAATTTTAGAGTGGAGGAGGGGTAGGATGGAATGGAGAGGCTTTATCTAGTCTGGGAAAGTGCCCAAGTGAAAACAATTGAATACCAAATCATTTTCCCACGAGGCTGACAGAGTTCTCCATAGACTGTTAAGCTTCAACCACTCTGCAAACTCTATGAAGACATCTTTAAGGCCCTACTTTTTTCCCCTCTGGGGAAATGTCTTCACTCCGAGAGGTTAGCCTGGGAAGATAACATTATCTTCAAACCCCAACAACAAAGCCCTTAGTCCCCCCATAGTGAAATTCCTGTGCTCCACCCTAACTGAGTTTAGGAAACTGATAAGACAGCTGTGAAAATAAAGCGGAAAAACATTCCCTCTCATTCAAATCAGCTGGCACAGTTTGCACTTTTTAAGAAGAAACCAGGAGGTTGTTTTTTTCCATTTTTTAAAATGGTTATGGACCAACACACAACTAAGCAACCACACATATTGCAAAGTGAATCTGTCCACCCATTAGCTCATATGTGTATATTCATTTAAAACTCTGTATCATCAATATTTTAAAACACCCACAAAGGTAGAGAGACTAATACAATTAAACCCATGCACTCGATACCCAACTTCAATGATTATCCACATAAATCCATTCCATTTTAATGTTCTTGCAATAAAACACACAATTCTGCTGTGAGAAATATGCCCATGTGTCTTACAGGCTATAACATGTGTTATGATACATAATAACTTCTTTAGAGTTTGGGGGCAAAAGAATAAAACTTCACAAATTCTGACTAGCTGGCTACAACTCTGTCCAAACTATTGAAAAAGCTGCCCTATACTATTTTTTAAAGGGCACTTTTATCACTTCCAAGTTAAAGAGTATCATAAAAGCGTTGCCATGGAGAGGTCCTATCTCTCCTCTAATGAACGCACACACAAACGATAACTGTAAAATTATTATCTTTGCATGCAAATAGGTGCTTCTAAAGTAATGAAGGATTATTTATCAGCTCAGGCTACCAAAACAAAACACCATAAACTGGGCGGCTTAACCAACAGAAATTAATTTTCTCACGGTTCTGGAGGCTGGAAATCCGAAATCAGGGAGCCAACATGGTCAGGTTCTCTTCCTGGTTTGCAGACGACCCTGTCTAGCTGGGTGCTCAAGGCAGAGTGAGAGCACGCAAGTTCTCTGGTGCCCACTAATCCCTTCACGGATCCCACCCTCATGACCTCACCTAAACCTAATTATCTCTTAAAGGCCCTACTTCCAAATACCATCACACTGGGCGTTAGAGCTTCAACATACAAATTTTGGGGAAACACAAGTCAGTTCATAGCAAAAGACATGTTTTTTTCCCTTCAGCTTAAGATCTTTTCTTTACAAGTTACAATTATGTAGACGTTTATTTGCCTAGCAAATCCTTTCAATTCAGGGTGCAAATACAAACTTTGGACAAGTTCATAACAAACATCACAAATTCCACAACAGATAAATTTTATGGAAGAGGTTTTACAGCATATGAGATAACTATCTAGTCAGTACCTGCCAGACTGTTACTCTTCTCTTTGGGATACATTTTCCCCTAAATAAACTGATAAGGGGCAAGAAATAATAAGGAGTAGGTAGGCTTTCTGAGTCTGCCCCTGAGCCTGAAGTTGGGGGCAGGGTTGGGGGAGGGTATAGCTGATTTTACAACAAACAGGCTAGTTTAGGGCTTATAGAGTTAATTATCAAAGCTTACCTAATAATACTCAAAATAAATACTAAGATCTTCGAAAAGTAACCTGAATTTAAACTTTGTTTTTTTCTAAAGATCAGTAATTTTTTATTAACTGAAATTAGGTTGCTTACCAAGAAGCTGGAAAAACTCCAGGCCCTCAAAATTCCCCTTGAATCTTCAAGTGGGCAATTCATCACTCTGCTCCTGTCCCGTGGATGCCCAGCTGTTGGTAGCTGAGCTCTCCCGCGAAGGCGACCCACACTTGGAGAAGTGAAGTCCTGATCGCAGAGCACCGTTGAGAGCTCACCTTAGGATGAAAAGGGGAATCAATGCTCTTCATAAAAGGGCTTTCTGACTTCAGGTGAAAGTGCTTTGGGGATTTGGGGCCAAACCTCGTGAACTGAGCAGGAAAAAAAAAAGGTACTTTGTGAAGGGTATTTGAGTTGCCAATACCCTGAGATACCCTTAAGAATGATCTGCAACTGACCGTAGTGAAACTTATTTTGACATTTTCCTGAAAATGGGAAGTAAATATTGGAAATCAGAATGCTTCGGTTGAGGAGTAACAACAAATTAACTCAAATATGGCTCATTATTACATAAAGCCTTATTATATGGTATTATTGTTTGTGAGGCTAAGAGTGTGGGCTTGGCAACATCTCTGAAGCTTCAGAGAGGACCCCAAGTTCCAGATGAGAAAGCAACTGCCAACACTTTGATTGTAACCTTGTGAGACTCTGACCAGAAAACCCAGCCACTCCATGCCAGACTTCTAACCTACAGTTCTGTAAAGCTAATAAATGTGTATTGTTTTAAGACCAAAAAAAAAAAAAAAAAGTGTGGGATTGGGATTTCAGGAAGTTCTGAATTCAAATCTTGATGCCAACATTTAGTACCTATGTGACTTCAGACTAATATCTAGCTTCCCCGTTTCTTGTTTGGTTTTTAAAATCTATAAAATGGAGGTAATACTACCTACCTTCACTAAGTAAGGAATAAATAAGATAATATATGTAAATAGCTTGGCAGAGTATCTGGTATAGTGTAAGAGCCAAATAAATGGTGACTACTATCATTAGCTTAGCATAATTGAACATCAACAATTATAATTAACTACACTTGCAAAAAGCTGAGTAAAAGATGGCTTTACTTACTTAACAACCAGAAACACCTGCCCAAGGGGAGGGAAGTAGATTTTTAAAACTCTTCTCAGTGTTAGTTTGCATGTCTTGGGGTATATGCAAAGGTGGTAAGCAGCACTTTGAAGTATCCTTCTGGTTCATAGGTTTGGGGAGCTTATTTGCCACTTACATAAGAAGCTGTGTCTTCTTTTCTCACTTTGCAGAAAATAGTGGGAATATTTACCAAGCATTTTTCAGAAATGAGAGGTAAGAAATTCAGTCAAGGTTCTGGGGATGCATATACAGTGCAACAACATAAATAAGGGGTCTCAATGTAATATACAATACTACTAAAAATAATAGTTTACTTCCCCAGTGATGTAGAAGTTGCCTGAATGGGCTTCTCTGACTATTGCAATCACAGTGAAAAGACCAGCTTGAGCTGACTGTAGCCCTGGGGTGCACCCAGTGAGATAGCTCGGCCTAGATAATGCCTGTTTCTCATTTATGGCGAGAAAAGCAGTGTTTGCCTCAGAGAGTGTGAAATTCATCTGCAGATTTCAAGAGGAAAGCTGGAGGCCAAGGATTAAGTGAGAAGACACGAAATCTTTCAGTAAAACATTGGGAAGTGGTAATATGAAAATGATGCTCTTGAGTCCTATATCCCATCAGTGAGATGCTTGAGAATAGTTGGTCTGATTAAGACAGGGAAAAAAATATTCATGAGCCAGAAAATGAGAAGTGGAAGTCTTGCTTTGTGGTCTTCCTCACTACAAACATCTTCTGCGTATTAAGAGCTAGGAAGGGGTGGTGGTGGTGGAAATTTTGGTATTTATGAAGAGTGTAAATCAAGTTTTACTAACGGGATTCTAAAACAGGGGAGTGACTAGAAAATTGTGGAGTAAAATGCTTCATCAGTGTGAAGTTTTGCCAGCTGCTGCAGTTATATCCTAATATATCCCTGGGTAGAATTATGGCATACTGGTGCCAAGAGGGCTGTAGTTCATCTGGATTTGATAGGATACTGACAATCACACAGCTTCATGGGCCTGGGACTGTGTGTTACAGGTAAAGTGTTCAGGCTCCTTCACCCTAAAGGCTTTCATAGTGTTTCTCAATCTTGGGTAATATAATGAACTCTTCTAAGAGGAATGAAAATTCTCCAGGGATCCTTACATTTACTTAAATTATCCTTAGTATAATGTTATCTTAAAATGTACACAAATAAAACTAGCTGCAAACTCCTAATAGTTATAGTTCTTATAAACCAAAGGCTTTTTTTTCCAGACTAAATTTAAATAAAACTATGGAGCCAATGATATTTAAATTGACAATACTAATTTAATGAGATGAATAATGTTATTTTGCTGCAACTACGTAACTGATTACAAGGTAAACATGGTACTGATTGCCACAGGGCAGGCTCTTTTGATGTTGGTGCATTTATAAAATGATCTCTCTCAATTTTTCTTTATTTGAACTATTAGGTTACCTTCATTAATACAGTGGTAGTGCATCATTCACATACTAAGGCCAGCTCTATTCTTTTCTTATTTGCCTGGGACAATTGGAGAATGCTACATCGTGTCAATATGATCACAAACACAAAGCAAACATGAGCAAAATCATGAGGCTGTACTCAGTGATAAAGTATTTACCTTATTCTTAGTGAAAATGTTCTATATCTGCACTGTCCAATATGGTAGCCCCTGGCCACATGTGGCTATTGAGCACTTAAAGGGGACTAGTGTAACCCAGGAACAGAATTTTTAATTAATTTCCACTTAAAAAGCCATATGTGGCTAGTGGCTACTGTGTTGGACAGTGCAGAATTCTAGTTCATGCATTTATTATAGTTTTTAAGGTTATCATTAAAATGAAATCACTAGCTGTTTGAGTAGGGCAATGTATTTAACCTCTCTAAATCTCACTGCCTGCATCTATAAATTGGAGATAATGAGATATAATGCATGTAATCACTTAGCACAGTGTCTGGAACAGAAACAACACTCAATCACTAGGGACGTGAATGGGTGACAGGCCAGGAGGAGGGTTTGCCCCTTTTCATAGTCTCCATCACTGCCCCTTCAAGCCACCCCTGGGTGTGTTTACCCTTTGAAATATGCAATTGACATTTTCTCCATTTTATGTGAAGTGCCAGTGAAGGCATCTTTAGACAACACTGCTATCTTTATTAGTCTATAACAGGCAAACTAAGTAAAACTAAATAAAAATAATGTGTTTATCATGCAAATGTAGCTTTGATAAGTCACCCACCTTCCAATTAGATTATCTCCCTGTGCCCCTCCTACACTGAAATTTTTTTTTATATATCTTTATTGTAGTATAATTGCTTTACAATGTTGTGTTAGTTTCTGTTGTACAACAAAGTGTATATTGAAATTTTGAAGCTGCCAGTGATCTTGAATAACTGTCACAGGGGCATCACTAGTCAAGGTGTTTAGACTTCATTTTTATTTCTCTGGAAAACAGGAAGCCTAAGCCCCTTTCGAGTTGTAGTGGGACACTGTGAAATTGGTTATGTCACACCCCCTACTGCCTCTGTTGCTGCTCCGACAGGGGATGCTCTTCCATTCCCCAGGCCCAACTCACACCCCATTTGCTCCTGGCAAACGTTCAACATCATTTTCCAAAATCTGCTCAAGCTTCACCTCATCCATACAACCTTTTCTGACTCTCCCAGGTAAAACTCATGCCCTCTCTCCCTGGCCTCACCATGTACTTGACACAGACTTCCATCATAGCAACTGTTAAGTTTTCACATTTATTTCACATTTATTCTTACCTTGTGTTATGGACTGAATTGTGTCCCCCTTAAAAAGATATGTTGAAGTCCTAACTCCCAGTACCTCAGAATATGACCTTATTTGGAAATAGGGTTGTTGCAGATATAATTAGTTCAAAGAAGATGAGGTCATACTGGAGTAGGGTGGGCTCTGAATCTATTATGACAGGGGTCCTTAATGGAAGAGGAGGGAGACAGAGACACAGACACACGAGGGGAGAATGCCATGTGATGACAGAGGCAGAAATTGAAGAGCTGTAGTTATAAGGATTGAAGGCAAACCACCAGGAGCTAAGAAGAGGCTAGGAAGGACCGTCCCCTACAGGTTTCGGAGGGAGCGTGGCTCAGCTAACACCTCGATTTCAGACTTGTAGCCTCCAGAACTCTGAGACATTAAATTTCTGTTTTTTTAAAGCCACTTAGTTTGTGGTACTTTGTTACGGCAGTCCTAGCAAACACCTTACTAAACCACAAGCTCCTTGAGGACAAGGACCTTGTTTGATATATTTATTGGCAGTTGTCACAGTGTCTGAACTAATACGTGGGAAGGATAAATGAATGAACACACTACCTATTCCTTTGCCTTAATCTGGTCTCAGATTGGAACAGCAGAAAAATCACTGTAAATACATTCAGTGCTGCTGCATTTGGCCACACAGGCTAGGCACTGCATGACTCCAGAGTTGTGTGATGTGGTGACCTTCAGTTATTTATTATTGAATAACTTAATCAACGTAAGGAAAGTCAATAGAACAGTGAACCTCCAGGCCATGTGTTAGAAAAACCACTACTATTGGGAGGTTCAGCTCTTACCCAGCCAAACAGAAGAAACCATAAATAATTATCCTCTAGATTGGGAATTGGTAAACTACAGCTTTGGGCCAAGTCCAGCCTGCTGTCTGCTTTTGTAAATAAAGTTTTACTGGAACACAGCCATACTCATTGATTTACATATTGTCTACAGCTGCTTTAGTCCTACAATGAGAGAGTTGAGTGGTTGTGATGGATAGTGTTTGTGATATAAAACCTAAAATAGTTACTATTTGGTCCCTTACAGAAAGAGTTTGCAGAACCCTGCTCTAGATAGTATAAATAGAGAGACATTGCCAAAATGTTTTATATTAAGTGGTAAAAAAAAATCTCACCTTGAAACTGAAACCATTCATTTTATCACACTTTGGAAGATTCTACGTTACTACTGTTAACGTCAGCATGCCAGGAAGAAAACTATGTGTAGAAAATAATTTATTTCCATCTCAAAAATGGGAGCCAGGGGTGTTTTATATATATATATATATATATATATATATATATATATGAGCTAATTTATGTGTGTATGTGAATAGGGGGTGTGGGTGGAGTAAATGCCAAGCAGATACAACATATGCAACTTACAAAATGAGGTGCTCTATATAGGGTATTTTTTGAACTGTGTCCAGCTCCCCAAATTGGAGAGAAGAAATGGATGGAGATCTGTCATGAAGTCCAGGAGGAGAAATGCTATTCCAATGTTTATGAGAACAGTTCTGCCTGCAGTTTTATTCCTTCTGGAAAGTATTGTGGAAAGTCTTTGACCTTTCTGAGAGGTCCCTTATGCGTCAAGTACAGGCCTGCCATGTGACGGCATCACCCTGGCCTCAGCTGATTGGGTCAAGGTTGTATACCTGATCCAAAGGTCAAAGGCCTATTTAATGGCCTGGTACAAGGGCTCTGCCCAATAGGGGTGAATGAGGGCCACACCAACCTCATGCTCACTCTTGGGGAGCTTAAAGACTTCTGGAGACAGTGAATCTCTGTATCAAGATTAGCAAAAGCAAAACCAGAACGTACCTGTCACCACAATGACAGGGCAATTGTTACCTAAGGGATAGGAAGAAAATGTGTTCACAGCAGCAACACTGTATCCTGAGTGATGCTTCCATTTCTAGAGGTCTGACTGTGCCACTGGGGCATTGTCACTAACCATGGTCCAGTATGTTCCATTTTCGTGTTATAATTTGAGGATGGGTTTAGTTCATGGTCAGCTCAACTTCTGTATTCCATCGCTTCATCCACTTGCTTCCCATCCTCTGTATCTTTCCCTGATTTTTCTTTATTTGTAACTGCCTTGCAAACTCTAACCCTCTACCAACCCAACTGTGTACTTCTCTACTCCTATACATGGGCAGTTTAGGGTTTAACCAGCCCTAAATACGTTACCTGGCCACTGTATTGGTGGCATTATAAATGCATGGTTTCCAACCTCAGTTTGTCTATTTAGAATTCCATTGTATATACATATTTGACTCACTCTCCCATTCCTCACAGCTGATACTGCGAAGCTTCAATGCTCCCCAGGCTTCCATCTCCATTGCTCACCTTACATCCAACCTCAGAGAAAGGAGAGGTATCTGGCCCCAATTTCCAGACTCTCTCCAAGAACGTAAATAAACCTGCACCCTTTCTTTCCTGCTTTCCTGTTCCTAAGGAAGAGGTGAAGCTACTCTTGTTCAAAGCTAATCCCTCTGCCTGTGGTCCACATCCTAAGATCTTCCATTCTTGATTCTAGCCTTGTTCCTACACGATTATTCCCTCTCATTCCCGTATCTTCCATTTCTCCCTTGTCCATGGTCTCTTTCCTTGTGCAGATGTATATATGCTCATGTCTCTCCTCTTTAAAAAAATCTTTCTTGACTCTTCATAACCTACTAGCTATCATCTTATTGAACTCATTCATTTAAAGGCTATTCATCTTAAAAGGTATAGGAAATTCTGCTCAATATGGAGAATGGAGGTAAAGAGTCCCAGGGACTTCCCTGGCAGTCCAGTGGTTAGGGCTCTGTGCTTCCACTGCAGGGGGCATGGGTTCAATCCCTTGTCAGGGAACTAAGATCATGCCAGCTGCGAGGTATGGCCACAAAAATAAAACAAAATAAAATAGCCCCATTCCCAAGTCCCTGAACATAGAAATGCTGCTTAAAATATAATAAACTACATTTTTCTTAAAAGAATAACTAAGCTCAGATTGTGTAAGAGGTCAGGGGTGAGGTCATACTGAAGTAGAGTGGGCCTCTAATCCAGTTTGCTGTGTGTCCTTCTAAAAAACAACACCATGTGAAGAGACCCAGGGAGACCTCCATGCGATAATGCTGGATTGGAGTGATATATCTGCGAGCCAAGGAATACCAAGGATTGCAGGCAAACCAGCAGAAGCTAAGACCAGGCAAGGAAGGATTCACCAACAGGTTTCAGAGGAAGTAGGATTTTGGACTTCCAACCTCCAGAACTGTGAGAGAATAAATTTCTGTTGTTCTAAGTTACCCAGTTTGTGTTTTTTTTTTTGTTATGGCAACTAACTAGGAAACTAATGCAAACAGCAAAGCCATGTTTCCTCTCTGCCACACCATTTTAATATATTTAGGACAGGACTGGCTTATATGGGATGAGCAGAGAAAGAATGTGTGCATAAAGGGTCTGGAGACTTCATCTGAAATCCCTAGGTTCAGAAAGTACCTCAACCATTTGATTTGCATTATGATATTCATGAATGTGAAGAAGTAAGTCCCCCAGTTGACCAAGTACAAGTCATTTCACCAGGAAGAGTACACCAGGGAAAATTAAATGCCCCCCTGGGCACCCTCCCCAACATGTGTTTCTCATTGCCCACCTCTCCACCCCCAAATTCAGGGTGATACCTAGGGACCTCCCTAATTATACCCAAGATGCTTCTCTTTTCTGTTCTTTGTTTTTTCTCCCCAATCTCTACCCCCAACAACCATTTTTTTTTCTTTAGCTTATCCTGGTTTTGCTTTAAAGCTGTCAGTGGCATCCAAAATAATTTCTTTAATCCCAGTGGAAGAAAACAGACTACCAAAATATCTAATCCCTACTCTAGCACTTTAACCCACATATATTCCTTCAAATAATATTATAACTCTCCCTGGTGCTGCTGTCAAGACAGGGAGTTGGGGGTGGGGAAGGCAGAGACAGGATCTGTGTTGCCAGGAGAAGAATAGAGGGTAAAAAGGAACACGAAAGTAGACATGGAGGTGGGTGACTAAAGGTCACCAGCCTTTCCTCCTGGAATGGATGTTCTGAAACCTCCTGACCCTTGGGAAAGAAGTGTTTTCCAATGCTTCCTTGCCTTCTGCTCTGTATCTCTGGTATTCTGATTTTTAGAAGTGAAAAAAATATTTTGATTTAAGCCATATGGCCTTTTTCTCCTTACGCTGGAGCTGCAGAAAACTCAGAGGGGCAGGTGTGGAAAGCAGTGGCAGCAGAGTGGGTGGGTACACAGGGTCTGCGTGTCTATAGCTTGTGCAGCTCTGTAGCTATGGCAACCATGTGCAATGCCACTCGCATAGCATCATAACATGGCCCTAGAGTTACCCCTGGCTATTCAACTATTCCTTTTCACTGCACTATCTGTGCTGCTGTTTCCTAGCTACTATAGCTCTAT
The DNA here is from genome assembly GCF_964165515.1 of Mesoplodon bidens. Taxonomy (NCBI): domain Eukaryota; kingdom Metazoa; phylum Chordata; class Mammalia; order Artiodactyla; family Ziphiidae; genus Mesoplodon; species Mesoplodon bidens. The sequence goes on along the minus strand of NC_138179.1, from coordinate 47,284,331 downwards.
CATAATTTTTTGAAGTCATGCTTAAGTATTGTTTCTGTTGATTATGCTTGTTGTCAGAACACCTTAGTTCATCTGGTAGAAAAACTAGATAGCAAAACCAAAAACCTATTTCTTACAGATATTGTTAATAGTTAAAAATTGTCTGTACTAGATATAGAAAACAAACTTATGGTTACCAAAGGGGTAAGGTGGAGGGAGAAAGGGATAAATTAGGTGTTTGGGATGAACAGATATATAGTACTATATATAAAATAGATAAACAACAAGGGCCTACTGTATAGCACAGGGAACTATATTCAATATCTTGTAATAACCTATAATGGAAAAGAATAGGAAAAAGAATATATATAAAACTGAATCACTTTGCTGTACACCTGAAAATAACACAACATTGTAAATCAACTATACTTCAATAAAAAAAGTTGTTTGTACTTAAACATGTTGAGTTAGAAAGATTCTTGAGGCTGTGGTCAGGACAAGATGACCACTTGGGACTTTTTTTAGTTCTAAAGGTCCATGCTAGGTGCTCTTTAGAGCTAATGATAGTATCGATTGACTGCCTGCCTACTGAAAATCAATTTTTTTTTGCCAGTTGTTACAATTTCCTAACTACCAGAGTAATAAAATTTAAATAAAATTCACAACAATATATGCAAATATGTTATTTCCTATGGAGCTTTTATGCAAGTTATTTATGCATATGTACCCCATAAAAGAAAGCTGCATTGTGTTAATTCTGAGTATATATACACAAATGGTTTCTTTTATTTGTTGTTAAAAGCAATCCCCAAATCCTCAGAAATATTTCTGCTGTAATTAAATTTAAATGTTGTGTTTTTTTGTTGTTGTTTTTTAATTCATGTGAGTTGGCAATTTACTATGTTCATATTTTTAGCTTCCTTATGTTTGGTCATTAATCGTGGTATCATAAACAGCTACGATTTAAAGCCCTTAACCTTCTCAGACCCAAGTAGAAGCAAAATGTCAACACCCGTAAGTTATGAGCAGTCTCCCACAGGAACTGTAATACAAAATACACTTATAATTGAATTAACTCAGGAGAGGATTCTGGGAAGATGACAACATCAGCATAGATTTTCATTCTCTCTGAATCCTTACATAGAAACAGAGAGGACAAATGGATAGCAAAACCTAAAACCCATGAACAACATTTACAACAAAACCAAGAACAAACTATACTCACGAACTCCAAAATACAAGTAGGAGGGTACAAACCATCAATAGCCCCAAGATCTGCGTGGTGTCAGTGTCTGTGTGAGAGAAAGGATAAGGAAGTTGCACCTAGATCTGAGAACAGGAGGACTCCAAAATAGCCAGTGGGTATCGACTGAGAAGAGGGCAAGGCAATTTGAGGACATCAGCTGAAACTGGGAGAGGTTTGACCAAAACCAGTATAAAGCCCATGGGAAAAAAGGTCTGATGAAGCTGGAGCAACCTAGCTCCTATGAACTCTGAAAACCAACTGCTTTGCAGGACAGAACCCCAAACCAAAGAGAAACTACTTGGAGTAGAATAAAAGTTGAACGGGACATGGACAAGAAAGGAGGGAAAGAAAAGCTCCAGACCAAAGCGGTGTAATATTATAAAGCAAGTTGCCTTATCTTTTGACAGTCCCCAAAATCAAGAGAGGAAGTTCTGTGAAGTAAGGAAAGGTTTCTTGTAAATTAAAAAAAATTTTTTATTTATTTTTGGCTGCGTTGGGTCTTTGTTACTGCGTGGAGCTTTCTCCAGTTGTGGCGAGCAGGGGCTACTCTTTGTTGCTGTGAACAGGCTTCTCATTGCGGTGGCTTCTCTTGTTGCAGAGCACGGGCTCTAGGCCCACAGGCTTCAGTAGTTGTGGCACGCAGGCTCAGTAGTTGTGGCGCATGGGCTTAGTTGCCCCACAGCATGTGGGATCTTAATTCCCTGACCAGGGGTTGAACCCAAGTCCCCTGCATTGGCAGGCGGATTCTTAACCACTGTGCTACCAGGGAAGTCCCCAAGGAAAGCTTTCTTGAACACCACCTTATAACAAAAATTCAGGAAAACTAATTTGACATTAAAGAAGCAACAGAAAAATATCAAGGCTGCGTAGTTTTTATAAAGAAAAAGAAGGGGAGACAAAGCTGAGTAACATCCCTACAGACAATGAAAGCACTCCAGAAAGACATACCCACAAAACAGATAACGAGAGTTAACCTAGTAGTTCCAAATGAGCTAAAAGACATTAAGAAAATAATAAAAGATATGAAATAACAGAAATAAGAATCTGAAACTCAGAGAAGAAGTGATTGGATCCAGGAAATAATAAGAAATAAAGAAACAATAATTTAAGAAATAAAGAGTATTCTAGAAAGGAAATAAGAGCAAATAAATCGAACACTAGTGCCTGAAGAGAAATCAGTGAAATAGAAGAAAATATTTTTTAAAAATTTTAGATGAAGAGACAAAAAAGGATTTGAAAGAAAGTGAGAGATATTGAAGAGTAACCAAGAAGATCCAAAATATAGATGACAAGAAGATCCAAAATACAGATGACAGAAGTCCCTAAAGAAGAAAACAAAAGTAAGGGAACAGAACTAATACTAAAACTATATTTAAGAAAACCTTTCTGAAAAAAAAATTTGAAATGACACACTGATAGAATATACCATAAACACAGAATGACAAATTCTAGTAAAATTACTGGATATTTATGAACTCAACATCTATGAACTCAAGAAATATTATTCCCATGAGCCTTTCCTGAGAAATATACTGGCAAATGAGCTTCAGACAAACAAAATGACTGGGGAGACATCAACGTAAGGATTGGCGGTGAGCATTAAATACAGTTTCTGGTATAACTAAGACTAAGTGAGGGTTAAAGGAGAGAGAGTATGATATATAATGGCTATATGCTCCGACAATGTAGATGTAGTCCAACTATAAAACAGGGAAGCAGAACATTAGTAAAAAATGTTTAAATGTTTTTATTATCCATAACGGTGGTAGTATTAGTACTAGTAGTATTATTTTAAGATTGTCCTGGGAGACAAAAGTTGGAGTTCATAGTTGTATTAGTCAGGGTTCTCCAGAGAAACAGAACCAATAGGATGGATGAATAGATAGATAGATAGATAGATAGATAGATAGGTAGGTAGGTTGATAGATAAAAGAACAGATTTATTATAGCAATTCTTTGTTTTTTTTTTTTTTTTTGGCTGTGCAGCTTGTGGGATCTTAGTTCCCCAACCAGGGATCAAACCTGTGCCCCCTGCAGTGGAAGTGCAGAGTCCTAACCACTGGACCGCCAGGGAATTCCCAAGATTTATTATAGAAATTGGCTCAAGGAGTTATGGAGGCCAAGAAGTCCCATGATCTTCCATCTGCAAGCTGGAGGTCCAGGAAAGCTGGTGGTATAATTTAGTTCAACTCTGAAGGCCTGACAACCAGAGGGACCGATGATTAACTCCCAGTCCAAGGCTGAAGGCCTGAGAGTGGGGATCCACTGGTATAAGCCTTGGAATCTGAAGGCCCAAGAACCTGAAGCACCAATGTCGGAGGGCAGGAGAAGATGAACCTTCTGGCTCAAGAAGAGAGAGAGAGAGAGAGAGAGAATTCACCCTTCCTCCACTTTTTTGTTCTATTCAGACCCTCAACAGATTGGATGATGCCTGCCCATTTTGGTGAGGGCAATCTTCATTACCCAGTCTACTGATTCACATGCTAATGTCTCCAGGAAACACCCTTATAGACTCCCCCAGAAATAATGTTTTTATCAGCTATTTGGGCACCCCTTAGCCCAGTCAAATTGCCACATAAAATTAACCATTACAGGATCTGTCAAGGAGAAAGGACTCCGAAAAACAAAGAAGGTTTTAAAGTAAAAGTCCTGAAAGGGCTATGCCCTTGAATTAGGGCAAGCCAGTCTTACCTGGATAAAGGTGATATGCCTGAAGTGTATCTCACTGCCAGAAGGTGAATTCTTCTTTGGAGGAGAGTACCATCATCCAGAGTCTTAAAATTTTATAAAGTCTAGCATTCAAAAAAAAAAAAAAGAAAAATCAATAATGCCAGGAAACAGGACCAAATGACTGAAAATCAAGAGACAAAACAGACCATGGAAGTAAACCTATAGGGGACAAACATACTTGTATTATTTATTTAGTCACAGTTGTAAAAAAAAAAATGTAGTTAGTATGTTTAAGGAATTAGATGAAAATATGGAGAATATCAGCAGAGAACTGGTATTAATAAAAAGAATTAATTGTGAATCTTAGAATTAAAAAGTATAATAACTAAATTAAGAATCCAATGGATGGGTTTAACAGTATTAGACCTAGCAGCAGAGATTACTGAACGGGAAGATAGAGCAGTACAAAATATCCAGATTGAAGCACAGAGAAAAAAAGTATGGAATATAGAAAAAAGAATGTAAGAGACATATGGGACACGATGAAAGATACTATTATGATTATCACTGGAGTCTTAGAAGGAACAGAGACAAGGAATGCAGCAAGAGCCACATTTGAAGAGATATTAGCCAAGAATTTCCCCAAACTAACAGAAGACATTAAGGTACAGAATCAATAAACTCTATGAATCTGAAGCAGGATTAATACAAGGAAAACCACACTTAGTCAAACCACTGAAAACTAAATGCTAATATAAAAATGTTAAAATTAGCCAGAGTGAAAAAAGGTACATTATCTTTAAATGAGCTACAGTAAAACAGACAGCTAACTTTTCCAAAATAAATGATGGAAACCAGAAGACAATGATATTACATCTTTAGAGTGGAAAGAATTACAGCAAACTTAGAATCCTAACAAAAAATATTCATCAAAAATTAAGGTAAAACAGTGACATCTTCATAAAAATAAGAACCTACAGAGTTCACAGTCAGCAGATATACACTAAAAGAAATAATATAAAGAATTCTTCAAGTAGAAGTCCAAAGAATCTGAGCTAGAAGCCCAGAAATGCAGGAAGGAACAAACAGCACCAGAAAGAAGATATCTAAATGAGTATTTAGTGTTCAAAACAATAATAATAAAGATGTCTTGTGATGTTTATTTTTTATTTTTATTTTTTTAACATCTTTATTGGAGTATAATTGCTTTACAATGGTGAGTTAGTTTCTGCTGTATAACAAAGTGAATCAGCTATACATATACATATATCCCCATATCCCCTCCCTCTTGCATCTCCTTCCCACCCTCCCTACCCCACCCCTCTAGGTGGTCACAAAGCCCCGAGCTGATCTCCCTGTGCTATGTGGCTGCTTCCCACTAGCTATCTATTTTACATTTGGTAGTGTATATATGTCCATGCCACTCTCTCACTTCATCCCAGCTTACCCTTCCCCCTCCCTGTGTCCTCAAGCCCATTCTCTATGTCTGTGTCTTTATTCCTGTCCTGCCTCTAGGTTCTTCAGAACCTTTTTTTTTTTAAATTCCATATATATGTGTTAGCATACGGTATTTGTTTTTCTCTTTCTGACTTACTTACCTCTGTATGACAGACTCTAGGTCCATCCACCTCACTACAAATAACTCAATTTCATTTCTTTTTATGGCTGAGTAATATTCCATTGTATATATGTGCCACATCTTCTTTATCCACTCATCTGTCGATGGACACTTAGGTTGCTTCCATGTCCTGGCTATTATAAATAGAGATGCAGTGAACATTGTGGTACATGACTCTTTTTGAATTATGGTTTTCTCAGGGTATATGCCCAGTAGTGGGATTGCTGGGTCGTATGGTAGTTCTGTTTTTAGTTTTTTAAGGAACCTCCATACTGTTCTCCATAGTGACTGTATCAATTTACATTCCTATCAACAGTGCAAGAGAGTTCCCTTTTCTCCACACCCTCTCCAGCATTTATTGTTTCTAGATTTTTTGATGATGGCCATTCTGACTGGTGTGAGGTGATACCTCATTGTAGTTTTGATTTGCATTTCTCTAATGATTAGTGATGTTGAGCATCCTTTCATGTGTTTGTTGGCAACCTATATATCTTCTTTGGAGAAATGTCTGCTTAGGTCTTCTGCCCATTTTTGGATTGGGTTGTTTGTTTTTTGGATATTGAGCTGCATGAGCTGCTTGTAAATTTTGCAGATTAATCCTGTCAGTTGTGTCATTTGCAAATATTTTCTCCCATTCTGAGGGCTGTCTTTTCGTCTTGTTTATGGTTCACTTTGCTGTGCAAAAGCTTTTAAGTTTCATTAGGTCCCATTTGTTTATTTTTTTTATTTCCATTTTCTAGGAGGTGGATCAAAAAGGATCTTGCCATGGTTTATGTCATAGAGTGTTCTGCCTATGTTTTCCTCTAAGAGATTTTTTTTTTTTTTTTTTTTGCCTTACATGGGGCTCTCACTGTTGTGACCTCTCCTGTTGCAGAGCACAGGCTCCGGACGTGCAGGCTCAGCGGCCATGGCTCACGGGCCTAGCTGCTCTGCGGCATGTGGGATCTTCCCAGACTGGGGCACGAACCTGTGTCCCCTGCATCGGCAGGCAGACTCTCAACCACTGCACCACCAGGGAAGCCCTAAGCGTTTTATAGTGTCTGGGCTTACATTTAGGTCTTTAATCCATTTTGAGTTTATTTTTGTGTATGGTGTTAGGGAGTGTTCTAATTTCATTCTTTCACATGTAGCTGTCCAGTTTTCCCAGCACCACTTTTTGAAGAGGCTGTCTTTTCTCCATTGTATATTCTTGCCTCCTTTATCAAAGATAAGGTGACCATATGTGCGTGGGTTTATCTCTGGGCTTTCTACCCTGGTCCATTGATCTATATTTCTGTTTTTGTGCCAGTACCATACTATTTTGATGACTGTAGCTTTGTAGTATAGTCTGAAGTCAGGGAGCCTGATTCCCCCAGCTCTGGTTTTCTTTCTCAAGTTTGCTTTGGCTATTTGGGGTCTTTTGTGTTTCCATACAAATTGTGAAAATTTTTTGTTCTAGTTCTGTGAAAAATGCCAGTGGTAGTTTGACAGGGATTGCATTGAATCTGTAGATCGCTTTGAGTAGTATAGTCATTTTCACAATGTTGATTCTTCCAATCCAAGAACATGGTATATCTCTCCATCTGTTTGTATCATCTTTAATTTCTTTCATCAGTGTCTTATAGTTTCCTGCATACAGGTCTTTTGTCTCCTTAGGTAGGCTTATTCCTAGGTATTTTATTCTTTTTGTTGCAATGGTAAATGGGAGTGTTTCCTTAATTTCTCTTTCAGATTTCTCATCATAGTGTATAGGAATGCAAGAGATTTCTGTGCATTAATTTTGTATCCTGCTACTTTACCAAATGCATTGATTAGCTCTAGTAGTTTTGTGGTAGCATCTTTAGGATTCTCTATGTATAGTATCATGTCATCTGCAAAGAGTGACAGTTTTACTTCTTTCCAATTTGGATTCCTTTTATTTCTTATTCTTCTCTGATTGCTGTGGCTAAAACTTCCAAAACTATGTGGAATAATAGTGTCTTGTGATGTTTAAAAAGGTTTTCTATACCCTTTCATAGAGATAGACCAAACACCATCAATCAAACACGGCATTTACTTTCTTGTCTCTGGGCCTATTGTCTCTCCCTTGCCCATCCTTTGAGGCTAATTTACATCATAACATCTTCAGAAGAGTTCACTGACTATTCCTTCATTTATATCTCTTCTCCTACCCCTCTAACTCATCACCACGTTGTATGGCTCACTTATTCAGAACTTAAACTGACAACTTTTTGTGTTATTTTTTGTTTTTATTTTGCTTTGTGGTTCTTGGTTTCTCAAACAGAGTGCAAATTTAATGTCCTTTCAAAGTGTCTCCTATATGTTATCTATATAGTATGTGCTCAATAAATGTTTGTTGAATAAATTTGTTGAAGAATAAATTGGTAATGAGTGAGATGACCTTGCTGTTTTCTAGGACAGAACCTTCCATCCATTAGTTAATAAACTGTTATACTGAGATTTGATAAAGGTAATTACTATAAACATACATAAGAAAAGTTTTAATAACTTCTTAGATGAAACAACCATGAGGGACAGATTAGATGTTCATATTACATCTTTAATCTTTTGAAATTGATTTGATACCTGTTTAACAAAATCTTTCTTGTTATCACTGTCAAACGTATAAGGCTGGTTGGAGTTTATCAGAGGTATGGTATTTATTTTATGTTAATGTGAGTCTTTGTACTATTCCTGGATGTTAAGAAATAAAAGGCACAGCTCTTGAACTCTCCAAAAAATGTAAAATCGAACTGGAGGCTAAAGCATACACACAATTTGAGATGAAATCCAAAGAAATAGTTTAATAACTGCAAGAAAATATGGTATAGTGTAGAGTAAAGCTGCAATAGATAAGGAAACTAGAAATAATAAATGATCACACTTGGGATGTGATTATTAGAGAAGACGTGAAAAGAGGTATCTTCTGGTTTTGAAGGTTAGATGGGAATATATGGAAGAGAAAGGGCATAGATTTTTCCAAGCAGGGAGAAGAACACGCAAAGCACAGAATGAAAATAGTAAGTCACGTTCAGGCAACTATGTACAGACAGGCTTGAGAAATGGAGGGAATATGTGAGGCTAAAGAGAGGCAGGGGGTAGTTGATAGAAGACATCAAATATGTTTATTTTTGAAATAGTGTGGAATTCTCCTCTTTCAACAGAAATAACCTTCACTGTCAACAGTCCAGTCAGACCCCTTAGCTGATTCAGTGACGATCCCAGTTCCTAGGCTATTATTTTCAATAATTTCTGCCATATGAGTGTAATGGGGAAAACTCACTGCAAAGTGAATTACTTTTATTTATTTATTTATTTATGTCTGTGCTGGGTCTTCATTGCTGCACGTGAGCTTTCTCTAGCTGTGGCGAGTGGGGGCTACTCTTCATTGTGGTGCGCAGGCTTCTCATTGCAGTGGCTTCTCTTGTGGAGCATGGGCTCTAGGTGCACGGGTTTCAGTAGTTGTGGCACATGGGCTCAGTAGTTGTGGCTCATGGGCTCTAGAGCACAGGCTCAGTAGTTGTGGTGCACGGGCTTAGTTGCTTCGTGGCATGTGGGATCTTCCCAGACCAGGGCTCGAACCCATGTCCCCTGCATTGGCAGGCAGATTCTTAACCACTGTGCCACCAGGGAAGTCCCAAGTGAATTACTTTTGAAATGAATAGCACGCTGCCATTTGGGAAATTAGATCCTGAACACAGTGCATCCTGATTATTTGAAGTGCCATGCCATTATGAAAAGATAATTTCAGTCCAATAATTAAAAGAAATCTGCATGTTAAATTAAGTTAAAGTTCTATCATTTGGCGAGGTTCTTCTCAAAACTTTCGGTCACTATTCAGATGAATAACCGTGGACAGGGATTGTTCCTTGCCTAAACAATCTACATGGGTCTGAGGAGTCCAGAAATGCCCTCATTCAAACATACTTTAGGCTAGCCCCTGGCAGTGACTGCCAGCCTAGCCCCATTTGTGAAGAATTCTCTTGTGCCCATTCTCTATGTCCCCAAATGTGTCACTGCTAGAGATGACCCTGGTCAGCTGGCTTCCTTTCCATTTTTTGGAAAAAGCACAGCCACGCTCTCTTATGAAGAACAAACAGCTCTTCACTTCTCCATCCCCACTCAGCAAATTCCTCTGGCACCACTGGTCCATCTTGTCATGAATATACATCTGCTTTGGCCCTTCCTCCTCCTCCAATAAGTTTCTGTGTTGATGGGCTTCCGGGCTGAGCCACAGTAAGTCCTGAATCCAGGAACACAGCTAGGGAATGAGTTTCACAAAGGGCCTTCTGAGAACTGCCATAAATGTTGCTATTTCAAGGCAGAAGCCTTCCTTGTTTACTGAACATTTCTAATTTGTGTGCTGAATAGAACAATGTGATTAGAGTATGGGAAGATGGACAGAGAGAAAATGAGACCTCACATGAAGATTAGAGAGTAAATTTGGAAATTAACTAGGAATGCTAAAGAGGAATAAGGATATGAATGCAATAGTGGAAGGTCAATAATTTCCACATAAGTGAGATTAGATTGTTATTTTGATCATTAAATTGATCTAAGCATGCATATAACCATGGCTTTACATATAAAATAACGGCTCTTGGTCATGAACCTGTGCTTTGGAGTCAGAGAGACCTGAGTTTGAATCCTGGCTTTATTGCTTACTAGATTAATGACCTTGGTTCTATTATTTAATCTCGCTAAACCTTCATTTATTTCTTTATAAAATGAGAATGTTGGGCTTCCCTGGTGGCAGAGCGGTTGAGAGTCCGCCTGCCGATGCAGGGGACACGGGTTCGTGCCCCGGTCTGGGAAGATCCCACATGCTGCAGAGCGGCTAGGCCCGTGAGACACGGCCCCTGAGCCTGCACGTCCGGAGCCTGTGCTCCGCAACGGGAGAAGCCACAACAGTGAGAGGCCCGCGTACCGCAAAAAAAGAAAAGAATGGACAACATTAAGTGTTGGAAAGGATATGGATAAATTGGAACCTACATATATTCCTGGTAGGAATGTAAAATGGTGCAGTTGCTTTGGAAAACAGTTTGGCAGTTTCTCAAAAAGTTAAAAATGTTACATATATACAATGGGATATTACTCAGCCATTAAAAAGAATAAAATAATGCCACTAGCAGCAACATGGATGGACCTGGAGATTAGCATACTAAGTGAAGTAAGTGAGACAAAGACAAATATATGATATCACTTATATGTGGACTAAAAAAATGATACAAATGAACTTATTTACAAAACAGTAACAGACTCAGAGAATGAACTGATGGTTACTGGGGGGAGGGATAGGTTGGGAGTTTGGGATTGACATGTACGCACTGCTATATTTAAAATTGATAACCAACAAGGACCTACTGTATAGCACAGGGAACTCTGCTCAATATTCTGTAATAACCTAAATGGGAAAAGAATTTGAAAAACAACTGATACTTGTATAACTGAATCACTTTGCTGTATACCTGAAAGTAACACAACACTGTTAATCAACTATACTCCAATATAAAATAAAAATTCAAAAAAAAAAAGAAATGAAAACCAGAGAACCTCTTCTTCCCCCCAAAAAAAGTTAAAAATGGAGTTACCATATGACCCAGCAATTCTACTCCTAGGTATATACCTAAGAAAACTGAAAATGTATATCCACACAAAAGCAGGTACATGAATATTCATAGCAGCATTATTCATAATAGCCCCAAAGTGGAAACAACTCAAATATGCATAAAATGATGAATTGATAAATAAAATGTGATAGAGCCAAACAATGGAATATTATTCAGCCTCAAAAAGGAATGGAGGGCTTCCCTGGTGGTGCAATGGTTAAGAATCTACCTGCCAGTGCAGGGGACACAGGTTCGATCCCTGATCCAGGAAGATCCCACATGCCACAGAGCAACTAAGCCCGTGCGCCACAACTGCTGAGCCTGCACTCTAGAGCCTGTGAGCCACAACTTCTGAGCCCACGAGCCAGAACTACTGAAGCCCGCACACCTAGAGCCCATGCTCTGCAACAAGAGAAGCCACTGCAATGAGAAGTCCATGCACCACAACGAAGAGCAGCCCCCGCTCGCCTCAACTAGAGAAAGCCCATGCGCAGCAACAAAGACCCAACGCAGCCAAAAAAAAAATCAAAAAAATGAAAAAAAAAAGGAATGGAATATTGACACATGCTACAACGTAGATGAACCTCAAAAACATTGTGCTATGTAAAAGAAGCCACACACAAAAGACCACATATTGAATGATTTCATTTATATGAAATGTCCAGAATAAGCAAATCTATAGAGAAAGAAATGGATTAGTGGTTGCCTAGAGATGGAAGGATTGAGAGGAAATGGGGAGTGACGGCTAACGGGTAAAAGGTTTCTTTTTGGGGTGATGAAATATTCTAAAATCTATAGTGGTGATGGTTGCTCAACTCTGTGAATATACTAAAAACCACTGAATTATCCACTTTGAATGATGAATCTAGTGGTATGTGAATTACAACTCAGTAAAACACTGTATAAGAAAAAAGCACCCCCCCCAAAAGCAACTTAAATACAAAACTGGCCATTTATACCTAAAAACGAAAAATGAAAAAGATGGCTAGTCTCTCTTTCCTGTCTTAAGAATGGCAGAATCTGATCAGGTTGGCAGGAATATCACTACGATAAATTGCTTGGAGCAAGAGAAAAGAAAGGGAATTTAAATATCCTTTAAATAAGAGATAATAGGGGTTAAGGAGGCAGAGGAGGAATTTTACATTTTCAAGTTCATCCCCAAACTCTGGTTTGAACAGTTGTTTCCAATTTGAGCTGCTAAGCCACTCTTGAAAATAGCTATCTAGTCCTGCATATTCTGATTGAGGTCTTGAAAGTGTAACTGAAAAGCGCTGGCACAGTTTATCCCAGTCCAGGGCTTGGCTTGCATGCCAAATTTAGCCTTTGGCAACTTCCTTCTGTTGAGAGTCCCTGGGGACTTGTTTGACCTCTTTTTGGAGAGCTGCAAGGGAATTCACTTCTGGACGGTGGCCTGGCAAGCAGGGAGTGGCTCAGCCGGCTGCCTAATCCTCTATTAAATTAATGACAAAGTGTTCCTGGGCACAGTCCACTGGAAGGTCAATTCCCTATATGCAGCGTGTGGACTAGGAGTTTTCCAGATAACCCAAGGTAATTCCCAGCAGTAAATATTATAATCACCTTGAGAGGAAATCTTTCAGAATGTATCGTATACATTCCTGCCTTTTTGTACTTAGGCTTTTCTTCAACTGATAATAAAGTATTACATGCCACTATGGAAAACTTGGAAAGTGTAATACTATTCTCCTTCCCTAGAATTAACCATTGCTAATAGCTGGTGTGTATCCTTTCAGACCATTTTAAAAATATGTTTATAAACATAGATATGCACAGATACACACAACTGACACCCACAGCAGATTTTTTAAAAACTTAAAAAAAAAAACACAAATGGGATCATACTCTACCTCTTGGTCTGTCACTTGTTTTTCCATTTAATACAACCTGGAGATCTCTCCATGTCAGTGTATTGTCAGTACATACAGATCTACCTTATTCTTTTCTATGCCTACACACCATTCCATGGATGGATATACTATAATTTATTTAACCATTCCCTATTGATGCATATTTCCTACATTTTAATTATTATTTCTAAATATGAACTCGTACATATACAACATCTTTGTGTATATGTGAGAAATTTGGGGGATAGATTCCAGGAAGTAGAATTATTTAGATTTTTGATACATCTGGAAATTATTTTTACGACTTTTTATTCCAAAATAATTTCAAACTCACTGAAAAGTTGCAAGAATAGTATAATGAACTCTCATAACCTATGTGCCTTGATTCCCCAATTATTATCATTTCATTACATTTGCTTCATCTTTTCTCTGTCCCCCACCTTACATATATGTTATATATATGTAGTATTTTTTTTCTGAACCATTTGAGACATCTGATCCATTGTGGACATGAAGCCCTTACCTCTAAAAACTTCACTGTATATTTCTGAAAAACAAGGGCATGCTCCTATATAACCTTAGCACAAGCATTCAAATTAGAACACAGATATATAAAATGTTGAGTTCACACCAATTCCTCCAATCCAAAATTATACAGTTCATTTTAGGCTTCTCACTTTCCATATTTGCAACTCCCTTCTCCAAAAGAAAAACCTGCTCTCACCATCTTCCTTTATTTCCCCGTTTGCCCAAGAGCCCTGGACATAACAGATCTCCCTGCCATGTCGTTTCCTCTGCCCCGTCCCTGTGGCCTGCTGTCTGCTTGGCTTCAGCTCTGCCCATCCCAGCCATGCTGGCTTTCAACCTTGCTCTTCAGGCCTTGACCCTGACCAGGCCAGTTTCTGGGGAGGGGAAGTTAATTAATTTATTTTTGAATGGTGTGATGTAAGAGATGTATCTTTTTTTTTTTTAATGGATAACCAATTGTCCTGACATCTATTTTCAATTATTTGAAATGCTCCCACATATATTTGTGTCAGTAGTTGATGATCTATTCTCTTTCATTAATCTATTTTTTAATTTGTGACCCAATATCACACTTTAATCACTGTGATTATATATTTTGATATCTGGTAGGAAGAGCCCCCTCATTATACTTAAAAAAATATCTAGCTATTCTTAAGTATATACTCTTCCAGATGAATTTTAGAATTAGCATGTCAATTTTGTTAAAAATCCTATTATAATTTTGATTGGAATTACATTGAATTTGTAAATTATTTGGGCAAAATGGCTTCTTTACAATATCGTGAGTCTTCCCATCAGGGAACATGGTATGCATTTTCGTTTATGCAGTTTTTATTTTCCTTCAGTGAATATTTGTAGTTTTCTTTGTGTGGGTATTGCATATATAGTTTTTTCCTAGGTTTAAAATTTTTTTTGGTGGCCATTATTAATGAGAGCTTTTCATCTTCTTTCTATGTATTCTGTACATTGTAGAGATTATGTTGCATATACAATTCTGTATCCTGTATTTTTTTTAAATAAATTTATTTATTTTATTTATTTATTTTTGGCTGCGTTGGGTCTTCGTTGCTGCGCGTGGGCTTTCTCTAGTTGCGGTGAGCAGGGGCTACTACTCTTCGTTGTGGTGAGCGGGCTTCTCATTGTGGTGGCTTCTCTTGTTTCAGAGCACTGGCTCTAGAGCACAGGCTCAGTAGCTGTGGCGCACAGGCTTAGTTGCTCCACGGCATGTGGGATCTTCCCCGATCAGGGCTCGAACCCATGTCCCCTGCACTGGCAGGAGGATTCTTAACCACTGCGCCACCAGGGAAGCCCTGTATCCTGTTTTTTAACTTAAAATTATGTCATACAAATTTCCTGACTACCAAAATATGATTTTTATGGTTGCATAATTGTCCATCAAATTTTTATGTACCATATTTTATTTAACCATTTTTTAAGGTTGGTAAATTGGATTGCTTCCAATTTTTAAAATGCTAAATACTGCCATGATGAACATCTTTGTGCATAAATCTTTGTTCTATTTTGGATTGTTCCTTAAAATATATTCCTATTAGTGATATTCTCTATCTTATGCATAATACAGATATCCCCTGAAAGGTCCTGGATAACACAAAATCAAGGTAGGGTGAAAATATCTTCAGACTTGTTTAAAGTTTTAATGTTTTGTTCTCATTCATTTTACCTACTCTTATAAACCGGTCCTGCCTTCTTCCCATCACTTAGCCACTTTTTGGACATGATTAGAAAGTAACAAAATGGGGAACAAACAAACAGTAGTGTCATAACATGAGCTGATGCAGCGAGAATCTGCATGGGGACAAAAGCCATGCAAGACTGACCATGGAAGGCCATTATCTCCTTGAACCGGCAACCTCTGGCCTTGTACACTTATTTTGCGGTGTTCATTTACACACTTGACTTCTTTGCATTTCTCAATGTGATATGAAATCTCTCATATCTTGGGGACTTGGCGGTCCAGTGGTTAAGACTCTGCGCTTTCAATGCAGAGGGCACAGGTTCGATCCCTGATTGGGGAATTAAGATACCACATGCCGTGTGGCCAAAAAAAATAAAATAAAATCTCTCATATCTTCAAAATTTCATTATGTGCCTTATGGAACTACTTACATAACGTTGAGTGCTGCAAAACTATGAGAATGTCTGTATATTGAATATACTTTAATTTTCTTGATTACTCAGGGTTAATATAGACTCAGACTTAAAAGTTTCTTCCCCAAGCTCTATGGAGGTACGTAGAACTGTTTTTCCCTTGCTAAAGGCACTAAATTGCTGTGCTTTTTTGATCATTAAGTCAATTTTTATGCCTCTTTTCCTCTCTGCCCTGCTTACAGACTTGCAGTGTTCTCTTCTCACTGCTATCTGCATGCGTACATGGGATAGTTTCTCCTCCCTCTTCTAGTTTACTGCTTTTAATTTTTTATGAGTTTGGAAGCCAGATTGCCAGGTCTTTTAAAATTGAATCCAAGTAAAAATTAATAGCCTCTGAGAAAGGGCTTCGATAAATCTCTAGGAGTAATGGGCGTGATCTTTAGGGCATGGACTTTGGTGAGCTCTATTTTGTTTCTACAGAGGTCTTTTTCCATCTCCTTTGTTTCCTTGGTTCCTTGCTGTACTTCAGATAGATGAGATTGTCAGATAGCAGAGTTTCACACAAACGAAGTTTTGTTACAATTATCAGGTTGATAATGTAATATTGAAATGCCTCCTTTCCTTTTCCTCTACTGAATTCTGATTCTTTACTTCCTTTTGTTCCTTTCACATTGTGTGTCAGGTCGACTAAATCTAGAGAAATTGTTACTTGGGCTTCGGGACCAATCGAAACCTTCATTTCCCTTACCTTTTCTTTCTTCCACCTCTTTTTAATAACTAAAACATCTCTACATTTCACATCAACAAAGCTATAATTCCCTTATATTAAAAAATCATTTCCTTGGTACAAATGAACTTATTTACAAAACAGAAATAGAGTCACAGATGTAGAAAACAACGTTATGGTTACCAAGGGGGAAAGGCAGGGGAGGGATAAATTGGGAGATTGGGATTGACATATACACACTATTATATATAAAATAGATAACTAATAAGAACCTACTGTATAGCACAGGGAACTACTCAATACTCTGTAATGACCTATATGGGAAAAGAACCTAAAAAAAGAGTGGATATATGTATATATAACTGATTCACTTTGCTGTACAGCAGAAACTAACACAACATTGTAAATCAACTATACTCCAATAAAAATTAATTTAAAAAATTATCTAAGGCCTCTTTTGATTAAAAAGAAATTAAGTGTATTCCATTATGTGAAGAAAACAAAGACAATTTACACAACTCTACTGCATTCTTACCTTTACTCTTACTCATGGCTGATTGATAAGGACTGTGGTACTAAACCATGATTGTGTGGTCATTCTCTGTAAAGGCCAATCATTCTCCCTTTGCTGCTGATTGCCTCTCTTAATATTTAACTACATTGCAACTACTTAGGTGCTTTGAGTGAGGGGATATGGCAGGTTCAATAAAACCCACACAATACTGGAGAGTCAACTCAATCTTCATGTCTTATTAGAGGTGGGTCAGTGGCATCATCTTTGTATTGGGGCACAATAAATACTCTTGATGATGACAGTGTTGTGATTCCTTTAGTATGTTGTCCTTGAAGAAAAAATGTGTCAAGTACGAGTGCAAAATAGGTGGTCATCAATGTTTATAGTTTCAACTTCGGATCAACTCCAACTTTCTTATACAATGCCACTCCTCAGTTATTTTAAAATACATTGGATTATAATATTCATGCCTTTGCAGATGAATGAACATTTTATGCTCTGACACAGTGGTGTAGCCTACCAGTCAAGAGTTTATTTTCAGCATCATCACCGTTTTCAGTATTTGTTTATGCAATTATTTGAATATTTTATTACACTATTTATAAATGAGTAGAAAATGGAAGTGCTGATACTAGTAATAAGAAGCATAGGTTTCCTAAACATAACCCACTTGAGCAAAGGCGGAGTCATTAGCTATATACAAAGCAGGGACTCTATCCTCGGTCAGGTAGATGTTAGGACAAAGCTAGAAAATATAATACACGCTGGAAATACTTTATCAAAGATCCTATCTTAAATGTGAGCTGCAAATAGCCATTGAATACTGCTTTCAGCTCTTTGGGGGAAATGCTCTTGTATTATGTGTGCATTTAATTTTTTCATAGTCAACTTTTGTATATATTACCAGGATTGTATTGAGAAATTTGCATAGGGATGGGTAGGGAATAAACTAGGGGTCCACCTATAGGGAGTTCCAAATGGAAATTTATTTACCCTCCTTTTCCCTTCCAGGCATCTTTTATAGAATTTACATGATCAATACTAAGTACCTTCAAACTCTGTAGAGAAGCGAGGAAGAGGTCTGTGCCTGAAACAGTACCAGACATACAGATGTGCTTTCTGCCTATTGCTTCTCTGTATCCTTTGCTGAATTCCCTTTCCCCAAATAAAGGTGGTTCTCAAGGTTCAGCCATAACCTAGGGTGTCTGAGTTTTAATGGTAAATGTATTTTCACAGTTTCAAGTCGTTACGAATTGAAAGGGCATGGCAAGAAGGTGAGGGTTCTTTGAGGAAGTTTGGTTGAAAGGTCAGCTAGGTCCAGAGCCTTGTCCTCAGTTTTATAGGTCCACAAATTCTAGCTTGTCCATAACATAGAGTGGACTAGACTCTGAAAGTGTGGTTCAGGCTAACTAAAATCATGAGAAATGATTGTATCTTCCAGAGGGCCAATATTTAATTTTAATATGCAAAATTGTACATGGATTAGAATGGTTTTGTTGGTATGAACACTCTTCTCATCCCCTTTTTTACAGATCTGGATTATTTAATAAATTTAATTCACAAATATATTTCCAGCATCTATATGCGATAGATGCTATATGAGATAGATGCAAATAAATATATATATATATATACATAATTAGTATATATACATATATACACATTAATTCTTAGGATAGGTAGTATGCTCTATTAATTATAAGGAAAATCTTCCTCTTCATTTTCTATTCAAATATTCTATATTTTAATTTGGATTTTGTCTCTTACTGTGGGATCTGGGGCAAGTTATTTTGAGCCACAATGTTTTCATCTAGTAAAATGGGCATAATAATTCCAATCCTGTAAAGTTTTTATGAGGATTAGATTAAATAATATAACATATGTGAAATGCCTAGGTATAGGCCTGTTACACTGAATGATAATAGTCCATAGAGACTTGCTATGGACCAGGTACTTGCACGTGTACCAACCTAAGCCTCACATCCACCCTACAAGGTAGGTATAGTTTTTAATCCCCAATCCACAGATAAGTATCCTGAAATCTAGAAATGTAGAATAACTTGCTTGTGCTCACGCATTTAGTAAACAGTTGAGTTAGGATTTGAGTGCAGTCTGGGTCCAGGGTCCTTGCTCTTATACACCTGTGCTATATTCCCTCTCCTTGAGTATTCACTATCTTCCCTTTCTCACCTAAATCCCATCTTTCTACTAGCTATTTCCAAGTTACCTTAAATTAGGAGTTCTTTCCTGGAGCCCATGGGTGGGGTTCAATTAATACCTTTAACCTGTGAGTTAATGAGACCTCTCATATAAATGGCACAAATGTGGCTCAAACAAGCTGAACCATGGAGGAATTTCAACAAAGGACTAGGAAATGTCCTGGAATCCAAGAATAGGAATGTGAAGGATCCATGGACGCAAATGCATTTGAGCATTCTTCGTTTCTCGGGCTCATGTGTTAGGAAACACATCAGCTAACACCATCCATTGCTTCAGTTACTAGGGAGAGATTGACTTGATCCTTTGGATATAAAGTACAAAAATTCCAGAAAGGGCTTTAATGTGCCCAGCTGGGGTCAAGAGCTCTCCAGCAGCCAAATCCATGGGTGTCCATTACAAATCATATAACATGTATAAGTATGAATCCATTTTTTTTTTCCTGAGAAAAGAATCCATTGATTCTGGCAGATTCTCAAAAGAAGTGATTTGTAACTCAAAAGCAGTAAAGAACTACTACAACACAAAATATGCCAAAACCATCTCTTTCTTCTCCTTAACACCAATCCTCTGACTCCCCTGCTTCTGTCACAGGTACCACAGTCTTCTAGACAGTTAGTCTTGTCACCTTGCTGTATTTTCATTTCTCACTGTTATTCAGAAAGTTCTGTTAATTCTTCCCACGCAATGGCTGTTGGGACTATTCCTTTCTATCTCTACTGTCACAGTTCTTGACTAAAGCTGTCCTCTTCTTTAGTTCCTTAAATAGTAATAGTAGTATCTTACCCAAATCATTATTACTTGTCCCTCCTTGCTCAAATCTACCCTATGAGATGAATATTTTAAACACTGTCTTCTTGTCATTCTTCTGCTCAGAGACTCCAGGGTGTTTCCCTTCCTGGGCAGGACCCACTGTAGTTCAGTCCTGTCCCACCTTTCCAACCTCTTACCAACTGATGTTTTCTCCCCTGATTAGTAAATACTCTTCTGTTCATTCACACCTGTTGCTTGCTGGTCTGTTTTTTCGACTTGCAACATGTCTATTTAGAGTTCACGCCATTGCTTGTCTTTGTTAAGAAATAAGATAGCAACTCAGACTTCCCTGGTGGTGCAGTGGTTAGGAATCCGCCTGCCAATGCAGGGAACACGGGTTTGATCCTTGGTCCAGGAAGATCCCACATGCTGTGGAGCAACTAAGCCCGTGTGCCACAACTACTGAGCCTGCACTCTAGAGCCCATGTGTCACAACTACTGAGCCCTTATGCCACAACTACTGAGCCCACATGCCACAACTACTGAAGCCCATGTGCTCTAAGGCCCATGTGCTGCAACTACTGAGCCCGTGTGCTGCAACTACTAAAGCCCGCACACCTAGAGCCTGTGCTCCGCAACAAAAGAAGCCACCGCAATGAGAAGCCCACACACTGCAATGAAGAGTAGCCCCTGCTCGCTGCAACTGGAGAAAGCTTGCGTGCAGCAACGAAGACCCAACAAAGCCAAAAATAAATAAAAATTAAAAAAAAAGAAAGAAAGCAACTCATCTCTAAAAGGGGTTGTTTCTTGGACCTGAACTGTTATGCTCATTCCCTGCTCTGAACTTTTGTTGATTCTCCAGGGCCCTCCCTCGAATAGTCCTCCATTCTCACCATCTACATATTTTTCTTATTCTACTTATCTCAAGAAGCAGTCCCACACCATCCCAGTCAAAGCTATCTCCCTCCCTGTTATGAATTATTACAGAACTTACTGTTTTACTCATGGTGACACTTAATTCTATAATATGCTGTGTTAATATTTAAATGTTTTAAGCATTTTGTTTCCCAAATAGATTATGAGGATCTAGTAAGCAAGACTTCTCTCAAATTAGTTAAATATGCCCTGTAGAACTTACCACAGTTATAAAAATACAGTAGGTACAAGTACTGGTCAAGCATTTATAAATGTCGATGTAAAAATATATGGAGTTTTGCTTATTCATATTATATATGACTTTTTCACTTTCCAAAAAAGAGATGCACCAGAAACGTCTTTTAAGTAGTAGTTCCTCTATGTGGAAATACTTGTACGTGTTAGTCTAGAAATAAGTATTCCTCAAAAGGCAGAGGTGGGACTTGGTGGGGAAAATGTAGAAGCTATTGAGTTAGAAATCATCAATTGCAGATAAAAAGAAATGAGATCATGAAAAACAATCAATGAGAAAAATCTCTTTTACATCAAATTTTCAGGAATACTTTCCTTGTGTAACATGGTTCACGTTTTTAAAGAGATGTATTCTGTGTTCTCATTTGCATCTTATATAGCATTATCCTGAGGTTAACTGATAGAAGATAATGCTTATGTTTGGGTGCAGACTGGGGCTCTGCCAGCCATTCAGTGTGACCTTGACCTGGTCATCTAACTTCTCAGAGCTTCCCCACCCTCTTATCTAGAAAACTGAGATAATAATACTTACCTGAGGGCTTCCCTGGTGGCGCAGTGGTTAAGAACCTGCCTGCCAACGCAAGGGACACGGGTTTGAGCCCTGGTCTGGGAAGATCCCACATGCCGCGGAGCAACTAAGCCCGTGCGCCACAACTACTGAGCCTGTGCTCTAGGGCCCGCGAGCCACAACTACTGAAGTCCGTGTGCCACAACTACTGAAGCCTGTGCGCCTAGAGCCCGTGCTCCGCAACAAAAGAAGCCACTGCAATGAGAAGCCCGCGTACCTCAACAAAGAGTAGCCCCCGCTCGCTGCAACTAAAGAAAGCCCACGTGCAGCAGCGAAGATCCAATGCAGCCAAAAATTAAACAAATGAATAAAATAAAAAAAACAAAAACAAAAACTTACCTGATAGGATGTTGTGAGAATTAAATGAAGTAGTATATACAAGGCATTTAGTAAAGTATTTGCAGCCAGTAGGCAGTCCATCAATGGTAGATGTTATGACTCTTTATTCAGTAGGGAGAGAGAGGTGGCCCTGATGCTTTACTTAAGAGACTTGGAGGTGCCAGGGAAGACATATGCCATATGCAGAGGCGAGTGATTGTGCAGAGTTGACAAAGCAAGGAAGGTCATTTTGAATGGTATAGATGGCACTGAAAAGTTGGGAGGTATAGAGTATGGTTGGGCCACTTTATGGACAATTACTTACAGGTTCCTCTTACATGGCATAAATGATGTTTCCAAGTTTAAGTTATAGACTAAATTATCATCTGGACTAGAATGGAGTTTTAGTAGGTAAAAAAAAAAAAAAAAAAGCGTTCTCAGGATTTCAGGTATTAGTGACCAAAAAGGAAATCAGGGTGAGGAGTTGAGAACAGAGGTGGCTTATCTCTACATTGTTGCTTTCCATCCCTACCGTACCCCACCCTTACCTCTGTCAGGGACAGACTGTTTCCTCCACAAAGTTAAGAGTGTGGCAGCAAATAGCAAGACTTAACAGCAGAACTATGTGGAAGAGAACTGGCTGAGTAGCATCATGTTAGATGATCGAAACAGCGAAGCAATAAGTTCATTCCAGTGGGCACTGGCACTGCTCAGTGTGAACACAGATCTTGGAAAGGTCAGCTGAAAGAAATGGAGACGGATCTTTGGTAAGTATGATGAGGATAGTGAGTCAGAGTTACTCACTTCATCAGAGCAAGAGACTCTGTGGGTCACAGCTATTAGAGTTTACTGTGGGAAAATCCAATAAAGAGCTCTGCTGCTAAAATTACAGTTACAGTATTTTTCTAATTTCCAGGAAGAAGGGATTTAAAGGTTTTCATTTTGTGAATTGTTATTAAACTTTTGGTACTTTCTAGTGAAAAGTTGCAAACAAATTTTAGAGGAAAAACGCAGACGTATTATTTCTTAAAAATACATTTTTTTTAATGTGGGAGATCTGCGTAAACATAATGTAGACAGATTTAGTGCTAGTAAAATTGTGTCAAGTCCATATGGCAGAATTCAATCTAACAATATTTCATGGTGTTCCACAATGAGCACCATAATTTCTAAGTATCACCACCTGAACTAGTTTGAAAACCAACACATTACACCCCGACCGCCTTTTGTTATTTCTTAGGGAAAGGAATGTTATTAGCTCAGTGAAACTCACAGGCAAAGGCTCAGAATCAAAGTAATCTTTAAAATAAATAAAAAGACCAAAAGAGAATTAAATAAGGTAAATTTGAGTGCAACAAGAATAGCATAACAATAGCTAATGTTTCCGGAGCATTTATTATATACCAGGCTCTGTGATAAGTACTTTTCAAACATAATTTCATTTAATCTTCACAACCATCCTGTGAGGTAACATCACCCATATTAGATAGATAAAGAAAAAAAAGGCTCAGACCTGCTCAAGGTCTCATAGGCTGGTAAGTGGTGGGTGACACTGACATTCAAATCTAGGTTTCCAGACTCCAATCACGATGACACTGTAATGCCTCTTTTGTGTATACAATTTTTAAAAAACTCTAAAAATTGAGATAGAGTAAAGCACACCAATCGTTTTGCACATATATTAACCCTTGTAATCATTAACAAGATCAAGGTATGGAGCATTTCCAGCAACCCAGAAGGCTCCCTCCTGCCCCCCCCTCATTCAATTCCTCCAAAGTAATCACTACTCTGCCTCTATCACCATAGATAAATAGGTTTTAGTTGGAGTAATCTAACTTTTTGGAGTTATCACCAAAAGATTCCATAGACCAATCCTTCATCTTGCCATTTTAGCTGTAGTATTCAAAGCTGCTCTAGCTCTGACTTTTCAAGAATTCACTGTAGAGACTAGCTGTTGCAAAATGGCTTCATCTTCAATTTCCTGCATTATTCTGAAATTAATACTAATTTTGAAAAAAACACTAAGAAAATCCTGGATGCAGCAGATTAAAGGACTGTTATCAAATCTCTATCTTAGAAACACCACAGACACAGGTTGCTTGACTGAAGTAATTTGGTGAATCTATTTCCTATCATGGCGTCTCATTAAGGAATGGATGACCACGAAAGGTCATCTCAGTTTACGGAAAAAAGGCTAGCCAGGCAGAGTAGGTAACAGTGATTGCTTTGCATCATCTTAAAGCACACGAACAAATTTATGTGCAGATATCTTCCACAGTTGACTTGTTGTTCTACGATGCGAGGGAAAGGAAGAGTAAAGGGGAAGAAGATCTAGGTGGAGGGAAGTGAGGGAAATATGACCTTCAAGGAGGCTTTGTTGTGGTGGCTTTCCGTGCCTTGCCAACTAGCTCTTAAAATCACATTACTTCTTGTCCAACCTGGCAGTGACAGAAGCAGCGTCACAACTTCACCTCAGGCTCTCAAGCTGTGGTTGGTGAATTTCAGCAATGATTCTAGATAATAGCTCTCCCTTCTCTCTCTCCCCTCCCCACTATCCCCCCATTCCTGGTTTTGCACTTCATTCTGTTTCCTACACCAGCCAACTATGGCATTTTGAAGCAGTCTACAGATTACAATTGAGCATCAGGGAAAGAATAACTGACATTTGTAGGGTTCGAAGACTTCTAGGAGTGATATGTGTATGAGGTGACTTAAGTGGGGAAAATCTAGAGGAACGCTCTGGCCATCAAAGCATCAAGACAGGCCCAGAAGTAGGCGCACGTGACAGCAGCAGCACCTCGAGAGTGACATCACCCTGGGGGCGGAGCCGAACCATCCTGGGCCTTGTCTGCTATTGAGCTCCCCTCCCCTCTTCCCCACTGAATGCCCACGACGCCACCAGTCAAAGCCCCCTGAGGAAACTGAAATGCCCAGACCTCAGAGAGCCAGAGCCAGGGCCAAACCTCTCGGCGGAGAAAAGGGTTCGGTGTTCTCTCTCTCTCCCCGCCACTCCCAACCCCCTAAACGGTGGAGGGGGCGGGGGCGCGCGCGCTCCACCACGCACGCGCTCCCACGCACGCGCTCTCCCTCCGCGCTCGCGCTCCTCCCCACACCGGCCCGGAGGGGGCGGGGCTGCGGGCGGCCTCTGAGGGTGCGACGCCCCCGGCGCGGCGGCGGCGCTAGCGAGCGGCCGGCCGGGCGCGGGTTGCTGGGTGCGCTGCTCCGGCGGGGCCCGCTTGCACAGCTGCCTCGTGCGAGCCGCCCGCTCGGCGGGTGAAGCTGCGAGCGCTCCGAGTGCCGGGCCCGGGGCCGCCGGCGCTGCCCTCCAGCCGCCGCCCTCCGTGCCTCCTTCGGGCGGCCCCGCCCCCGTTCCCATCCCCCTCGCGCTCACCTCCTGGCTGTGCAGCGCGCGAGGCGGAGCAAGTTGCCCGCCGCCGCCGCCGCCGCGCTGGGCGAGAGCCTGCACCCGCGCCGCCGCTGACAGGAGGACCGCCGAGGGCTGCGCTAGCCGCCGGGAGGCCCCGCCGCGCCTTTCCCGGACGCAGACCCACAGCGGGCGTCGGAGCGCAGCGAGGTGCTCTGGGATCGCGGGCGGCGCCGGCGGGCGGCGCGGTCCTCACAGGAGACCCCGGGGACTCGGGCTTGACCCCGAGGTGCAGCGAACCCCCCTCAGAGCGGCAGGTGAGAGACCCCGGGAGCCCAGGAAGGGAAGGTTGCTTCAGTGACAGCGGCGTTCGCCTCCGACGCCTGGGCTCCAGGGAGAGGGGCGGGGGCGAGCGGGGAGGCAGCGAAATGGGCAGTGGAGTGCCTCCGGTGTCCAGGGCGTGGGGAAGGTTGGCTCCAAATGTGGCACTCGGGGTGGCTTCGGATGGGTCCGGGATCGGTCACTTCGGTGTCACCGAAGGTGTCATGGAATTTGGTACCGAGAGAGTCTCCGGTTGACGGGGACCCAGGAGGAGACGCGAGGCAGATTGCTAAACGTGGCAGGGAATGTGGTGCAGAACGAGTTGTAAAATGTGCCCCCTGAATGCAGCATGAAAGTAGTTGTGAAATGTGCCAGGTAAGGCACAGGGTGGGTTGGCCTGTGTGGCGTTGAAATTCACGGTAGAAGTGTTATTAGTGATATTAATTTCTCCGGGAAAGGAGGCGTAGTCTAAGAAGAGATTAATAAGGCTCATGGCTAGATATTTTAACACAGGGAATCGAGAGGAGCTATGATACGCTATTTTTTGAGATAGAGATAGTGCCCACGTGAAAGAAACAAGCAAATTGTGTCTGGTGTGAGATGGGAAAGAAAAAATAGAGCTAAATAATTCCAAGGTTTGCCGTCAGCGTGTAGAACACGGATACAATTGTAGCCTGTGTTGTATTCCAGGTGTGAAATGTTTAAAATGGTTTTCACCAAACATAAACAATGGTAATTAATATTAGGAAGAAGATTTGGTGTTTTGGGTGTCTTGCACTGTCTTCTCTGCTCCTCTCCAGGAAAAGGAAAAAAAACAAACCAAAAAAAAAAAACCACACAAAAAACCCACCCCACATCTTGACCATAATTCTGAGTTCAAGATCATTAGGCGAAGGGACGTTTTTTCATAGGTGCCCCTTTCTTCATTTTTATACAGGTGAAAATTTCTGGAATGAGGAAAACAAAACAATATGGTGAACAAAAGGGATAAATTTTCAGGCATTTTGAGGGTTTGAAGCCAAAAGCTGTTGCAATGGCTAATTATGGTGAATGACAGTAGTGAAATATTCTTGATGCTGGGGTGGCAAAATAGGAAAAAAATTGAATACAGTAAATGTGGCATAAAAAGCAACAACATGGATACTGTCAGTGGAGCGCTTCTTGCAGCATTTCCCAGGTAGATCATCTCAGGAATGTGAGCACAGAAATGAAATATTAAATATTCTCATTCTCTTTCTCTTTCTCTATATGTGTGCATGTGTGTGTGTGTGTGTGTATATATATATATATATCATTACCCACATGCTGCAAAACATTGTGACTTCCATTTAAGAAGAACATCTGTGTTTTGAGAGGATTGTCAGAACATAGCTGGAATTTCAGAAGTAACAAAAGACAGCTCCATGAGCTATTTAATATAACTTATATACATTCAGTGAGTGTATGTCTGTATAGTGTGAAACAAGCAGAAATATCGGCATGTGTTCATTAGGGTATAGTTAATTATTGATGAGATTTTAGTGTTTTATGTTACATTTCTTGCAGAGAAACGGAGTTACTTGCCTGAATGTTGTTCTTATAAGAAGAACAGTAAGTAATTTGCCAGACAATTAAAATTCATACTGATTGGCTTCCTTCTGGATCCAGATTTAGCCATTGAGGGATCATTTGCTTCAAAGGCAAAACTGGATTTTCCTTGGTGATTAATTTTGGGTTTTAGTCTTTTCTGTTGATATGTCTCTCACCTTGAGGCTGTGTTGGGCCTAAAACATAGAGGCGAGGGCCTGAGGAGAATAAAGAGCAATTCTGTTGGGTCTTCCTGTTTTGTTCTGACTGTAAGCCATATGTACTGCCACCCCCTACTGTCTGTAGGAGGAGGTGTCACAGAGCCCAGTTCTTTTCTTGTTATCACTGCCCCCTTGTGTAAGGGAAGAAATTGATGGTTGCACTTCGGAAAGCCGCTCTCCCCAGATTGTTCTTGATAGAGTGGTTATGTAGATTTATAATCACCTATTCAGAGTTGCAGGGCTTTAAACTTACTGTCAGTCAGGCTTCAAGTTTAATGTCTATTTTTAATAGTATCTAATTTTAGCCAGTAATTCAAAAAGAATGTTTTCAGTATGTTTGGGAAGATGGTACTACTAGTAGTGCTAGTAGTAATGGCTCACCCTTACATAGCACCTACTTTGTGCCAGTCCTGTTACACAGGTTTTAATCAGTTCCAACACCCTACGAGGTATGTACTGTTATTTCCATTTTACAAATGAGAAACTGAAACACTGAGATGTTAAATAGATTAGTTAGTTAGCAAGTGGAACAGCTGAGTTCCAATTCAGGAACTCTGGCTCCACACTCTGTGCTCTTCATAAGTATACTATATTGCCCTCAGTCAAATTAGTATTGACACACATCATTAAAATGCAGGTACCCATCATAAAAAAGCAAATACTGTAGATGTGGATAGGGCCAAGTAGGTAGTAAGACACATAAATGCTAAGCCTACAAATACACCAAAAATACAGTTACTTACAGTATGAACATTTCTGTTTAGGAATTTATTTTTGTAATTTATTTCTGGGGTTATGAGTAGAGGAGTATCAGTACTTTTTATGGGGTTAAGGTAATATTTGTGATGGAGGTTGGTTTTGGGGGGATCTTTGGAGGTAGAAAGTTTTACTTTCAAGTAGTTTGGTGTGTATGTCTATGTGTATATGTGTGTACATGTAGTGTGCAGGAAAGTTTTAGTGGTGCTTTTAAAGAAATAGTATATAGATCTCTGTGTAGAGCTATAGAAATTGTTTTCTACAGGAAAATTATTTTCCTACCTACTTACATTTTTACGATCTCTATTTTTAAATTTTTAATTAATTATTTATTTACTGGCCACACCCGTGCCCCCTGCAGTGGAAGCGCCGTCTTTTTTCTTTTTTTTTAAATAGAGCTAACCTCATAATAAACTTTTTTAAAAAATTATTTAATTAATTTATTTTTGGCTGCGTTGGGTCTTCATTGTTGCACACTGGCTTTCACTAGTTGCAGCCAGTGGGGGCTACTCTTCGTTGCGGTGGAAGTGCAGAGTCTTAACCACTGGACCACCAGGGAAGTCCCTATGATCTCTATTTATTTAAAAAAATAATTAGTAAAAATGGATTAGGTGTATATGTACTTCTTACCTCTTTTTTCCAACAAATATTTGCTCAGATTTTTCTTGCACTTAAACATTGTTTTATAGATATCGACTACATATGAAATAATATTTATAAAAATGTGTGAAGTATAGAAGACTAATAATGCAGCCAACACTTATATACCTTCCACCCAGTTTAAGAAATGGAATATCACCTCCTATATTTAACAATTATTTTCTTCTCTTAGTCAAACTTTGTGCCATTCTGTGAATCACATATGTCATGTAATCAAACACTTCCTTCATTTTTATATACATTGGTTGATAAGGCAATTTACTGATTATGGCTAAGACTTATTCATGTATGTTTATATATTTTAGTTTATTTAATAAACCGTCATAGACTCAGATCGTGCTCTGTATTTATATTGGTTGATGGTTCATTTTAGCATACTTATAAAACCTAATTTGTTGTTTGCATCTTTATCATAAAGTTTTACTAACATGGTTTAACAGTAGTAGATTTATTTCCTTCTTCTGTCATTGATTCCTTTTTTTTTTTTTTTTTTTGCGGTATGTGGGCCTCTCACTGTTGTGGCCTCTCCCGTTGCGGAGCACAGGCTCCGGACGCGCAGGCTCGACGGCCATGGCTCACGGGCCCAGCCACTCCGCGGCATGTGGGATCTTCCCAGACCGGGGCACGAACCTGCGTCCCCTGCATCGGCAGGCGGACTCTCAACCACTGCGCCACCAGGGAAGCCCTGTCAGTGATTCTTGACTGTCCCATGTTAGCTCTCTAGCTTCCCCCGCCCTTCCTCATAAAGGCCTTTGTTCTTTTAGTATTTTCTGAATGACTCTGTGTGCATTGTTTTGAATGGAGAAGGAAGTAGGCCTAGAAAACAGTATACTAAACCAGTAGTTCCCAAAGGGGAATTTTTTTTTTTTTTTTATGCGGTACGCGGGCCTCACACTGTTGTGGCCTCTCCTGTTGCGGAGCACAGGCTCCGGACACGCTTCCCTGGTGGCGCTGTGGTTGAGAGTCCGCCTGTCAATGCAGGGGACACGGGTTCGTGCCCTGGTCCGGGAAGATCCCACATGCCACGGAACAGCTGGGCCCGTGAGCCATGGCCAAAGGGGAATTTTAAGGTAGTTGATACTAATTAGATATAAGGAAGAATAAGTATGATTAAAGGAATGCATCAAAATTCTCTCCTTGTCATATTACTTCCTCTTACAACAGAATTAAAATTGATCTCTGAGATGTACGGATTGGGCACACTAGTTGAATTATGTTGGATTGTACTTATACATGATCACCAATGTTAGCTGTAATATTTTTACTGATGGTACCCAGATTTTATTTCCAGGAGCTAGAACAAGCGGTTGCAGATGGTTGTTTACTTTTCTAGTACGAGTCTCATCGAGGTAACAAATGTTATAAAATAGTTTGGAAGTTAGTTTAATTATTTGGATTTTTTTTTCTCTCAGCATTGTCGTATCTGTTGAGTGCCTGTAGTCATCAAATACTATTGTCATTTGGAGAGAAGGCACTGTGTAAATAAATAGTTTAGTCTTTGTTATAATACCATGAAAACTACCACTTGGTTTATTTGAATAGCATCTTTTGTAATAACTTGTATTAGATGAAGATTGTTTACAATTAAAAAAAAATGAGTCAAGGAGATGTGTGTATGGTGATCGAGAGACTACATCATGACCTTGATGAATCTCTAAAAGTCTGTGGAGAGAAATAGGTTACAAGAAGAGCTTAAAGACTTACAGCTATATTTCCCCACCCAATGTCCTTTTTCTTTCTTTTAGAGGATATTTTTACCTTGAGTATTTACGATTCAAGATAATATTAGATGGGGCTTCCCTGGTGGTGCAGTGTTTAAGAATCCACCTGCCAATGCAGGGGACACGGGTTTGAGCCCTGGTCCAGGAAGATCCCACATGCCATGGAGCAACTAAGCCCATGCACCACAACTACTGAGCCTGTGCTCTAGAGCCCGAGAGCCACAACTACTGAGCTCGTGTGCCACAACTACTGAGCCCACGAGCCTAGAGCCCGTACTCCGCAACAGGGGAAGCCACTGCAGTGAGAAGCCCACGCACCACAACAAAGAGTAGCCCCCGCTCGTCGCAACTAGAGAAAGCCCATGTGCAGCAACGTAGACCCAACGCAGCCAAAAATAAATAAATAAATAAATAAATAAACAAATTTAAAAAAGAGATAATATTAGATGGAGAACAAGCTATTTGGTCCTGGGTTTTAGAAGGCTAAAGCAGGTTGAGGATGCAATCAGTGAAAAAAGTTTCTGGTAGGGATCTTTCATATTCTAGAAAGCTCTAACTAAATAATTGTAATACCATGATTTTTTTCTGGAAACAAATTTCTTTTATTAGGTCAATTTATTTTATTTACAGAATCTTTATAAATCATTTGAAAGCTATGTTTGTGGATGTAATAAGTATCAGGTAAATTGCTTTCTTATGGGCCACACATTACAACAGTATCTTGTTATGTTCAACTTCTGTTTGTTCTTGAGTAGTTAAGGGTAAACATGACTAAGTTTAAGAGGCAAAAAGAATTAAGTTGGTGTTAGTCGTAATCACACCCTTTCTTTACCCTTTCCTTCCCCATAATATTAATTTCTGCCTTTATTCAGTGAATGGTATATCTTCTCAAATGCCTTTCTTTTGATAGGAACTTGAGAGATTCTGGTGTCAGTTATTTAAACCGAGTAGTTGCGTTATAGTGAATAATATTGTTGCTATGTTTTAAAAAAATCTAATTGCCTTAGTAATGATTTATCTGACAGGCTCATCTTATGCCTCCTTATGACACCCATATTATGTCTATCTGGAGAAGTTTCTGCCAAAATACATTTTTCGATTCTACTTTTTTTTTCTCAGAAGAGGTATCCCAAGTGGAGAGGTTTTGGAGCACGGCATGTAAGAGAACATTTTTCTTTGTTTGCTCCGGTTTTAGTCTCTCATATACTTATTTTGTATAGAAAAGGTCGTATGAAAAAAACATTGATTTTTGTATATTAGTTTATTATACAGACACATTATGTTTAAGGTATATGAGTTGAGTTAGATTTGTTGGAAAAATTGGGGGAGTTTTATGCAGTATATTAATACATTAAATCCTTCACTTAAATATTTATTGACCACTGTGTGTAAGTAGTTACCTTTACTACTGTAATCTTTCAGTTGAAGGTAGACATATCATATTCTTCCTTAAATAAAAACTAAATTTGTAGTTCAGAATTGTGTCCTGGGTATTCACTCTACCTCTAGGAAAAATACAGTTGAAAAAATATTTTAAAGTTTGTCACTTTGCTAAAGTTTCACTGGCCAATGTTGATAAATTTTGCTGTCTTCTTTAGATGGCAAAGGTATCATGAAAAGAAAAACAGTGACTTATATATTTCTTTTTGTAAATATCAGCAAGTACTACAGACATAAAATTCACAATGAAAAGTATGTGAGCAATAATAATGGAAAACTTCTGTTATTCCAAGCAGATGTCTTTGGACCAGGTAGCCATGCTTGTCTGTAACACCATGCTTGCATTATCATATATGATTATATCAGATGACATATCTGATCATAGAGATGAACAACATGAAGAGATATCGCACCAGTTTTTTATTGCCATGGAAATTCCCTTTCCCCACCAATGGATCTAACCTTATAAGTCGATTCGTTAGTTATTAACTTTGGAAATGGGAGTGGGTATGTAGATACTGTGATTTAATCATTTAGACAGGAGACTGCCTCACATCTCAGTCAATTCCCTCTGCCTAAATGAAGGAAGTCTCTCTGTAGCCCTTTGTTCCTAATCTTGTGTTGTGAGGTCCCACAATTTCTAGCTCTAATTGCTGAAATTTGATAAGGCAAAACTAAGGAAGCTTGATGGGTATTTGTACTCTAGAATTCTGTTTCTGTTCAAATTCCATGGAATCCTGTAGAGCTCCCAGAGATTGTGAATTAGGGTGAATGAAGGTAATTAGCTTTAGTAGACACGTGGGATGTAGACTTACTGCACACTCAAATGCTGCTTCAGCGTCAGAGAATCTTCCTTTTTAGGGATTTAAAGAGGAAGAGAGACTTCCTTTGGAAGCTGTTATTCAGATGTTGCTATGTTGTAGGATGTGACAATACTGTTGTTTGTTTGTTAGTAGCTTTTGAAATTTTACAATCATGAGACCCTTTGTATAGTAGAGAGAACATGAATTTGTGAGTTTTTGAATCATGAAAACAGGTTGAGATTATCACTCTGTCACTTACTAGCTGTGTGAGGGGCTAAAACCTCTCTTGCAGGGTTTTGATGATGATGAAATGAAATAATGCCAGTGAAAAATCCTTAGGACGATGTCTAGTTCTTAATAAATGGTAAGTTTTATTAGGTTTTGGAAAGTGTCCTGGATTTCTGTTTTTTGATGTGTGCTTCACATAGCTCCGCCCCACAGTGTTTTACTAGCATTGTCTGTCCAGCTTTTCCTTGTTATTTTGTCTTTTCAGCCTAGCAAGGTATTTAAAACAAAAAACAAAAAACAAAAACCTGTGGTAATTCGGCTACTCATTAATTTTGTGTCTTGAAATTTTCTTTTAGGAAGGATTTGATGAGAGCTGAGAGAAAAAGTTCTTGAATAACTGTTAACTTAAAAATATAAACTCTTAGACTCCTAGTATGCGTTTCTTTTTGCACTATTTCCCTTTAAGTACCACAAACTTGCAAAAAATTAATTTTTAATTTCCTCTATAAAATAGCAAACCTCAGCACTTCTTGAGACATTGAGCCCTTTGACAATTTTTTTTTCATTTTGATCATGTGAAAATTTTCTACTTTTACAAACATTTCTCATTTTTGTGAATAACTGAAGTGTTCTCTGTTTGATAACTTTATCCCCCACTCACCCGCCACCATGCGCCATGTTGTTAGCTTTTTGTAATTTTTCTTATTAAAAAATTTGTGACAGTCATGGTGGTTGATTGTCTTTTGTGATCTACTTAATAAAAAGGACTTGTCTATTTACAGTGTAAAATTATACATCAAAAGAAGTTTGCCCCTCTTTCTTTAGTATAACAGGCTATCAAAATCTCACTTTCTTCCCAAGCTTCAAGGATTTCTGTAACATTTTGCCCATTTCTGCTAATCTGTTTACATATCATGCGAACAGTAATTCACTGACTATTTTTCTTTAAATGGACGTGACTCACTTTATCTTAGTTTTATTCTTGGTCACCGTAATATCCATGAACTGATCAGTTTGTGCTAGTTGTAAGATACAAACTAGTTCATCCTGAAGACATCTTGCTTAATGCCTTTAGGAAGACCACTTATATGCGACTTCGGTTCCAGATTGGATTGTGTTGTATTTTTAATCCATTCTTTTTTTTTTTTTTTTACCTTTTTAAAAAAAAAATATTTATATTTATTTTTGGCTGCGTTGGGTCTTCGTTTGCTGCTTGTGGGCTTTCTCTAGTTGCGGCGAGCGGGGGCTACTCTTCCTGCAGTGTGCGGGCTTCTCATTTCGGTGGCTTCTCTTTTTTTTTTTTTTTTTTTTTTTTTTTTGCGGTACGCGGGCCTCTCACTGCTGTGGCCTCTCCTGTTGCGGAGCGCAGGCTCAGTGGCCATGGCTCACGGGCCCGGCCGCTCCACGGCATGTGGGATCCTCCCGGACCGGGGCACGAGCCCGTGTCCCCTGCATCGGCAGGTGGACTCTCAACCACTGCGCCACCAGGGAAGCCCCTCAGTGGCTTCTCTTGTTGCAGAGCACGAGCTCTAGGTGCGCAGGCTTCAGTAGTTGTGGCACGTGGGCGCAGTAGTTGTGGCTCACGGGCTCTAGAGAGCAGGCTCAGTAGTTGTGGTGCACGGGCTTAGTTGCTCCCTGGATGTGGGATCTTCCTGGACCAGGGCTTGAACCCGTGTCCCCTGCATTGACAGGGGGATTCTTTTTTTTGTTTGTTTTTGTTTTTGTGGTACGTGGGCCTCTCCCGTTGCGGAGCATAGGCTCCGCACGCGCAGGCTCAGTGGCCATGGCTCACAGGTCCAGCCGCTCCGCGGCATGTGGGATCTTCCCAGACCGGGGCACGAACCCATGTCCCCTGCATCGGCAGGCGGACTCTCAACCACTGCGCTACCAGGGAAGACCACAGGGGGATTCTTAACTTCTGAGCTACCAGGGAAGCCCCAGGATTGTTTTGTATTTTTAAGTAAATGAACTTCATAATGATTCCTCTCCTTGTTTTAGATAATATAATTCTATCTTGTCTTTGGATGTATTAAAGGTAGCCATTTATTAGTTGTTAACAAATGTTAATTTGTCATTAATTATAGTAGATAACTGGTATCTCTCCCCTCCCCCCCACGCTTCTACTTTTTAAAAAAAATTACAAAAGTATTTCTCTGCTTGCAACCACTAAAATAAACAAACCAGGGGTGAATAAAGAAAAAAATAATATTTTCTTTTCCTTTTCCACTTTTACCTTGTTGGTTTAGCCAGCATTAACTAACACTTTGAGTGTTTTTCTACCATCTTTCTCTTTGCTCAAAAACCTTTAAGCATATATATGTATACACACACACAGGCTTTTTGTAACTTGCTTTATTTATTTAAGAATATGTCATGGCTGTCTCCAGTTTAGTAAATGGAGCTTTAATTAATTTTAAAAAGCTGAATAACATTCCATAGCATACTACACCATAATTTAGTCTGTTGTTCTCCAACAGATGGATGCTACAATTGTTTTCATTTTTTTTTCTATTATAAACATTAGTCCAGTCTTACTCATAAGTAGACAGGCAAACGTTCTAAATAAAATATTAGTAAAATAAATCCAGCAGTGTATATAAAAGACAGTATATTCCAGGAAGGCAAGGACAGTTAAATATTAACGTAATTTGTTATGTTAACAGATTTTGAGATTAAAAACTGTATGATTATCTCTCTCTTTTGGGGTGAGTTGGGGGACTTTGTATTGTATTTATGTAAAACAGCAAAAGGAGATGCCTGCAGACAGTAGTCTAAGTTTTGTAGAATTCTTTGATCCTCAGAGTTGATAGACAAAAACCTTTTTTTCTGGACTCTTTGGGAGGACTCTGTGGGACCTGGGCTTTGGCTCTCACCTTTTGGTTGCCAAAGCTGGTACTCTTGACAGCATGAAAATAAGCATACTTCTAGAAGCTGGGATGGATGATATGGGTGAGCCTGTCCAATTTAGGGCTGGCACTTCTTAAGATCTTGTATTTGATTACTTTGGGCTTAACGAGCACCTCATTGGCCTCCATACAGGTACTCAGTGTCTTGAAAATGTTGGCCTGAATCTTTTTGAGGCCTTTCTTGTTGTGCTTGTTGGCAAAATGTACATTCCTTAGGATCTACGTTTCCTGAAGTCATTTCTAGGACTGGTCATATATGATATTGTTATTGGATTTGGCCTCATCTCTACTGCTAGCTACAACTCTGGGAGTGGTGGAGACTGGAAAAAAGAGACCCATGACTATCTTAATAGGTGCTAGAAAAAACATTTGATAACATTTTGGAGTAATTTCCTCAGAGTGTATGTGGCATAATTTCTGAATCCTTGCTTAAGTGAAGATGCCTTTCTTTTCTCTTGATCAGTAAAGGGTATCTTGGCTGGATATACTGTTCTTGGATCATAATCCTTTTTTTTCCTGTATAGCATAGACACCTTATACCACTGTCTCTAAGCTTCTTGTGCAATAGATAAGTCTGATGCCAGTCTGATTCTCCTTTCTTTTTAAGTATCAATAACTCATTCTTTATCTTCTACACAAAACGTCTTGCCACCTTTATGTGCCCTGAGGTTATCAGATCTAATCTCATTATGCACTTTATCCTTTTCATATCGTGAGAAACTCAGTACTGCCCGTTCATCGCTCATTTTCTGGAGTCTAATTCCTATCTGTATAGTTCTGTATTTCTCCCTTTCTGACTCCAGTTTTTCCCTTTTTTTTTCTTCTTATTCTTTAATGTTTAGTGATAGTAAAATCATTTTGGTCATTCTGAGTTGATTTTCTCAGGTACACATTGTGCACTTTCAAAATGTAGTCTCAAATATTTTTTTATTTCATAAAAGTATTTTTGGATTATTGTTTTGACTGTGTTCTGTTCCTTGCTTTGATTTTCTTCTTCAGGAGTTCCTATCAGCTGTATGTTCAATCTTCTTTGCCTGTCTTCAGTATTTGTCACTTTTTCTCAAATCCTTTTTATCTGTTTTTGAGTTTAAATTTTTTTTTCTCTTTTTTACCTTCTATTTTTCTTAAGGGACTGTCTGTTTTTATTTACTCTTGTCTTCCTTTCTGGAATGTGTCTTTCCTTTTATTTTTAATTCTTACCTGAGTTATGAGTTTTTATAGTTCTTATATTTGTTATTCTTTCATGTTATGTCATTTTCTTAAGGTCTTTTAACTCATTCTGAAATAGCATGTTTTAATTTTGATCTGTTATGTGGGCATGTCTTTCTGTCATACTTTCATTGTCTGCAGGGATGTTATTCCACTTCATAGTCTCTCTTCTTGTAACAACTTTATATGGGATTGACCTTGATACGTTTCTGTGACTCAGTTTTCCTTGAACTTAGTTAAATGAATCTTTTAGAGTGTGGCTGGGTTCAGGAAAGCTTCTTCTTTCACTGAGCTTTTTCTTCTGTTGTTTTTGTGTAGTGTTAAAAAAATATGGCAGCTTGCTTTCTGAGATTTCCTGGCTTTATTCTCCTCCAGTAGTTTCGTCTGGACCTTCTCTTTCCTTCATCTCTCTTGCCTGATCTCAATTTTCATCCCTTTATGATTGTGAAACGCTTCTCTGTGCCTTCTGGGTCTCATTGTCAGTCATCTGCAAAACTCCCTTTTATCTTTAACCTCTTCTCTAAACATTACTACCTTCTTGCTCTAACTGAAACTTACCTCTCCACTGAGGGCACTTAACTTCTCCTGGAGAGTTCTTAGGTGGTGGTTCCTCCTGGTGAGGTGGGTTAAATATTCTCTTTGCTTTTTCAGATTTGCTTCTAGACTTCTTCTGGACTCACTGCTAGTTTCCTACTACTCCAGCTGTAATTATTGGCAATTTCAGTATTCATGCAGATGATCCTTCTGATATTCTGGTCTCTTGACTTCCTCTCCTCCACTCAGCCATTCACTTCTATGGCATGTCCTGTGCAGATGTTTTTAAACTCTCAGTGCATCTGCATTAACTGGGGAGCTTTGACAAACTACAGATGCCTAGAACTTACTCCCAGAGAGTCTGTTTTGCCTGGTCTGAGGTGTGGCCTGGGATAATATTTTTAACAGTTTTCCAGGGTGACTTTAATGTGCAGCCAGGATTGAGAGACGCTGCCCTAGAACTTGTTATTACCCCAAAACTACAGGTTTCTATAATATCAATTTCTGGCATTTTACTCTCCAATTACCACCTACATTTTTTCAGGCTCATTTCTTCTAGTACCCAACAACCTTAATTCCTTGATCTCACAGGGACCTTTTAATTTACCACCTTTTCAACTGTTCTTCAATGCATTCATGTCCTCACTTTTTTTTTTTTATTTTAAACTAGCTGAATTCCCGTAGTCCATCATTACAATTGCTCTCCTGCCTCTACCTCAACCCCCTTGATTTGACCTTTTTTCCTTGGTCGTTCTTGCCTGGTTAAAACTAAGTCTACTTATGTTACACCTGTATACTTGTAGCTGAATGTGGCTGGAACAGAACAACTGTGTTGACTTTAAATTCTTGGCCAGTACCAAATGACTTTAAATTCCTTGCTTAGTGCTGCCAAGCTGTCCTACTGTATTATTCTAGTTCTTCCATACTCTTATTCACTTAGATGATCCTATCCTTCCCTTGCACCCAAATTTTCCACATTTCTCTCTTTCAGCTTGTGACTTTGCTTTCTATTTTACTAAGAAAACAGAAATAATCTTCTTACCACCTGCATCCCAATGTTATTGTGAATTAATTGTCTTTTCCTCTCTTGAAGGCCATTCCCACCAATTGTCCATTAGAGCTCACCCCTTCTTGCCTTCTCAAGGACATTCTTCCTGTAATTCTCTCTCTCTCCTTTTCTGGATTGCTGTCAACAGAATAAAAACATTGTATTGATAATTCTTTCATCTTAAAGAAACTCTCTCTTAACCTTACTTCTCCTTCCAGTTACCACCCCATTTCTTATCTTACTTATACCAGACTCCACAAAAACAGTTGTCTTTGTTCACCTTATCCAACTCTCTTTTTTACAGCTTTATTGAGGTATTATTTACATTTAACAAAATTCAGCTATTGTAACAGCATAATTCAATGATTATTGGTAAATTTATAGAGTTGTGCAGTCATCACCACAATCCAGTTTTACAGTATTTCCATCACCCCCCAAAATTCTCTTGAGCCCATTTGCATTCAGTCTCCATTCCCAGCCCCATCCCTAGGCAACAGAAAGATCTGCTTTCTGTTTCTATAAATTGGCCTTTGGGCATTCATATAAATGGAATCATACAATATGTAGTTTTGTTTTATACTGTGCAGTCTTTTGCTTCTGTCTTTTCATTTAGCGTAATGTTTTTGAGGTTAATCCGTGTTGCGCATGTATCAGTACTTGATTTTTATTGCTGAATATTATTCTATTGTATAGACATACTGCGTTTTGTTTATCCATTCACCAAATAATGGACATTTGGATTGTTTCTGGTTTTTGTTTATTATGAATAGTGCTGCTATAAACATTCAGGTACAAGCTTTGAGTGTGGGTATATGTTTTAATTTCTGTTGGATAGATTCCTAGGAGTAGAATTGCTGGGTTTGGGATCCATTTTAAGTCAATTTTTATATGTGATGTGAGGCAAGGATTTAAGCTTGTTTTTCTGTGTATGGATATCCAGTTGTCCCAGTAACATTTATTGAAAAGATTATTCTTTCTTCCATTGAATTGTCTTGGCACAATAAAAAAAAATCAATACCTGGGGTATGAGGAGGGGTTATCAACCTCCTGCGGCTATCTCGCCACCTGGAGCTTTCTCTTAAATCCCCAGATAGTCCATTAGTCCATTGCTTGCTCCAAACAGGACTACAACCTCAGGCTATTGGAGATACTGGCCCTTCCTGTTCACCTGCCACTGAGATGGCTACTGTAATTGGCAGTGCTACCGGTTGGGTCCTGTTTGGCAGTGGCAGCAAAGCTGCTGGTTTTCATGGCCTTCCCCACCATGGTTGAATGCTGCTTGTTGGAAGCAGTAGTCCTTTTTGGGAAGAATGAGAGTAGTCACAGGCAAAAAGATGCCACAGGCTTGCTTTGCTTTTATCCAATGTTAAGTAGTTTGCATGCATGAATACTTCTTAGTTTGTTGTATGCCTTTAGTTGATTTCCAGAGTGCTAAAAAGTCAGATCTCCATTCTCTTTTGAACCCATTCCAACGAGGCGTTCTCTCCTACCATTTCACTGAAACTGCTTATTATCATTAGTGGCTTTCACATTGCTTAATCCAGTGGTTGTTTTTTAGTGTCCGTCTTGCTTGAGGTATCAGCACCATTTGATACAATTGGTTACTCTCTCCCCTGGAAAGTCTTTGGCTTCTAAGATGCCACTATCTCTTGGTTATTCTATGTCATGGATGCTCCATTTTAGTGAATTTCTTTCACTGATGCCTTCTCATCTTCCCAACCTGTAAGTTGTAGTGCCTTAGGAATTTTATCTCCCTTGAGGACATTGCTTCCCCTTTTGCCCTCTCAAGTGATGCCCTCTTCCTTTCCTTCTTTACATAACCCTCATACCACTGGATCTGGAAATGGAGTAGATATTCTCTTTATTCCCCTTTTCAGCATTCAAATCAGTCTTCTCTCTTTCCTAAAATTCTCTACCTTTGAATCTCATGTCATCAGATTTATTTACTACAGCCCCTCATTATTGCTGTTGACTGTATCTCCTGGTTCGTTCCCTTCAGTGACTTCTGATGGTTACTACCCAGAGTTAGGCCAGACTTCACAGTTGAAGGGCACAGCCCTCTGTAAGACTACTATCACTTAAAACACTAGCTGCGGGCTTCCCTGGTGGCGCAGTGGTTGAGAGTCCGCCTGCCAATGCGGGGGACACAGGTTCGAGCCCTGGTCTGGGAGGATCCCACATGCCGCGGAGCAGGTGGGCCCGTGGGCCACAACTACTGAGCCTGCGCGTCTGGCGCCTGTGCTCCGCAACAGGAGAGGCCGCGAGAGTAAGAGGCCCGCGCACCGCGATGAAGAGTGGCCCCTGCTTGCCGCAACTAGAGAAAGCCCTCGCGCAGAAACGAAGACCCAACACAGCCAAAAATAAATAAAATTAAAAAAAAAAAAAAAACACTAGCTGCAAGTGTCTCCCTCACTTCTGACTAACTGGCTACAAATTTGAGGGTTCCCACTACTCCCTAAAATTCAGTAATTCACTAGAACAACTTATAGGACTCAGGAAAGTGCTATACTTATGATTATAGTTTTATTGTAGCAAAAATGATACAAAGCAGAACAACCCAAAAGAAGGGACACATAGGGCTTCCATGGTGGCACAGTGGTTAGGAATCCGCCTGCCAATGCAGGGGACACGGGTTTGATCCCTGGACTAGGAAGATCCCACATGCCGTGGAGCAGCTAAGCCCATGCGCCACAACTACTGAGCGTGCGCTCTAGAGCCTGTGAGCCACAGCTACGGAGCCCACGTGCTACGACTACTGAAGCCCGCGCATCTAAAGCCTGTGCTCCGCAACAAGAGAAGCCACAGCAGTGAGAAGCCCATGCACCGCAACAAAGAGTAACCCCTGCTCGCTGCAACTAGAGACAGCCACACACAGCAACAAATAACCAAAGCAGCCAAAAATAAATAAATAAATTTATTTAAAAAAAAAGATCATCTATTCCATTTTTCTCAATTCCACATATATGTGTTAATATACGATATTTGTTTTACTCCTTCTGGCTTACTTCACTCTGTATGACAGACTTTAGGTCCATCCACATCTCTACGAATGACCCAGTTTCGTTCCTTTATATGGCTGAGTAATATTCCATTGTATGTATGTACCACATCTTTATCCATTCATCTGTCATTGGACATTTAGGTTGTTTTCATGTCCTGGCTATTGTAAATAGTGCTGCAGTGAACATTGGGGTACATGTGTCCTTTTGAATTATGGTTTTCTCAGGGTATATGCCCAATACTGGGATTGCTGGGTCATATGGTAGTTCTATTTTTAGTTTTGTAAGGAACCTCCATACTGTTCTCCATAGTGGCTGTATCAATTTACATTCCCACCAACAGTGCAAGGGGGTTCCCTTTTCTCCACACCCTCTCCAGCATTTATTGTTTCTAGATTTTTTTGATGATGGCCATTCTGACCGGTGTGAGGTGATACCTCATTGTAGTTTTGATTTGCAGTTCTCTAATGATCAGTGATGTTGAGCATCCTTTCATGTGTTTGTTGGCAATCTGTATATCTTCTTTGGAGAAATGTCTATTTAGGTCTTCTGCCCATTTTTGGATTGGGTTGTTTGTTTTTTTTGATATTGAGCTGCATGAGCTGCTTGTATATTTTGGAGATTAATCCTTTGTCAGTTACTTCATTTGCAAATATTTTCTCTCATCTGTGGGTTGTCTTTTCATCTTGTTTGTGGTTTCCTTTACTGTGCAAAAGCTTTTAAGTTTCATTAGGTCCCATTTGTTTATTTTTGTTTTTATTTTCATTACTCTAGGAGGTGGTTCAAAAAAGATCTTGCGGGCTTCCCTGGTGGCGCAGTGGTTGAGAGTCCGCCTGCCGATGCAGGGGACACGGGTTCGTGCCCCAGTCCGGGAGGATCCCACATGCCGCGGAGCGGCTGGACCCGTGAGCCATGGCCGCTGAGCCTGCGCGTCCGGAGCCTGTGCTCCGCAACAGGAGAGGCCACAACAGTGAGAGGCCTGCGTACCGCAAAAAACAAAACAAAAAACAAAAAAGATCTTGCTGTGGTTTAGTCAAAGAGAGTTTTTTCTGTGTTTTCCTCTAAGTGTTTTATAGTGTCTGCTCTTACATTATGTCTCACATTTTGAGTTTATTTTTGTGTATGGTGTTAGGTAGTGTTCTAATTTCATTCTTTTACATGTAGCTGTCCAGTTTTCCCGGCACCTTTTATTGAAGAGGCTGTTTTTTTTCCATTGTATGTTCTTGCTTCCTTTGTCATAGATTAGGTGAACATATGGGCATGGGCTTATCTCTGGGCTTTCTATCCTGTACCATTGATCTAATTTCTATTTTTGTGCCAATACCATATTGTCTTTATTACTGTAGCTTTGTAGTGTAGTTTGAAGTCAGGTAGCCTGATTCTCCCGCTCTGTTTTTCTTTCTCAAGATCGCTTTGGCTATTCGGGGTCTTTTGTGTTTCTGTACAAATTGTAAAATTTTTTGTTCTAATTCTGTGAAGAATGCTTCTGGTAGTTTGATAGGGATTGCATTGTATTTACTAGCTACATGTTAATAACTCCCAGATGTCTGTATCCATTCCAGATTTCTTTCCCAAATTCCAGACTTATATATCCAGCTGCTTACTTGACCTTTCTATATACTTGGGTGTCTGATAGATATATCAAGCACATTTGCCCAGAATTAACTTCTCACTGTCCCCCACCCACCTGACCCCATCTATTTTACCCGTAGTCTTTTCCATCTTGCTGATGGCAGCTCCATCCTTCTACTTGTTCAGGATGTTGGAGTCATCCTTGATTTCTCCCTTTCACTCACTCCCCATATTCAATCTATCAGGAAATCTATTGGCTATACCATCAAAACATCTAGAATCTGGCCACTGCTGACCACTTCCACCCAGGTCTGAGCTACTCATATCGCTTACCTGGATTACTGTAGCCAGCCTCCTAACTGGTTTGCTTCTACAACTTCTTTTTAATACAGCAGCCAGAGTGATCTTTTAAAAATATGTCAGATCATGTCTTTACTCTTTTTAATATCTGCCCTGTGACTTCCTGTCTTATTCAGAATAAAAGCTAAAGTTCTTACAAGGGTTAATAAAGCTCTAGACATTGTGGCTCAAGTCATTTCTGTCATCTCATCTACTTCCCTAACCCCTCTTTCCTGGCCACTGATCCACTGTGGTACACAGGCCTTGCTG
Organism: Mesoplodon bidens; assembly: GCF_964165515.1. Lineage (NCBI taxonomy): Eukaryota > Metazoa > Chordata > Mammalia > Artiodactyla > Ziphiidae > Mesoplodon > Mesoplodon bidens. The sequence continues at coordinate 47,240,507 of NC_138179.1, read as the reverse complement.
TTCCTTAAACAAGCTGAGCGTGCTTCTGGCTTAATGACCTTTGCATTACTGTTTTTTCTGCCTAGAATTTTCTTTCCCTGCATAGCTTGCTTTATCATCATCTTCACGTTTTTGCTTATCTCTTTACAATTGAAACCCTCTAACCTCTCTTTCCCTCAACCCCCAATATTCTTTTCCCCGTTCCCTGCCTTTTCTCCCCCTTTAGAGTTTATCACTTTTGGACATACTATACTTTACTTATTTATTTATATAAATATTTATCTAGATTCTAAGCTCACTAAAGGGAACGCTGACTGGTTCCTTGCTGTATTCTCAGTACCTAGAGTGGTGTTTGGCACATAGTGGATAATCAGTAGTTACTTGTTGAATGAGTTGAATAAATTAATTAGTCCTGTCCAGAACTCAGAGCTCTTTAAATGTTAAGGTTTAAATTATTTTTTTCAACTTACAGCAGTGGTTCTCAAACTTTAGCATGCCTCATAGTCAGAAGAAGGAAAAACTAAAATTTCATTTCCTATAGAAGTACATCTAGAATAATTGTTTTAAATGTTACGAATGTATGTGAAGATTATCAGAAAAAATGGTAGAAAAAATAGGATTTTAATAGATCTTGCAGGACTCACAAGGAGAAGGAAAGGGGTATTATTAAGGAGGAGGACCAGGATGATTTATAGAAGAAACAATATAAAGATTAAATATAATAAGTATGTTTGCTTAGGTGGCAGGAAGGGATCAGGCAGGGTGCATGAATGGGGTTTAAAGTTGTTAGTGGGTTAACTTAAACTTTGTTCTTAACACTTAGATCTCGTTACCCTAATTTTATTTTCTGACTCTGTCTTGATCTGTCTTCACCCTTTGTCTGCCCCTTGCCCTGATCATTGTATTACCTATCTATTCTGACTGTTTTGCTTTATATTACATTCTATACTCTTCTATATTCTGATTCAGAAAATTACCTTGGTAGTATTCTCTTTTGGCTATCATTTTGTAATTTATTTCATTATTTTAAGGTAAGAGCTCTGACTGTTCTTTAAAAAGAAGAAAACAACTAAACTTTTTCTTAATCTGTCAGTAACTCTCCTTTTAAATTTTTACTTTATCTGAAATAGAAATCTTAGTTCTAGTTGTGTTTACTTCCCCCTCTCTCCCTCTTATTTGAGCCTTTATTTTCTAATTTTTTATAGCTGTCTCAGATTCATATAGTTCATGCCATAGCATCTAGGGCTTGCACATTATGGTGTGCTGTAAATATTAGGGAATGAACTTATAAGCTATAATAATAGAATTTCTATCCAATTACATTTTTTTCTTTTACCTCATCAAGGATACCTTTCTTGATTAAATCTGTGATCCTATACTGACAGAATGTTTATCTTAAGTACATTATAATACCCCATTTTTAATAACTGGGTTGTGTGTGGTATATATGTGTATGTGTGTGTTAGTTGACATCCTACTGTTTCATTGCTTTACTGGTGAATAATTTAACACTACTGATGAATAATTTAACACATTCTGTTAAATAAGAAGTTTTGTGGAATAATTGCCTTTACTGATCTTCTGGATGGATTCTTTTCCTAGATGCTTACATACATTATGTTAAGGTGTAACAGCTTCATGTAATGGAAACTCAAGTACAGTGGCTTAATCAAAAAGGATCTTTTTTCTTTGGGTAACAGGAAATTTGGATATAGGCAGTCCAGGGTTTACGGCAGTCACACAGTGCCATCAGGAACACTGGTTCCTTCTGTGTTTCTTCTCTGGTCTCCTTGAAGGGTGGCTTTTGCCCTGTGGATTGCAAGATGGCTATTTCTTCCCCAGACATCTTTGTTTTAACAGCAAAACAGTAGTTTTCCTTCAGTCCTGGCTTGTAAGACTTAGCTTTCATCTCATTGGTTACAACTGAGTCACGTGGCCACCATAGGATCCAAAATTAGTGTTCTGTTAATAAGGAAGAGAGTGAGAATCTGGGGTGGGCAACTTTAGCAGTTGGTGGGTGGTAGGCAATCACACATCTCTCTATTCCTTAAAACAGCAAGTTAGATGGTGTCTTATTTGTTGCAGAGCAGAAACTGGGGGGTCAGAGAGGCTGAGCAACTCGTACAGTCATACAGCTAGTGATTGGTAGAGGCAGGGTATGAACACAGGTGAATCTCTGTCCAAAGACCATACTCTTTCCACTACAGGAGCTCTTTATATTGTCCATTTACCAGTCCGATTTAAGTAAAGATTTTGTACAAATAGTATTTAAGTTGTTTTAATAAAATGTGATGCTTTTTTTAGACTAGTTTGTTGGTGTTTAAAAAATTATAGTGAATAACAGAGGGTTCCTGATGCTTGATCTTCTGGATATGTAAAAGCAATGAGATTCTTGTTTTATCAGAATCAAGATAAACTGTGAATGCTGTGAATAACTTTGTTGAGGTCTGTTCATATAGAGAATTTTCACAAGCATCTTATAAGGACTGTGCCTGACTCTTCAAATTAAACTAGATATAACAATGCTTAATCACCTGGGGATTGTCAGAAAGCAGATCATTTCAGGTTTCTTTTACTGAGTTCATTAGCATTCTATGATTTATGATCACCAAAACACCTGAACACTAATACAGCTGACTCTTAAACAATGCGAGTTTGAACTGCTTTTTTCAATAGTAAATACACATCAGTGGTTGGTTGACTCTTCGGATGTGGAACTGTGGATACAGAGGAGCCACCTATATGAACTGTAAGTTATATGTGGATTTTTGACTACCCCTGACGCCAGCATTGTTCAAGGGCCAGTCGTATTTCTTAGCATGTCTGACCAAAAAACCTAATATATCAAACCATAAAGTGTCACCAATCTGTTATTTTGATAAATGTCCTCAAATTGGCAAAATAGTCCCCATTTTGTTTTATATCCTTTTAATTTTTTATTTGCAAATACTAGTACTTCATATACCTGTTTGGGCTGCATTTTTTCTTCTTTGTAGTAACTACTTATTAAAATGTGTTTGTGTACCTTACTTATATAAACATGTCAGAGAGCTTATAATAAGATATGTATAGGTGGGGATATTACAACAAGGAGAAATTATTATTTACACTGGGAGAAAAGCCTAAGTTCTCTTCTCCTCCTCCCTTCCCCACTGCCGGGATTCAAATCCCGTGGACCCCAGTGATTATAATTTGGCTGGGGAAGGTTTGTCTTAAGGAATAGTGGGAATTTCCTTCTCTCTCCCAGTGGGAATCTTTCAATGTCAGAATAATTAAACTAAACGTATCCTTTCAGAAAATATTTACTGAACTTTACATGCCAGACAATGAGCTACATACTAAAAAATTTTTAAAACATTTTCTCATAGTATATAGGGAGGAAGTGATTACAAGCACAGGTTTTGGAGTTTGACAGATTTGAGATCACATTCTGACTCATTTTAGTTGCTAGGTGTATGATTTGTGGCAAGTTATTTGACCCGTGGAAGCCTCAGTTTTCTCATCCTGTAAAAGACTTGTTTCATAGGATTTTGGGGTTAAATAAATGCACCTAAAGTGCTTAGCCCAGTTTCTGGCATATAGTAAGCATTTCAATAATTATTATCTGCTGATGTGATGATGATGAAGTTGTAGTAGGGAGTAAATACAGTGGAGGGAAAGTGAGGCTTTTTTTGGGGGGTGGGGTAGGGACAGGAGACTAAAATGTAGAAACAAGAGAAGTAACATGATTAAAAAAGCATGTTAGGAAGATTGATATTCTCCATGTTTTTTATAGTCAATATAGTAAATCTTTACTAAACACAATCTTTTTGATTCACCTGTGGTATTTTTGCTTGGTGAGAGCAGTAATTTTTCTTGCAAGATAAGGGACAGCTGTCTGGGAAATCAGATTACTTTGGTCTTAGAATGTCTTAGATGGGACCTACTTTCTTGCTCTAATTACATTTTTGTAGATTTTCTTCAGCTTTCCTCATATTATACTAACATTTAAGCTTTCCTCATACTATAATGCGGTTTTTTTCTGATTGTATGTTGAGAACAGCAATGGTGTTCAGGTGTAAGAATAATTTTTGAAGTTTAAATGCAGTTGATGTACAGTGAGATTTTGTATTAAGGCATAGTAACAATTTCTTTAGGTTGTAGCCCCAAATAGGCAAATCAGGAGTTTGGAGGAAAATAAGGAAGGGAAATTTATTTTAATGGTATGTAATTTGGGCTACATAATTAGGGCAAATATAATAAGGTGATTCTCAGTATGATTTGGATACCCCAGATTTACATATGCAGCATACAGGCGCAGCTCTGAAGTTCCTTTCAGAAGACAAAACCAGTGCCAGCTCCACTTTTTTTTTTTTTTTTTTTTTTTGTGGTATGCGGGCCTCTCACTGTTGTGGCCTCTCCGTTGTGGAGCACAGGCTCCGAATGCACAGGCTCCGCGGCCATGGATCACGGGCCCAGCCTCTCGGCGGCATGTGGGATCTTCCCAGACCGGGGCATGAACCCGTGTCCCCTGCATCGGCAGGCAGACTCTCAACCCCTGAGCCACCAGGGAAGCCCCCAGCTCCACTTCTTCAGCGTGCCCAGGAACCGAGCATAGAGACAGAAGGAAGCAAGGTTAATTGCTTCCTTCAGGATGGAGAAAAGGAGCTGTGGTTTCTCTGTAAACTTTCCCTTGAACTTTATTTCAGAGAAGCTATGAAAAATTATTTTACTTGTGCAAAAGTCTAGTCTGGGAAGGTGACATTTTTAAAAAGAAGAAATAGGCAGCCAGTGTAAGAGGCATATTATAAATCAAGAATTAAGGGGTTTAGAAAAGTGATGATCAGAAGATATGGGAAAAATTGATGATGGTTTATATCCTCAATTAATACTGATTTTCATTGAACACTTTAATGTTTATTGATCACTTAGAAGGTGCCTGACTGTGCTAGGTGCTTTACTTGCTTTAGTTCCCTTAATTTTCACAAGTGATTGGAAAGGTACTTTTCTGTTATTAGCCTCAATTTACAGATGGGAAGCTGAGGCTTTGAAAGGCTAATTAGTTTGCTCTTGCGCACAAAACTAGTAACTGGTGATGGGGACTGTCCCCCAAACCCCAATTCTTACGATTACACTGTTATAATTATGTCTCTTATTTGTTTTGTATGAGGATTCAGGACAGATATTGGGAAACTTGGTTTCTATTACTGGTTCTGACTTGGTGAAAATTCTGGGAAAATTAAGCAATCTGCTTTGCATCTTCTTCTAAGCCTTCTTCTCATCAAACTTGGCCTCCCTTCTGGTATCTTCTGTTTCCTATGTCTGTCAGTTTCAGAAACCAGAGGCTGGTACTGGCATTATCCATAAATGTTCAAAACAGACAGCTGGAAATAGGTTGAAACAAGTAAAGGTGTATATAGCATTTTTGGAATTTTGAAGATGATCTGATCAGTTGATTTAACTATGTCCATATTTCATGATGAAATCATGGAAAAACTTGCCTTGGAGGACAGATAACTGATAAAAGTAGTTAATTTCTTACTACAGCTAATCATCATTATTGTCATCCCTGGCATTAACTGTTTTGGTCAACAAACGTTAGTGTTCTTGTGGGTAACTTATTTTGATCTCCTTAATGATAATGACGCTATTGTATTCATAGCTTACAAATTATGAGTTTATTGACAGGTTTTTGTTTTAGGTTATTGCAGTGTCTGAGTCACTGCTTGCTAAGGATGTTCATTAGGAAACAGAAAATTGTTTCCCATCCTCAACACCCTAAAAATTGAGATTTGAGTATTTACTTTCTTCCTTCCTTCTTTCCTCCCTCCCTTCCTCCCTTCCTTTTTGTATTTGGTGAACAGAAGCACTTATTTAGTCAGTTCTGCTATACTGCTTGTTTTGAGAATGTGAATTCTAATGTGATTGACAGACATTTACCAGCTACCTCAGTTTACCTTGTGTGTTGAGTTATACCCATCACATTTGGTGTTACAACTTTATACTTGGTATCTGATAACCCTCCTTCTGCCACTTTACAACTCACAAGTTGCAACCCTTCTGACACTCACTTCCACAAGCAAATCTCAGGTCTTTCTCAAGGTAAAGTACCATATTTATTGTGGTATTTATTACTTAGCCATTTAGTATGTGTAAAATTGTGTTTGTTTTTTTCCCATAAGTGCTCTGGTTTTTATTGCATAATTCTGCATAGAATTTTAGGATGGGTTTTCTTATTATGCAAGTCTATTATTTTTATAGTTAAATATGTTGTATCTAAATTTTTAATATGCCTAGAATTTATTTTTGTATATGGGTAAAAGTAGGAATCCATCCATCCCTCCCACCCCCTTTTTTTCCTTTAATGGCCAGCCATTTGACCCAGCATTTACTGAACCTCTTCTCTCTTGCTCTTGCCTTAGTCTGACATTTTGTCTTTATCCTATACTTAATTTGGGGGGGTTCTCTCTGTACCTATAACAACACATTATTATTTTAATTATTAATGCTTTATGTCAACTGAAGCTTTATCTCTGGATATCTATTGGGAATTAAAAAATTAATGTATCGGTATAGATGGATTCTTGTTCTTAAAAGTCCTATTAGTGTTTTGACACTAATAAGAATGTTTAACTTTGTTTGACAACTAGTGTCTATAAACTGCCCTAGAAACCATCCTTAGGTCTAAAAACCATGCTTATAAAGATAATGATTTTTGTGATTGTATTTTTAAGATAGGGGATATGATGAGAGGATGTTATTTACACTTTTTTCTTTAAGTATTTTTTAACCCCTAAAAAATTATGTCAGTAAACCAGCAGAATAATTTTAATTCATTAGGATTATTTTCACCCACTATCTAAAGGTGGGTAGATAAGCATGTGAAGTTTTTTTGTACTACCAGGCATTTTGTGAATACCTCTATCACTGAATTTTATAATAAGCTATTTATAAGGTTTCTTGTTCACCTGTTGGCTCTACGTTTCTTGAGGGCAGGACAGTGTTGCTATCCTAGTATCCAGCATGGTGCTAGGCACATAGCAGACACTTAAGAAATGTTTGTTTACTTAATCCTGTAAGTAATCTCTCCCTCTTGTAAATTCCCATTACATTTTGTATTTCTCTTGTGATACCTAGCACTTTCTATCTTGAATTGTGCTTGGGTTCACTTTTCCTTAATTCTCATTACCTGACTGGATGCTCCTTTTAGGCAGGAACTGTTATTAACCTTTTAAAAATTTCCTCCAGTATCTGTTCAAGGCCTTATCTTAGCTCGTTCATAATAAAGATTGAATAAATAGTAGATCAAAAGACACTATTTAAAAAATTTATTTCTAGGTTACTACTAGAAAAAGATTAGAGGTAGCTTTGCCATCTATATTTTACGTGTTTTAGAAGTAGAGAAGTATTGCTAAGCCCAAGAATATAATTTGTAAAGAATTTTAGCTAATACATGTTACTAAAATAAAGTCTCTGCTGTGTGTGTATGTGTTTTGGTTGTTTCTTGATGTTATTTATAAGAATGCTTAGTGCCTGGACTTTGCCTCTAAAATAGTTTAATTTTAACTTCACAGGCATGCTGAACCGGTTCATTATATGGTTTGGAGAAACCAAGGGAAAGCAGATGATGCAGGGAGTGGCAGTGACAGTTCTGTAAATACTCTTCTTTTCATTTGACCTTTTACTGAACTGGTAACAAAACAGTTCTCTAATGTAACTTTAAAATTTTTTTGTTAGAAAATGGATATATTAAGAAGGATCTAAACTTTTAAACTTAAAAAAATGATTTTTAATTTTGGGGGTATATATGTCACTGGGTATGCATTGAAACAATGTAGGTTGGTGGGATAACTGAGGAGGCAGCCAACTTGAAAGGCAAAGGTTTTCTAGAGTGCTCTCTCATCCTTCACCCTGTGAGATCTTATCTGCTTTTTGGGGGAGTCAAAGAAAATTTATGTCAACTTAATGAATAATTAAAAAATTTATACTGACATCAATAATGAATAAATACTTTCGGGATGATGAAAATGTTTTGGAACTAGACAGAGATGGTGAATGTACTATGGGTCAACTGATTTTTATTTATTTATTTTTAACATTAATACAAATACATTTAATAAAAAATTCACATTTATCTTCCTTTCAACATTGTATTCATCTCCTACAGAAACCACTGAGAAGTTCCGTGTATCTTTTCTCACAAGTTTTACTCCACAGTTTTAAGTACATATGTATATCTAGTACAGGTCAATAAACTCATAGTTTTTAAAATTATAAGACTGTACTGCACACACTGCTCTGTTACTTGCTTTTTTTCACTTAAGGATAAAGCTTGGAGAGTTTTTAATCTTAGAAGAGGTGTGCTGCATACTGTTTAAACCATACACAGTGTTCCATAGTTCATAGTATATCCTACGCCAAAATTTAATCATTTCCCTATTAATGGGTCCTCTCTTCCTCTCTACCTCCCTCATTCTGTGCCTTCTTTCATTCTCTTTTTAAAAAAAATTAAGAAGCTTTATATTTTAGAGCAGTTTTAGATTCACAGCAAAGTTAAGTAGAAAGTACAGAGTTCCTATGTACCCCCTGTCCCGACACATGTACAACCTTCCCCACAGTCAGCATCCCACATTTCAGTGGTACATTTGTTAAAATTGATGAACCTACATTGACACATCATTATCACCCAAAGTCCATAGTTTACATTAGGGTTCACTCTTGGTGGTATACATTCTGTGGGTTTTGACAAACGTATAATGACATATATCTACAATTGTAATATCATACAGAATATTTTTGCTGCCCTAAAAATCCTCTGCTCTGCCTAATCATCACCCCCCAACCCCTAGCAGCCACTAATCTTTTTAGTATTCATAGTTTTGCCTTTTGCAGAATGTCACATAGTTGGAATCTAATAGTCTTTTCAGATTGGTTTCTTTCACTTAATATGCATTTAAGTTTCCTCCATGTTTTTTCATGGCTTGATAGCTCATCTCTTTTTAGTGCTGAATAATATTCCATAATCTGGATACCACAGTTTATTTATCCACTCACCTGCTTAAGGACATCTTGGTTGCTTCCAGGTTTGGGCAGTTATAAATAAAGCTGCTATACATACCCATGTCTTCCTTTATTTTTCATACACTGCTAGAGTGAGCAGCCTTGTGTGGGCATTACAGTGAGATGATTGAGAGTAAGATGGAGCCCATCATCAATTTCTCCCCTTGAGAAATTAATTGCCCTACATTCCTTCCTGTGCCCTCAAATCTTGAATGAGATTGCATGATTTGACGCTATTCAGTGCAGTTCAGAATTTCTCTCTTAGAGAAATTATCAATGTTTATCAGTGGACAGAGCTCAGCTAATTTTGTTCAGTCCAAAGACTTCTCTGGATATAACTTGTTCACAAAACTTATAGTATGAGCAGACATTTTATGATTATTGTATATTATACTGGATACTCTGGATTTTCCCTTAGTCCTTCCATCTTTATATTGTCACCGTCTCTTATCTTTGATTAATTGTAGGTACTTCCGGAGTTATTTAATGGAATGTATCTGACACATCTAGCAATTTACCTCAGTCAACGTTCACTGGAAAGCCATTCTTGATAATATACTGGTCATTCAACATGCCTTTCACAGATGGAAAAACGTGCAATTTCCAGATAGGGGACAGATGATTCTTCTTTCTTGTATTGATTTTGTCCTATCATTGTTTATCCTTTCTTTTTTTTAACATAGAGTTTTTACCTTTTTTCAAAAGCCCGAGTTTGTGCTGCTGGATTTATTTATTTTTTATTATTATTTTTTTTTGCGGTACGCAGACCTCTCACTGTTGTGGCCTCTCCCGTTGCAGAGCACAGGCTCCAGACGCGCAGGCTCAATAGCCATGGCTCACGGGCCCAGCTGCTCCGCGGCATGTGGGATCCTCCCGGACCGGGGCACGAACCCGTGTCCCCTGAATCGGCAGGCGGACTCTCAACCACTGCGCCACCAGGGAAGCCCTGGATTTATTTTTTAACTAATATTCTTATGGTTCACATTATTGCATTTGTCATTGGTTATTTACTTCTCCTGTTATAGTTATGTGCATACTTTTTTGAGATCTTCTGTTCTTCTCTATTTCTCTCTTAGATTATTTGTGAGTCCATTTTTGGAACCCCCCTCATGCCTTTAACAAATACTCACTAAATGCCTTTTATGTACCAGCTTCTGTGTCTGGTGCCAGGTTTTCAGTGGTAACCTCGCTTTTACAGTGTAGTGAGATAAACATATACTAAATAAACACTAAACAACTTTATAGTCATTAATTACATTCTTGTGCCATGTTTTCTTTAAGGTTTTCTGTATGAGGAATAAGCTATCTTTTAGATATTTTAAAATCAAGGATATGTATTTAAGTGATTATTAGCATCTTCCATTAAAACCATGTATTATAAAATGATATTATATTTTCCAACATTTCCATCATATCTGCATCATTAACCACTGTATCTTTCCCTATAAAGTTTAAAATTTTTCCTTGAAATGTTTAGTAAACATGGGTATGTGTGTGTGTTTTTTTCCCTTGCAAAAATTTCTCTGAAGGCAAGGGTAATAAATGCTCAGAAATGAGTGGCATTTACTTTAAAGATCTATAGTTTACTTTTCACAGTTATACCAACAGATTTGTTTTCAAGGGGACTCTGATAAAGGCAGTATCCAAATTAATATTGTGGAGAGAATTCTAGAAGGAGATTTTGTTGGTTTTCTGGATAGGGAAAGATAATACTTAATTCATCATTTGGATCAGTATGTATTCTTGTTTTTGTAATTAAAATTCTACAGACAATATCTTAATTTATTACTTTTCCTTGTTTTTTATTTTCTTACTGTTGAAAACATTTTCTTCAGATCCTGTAGAACTTTAACAGCATGTTAATAGTATAATTTATCTACTAGGCATAGTTCCAATGTCAAGCAACTTGTTTCTAGAATGAGAAAACAACAAAAAAGTAAGAATAAGTCAATCTACCACAAAACCAGAAATAAGAATAAAAATAATACCAAACCACTGATAATGGAAGACGATTTAGGAACACAGATTTTTTTTTTTGAAGCTGGCTAACAGAACGCAAAATGTCTGATATGGAAAAGTTAAAGGGAATTCTGCGATTATTTAGCCTGAATAGTGCAGAAGTGCTTAAGAGTTAATTTGTTTTTTTTTTTTTTTTTGCGGTACGCGGGCCTCTCACTGTTGTGGCCTCTCCCGTTGCGGAGCACAGGCTCCGGATGCGCAGGCTCAGCGGCCATGGCTCACGGGCCCAGCTGCTCCGCAGCATGTGGGATCTTCCCAGACCGGGGCACGAACCCGCGTCCCCTGCATCGGCAGGCGGACTCTCAACCACTGCGCCACCAGGGAAGCCCAAGAGTTAATTTGATTACATTATTATTACATAAATATTTAAATGAAGGGGGATATTGTGCTCCTTTTTTGAATAACAGGATAAGAAAAGGGCTTACTATGTGCAGGAGGGATGAACATTGAAAATGAAAATTGATTATCCACTAATAAAATAGTGCAAGAAGGTATTGAGATAGGACATTGAATTTCCAGCCTTGGTGGACCATTAGGGCCAGAATAGTCAATACTTTTCCTGAATGGTTTAAGCCAGGTGTCACAAACATAGAAGCTTCGGGGTCATGTAGATAACGTAAGGTTTGAATCAGTTAAGTACAAGACAATTAGAAATGATTGGGGGTCTGTGAATGTTGTTCGTTTTTCTCCTGCCAGAGATTCACTTGCCAGGAATTTATTTGATTATTTCTCCTAGAGAGTTAAAATTTAAAAAAATTTGGATCTAAAACTTGGAAAAGTAGGGTGAAATTTAGCCATATATTACTGTCATAAATCCAATTAGATCAAACTGTCATTTTCCACTTAGCTTCAGTTTTGTAGAGTTTCTGTATTAATATTTTTTACAATAAATTTTCTAGTGGTGGGTTAACTTGAATAAGAAAGTCATTTTATCAAAATGTAGCAATGAGATGGATAATTAGCCTTAAATAAGTATTTTATGTTTCATTTCATTCTTTATACATTTTAGTCAATTTTTATAAAATGTTTTAGGACTACCAAAGACCAAAAAAACCCCCTCTATACTTCAAAAGGTGATTTTTATTATAATTAATTTATTTCACCCATCATCATTTTTTACTTAAATTAACTGTAGAATGTTATCTTGGTTTATTTTTAGATATAAAATTTTTATTCTTTTTTACTCCTAGTTGTAAATTTTAAGCAATAATTCATTTTTCTTCTAATAAAAATCTGTGCCTATACTTTTTTTTTCTTTTTGAAACTTTGAAGAACTATACATATATAGTCGTAAGGTCTGAGTTAGGCAGAAGTTTGAAGTATGTCTAGAATTTTCTTGATTTTTCCTCAGATAAAAATTTGGACTTGCCTAAAATTTCTGTATCCTTCTCTGACGCATAATCATCTTAGTCTTCATTATTCTAGTTAGTTCATAACCTGTTTTTGTCTATTGAAGCTTACTTATATTACATCCGTTTACCTCTTTACCAAGTTAATAATCTGATTAATCAAGTCTTTGCTCAATTATTCATTGATTTATTTACTAATTTAAGAAGTGTTGAGAACCTCCTATGAGCTAGGCATCGAGGATAAGAAGAGTAAAATCAGATTTCTCTACAAGAGATTCGATTTGGACAGTGATACACAAACTAAAGAAATTAATTGATTAATTCAATAAATATTTATTTGGTACCTGCTGTTTACCAGGCATTATTCTCCAGTTATGGGCTTGCAGCAGTGAGTTAAATAAGCAGCTTTCATACCCTTGTGAAGCTTATAGTCTAGTGGGGGAACTGACAGAAAAAAAACAGGTATATAATACATTATTTAGAGATCAGTATTTGAAGAAAAATAAAGAATAGAAAGAGATGGGCGAGGGCTTTGGAGCATAAATCATTCCACAGAGTTGCCCTCCTTGAGTTAAAAGGAGCTGGTCTTTTGTACTCCTGCACTAATGAGTCATTGGTGGCTCTAGTCGGTCTAGAGCAGTTCTCTGGCGAAGGGGGAGCAGCTCTCAGCCAATAATAACACCTGGAGGGACGGATGCACTGATCCTGTAATGAGGATCTGGGTGGGACATCATAGTGTCCACTAAAGCAGGATATCTTTTCTCCCCCCACCCCCAAATGAGTTTTGTCGTAATTTTTCTTGATGCATTTGCAAAGACTAATGCCAACCTGTAGCAGTACTTTAAAAAAAAATTTACTAAAGTAAGGTAAAGTAAGTATGTGGTAGTGCCACAAAAAGATAAATAAATTAAACGTAGTTTAAAAACAAGAACCAAATGGAATACTGCTTCTGGGAGTTTTAATTTGGACCACTAGATTTAGAAATTTCATAGTTTCAGCTCTTTTAAATAGATTTATTAAGTGTTTCTTATTTAAGAAGAGACACTGAGGAGGAGGACAAAGAGCACGGGTTCAAATATGACCTTAAGCATTTATTCGCTGTATAACTGTGGACACGCTATTTTGCTTTTAATTCAGCTTCCTTTTCTTTAAAATGAAGCAAATACTACCTATCTTAAGGAGGTTTTGATGAGGACTAAATGAAATCATGTGTATAATATTTTATATAATATATATTTTTCTCACTTGTATATATGCAGAGAATCTGATATATAAGAAAATAGTTGTTCATTCTCTTCTAAGAAAATATAAATTTAAGAATTCTAAAGTTTGCTATTTAAATTTCATGGTATGTTTTAAAGCATGAAGTATATTTTTTATTTATCCCTACATATAAAACAAATTTTTCAAGTCTTTCAAATATTAGTGAAGTAAGTACTTATCAAGCTTGGAACTTTTACTTCTCAGATAGTCTCTTAAAGTAAGATTAGGGGGCAGAAACCCTAAAAATGGCTCTCAAGATGCATATATAAAAGGAATATTTCATAAATGATTGAAATATTTTTAGGATTCATCACCATATTTATCTTCACTGGAAAAAGATTAAGTTATTTTTTGATGTTCACCTTAAATCTTGTTTTACACTGTATCCTAATGACCTTGCTAAATTCACTTATTAATTCTAATGGTTTATAAATTCTTTTAGGTTTTCTAAGTAAGTAATCATACTGTTTGTGAAAGTGGCATTTTTGTTCTCATTCTTTATACTTTCTATTTCATGTTCTTACCTATTTGTACTGGCTAAGACCTTCAGGGCCATGTTAAGTGCAAGTAGTGATAATAGGTGGTCATATTCTTCAGTCTCAGGGGGAATGTTTGCAGTCATTCACCACTTAGTATGATGTTTGCTATAGGCTTTTTATTTTTTAATTTTTTAAAATAAATTTATTTATTTTTGGCTGCGTTGCGTCTTCATTGCTGTGCACGGGCTTTCTCTGGTTGCGGCGAGCGGGGGCTACTCTGTTGCAGTGTGGTGGCTTCTTTTGTTGCGGAGCATGGGCTGTAGGTGCGCAGGCTTCAGTAGTTGTGGCTCGTGGGCTCAGTAGTTGTGGCTCACCGGGTCTAGAGCGCAGGCTCAGTAGCTGTGGTGCACGTGCTTAGTTGCTCTGCGGCATGTGGGGTCTTCCCGGACCAGGAATTGAACCCGTGTCCCCTGCATTGGCAGGCAGATTCTTAACCACTGCGTCACCAAGGAAGTCCTCTATAGGCTTTTTAAAAGATACACTTTATGATATTAAAGAGCTTCTCTTTTATTTCTTGTTTTATGTAAGTTTTTTAAAAAATAATGAATGTTGCATTTTATCAATTGGTTTTGTTTCATCTGTTGATAATATGATTTATTTCTTTTGTTACGTGGTAAATTATATTGATTTTCTTGTGTTAAGTCATTTTTCATTCCTGACTTAAACCACCACTTGGTCCTGATCTTGGTAGATTTGATTTTGCCAATATTTTATTTAGAATTTTTGTACTTATGGCAAAAGAGAGGTCTGTAACATTTCTTTCCTGTAACAACCTTGTTGACTTTTGTTATCAAGCTTATGCTGTCTTTAGAAAACATGTTTGGAAATGCTTCCTATTCTTCTGCGGTCTGGACCAATTTGTGTAAGATTGTTATTATTTCTTCCTTAAATTGTTGAAATCATCTGGGCCTAGAGTTTCTTTTGTGGCAGTGTGTTTTTACCTCATATAAAAAAGTTCAAACATATAGATATTTAACATAATTTTACATTTAACACATGTATATCTACTACTTAGAATCTTGTGTTAACATTTTGCTATAATTGCTTTATTACATGTGTGCCTTCACTTCCCTCTATCCATCCATCATTTTGTCTTATTTTTTTAATGCATTTCAAAGTAATTGGATATATCAGTATGCTTTCCTCTAAATATTTAAGCATGAATATCATTAAGTAAAGTTGAATATTTTCTTACTTTTTTCTTCTGAAGTAAAATTTATATGCAATATGATGCATAAATCTGGTGTGAACATTGGCTGAGTTTTGACAAATGTATGCATATGTGTATCCCAAGCTCCCTCAAAATACAGAATATTACCATCATACTGGAAAAGTTACTCATGCCTTTTCCCAGTTAATTCTCATATCTATTCCTAAGACACAACCATTATTCTGATTTTTTTCTTACCATATATTACTGCATACCTTTTAATGTAAGTTTCTTTCACTCAGCATATTATATTTTGAGATTTATCTATGTTGTTGAACATATGAATAGTTCATACCTTTTTATTGCTGAGTAGTATTCCACTGTAAGAAGATCCCAGAGTTTATCCATCTTCCTGTTGATGGGCACTTGAGCTAGTTTTTGGCTGTTATGAATAAAGCTGCTATGAAAATTGTTGTACTAGTCTTTTTAAGCACATATGTTTTCATTTCTCCTGGGTAAATATGTAAGGGGTGGAGTCATATGTCAGGTATATGCTTAGTTTTATAATAAACTCTCCAAAGCAATTGTATCATTATACTCCTAAAACAATGTATTAAGAATTTCAGTTGCTCTCCATCCCGGTCAATATTTGATATTGTCAGACTTTAAAAAATTAGCTCTTCTGGTGGGAATATAGAGGTAGCTCATTGTAATTTGTATTTACCCAATGACAGAATGTTGAGCTCCTTTTATATGTGTGTTAAAAAAGAAGATATATCTTTTTTTTTAAAGTGTCTATTCAAATCTTTTACCCATTTAAAAATTGAATTGTCTCTGGGGCTTCCCTGGTGGCGCAGTGGTTGAGAGTCTGCCTGCCGATGCAGGGGACACGGGTTCGTGCCCCGGTCAGGGAAGATCCCACGTACCGCGGAGTGGCTGGGTCCGTGAGCCATGGCCGCTGAGCCTGCGCGTCCGGAGCCTGTGCTCTGCAGCGGGAGAGGCCACAACAGTGAGAGAGGCCCGCGTACAGCAAAAAAAAAAAAAATGAATTGTCTCTTTATTATCGAGTTGTAGGTGTTTTTTATATATCTTGGATGTTTATTTGTATTAGATATATGTTTTGTGCATAATTTCTCCCAGTTTGTGATTTGTCTATTCATTTACTTAATGTTATTTTTGATGAGCAGATTTTTTTTTACATTTTAATGAATTTTTATGGTTATTACCTGCTGTGTCTAAGAATCCTTTGCCTGCCTCTAAATAATGAAGATATTCTCCTGTGTTTTCTTCTAAAAGCTTTATGATTTTAGCATTTATGTGATGTTTGATGTTTGATTTACTTTGAATTAATTTTCATGTATAGTGTGAGACACAGATCAAGGTTAAGTTTTAAAAAATGGATATATATTTGTTCCACCACCATTTGTTGAAAAGACTTTCCTTTACCTATTAATGACTTTGTTGAAAACAAATGACAGTATTAAGTATAGGTCTTTTTCTGCACTAGCTGTTCTGTTCCATTGATCTATTTGATGAATCTTACGACAGTTACTGGAGCTTCTTACACAATTACTGGAGCTTTATAGAGTAAGTCTTGATTTCAGGTCTTATAAGTGCTTTAGCTCTTTTTGGTAGTTTCCAAGATTTCTTTGGATGTTCTAGGCTCTTTGCAGTGCCATATGCATTTTAGAATCAACTTATCAATTTACACACACAAAAAAATGCCTGCTGGAATTTGGTTGAGATTGTATTGTTTCTTTAGAGCAATTAGGGAGAATTGACGGTTTAATGATATTGAACCTTCCAATCTGTGAACATAGTATATAGGCATACCTTGTTCTACTATGCTTCACTTTACTGTGCTTTGCAGATATTGTGTTTTTTACATATTGAAGGTTTGTGGCAACCCTGAGTCGAGCAAGTCTATTGGCACCATTTTTCCAACAGTATTTGTTCACTTCATGTCTCTGTCACAATTTGGTAGTTCTTGCAATATTTCAAACATTTTCATTTTTTATTATATTTGTTATGGTGATCTGTGATCAATGATCTTTTTAAAAATTGAGGTATGATTTATACAATATTATATTGGTTTCAGATACACAGCATAGTGATTCAATATTTTTACAGATTGTACTCCGTTAAAAGTTACTACAAGATAATGGCTATAATTCCCTGTGCTATACAATATATCCTTGTTGCTTATCTATTTTATGCACAGTACTTTGTATGTCTTAATCCCATACCCCTAATTTGCCTCTTGAGACCCTTTGGTAACCACTAGTTTATTTTCTGTAAGTGATCAGTGATCTTTGATGTTCTCACTATAACTTGCTGAAGGCTTGGGTGATGGTTAGCATTTTTTAGCATTAAACTATTTTAAAATTAAGGTATATATAATACATTGTTTTCTCAGACATAATGGTATTGCATACTTAATAGACTAAAGTATAGAGTAAACATAACTTTCATATGCACTGGGAAACCAAAAAATTCGTGTGACTCACTTTATTGTAGTATTTACTTTTTTGCAGTGGTCTGGAACCAAACCCACAATATCTCCGAGGTGTGCCTCTGTCTGTACTTATTTAGGTCTTCTTTAATTCTTTTTAAAGCAACCTTTTGTAGTTTTCAGTGTTTTTTGTTAAGGATTTTTGAATCGATGTTCATGAGGTATGTAATCTGTAATTGTCTTTTCTTATAATCTGTTAGATTTTGTGATTAAGATCATGTTGCCCTCTTAAGATGTGTTGGGAAGTATGATTTTTATTTTCTTAAAGAATTTTTATAAGATTGGTGTTATTCTTAAATGTTTGCCAGACTTCACCAGTGAAATAGTCTGGCCCGGTACTTTACTTTGTGGGAAAAGTTTTGATAAATTCAGTTTCTTTAATAGAGATAGAGCTAGTTGAGATTTTCTGCTCAACTTTGTGTTTCATTAAGTTGTATTTTTCAAAGAATTTGTTTCATGTAAAATGTTAAATTTGTTGTAAAGTGGTTCGTATATCTTCCTATTTAGAAGAAGGCTTTAGTATCTGAAATGATGTCCCCTATTTCATTCCTTATATTGGTAATTTCCATCTGTTTTTCTTGATCAGCCTTGCTACTAGGTTTTTCAATTTTGCTACTTTTCAGAAATCCAGTGTTTGACTTTGTTGATTTTATCCATTTTGGATTTATTTTCTGCTTCACTCATTTTTACTCTTTACACTTCCTTTCCATTTACTTTCTTTGGATTTGGTTTGCTGTTTGTTTTTGAACTTCTTGAGATAGAAGTTTAGCTATTGATTTTGACCCTTCTGTTCTAATACTGCATTTAAGGTATACATTTATTTATAAGCATTGCTTTAGTTACATCCCATATGTTTCCCTAAGTCATTTTTTCATTATCATTCATGGCAAATATTTTTAAATTTCCATTGTGATTTATTTACTTTTTTTGACTCATGGGTTATTTAGAAGTGCATCACTTAATTTTCAAGCAGTAGGGGATTTTCTCAATTTTTAAAAATTATTCACTTGTTGGGCTTCCCTGGTGGCGCAGTGGTTGAGAGTCCGCCTGCCGATGCAGGGGACACGGGTTCGTGCCCCTATCCCGGAAGATCCCACATGCCGCGCAGCGGCTGGGCCCGCGAGCCATGGCCGCGGAGCCTGTGTGTCCGGAGCCTGTGCTCCGCAACGGGAGAGGCCACAGCAGTGAGAGGCCCGCGTACAGCAAAAAAAAAAAAAAAAAATTATTCACTTGTAATAATTTGTATTGTAGTCAGAGAATATACTCCCAAAGAGTTCAGTGCTTTGAAATTTATTGAGACTTGCTTTATAACCCAGCATATGGTCCATTTTGGTATATGTTTTGTGTATAGTTTGTGTATTCTCTTTTTATTTGGAAGAGTGTACTATACATATACTTGGTAAGTCTAGTTGGTTAATTATGTAGTTCAAATCTTCTATCAATATATCTTAAGTGAATTTTTTGTTTGCTTGATCTTGTAGCTATTGACAAATGTGTGTTAGTCTCCCACGTGATTATGGATTTGTCTGTATCATCTATTAGTCTTGGATATTTTTGCTTTATATATTTTTAAGCTTTGTTGTTGGGTCCATTGAGGTTTAGAATTAGGGTATCTTCTTGTTGGTATGACTTTTTAATTATTAAGAAATATCTTGCCTTGTCTACTTTGTCTGATATTGGCATAGCTATGCTAGCTTTTTTTTAATTGGTTTTTGTGTGGTATATCTTTTCTCATCATTTTATTTTATTTTATTTTATTTTATTTTTATTTATTTATTTTTTTGTGGTACACGGGCCTCTCACTGTTGTGGCCTCTCCCATTGTGGAGCACAGGCTCCGGACGCGCAGGCTCAGCGGCCATCGCTCACGGGCCTAGCCGCTCCACGGCATGTGGGATCTTCCCGGACCGGGGCATGAACCCGTGTCCCCTGCATCGGCAGGCGGACTCTCAACCACTGCACCACCAGGGAAGCCCTCATCATTTTATATTTAATCTTTCTGTGTCCATAAATAGTCTTTTAGTAGAGTATTTAACATAATAACAGATGTAATTTAAGTTTAAAGCTACCAACATACTATTTGTTTTATATTTTATCCACAGGTACTGTGCTTTTTCTCTCACTTCTTACCTTCTTTAGTTCAGTCAGATATTTTAATCATTCTTTTTCTCACCTCAGTTAGCTTTTAATGGCTGTCCTAGAAATTAGTACATGAATTTTGAGTTGTTGCCGTCTGGTGTAAATTATTACTTCTGCCACTTCCTGCACAATGTAGACATATCTTGGACACTTTAACTTCGTTGACCCCACTCCTCACTTTTCGGTCCTTCTCGTTATGCATTTAAAATCTCTCTATATTTTAAACTTCACAAGTTAGTAATGTTATATTTTTTTACAATTATTGTTCATTCATATTTGCCAATATACTTACTTTTCTATGGCTCTTCCTTTTTGCATTTCTATGTTTTTTTTCTAGTATTATTTTCCTTCTGTTGGAAGAACTCCCTTTTACTATTTCTTTTACTGAGAAATTCCTTGTTTTTGTTCTGAAATCACCTTTATTTCATTTTCATTTTTCAAAACATTTTAAACTGTGACTAGATTTCTTGATTGGCACCTCTTTTCTTTCAGAAATTTTAAGCAGTCATTCCATTGCCTTGTGCCATTCAGCATTTCTGTTGAAAGTTCTCTCTCAGTCTGTTGATTGCTGCTTCTTTCAGTGTGTTTATTTTTTTCCCTAGCTGCTTAAGGATGTGGCTTCATGTCTCATCAGTGTTAGGAAATTCTTGATTGTTGACACTTCAGATAACGTTTCTTGCTTATTTTTTCTTTCTTTTTTTCTGGGATTTCAATGATATGTATGTTAGAACCTTTCAAAGGATTCCATATGCCTCTCATACTCTTCTGTAGTTTTCAACCTTTAATTTCTCTGTGCTTTGGTTCGGAGATTCTCTGTTAACCTCTGTTCTTACTCACATTTGCTCTGTTCAGTCTGCTGCAGGTGCCAAGTACTGACACTTGGGAACTTTTGCTGTGCAGAGCAAGGATATAGGAGCAGTAATTGGCCCTTGTGGGAATACAGAGAGGGGCTTAATATTTGTTTTTGGTTAGGACGTACTAGCATGTTTATGTTATGACTGGAATGATTCAGTAGAGAGAAAAAAATTAAAGCTGCGAGAGAGAGAAAAGGAAGATGACTTTTAGATAAAAGTTCTTGAGGTGAGAGAGGACATAATCCAAAGCACAATCAGCAGGATTTTCCTTTGATAGGAGTGGGACATAAAGAGGTTAGTAGTATATCTGTATACTGGTGTACTCATGTATATTAGTAGTCTTGTGAGATGGAATTCTGGCTTGACCAATGGGAAATAGGCATCTATTCTTAAGTTCTGAACTCTTAGACTTTGGGTGTGTGTATTGAGCATATGGGAAGATTGTCCAAGAAATGGAGAGCCTGGTGGAAGGGTAAACTGTATTTATAGCTACCTAATTATTTTCTATTTCTGTGTACCCTCAGTGATGTCTACCTTTGTCTCTTAGGGTACTCAAAGTATTATAGTATATTTTTAAGAAACAACATAAATGTTTAATTAAATTATTTAAGTAAATGTTTCTCTCATGTAGTTAAAATTTCTGTACTATATATTTAAACAGAGTAGTTAATTCCTTATAGCACATTTAAAATTAATTCTTAATAGTATTTTGAATAGAAAACCAAGTTTTCTAACGTTTTCCCACATTTTCTTTTACAGTTTTGTGAATACTAGAATAGCACAACCATGTTTCGGAATAGTCTCAAGATGCTTCTTACTGGAGGGAAATCAAGTCGTAAGAACAGATCAAGTGGTGAGTGACTCTGCTACATTTATTCTGTGTGATGTTTTAGAAAAGAAAGTTCTCGTAGGGATCTGAATTAGTGCTACAACACTTTATATATTTATTAAATGGCTTATTTAATTTAGAAAAAAAGAAAGTGTACATTCCTATAGGCTGTCAGACTCTTTATTAAGAGGAACACTTGATGAACACTCATCAGGAATAGTCAGGTAAAGGAAGAATTTATGAAAGAAAAATATTTATTTCTAATATATGAGAGTATAATGGTTCTGTGAACTATGTATTAAAGACTTTCTACACCTAAATTTACTTTTGAATTAACATGTAAAATTATTTCAGTCCTAGATACTCTTTGGGGAATGAGACTAAAAATAATAGAAACTGTCCTCAAAGGGTTATACAGAAAGTGAAATATAAGTTGAACATTTTTCTAGTCATTAAAATAAAGATTTTTTTAAAATAACAAGAGTGTAATTCTTAGGCTTTTAAGGTAAAAACAAACCAAAGCTGTATAGATACTTTTTTGGGAGAAATGTTGAAGATTAATGTACTAAATGTTTGTTTTCTGCAAATGGGTTGTTGGTATTTATCATGTTCTTTTCTTTAATTGAAGTATAGTTGATTTACAATATTGTGTTTGTTTCAGGTGTGCATCATAGTGATTCAGTATTTTTGCAGATTATATTTCATTATAGGTTATTATAAGATAATGGGTATAATCCCCTGGGCTATACAGTATATCTTTGTTGCTATTATATCCTTTTAATCTTTTCAATTTCCTAATTTTTATGCATTTTACAAATTTTCATAAGTAGTATGTTCATTATCATTCTCTTCAAAATGTTTTTTAGCTCTCTTTGTGATCTCTTCTTGACCCATAGGTATTTAAAGTGTAATTGTTAATTTCCAAACAGTTGATGATTTCCTGGTTATCTTATTAACTTAGCTTAATTGTACTCTTATCAGAGAACCTATCCTGTATTTTATTCTTTTCATATTTATTGAGATTTCCCTTACAGCTCAGCATATGATCAGTTTAGTCTAATGTTCTAGATGCACCAAATAATGTGGATTCTGCAGTTATTAGGTGTAGTGTGGGTCAGTTTTTGTTAATGGTAGTCCTCAAACGTTTTATATCCTAACTTATTTTTTAAAAATTGTTTACTGAGAAAGGTGTGATTAAATCTCACACTATGATTGTAGAATTGTCTGTATTTGAAAGATATCTTATTAGATACATTGAAATTTAGATTTATTATATCTTCCTGGTGAATTAACTGTTTTACCATAACGAAATGTCCCTCTGTATTTTTTTTTTTTTTTTTTTTTTGCGGTACGTGGGCCTCTCACTGTTGTGGCCTCTCCCGTTGTGGAGCACAGGCTCCGGACGCGCAGGCTCAGTGGCCATGGCTCACGGGCGCAGCTGCTCCATGGTATGTGGGATCTTCCCAGACCAGGGCACGAACCCGTGTCCCCTGCACTGGCAGGCGGACTGTCAACCACTGCGCCACCAGGGAAGCCCTGTATTTTTTTTTTTTTTTGCTGTACGCGGGCCTCTCACTGCTGTGGCCCCTCCCGTTGCGGAGCACAGGCTCCGGACACACAGGCTCCGCGGCCATGGCTCGCGGGCCCAGCCGCTCCGCGGCATGTGGGATCCTCCGGGATAGGGGCACGAACCCGTGTCCCCTGCATCGGCAGGCGGACTCTCAACCACTGCGCCACCAGGGAAGCCCAAGCCCTGTATTTTTAATAATGCCTTTTGTTTGAAAGTTGACTTTGTCTAATGTTAGTATAGCTATACTAGCTTTCTTTTGATTAGTATTTATAAGGTATAATTTGTTCCATTCTTTTATTTTCAACATATATATATGGTTATACTGTTAATAGCACATAGTTGAATTTTCTTTTTTTATTCATTCAGACAAGTTTTTCTCTTAAGGGAGATGCTGGTTCATCTACAGTAATTCAACCAGTGATATATTTGGGTTTAAATATAACATATTGCTGTGTGTTTTGTGCTTGTCCTGACTGTTCTATGCTTTTTCTCTCTCCTTTATTGCTTTATTTTGGATTGATCAAAAGATTTTTTATATTCTATATCTCTCCTTATTGACTTGGAGATTATATACTCTTAAAATTCATTCAGTGGTTAGTTTAAAGATTAAAACATCAATCAAAGTTTGGTATCAATTGGTACTTTTACCCCCTTCCTGGACAATGGAAGAGCCTTAGAATCTTTTCACCTATATGTATTTAAACACCACAAGACATTATTATTGTTTTATGTAGTCACTGTTGTTTGGGTTTATTCACATATTTTACATTTTTATTGATATTCGTTCCCTCCTGCTTCCTTCACTTTCTAGATGGGATCACCAAATTTCTTTTTGTTTGTAGAACACCCTTTAAAATTTCCTTTAGTTGGGATCTTGATGTGGTGATTTTACTTTGCGTTTAGTTATCTGAAAGTGTCTTTATTTTGCCTTTATTTTTGTAGGATGTTTTTGCTGGGAGTGGAATTATAGGTTGGCAATTATTTTCTTTCAGCACTTTGAAATATTGTTCATTGTCTTCTGGCTTCTTGAATTATTTCTGGTGAAAAGTCAACTGTCAGTCTAATTGCTCCCTCTTTAAAGGCAATCTGTCATTTTTCTCTTTGTTTTTAGTTTTCTACATTTACATTGATGTGCCTAGGAGTGGTTTTCTTTTTAATCTGCCTTTGTTTCTCCTATTTATTTATGTTTGTAGGGTTTTTTGAACCTGTGGCTTGATGACTTTCATCAGTTTTGGAAAGCTATTACTCATTATCTCTTCAAATTTTATTTTTTTCCCCTTTTTCTCTTTCTCCTTTCTTTCGAGGATTCCAGTTATGCATTTGATAGACTACATGCATGTCATCTGTGTCTCTTACACTCTCTTTCTATCCTTTTGTCTCTATATGCTTTATGCTGGATATTTTCTTTTTATCTATCTTATAGTTCACTGATTCACTCTTCATTGGTATATAATCTGCTCTTAACCACATTCAGTTCTTAATTTTAGTTTTTGTATATTTCAGTTCTAGAACTTCCATTTGCTTAAAAAAATTTTTTTTTTAATTTGGAAATACTTTTTTTAATTAATTTTTTTTGGCTACGCCGTGTGGCTTGCGGGATCCTTGTTCCCCAAGCAGGGATTGAACCCAGGCCCTTGGCAGTGAAAGCACAGAGTTCTAACCACTGGACCTCCAGGGAATTCCCAAAATTTGGAAATAATTTTAAGCTTACTGAAAGGTTGCAGCAGTAGTACAAAGAACTCCATATACCCTTGCACAGATTCATGAACTTTTCACCACACTTGTTTCATCATTCTCTCTTTATAAGTACACACGCACAGTGTCTCCGTTTCTCCCCTACTTAACCCTTTCTCTCTCACTCACTTTTTTAAATCACTTGAGGGTGGGTTAAATACATCATGCCCCTTTACTCCTAAAATTTTCAATGGGTATTTCTTAAGGAAATTCTTTTTATACCACAGTCCAGTTATCAACCTCAAGCAGTTTAAGATTGATATAATACTTTTATCCAATGTACCATCTATTCTCCAAATTTTGTCAGTTTACCTAGTAATTTTTTAAAAAAGTATTTTCCCCCTTCCTTTCCAAGATCCAGTCTAGAATAAGGTATTATATTACTTGTTATGTCTTTTTACTCTCATTTAATTCAAAACAGTTTCTCAGCCTTTCTTGACATGTTTGAAGAATAACTAGAATGCTCCTAATTTTATATTTGTTCTGATTTTTTTTAATGATTAGATTCAGGGTATGTTTCTATGGTCTGAATGTTACATATGTTCTTTTCTTCTTGGGTTATCACAGCTGGAGGCACATAATGTCCATCTGTCGCTCATTAGTGATTTTGATGACCAAATCAGTGTACTGTCCAGTTCCTCTGCTATATAGATACTAATTTTCCCCTTTCAACTTAAAAACAGTCTGCAGGTAGACACCATTAGGTTTTTATTTTTTTCTGTTCTTTGTCAGTACTGTTCTCCATCTTGTCTCTTATCTTTTATAAATGTAGACCTACTATATTTATATCTATATTTTTCTAACTCTAAATGTGTCTGTTTCTGTTGGTTTTTACTAATATAATTTTATTTCCTCCTATGCCTCTTTTTTTTTTCATGAGCTTTTCATTTTGGGTTAATTTTAGTTTTACAGAAAAGTTGCAAAGATAGTACAGAGAATTCCTGTATATCCTTTACCTAATTTTCCCAACTGTTACATCTTATATTACCATGGTGCATTTTTCAAAACTAAGAAACCAACATTGGTATATTGCTATTAATTAAACTCCACACTTTTATTTGGATTTCATTAGCTTTTTCATTAAACTCCTCATTGTGTTCCAGAATTGAATCCAGAGAACTACAGTGCATTTAGGTATTGCATCTCCCCAGACATTAACTGGATTTAGCAGAAGACGAATAATAGTTGATGTCACCCCACTGGTCACTTTTTGAAAGACACACACACACACACACACACACAGAGTAACTCATACATGTCAGAGATCCAAGCTGCCTCCACATTTGACACTTAAAGAAATGGTTTATCCAAAATTTATTTTCTGGTCAAGAACTATGATTTCCTTAGACACCTACAGTTGTTCACTTTTGACACCAGCAGTAGGATTTTCTGTCACTTCACAACAACTAATCCATGTAAAATAACTAGTAGAAAACAGTAAAGCCATAGTAAGATGCAGATGCTGGGTAGACTTTTTGCCCTGAGTACCAGGTGAGTGATTTATTTCCACATACTACCCTTATTAGAGGTAGATGCCAAATTTGTGCTTTAGCAAAATTACAAATTATTGTATCCTAGACTTCTGAGTAACTACTGCTTTAGTAGCAATCATATTATTAAATCCATATATGTCAAGGTTCTACTGTATTATTAAAGCTTATTATTTTGATTTACTAGGTATTTAATTATGTCAATAATGATTTCGGGGGGTCTTATTCTAGTGTGTATTCTTCTCCATGGCTTTTCATGTAAAACGTTTATAATTTAGAGTAATTGTAAATTAGAGTAGTTATAAAAATAGTGATTTGTATTCTACATGGCAAGAATTTATAGAGAAGCAGTATTTTTTTCCAAATGTTCTCTAAGACAAGTATTCCAAAGCAAGAATAAATTTGATATTAAAAGAAAGAGTGTGTTTATGGGATGATATCATTAATGTTTTCATCGTTACAGTTTTTTTCTTTAATCATTAATGAATAATTGGGTGGGTACTTTATTCTTTATATTAACTTTTGGCTCATGGCTTATTTTTAAAATTAGTAAGGTAAGTTTTCTCATGGCATAATCATTTGTTTTGTTTTGTTTTAGGGAACCAATTTAGTTTTTAGTTTGAAAAGCACTTGTAATAAAGGAAATTGACTGTTCTAATTTGTCCTTTAAATAATTGATCTCAACTCTTGTGTGGGGCACTAGATAAATATTTAACAGAAATAGATTTTATATCAAGTAATAACAAATGAATTTTCTCAGGCAAAGTTTTCCCTCTAAGGATATGTGAATATCAGCTTTGAATTTTATAGCTTAATTCAGTTTTATGATGTGAAAATTGTTTCTGATGTACGTAGGACTTGGAACTCTTGTTTTGTGAAACGACAACTGTGTGGCTCTTTTGAATTATGAGTTATAAAGAAATAATGTGTGTTTTTATGTTTTCTAAAAATTAAATGTTTATTTATATTTTTCTTAACTGTTGTTTTTATTATTTAAAATCATGCAAGTAATTAGTAGCAGTTCCAATATGTTTCTTTGATGTAACTAATGCCACTATTTGGTATCATTGTATCATTGTTTTGGTAAACCATCATTCAGGTATGAGGGGGGCAAAATACTGTCAATTTCAGATATTCAAGAACTCAGAAAGTATAGTACCCTTAATATAACAGCCATTGGGAGAAAAAAAATACCTTGAGGCTGTCTCCTAGCAAAATAAAAAATAAATGTGAGGAAAAAAGGAGACGCAGAAAGAAAAGTGAGCAAAATAAGTAAAACTTATAGTTAAATATAAATAATTCCTGATTGTATACTACAACAGTAGAATTTGTTCCAGGAATGCAAAGACGTTTCTATATCAGAAAATCAATGTAAGTTTTTTACTTAGAAAAAAAATTTAAAACCACATTATCATATCATTGTATTCTGAAAAAGCATTTTATAAATCTGAGCAGCCATTAAAAACATTAAAATAGAAAAAGGATACTTTAAATGTAATAAAGAGTATTCACCAAATCCAACAGCCAGCATCATTCTAAACAAAGAAATGGATCAGCCATTTTCATTAAAACAGAAACATGATAGAGATTTCTCCTATTACCACTCTTTTTCAAAATTGTTTAGAAGGTTCTAGTATACAATAAAGACAAGAAAATAAAGTGACTAATATAAATATTGGCAAAGACAAGACAGTGTCATTTTTATTTTTAAGTGAGGTAAAACCCCCAGAGAATCCAGTAAATATTTACTAGAAATAATAATGTAATTTGGCAAGGTGGTTAGCATTTTTGGCCCTACCAATATTTCCTGATTAGAAATGTAAATGAGAAAAAAATTACATTCACAGTGATAACAACCATCAAATTCTCAGGAATAGATTTGACAGGAAAACTTATTGAAGCGTGTAAGACTTGGACAAATGGAAAGACATATCATGCTTCTGGATTTACACATAAATTTGTTTCAGTTCCATTCAGGAAACAGCAGGTTCATTTTCATTTGGGTAAAATAACTTTAAAATTCTATGGAAGAATAAATGAAAATAAGTATGAAAAGGAATAATTGATTTTGGTCAGGGTATGACTTAACAAGACATTAAAACTAGCTATAGGGCTTCCCTGGTGGCGCAGTGGTTGAGAGTCCGCCTGCCAATGCAGGGAACACAGGTTCGTGCCCCGGTCCGGGAAGATCCCACATGCCGCGGAGCGGCTAGGCCCATGAGCCATGGCCTCTGAGCCTGCGCATCCGGAGCCTGTGCTCCGCAACGGGAGAGGCCACAACAGTGAGAGGCCCGCGTACCGCAAAAACAAAAAAAAAACAACAAAAAAAATAAAACTAGCTATGAATACTTGGTTACATAGGCACATAGGCTAGACATATGTCTAGGAAAGAGAGCAAAGAAAACCATGGCATTACTGAGGCAAGAGCATTATTGCCACTTCATTTTGTGGCGCTGTCCAACACATTGTAGGACACAAATGCCATTATGACCAAAAGATACATTCTAAATTTGGGAACAGCCAGAGGCTGCCTTTGATTTAGACTTAAACTAGGGATAGAATGGAGGTGTTAGAGCTTATGTTTTCTGGCATCATTATATTACCTTTAATGCTTGGGGCACTGATTCTTCTGTGATGTTTTGTGATTTGTTCATGGTGGATCATTTCTGATGTGTTTTCTAAGTTTGTTTATAAGCTCATCTCAGGCAGGAATTGTTTTCTGTGAGGATCCTGTGCTGTTAGTTATTGTAATGGTCTCTTGCTAGGCACTGCACTGGTATCAACCACGGACTGATTTTTTTAAAGTTTTTTATTGTGGTAAATATATATAACATAAAGTTCACTATTTTAACCATTTTTAATTGTACAATTTTTTGGCATTCACCATGTTATGCAGCCACCACCACTATTTCCCCAAATTTTTCATTACTCCAAGCACAAACTCTGTACCCATTAGGCAGTAACTCCCCATTTCCTCTTCTCCCCAGCCCCAGTAACCTCGAATCTTTCTGTCTCTGTGAATTTGCCTTTTCTAGATACTTCACGTAAGTGTAATCATACTATTTTGTCCTTTTGTATGTAGCTTATTTCACCTAGCATAATGTTTTCAAGGTTCATTCCTGTTGTAGCATGTATCAGAAATTCATTCCTTTTTATGACTGAATACTATTCCTTTGTATGTCTATGCCACATTTTGTTTATCCATTCATCTGTTGATAGACACTGGGTTATTTCCATTTGAATAATGCTGCTCTGAGCATTGTCATACAAGTATCTGTTTGAGTCTCTGTTTTCAGTTTTTTTGGGGAATATATCTAGGAGTGGAATTGCTGGTCATATGGGGAAATGTACAGGGTTTTGTGTGAACATGTACTTTCATTTCTTTGGGGTGAATGTCCAGGGGTACCGTTGCCAGGACATATTTTAGTTGCATGTTTAGTTTTTAAAGAAAGTGCCATCTCTTTCAGAGTGCCTAATACCATTTTATATTCACACCAGCAGTGTGTAAGTAATCCAGTTTCTCCTCATCCTTGCCAGCATTTGGTGTTGTCACTATTTTAATTTTAATTATTTTGATAAGTGTGTATTTGTATCTCATTGTGGTTTAATTTTCAATTCCCTAGTGGCTAAATGATACTGATCACCTTTTCCTGTGCTTTTTTGCCTTCTGTATGTCTTCTTTGGTGAAACATCTCTTCATGTCTTTTGGCTGTCTTCTAATTGGGCTGTGTGTGTGTGTTTGTGTGTTTGTGTGTGTATTAAGTTTTGAGAGCTCTTTATATATTCTAGCCTTTGTCAGATATGTTGTTTGCCAGTATTTTCTCCCAGCCTATTGATTGTCTTTCTATCCCCTTAGCAGGGTCTTTTCTAAAGTTTTTAATATTTATGAAGTCCAGTTTATTGTTTTACTTTTATAGATCATGATTTGGTTTCTGTCAACAGATGTTTATTCATTAATCACTAAGTACTGGGTAGTAGTGTACTGGTTGCTTGATATTTGAGTTTGAGTTAATTTCTCTTTAACCACTTCATGGGCAAAAATCAGTCCATCTGTGAAACTACGGCACTTTGTTAGAAGCATTTGTTATTGGCGTTCCCTCCGCCCTCCTCACCACCACCAACTGGGCGTTGAAATTAATTAAAATCTTCATTGCTGTCTGAATAGTGAATGTTCATAATAAAATGTTCAAAGAAATATGTACAATAGCATTCACGTAAATATATTTTGCTATAAAAATATCTTTTTCCTTCCAGGGACAGTAAGTTTTATTTCATCAATAAACCATGAAATTACAGCTTAAACTTTTCAAGGGTTTTTACCTTTTCCGTACCCTGTTCTAACAAATTTGGTTAGAAAACATACTCCTGTTTAATATGAGGAAAGGATTTTACTTATTTAATTGTAGAGCTATAGCATCTTTTGTAATAAAACCCAAACCTGTCATATTTTTATTGACTGCTCTTTCCCTTTCTGTTCTCTGCCCATCTGTTTGCCCAATTTGTGTTTGTCCGTTGAGATATTTACTCTTTATGAAATTCGTTTGTCCTTGCCAATTAAGATAGGCTATCATAGAACTTGAGGGGAAAGGTCAGAGGAAGTGACAGAGTGTGGCTGTGTTAAAAAGAAGGATTCTTATTCGGTGGGGGGCTGTGAAAATGAACATGACGAGAGTGAAAAAAGTGATGAGAGCCTTGAAATTGCATTTTGAAACATATCTGATTTGACTGGTTTTATTTATATTTCAGGTGTTTGTAGTGGTTTAGCAATTAAACTAAGAGCACTTCTCATCAGATAGACACATACACTTGCACTCATGTTTTCACCTCTATTTCCAGTTTTATTTTTATCCGATTTATTCAGAGTTGTTTGAGTTTTGCTAACTTCACAAGATGAATTGTCATGGTTTCATCTTTTACGGTGCTTCATGTATCATATAAATTATTGATTCCTTGAAAGTTTAGTGGAACTCAGACATAAAAATGGCTAGCCTGAGCTTTTTGGGGGTTTTTTAGGTAGTTTTTTGACAGTATTTTCTATTTTGTTTTCATCAGTGTAATTAGGTTTCCTTTAGGCAATTTGGATAATTTATTATTTTCCTAGAAAATGTCCATTTCATTGAGATTGTAGAATTTATTTGTATAAAGTTATAAATATTGTGTTCATTTGAGTTTAATTCAGTTTCTCCTAATATTGAATGTTTTTATATTTTCTGTCTCTTAGCTTTGAGGCTTATGTATTTTATTAGCTTTTTCAAAAGATCCAACTCTTGATTTTACTAATTTTATTTTTATTTTCCTTCTCATTTACATTATGAATTTTCTATGATATAGCTTATGCTGTATTCCATAAATTTTGATATATAGTATTCTCAATATTAACTTTTTACATAGTATGATTTTACTGGAACATAGTCACACCCATTCGTGATAGAGACTGTACAGCCCACACTCCTGAAATACTTATGATTTGACCCTGTGAGAAAAAGTTTGTCAACTTTTGCTTTAAAACATTGAGGGTTTTGTTTTTTGGTTTTGGGGGTTTTTTTGGCTGTGTTTTGATCAGATCTTGTAACTATCTAATGGATGCTAGAAAACAAAATGTATTTTCTTTTTATAGGGCAGAGTTTGCTATATTTATTAAGTAAACTTTACTGCTTTTTTTAACTACTGTATGTTAATGTTTTGCTTAGTTGAGCTTCTGATACTTTGGCCTTAAATCTATCTAGATTTTGTATTTAAGGTGTATCTCTTGTTGTAAATATGTAGTTTTGTCTTGTTGAATCCAATCTGATTTTCTATTTTTAAGTGATATATTCAGTCCATTTACATTGACTATATAACTATTGATGTGATTTGGTTTAAGTTTTTCATCTTGCTCTTTGTTTCTTTTGCATTCATGTGTTCCTCATTCTATTTTTTCCCCTGTTCCCTGTCTTTTTTAGAATTTATGAAATATTTTAAATTCTGTTTTCTTGGCCTTTTAGCTATACTTTCTTGGATTTTTTAAAAAAGAGATTGTGCAAAGGATTACCATATGCATCTTTAACTTTTTATGGTTTAACTTCAAATTTTATTCTACTACTCTGTGAGCACTGTAAGGACTTTAGGATATTTAATTCTATTTATGTCCCACTTTTTGTTGTCCTGTATTTTACTTCCACTGTAGTATTGATATATATCCCACAATACATTTGTTACTTTAAGTAGTCATTAGTCTTTAAGATGCTTTTTAAATGTCTTAAAAAAATTAACCCATATATTTCCTTCTTCTAGTATTCTTCATTCCTTCTTATAAAATGGTGTTTTATCTGGAATAATTTTTTTTCACCCTGCAGAACTTCCTTTGCATTTCTTGAGGTGTAGGTCACTGGCAGTGAATTACCTCAGCTTTCATTTTCTCATAATGTTTTAATTTTACCTTTATTTTTGAAGGATATTTTCCCTGGGTATAAAATCTTAGATTGGCAGTTCTTTTCTTTCAACGCTTTAAAGATGTTATTCTGTTATTTTTTCTTTCTGATAAGAAGTTGGCAATCGTTCTCATTGTTTTTGCCTTTGAATGAAATGTGATTTATTTATTTATTTTATTTAGTATGGCTGCTTAAAAAATTTCTTTGTCTTGGCTGTTAGCATTTGGCTATGATATACCTAGGTGTATGCTTTTTTTTTTTCTGTTATATTGTTTGGATTTTGGTGAGCTTCTTTAGTCTAAGAGCTGATGTCTTTCATCAGTTGTGGAAAACCTTAGTCATTATTTCTTCAGGCATTTCTTCTATCCTTTTTTCATCTGTGTTTTGGAACTTTAGTTTGTACGTTAGATTGTTTGATATTACCTAATGCATCTCAAACTGTACTTTTTCTTTGTTTTTTTGGTAATTTTCCCCCTTTGGTTAATTTATGTTGGCCTGTCTTCAGGTTTATTAATACTTTTCTGCTGAGTCCAGTCAGCTTTTAAGCCCAGTCAATTAATTCTTAATTTAGATAGTGTTTTTCAGTTATAGAATGTTCATTTGGTTCTTTTAAAGATAGTTCATTTCTCTGTTGAAATTTTTAATCTTTTCATCTGTTTTTTCTGTTTTTAACCTCCTTTTTTTTACTTTTACATAATAGCTAAAAATAATAGTTTAATAGCTGATGTGTCTGCTAAGTCCTGCATTTAGGTCAGATGTGTATCTGCTTCTATTAATTCTTTTGCTGCTTCACACATCTCATCATTTTTCTGTTGTTTATCAGACATTGTGTTTAAAAGATCTGTAGAGGCTAGAGTAAATAATATTTTTCCCTTGATGAAATAAAATTCATATTTTAAGGCAGGACAAGAAAAAATAAACATAAAATTCCCTCTCTGTGTTTGTTTGGGCCTTCTCCCTCACTAATGTGCAGTGTGCATCTGCATTACACATTAACCAGAGCTCCTCAAAGGTGGGAGTGCCTGCTCAACTGTAAAGGTAAATTTTTTTTTCTTCCTTCTGACACTAGCAATGTAATTTTTTAAAAGAATAGTGTTCCTTCCCAGCTCTGTAGGGGTCATGGTGCCTTGCTGTTCGCTTTGTACATGTTTACCTGGACTGTGTATCCTTGGTGAACTTTATGTAAAATCAGTATATCATTTTGATGTATGATCCTTTGTCTCAAAAATGTATATGACTGTGCCTTCAACTTCTAACAGGTGGAACAGTTCTCAGAGCTTTCTGAGAATCTGCTTCCTGGGTTATAATCCTCAGTTTGGCTTGAATAAAATTCTCTTTTTTCTTCTTAACTTGATAGTTAATTGAATTTTCGTCAACATGTAGAGAGGGAAAGCTTTTTCCTATGTAAGATAGCTATGGTGAGGATCTGCTCTCTTGGATCTGATGGAGGGTTGAGGTGGATAAGGGCTAGGTTGCAGTTTAGTTTGTCTCAGTTCACATGTGTTTCAGATGTCTAGGTTGAGGTCTGTTCTGTGTGTATGTCAGTCCTCTCCCTTTAGCAGGACTCTGGGATCTAAGTATCGTCTCATTATGAGATCTTGCTCAACATTATTGTCAAGCTTCCAGTCTCCCGGATTGTTGCCTCCCTGAATTTGGTAGAAGTCTTGTGTGGAGTATCAGTGGGCAGGGAGAACTAGCTTTGAATTTGGGGTTCCTTAACTTTCTATACCAGGAGTTGGCAAACCATGGCCTCCAGGCTAAATCTGGCCTACCACCTGCTTTTGTAAATAGAATTTTGTGTGGACATAGCCATAATCATTTGTTTATGTGTTGTCTGTGTCTGCTTTCATTCTATAAGAACAGAATTCTATAGTTGGGAAAGAGACTAAAATATTTACTATTTGGCCCATTCTGGACAAATTTGGTGGTCCCTGTTCTATACTGTCAAGCCAGTTCACACAGTCGTTAAAAAAATTTTGCTGATTCCTCTCTTTTCCCATATTTGTGTTCTTTTTATTTTTTCATTTATTTCTTTAATTTATTTTTATTGAAGTATAGTTGATTTATAATATTGTGTTATTTCAGGTGTACTTGCCTATGGTAGACCAGTCTTCCTCTTACTGCCCATGCTTTGACTTAGTAAGTGGCTTTAGTGATCTTAAATCAACTTCATCATGTTATATCAGTCCTAGTCTTAGAAGCCTGCAATAGATTTCAGTAAGTTTTAGAATAAAGTTTAAAGTCTTTCACTAAGCTTATAGAGCCCTTGGGACTTCCCTGGCAGTCCAGTGGTTAAGACTCCGCACTCCCAATGCAGGGGGCCCTGGTTCAATTCCTGGTCGGGGAACTCGATCCCACAGTCTGCAATGAAGAGCCTGCATGCCACAACTAAAGGATCCTGCGTGTCGCAACTAAGACCCAGTGCAGCCAAATAAATAAATATTTTAAAAAAGAAGCTTATAGAGCCCTTGATAATATAAACACTGCCTGCCTCCCCACTCTCCTTTTTTTTTTAATAGAATTTTTTTTAGAGCACTAAGGTTCATGGCAATATTGGGGGACAGATACAGAGATTTCCCATGTACCTTCTGCCCCTCACATGCATACAGCTTTCATTTTTTAATAGTCACTGGTCTTTCTTTTCAGTCTCCTCACCAGTCTTCCTTCTCAGTCCCCACCACGTTCAAACTCCATCCAGTTACCCTTTCTATCTTTATTGCACATATCACTCTTTGAGGTATTTTACTTTGTTTGAATGGTTTTGTTTATTGTTTGCATTCCTTAATAAATGTAAGTCTTACAGATTCACTGACTGTATTATTCCCAGAATCAGGAATAGTGCCTGGAAATTAGTAGATCAATAAATATTTGTTGAACTAATGAATAAATATACTATTTTCTCTGACTCACCAGCACTTGCCCTACTCTCATCCTGCTGCCATATTAATTTTCTTAATTAGAAAATTCTTAGCTTGGCACCTGACCTTACCTAACTTCTCTAGCCTTATTACCTATAACTCTTACTCAGAAACTTTCTACTTTATCCAAGTCGATCTTCTTAATGCTTTATATTTTCTGTGACCTTTTGATCATGACATTCACCCTGTCTGGAATAAACCTGCCATTTATACTTAAGTCACCTCTTTAAATACTACCCAGTCAATCATTAAAGTCCAGCTTATATCTTATTCAGGTTCACAATGATCACTCTTGTGTCTCATGTACTATAGTGTTTATTCCTAATTTGAAACTTAATAATGTAATGCCTTTTATTGCATATAAACTTTCTAGAAATGCTTCCCTAATACAGTTTAACTATCCTAAGGGTAAGAAATGCTCACTGCCTTTTTACCCTCCATCAGTTCATACTGTCATTATATTTACATTTATATATCTATATTTCATTGAAAGAGAACGTAAGAGGTTATTTGGTTAAATTTCTTGTCTTCCATAAAACATGTATTGAGTAACAGTTACCTTACATTTGCATGTGTTCTATGGTTCACAAAAGGAAAAGACTTTAACGTGTTATTACCTCATTTAATCTGTATAGCAAATACCCCTCCATTTTACTGATGAGAGATAAAAAGACTTGTCCAAGATAAAAAGACTTTCCCAAGTATCTATAGCTAGTAGACAGCCATAGGAGTAGAAGCAATTGAATTCTCACGCTTCATATGTTGCTGTCTCTGAGTAAATGAGACAATTAGTAACGGAATTAAGTCTAAATTGAGATCTGAACACTACTAAATGTATTTTCTTTGAAGTAGCGGGTCAGTTTTTAACAAATCTTAAGTTGCTAATGATTGTATCAAAGCAGAAAGTAGCCAAGAGTTTGGTGACTTCTTTTGGTAGTGGAGAGAGATTTTATTTTAAACTGCGTGCACTTTTGCTCTCTGATTTTTTTTTTTGCTCTCTCATTTTTTCTGATTGTCATGAAAACATTTTAAATATGGGTACCAATTATACATTGTGAGTTGATAATTTATAACTATGATACTAATTTTATTTCTGTAACAAATATGGTTTTACTTTCCTCAGATGAATCTGTGGTATATGTACAAAAAGATATAAAACTTAGAAAAATACTTTGTTCATCTCTGCATAAAGTTGATTCAGATTTAGCATGCATTTATTGAATATTACGTTTCTTGCACTATATTAAACACTTTAAACACTCATATATTAGTCTACATTAATGTGAAATATGTGTAATATGTGAAAATTGTGGGATGATTTCCTTTTTGCTCACTAAAGATTTTATTTTAGGGAGCGTATAGTTTTGATTAGGAATGGTAAATATCATTTATGGCTATTGTAAAGCATTTAGGTAGTAGTCTGTGATCAGACCAAGAATGTTATTGGGAACAGAGACATCTCTTATCCCTTTTTTTATCCTTGGTCATTGTTTCATAATAAATGTTTGTCACATAGCATGAATTTTCTTAAAAAGTTATGACATTATTTTGTCTTATGTTTTGTTATTCTTTTAAAAGTCAGATAAAACTAGTTTTGAATCATTCCAAAACAAATTAACGACCCTTTAAAATAGTGCTGTTTAATAGAACTTGATGTGATGATGGATATATTTTCTAAATCTGCATCATCCAGTACTGCAATGGAAGGAACTTATGACTGCCCCCAAATGTGGTTCATTAAATCATTCCACAAAGATTTTTTTAGTGTTTACTGTGTATCAGTCATTGTGATACATGTTGGAAACAGTTGCTACTCCCAGGGAACTCAAAGTCTGATAGAGGAGAGAGCTTGCTAAACCAACAGTGACAACAGTTGGGCGATAGGCAGGGAGGAGAAGAGAATGCAAGTTGAACTTTGAAGGATAAGTATGCATTAGGGGTCTACATAGAGAAAGTCGCATTTGCCAGTAGCTGAAGATAGGAGACTGTATGGTGCATTCTAGCAACTACAAGGATTCTTGATTCCTGGAACCTAGGGTGAGTTAGAAAATTGCTTTTAAAAAAATGGACAGTTAATCACATCAGTTAATGCACTGTCTTGTATGCCATGCTAAAGAGTTCAGATTATATCCTTAAAGCCTCAAGTGAGCCATTGCAGGATTTTAAACTGGTAAGTAAAGAAAGATTTTAACATCTAAACTCAGTACCTCTGCTTCATATTTATTAAATTTGAGATTTCTAGAGGAAATAATAATTTTATGTTAAAATTTAAATTTGATTAGATTCTATAGTCATTTCCCTGGTCATTTTTATTTGCTCTTGTAACAGAGTGGTTAGAATTACCAAAGATCCAATTTACAATGACTGGGATATGAAGGGAATTTATTAGTTCACATAATAAAGAATTTCAGAGGTGTGGTGATTATAGATAAGTTAATTCTGAAACTCGATAGCATCATCAAGGACCCAATTTCTTTCCAACTTTCTGCCCTGCCATTTTTAGAATTTTGGTTATTCTTCTCAGGCTTATCCTTGCATAGCTGCATGAGGACTGCCATACTTTCAACTTGTATATCCACACACAGCATTGTTCAAAGACTGGTAGGACAGCTGGCCCTTTCTTGGGTACATCTTTAAGATTAAGAAAAACTTTCCTGAAAGCTACCTCTCTCTCTCTCGCATTTGCCTCACGTCCCACTGGCCAAATTTTAGCACATAACCTTTCTTATACCAATTAATGGAATTGCAGCTGATGTTCTTAAGATTCATTTACTAATTAAAGTTTGGCTCTGAGGCTAGGGAGAGAACCAGCCTCCCTTGAAGCAAATACCAAAAATAAAATTGGGATTCTGTTAGTATGAAAAAAGGGATTGGGTAGGCAACCAGAGGAGGCCACCACTTTGTTTTACTAACCTAGTTATGGGTTTTGTTTATTTTTAAAATTAGTGGTGTTTCCCATGCCAAGAGTTAGAAGGACAAGCCCATACTTGCCGCAAAATAGGAAAGACAGGACCTTCCTACATTTGTCAATAATACTAATATTTTGCTATGAAGTTTGCAGGTGATATAGAGCTGTTATGGTGTGACTCAATCTCTTTGAGTTTTATCCACTTCGAAAATCTTTAAAGACTTGGTTTCTGACCTACAAGGTTGAGGACTGTGCCTTGAACCATAGGATTTTACTGTATGAGAGGCTTTGCCTGGGAAATAAACCCACCGATCATCTCAAAAGACAGATTTCTGCGATTGTTCTTGGCCAGGGGAATTCTTTTCTAGTCTAGAGTAGGAGTGGATGGGAGATTTGCTCTAAATTTTTTTCCTGAATATTTTTTTAAATGAGAGGAAGCCTTTTTTAAAAAAAAATTATTTATTTATTTGATGGCGTGGGGTTTTAGTTGCAGCAGGTGGGCTCCTTAGTTGTGGCGCGCAGGCTCCTTAGTTGTGGCATGCAAACTCTTACTTGTGGCATGCATGTGGGATCTAGTTCCCTGACCAGGGATCAAACCAAGGCCCCCTGCATTGGGAGCACGGAGTCTTACCCACTACGCCACCAGGGAAGTCCCAATTGGAAGCCTTTTTGTGTCTGTAAGGGGCCAGATCAAATATTTGGAACAGATTTGTCTGCTTTCTTGCTGTCACCTAACCACAAAGACTTGGCTGCTTGAAAAAGGGGATTTTTACTGGGAGAAAGACAATATTGAATAAAAAATTAATTTTTTCAAAATAATGCCTAGCTTTACTTTTTTTGCTCTAAAAATTTACCTCAAGCCTCATTCCATTACCTCTGATATTTTTCATATCAGCCATTTCTTTACTCAGAGTATTGTGTTACTTTGCCATTCCTCTTTGTTCCTGTCTTAGAGACTGATGGCCATACTGCTAGTAAATCTCCACTCTGTTAACCTTCCAATCACTTCATACTCTGAGGCTACAGTACTATTAGATACTATTTAGATGCTTCTTTCCTTCCTCCCTCTCTGTGTTCTGTCTTTTCATCCCTGATTATATAGTGAGTGCCTGCTGTGGGCCAGGTAAAGTCCTGAGGGATACAGTTTACTTAGAGCTATAAGACATCATCCCTATTAGATTTGACTATATGGTACAAGTAATCCAGTACTGTTAAAATATAGTGTGAGAAGTATTAGGATAAAGTTCTGTACAGGATACTATTGGAGTACAGAGGAAGGACTCCATCTCAGATTGGGAAATAGAACAATTCTTGGAGGAGGTAGTGGCTATTGTTGGACCTAATTAGTAGTTAGCCACTTTGATAAATGGAGAAAGGTAAGTTTCAGGCAGAGGATACAGCAAATATAAAGGCATGAAGTTGTGAGAGAGCTTGACAATTAGCAGATGGAATGAGGATTGGTAAAGAGCAGTGTGCAGAAAGGGTGTGTGTGTGAGATGGTGGGCAGGCAACACGTCATCCTTAGGCGTGATTGCAACAGCAACCAGGGGAGAGTGATGAGAACCTAAAATAAGAGGGTGGCAGTGGGGATGGAGGGATGTCAAGAAAGAATCAACTGAACTTGATAGATTGGGTGTGGCTCCAATGAAGAAAGAGCCCTGGTCTTACTTATTCATTCACTCAACAGAAATATTGACTGAGCACTTGCTATGTGCTGGATACAGTTAGAGCTACTGGAGATACAGTAGTGCTATATAGATCAAATTACTGTCCTAGTTACGTAGTAACTCACAGAACTTATGCAAGGATGACACCCATGTTCTGGCTTAGGTGACTGGGTGAATTGTGGTTGCCATTCATTTGACATTTGTGGGGAAATGTAATGAAATCAGTTTTAGAGATACTAAGTTTGAGGTGATGATGGGATAACCAGGAGAAGTTAGACACATGAGTTAGGTTCCTGGAGAAGAGGGCAGAGTAAGAGATCTTAGAATCTCCGTAGTAGTGGGTAAAGTTTTAAAAACTTATCATAAGGTAAAATTTACTTTGTGTGTGTGTACCATTTAGTGAATTTTAACACGTATAGATGTGTGTAGCTGCCACTACAATTAGTATACATGATGGTACAGGTTGTATTATGATATCCTTTTCTAGTCATACCCTTACCCCACCCTGGATCCTGGAAACCAATGAGCTATTTATTCTCTATCTCTGTTGTTGTTTTTTGTTTGTTTGATTTTTTAAGAATGTCATTTAATGGAAAATAGAATAATATAGGCTTTTAAGACCGGCTTCGTTCATTCAGCATAATGCCTTTGAGATTCATCCAAGTTGGGCCAACAATAGTTTTTTTTTTTTTATTGCTGAGTAGTATGCCATTGTATAGATGTATCACAGTTTGTTTATTCATTCACCCACTGAAGACCATTGGGGTTGTTACCCATTTTTTGGCAGTTACGAATAGAGCCACTATAAACATTCATGGACAGGTTTTGTTTGAACATAAGTTTTCATTTCTCTAGGGTCAGTGCCTAGGAGTGAGATTGTTGGATTTTATGGTAAGGTTATGTTTAACTTTATGAGAAACTGCCACGCTATTTTTTTTCTTAACATCTTTATTGGAGTATAATTGCTTTACAATGTTGTGTTAGTTTCTGCTGTATAACAAAGAGAATCAGATATATGTATCATATATCCCCAAATCCCCTCCCTCTTGTGTCTCCCTCTCGCCCTCCCTATCCCACCCCACTCCTCTAGGTGGTCACAAAGCACCGAGCTGATCTCCCTTTGCTATGCAGCTGCTTCCCACTAGCTATCTATTTTACATTTGGTAGTGTATGTATGTCAGTGCCACTCTCTCACTTCGTCCCAGCTTACCCTTCTCCCTCCCTGTGTCCTCAAGTCCATTCTCTACGTATCTTTATTCCCGTCCTGCCCCTAGGTTCTTCAGAACCTTTTTTTTTTTTAGATTCCATATATATGTGTTAGCATATGGTATTTGTTTTTCTCTTTCTGACTAACTTCATTCTGTATGACAGATTCTAGGTTCATCCACCTCACTACAAATAACTCAATTTCGTTCCTTTTTATGGCTGAGTAATATTCCATTGTAAATATGTGCCACATCTTCTTTATCCACTCATCTGTTGATGGACACTTAGGTTGCTTCCATGTCCTGTCTATTGTAAATAGCACTGCAATGAACAGTGTGGTACATGATGCTTTGAATTATGGTTTTGTCAGGGTATATGCCCAGTAGTGGGATTGCTAGGCTATACAGTAGTTCTATATTAAGTTTTTTAAAGGAACCTCGGTAATGTTCTCCATAGTGGTTGTATCAATTTACATTCCCACCAACAGTGCAAGA
Organism: Mesoplodon bidens; assembly: GCF_964165515.1. Lineage (NCBI taxonomy): Eukaryota > Metazoa > Chordata > Mammalia > Artiodactyla > Ziphiidae > Mesoplodon > Mesoplodon bidens. Next base: position 47,198,439 of record NC_138179.1, on the reverse strand, counting down.
GGGTTCCCTTTTCTCCACGCCCTCTCCAGCATTTATTGTTTGTAGATTTTTTGATGATGGCCATTCTGACTGGTGTGAGGTGATACCTCATTGTAGTTTTGAATTGCATTTCTCTAATGGTTAGTGATGTTGAGCATCCTTTCATGTGTTTGTTGGCTATCTGTATATCTTCTTTGGAGAAATGTCTGTTTAGGTCTTCTGCCCATTTTTGATTGGGTTGTTTGTTTTTTGATATTGAGCTGCATGAGCTGCTTGTATATTTTGGAGGTTAATCCTTTGTCAGTTGCTTCATTTGCAAATATTTTCTCCCATTCTGAGGGTTGTCTTTTCGTCTTGTTTGTGGTTTCCTTTGCTGTGCAAAAGCTTTTATGTTTCATTAGGTCCCATTTGTTTTTTGTTTTGATTTCCATTTCTCTAGGAGGTGGGTCCAAAAGGATCTTGCTGTGATTGATGTCATAGAGTGTTCTGCCTATGTTTTCCTCTAAGAGTTTGATAGTGTCTGGCCTTATATTTATGTCTTTAATCCATTTTGAGTTTATTTTTGTGTATGATGTTAAGGAGTGTTCTAATTTCATTCTTTTACATGTAGCTGTCCAGTTTTCCCAGCATCACTTATTGAAGAGGCTGTCTTTTCTCCATTGTATCCTCTTGCCTCCTTTATCAAAGATAAGGTGACCAGATGTGTGTGGTTTTATCTCTGGGCTTTCTATGCTGTTCCATTGATCTATATGTCTGTTTTTGTGCCAGTACCATACTGTCTTGCTGACTGTAGCTTTGTAGTATAGTCTGAAGTCAGGGAGCCTGATTCCTCCAGATCTGTTTTTCTTTCTCAAGATTGCTCTGGCTGTTCGGGGTCTTTTGTGTTTCCATACAAATTGTGAACTTTTTTGTTCTAGTTTTGTGAAAAACGCTATTGGTAGTTTGATAGGGATTGCATTGAATCTGTAGATTGCTTTGGGTAGTATAGTCATTTTCACAGTGTTGATTCTTCCAATCCAGAACATGGAATCTCTCTCCATCTGTTTGTATCGTCCTTAATTTTTTCCTCAGTGTCTTAATAGTTTTCTGCATACAGGTCTTTTGTTTCCTTAGGTAGGTTTATTCCTAAATATTTTATTCTTTTTGCTGCAGTGGTAAATGGGAGTGTTTCCTTAATTTCTCTTTCAGATTTTTCATCATTAGTGTATAGGAGTGCAAGAGATTTCTGTGCATTAATTTTGTATCCTGCTACTTTACCAAATTCATTGATTAGCTCTAGTAGTTTTCTGGTAGCATCTTTAGCACTCTATGTATAGTATCATGTCATCTGCAAACAGTGACAGCTTTACTTCTTTTCCGATTTGGATTCCTTTTATTTCTTTTTCTTCTCTGATTGCTGTGGTTAAAACTTCTAAAACTATGTTGAATATTCAACTATGTTGAATAATAGCAGTGAGAGTGGGCAACCTTGTGTTGTTCCTGATCTTAGTGGAAATGGTTTCAGTTTTTCACCATTGAGAATGATGTTGGCTGTGGTTTTGCCATATATGGCCTTCATTATGTTGAGGTAAGTTCCCTCTCTGCCTACTTTCTGGAGGGTTTTTATCATAAATGGGTGTTGAATTTTGTCAAAAGCTTTTTCCGCATCTATTGAGATTATCATATGGTTTTTATCCTTCAGTTTGTTAATATGGTGTATCACCATACACATTGATTGATTTGCATATATTGAAGAATCCTTGTATTCGTGGTATAAACCTCACTTGATCTTGGTTATGATCCTTTTAATGTGGTGTTGGATTCTTTTTGCTAATATTTTGTGGAGGATTTTTGCATTTGTGTTCATCAGTGATATTGGCTTGTAGTTTTCTTTTTTTGTGACATCTTTGTCTGGTTTTGGTATCAGGGTGATGGTGGCCTTGTAGAATGAGTTTGGGAGTGTTCCTCCCTCTGCTATATTTTGGAAGAGTTTGAGAAGGATAGGTGTTAGCTCTTTTCTAAATGTTTGTTAGAATTCGTCTGTGAAGCTGTCTGGTCCTGGGCTTTTGTTTGTTGGAAGATTTTTCATCACAGTTTCAATTTCAGTGCTTGTGTTTCATCTGTTTATATTTTCTATTCCTAGTTCAGTCTCAGAGGTTTTGCTTTTCTAAGAATTTGTGCATTTCTTCCAGGTTGTCCATTTTATTGACAAATAGCTGCTTGTAATAATCTCTCATGATCCTTTGTATTTCTGCAGTGGCAGTTGTTACTTCTCCTTTTTCATTTCTAATTCTATTGATTTGAGTCTTCTCCCTTTCTTTCTTGATGAGTCTGGCTAATGGTTTATCAATTTTGTTTGTCATCTCAAAGAACCAGCTTTTAGTTTTATTGATCTTTGCTATTGTTTCCTTTATTTCTGATCTGATCTTTATGATTTCTTTCCTTCTGCTAACTTTGGGTTTTATTTGTTCTTCTTTCTCTAACTGCTTTAGGTGTAAGGTTAGGTTGTTTATTTGAGCTGTTTCTTGTTTCTTGAGGTAGGAATGTATTGCTATAGACTTCCCTCTTAGAACTGCTTTTGCTGCATCCCATAGGTTTGGGGTTGTTGTGTTTTCGTTGTCATTTGTTTCTAGGTATTTTTTGATTTCCTCTTTAATTTCTTCAGTGATCTCTTGATTATTTAGTAGCATATTGTTTAGCCTCCATGTGTTTGTATTTTTTACAGTTCTTTTCCTGTAATGGATATCTAGTCTCATAGCACTGTGGTCAGAAAAGATACTTGATACGATTTCAGTTTTCTGAAATTTACCAAGGCTTTATTTGTGACCCAAGATATGATCTACCCTGGAGAGTGTTCCATGAGCACTTGAGAAGAAAGTGTATTCTGTTCTTTTTGGATGGACTGTCCTATAAATATCAATTAGGTCCCTTTTGTTTAATGTATCATTTAAAGCTTGTGTTTCCTTATTTATTTTCACTTTCAATGATCTGTCCATTGGTTAAAGTGGGGTATTAAATTCCCCTACTATTATTGTGTTACTGTCAGTTTACCCTTTTATGGCTGTTAGCATTTGCCTTATGTATTGGGGTGCTCCTATGTTAGGTGCATAAATATTTACAATTGTTATATCTTCTTGGATTGATCCCTTGATCATTATGTAGTGTCCTTCTTTGTCTGTTGTAATAGTCTTTATTTTAAAGTCTATTTTGTCTGATGTGAGAATTGCTACTCCATCTTTCTTTTGATTTCCATTTCCATCCCCTCACTTTCAGTCTGTATGTGTCCCTAGGTCTGAAGTGGGTCTCTTGTAGAGAGCATATGTACGGGTCTTGTTTTTATATCCATTCAGCCAGTCTTTGTCTTTTGGTTGCAGCATTTAATGCATTTACATTTAAGGTAATTATTGATATGTATGTTCCTATTACCATTTTCTTAATTGTTTTGGGTTTGTTTTTGTAGGTCTTTTCCTTCTCTTGTGTTTCCTGCCTAGAGAAGTTCCTTTAGCATTTATTGTAAAGCTGGTTTGGTGGTGCTGAATTCTCTTAGCTTTTGCTTGTCTGTAAAGGTTTTAATTTCTCTGTCAAATCTGAATGAGATCATTGCTGGGTAGGGTAATCTTGGTTGTAGGTTTTTCCCTTTCATCACTTTAAATATGTCCTGCCACTCCCTTCTGGCTTGCAGAGTTTCTGCTGAAAGATCAACTGTTAACCTTATGGGGATTCTCTTGTATGTTATTTGTTTTTCCCTTGCTGCTTTTAATATTTTTTCTTTGTATTTAATTTTTGATAGTTTGATTAATATGTGTCTTGGCATTTTTCTCCTTGGATTTATCCTGTATGGGACTCTCAGCGCCTCCTGGACTTGATTGACTATTTCCTTTCTCTTATTAGGGAAGTTTTCAACTATAATCTCTTCAAATATTTTCTCAGTCCCTTTCTTTTTCTCTTCTTCTTCCGGACCCATATAATTCGAATGTTGGTGTGTTTAATGTTATCCCAGAGGTCTCTGAGACTCTCATTAATTCTTTTCATTCTTTTTTCTTTATTCTGCTCTGCAGTAGTTATTTCCACTGTTTTATCTTCCAGGTCACTTATCTGTTCTTCTGCCTCAGTTATTCTGCTATTGATTCCTTCTAGAGAATTTTTAATTTAATTTATTGTGTCATTCATCATTGTTTGTTTGCTCTTTAGTTCTTCTAGGTCCTTGTTAAACGTTTCTTTTATTTTCTCCATTCTATTTCCAAGACTTTGGACCATCTTTACTATCATTACTCTGAATTGTTTTTTAGGTAGACTGCCTATTTCCTCTTCATTTGTTTGGTGTGGTGGGTTTTTACGTTGCTCCTTTATCTACTGTGTGTTTCTCTGTCTTCTCATTTTGGTTAACTTACTGTGTTTGGGGTCTACTTTTCACTGGTTGCCAGTTCGTAGTTCCTGTTGTTTTTGGTGTCTGCCCCCAGTGGGTAAGGTTGGTTCAGTGGGTTGTATAGGCTTCCTGGTGGACGGGACTGGTGCCTGTGTTCTGGTGGATGAGGCTTGATCTTGTCTTTCTTGTGGGCAGGACTGCATCTCGTGGTATGTTTTGGGTGTCTGTGAAGTTATTATGATTTTAGGCAGCCTCTCTGCTAATGAGTGGGATTGTGTTCCTGTCTTGCTAGTTGTTTGGCATGGGTGTTCAGCACTGGAGCTTGCTGTTCAATGAGTGGAGCTATGTCTTAGTGTTGAGACGGAGACCTTTGGGAGAGCTCTCACCAATTGATATTATGTGTGGCTGGGAGGTCTCTTGTGATCCAACGTCCTGAACTTGGCTCTCCCACCTCAGAGGCTCAGGCCTGACACCCAGCCAGAGCACCAAGACCGTGTCAGCCACATGGCAGTTTTGCCATTCAACCAAGTGTCCAAACTAGGTTGCTCTTTCCTGACATCCCACAAGCCAAGATGCTGAGATGTAGAGGTTTGCAGCAAAGAGAGGGTTTATTCACAAGGCAGGCAGGGGATGAAATGGGAGAACGAATCTCGAATCTGCCTCCCTGAAGGCAGCATATTTGTGGCATAAAGAAGCAGCGTGGTGTAAGGATCTCAGGAAATGTCTGCCGAGCTATTTTTCAGAGTGGCTGTATCATGTTGATTCCCAGCAGCTGTGTATGAGAGTTCCAGTTGTTCCACATCCTTGCTAGCACTTGATATTGTCAATATATAAATTTTTTATTTTAGCCACTCTATTAAATGTGTACGGTATCTCATTGTGGTTTTAATTTGCAATTCTCTAATGGTGAATGATGTGGAACATCTTTCCCTGTGCATATTTTTCCTTTTTTATATCCCCTGTGTTGAAGTGTCTGTTTAGATCTTTTGTTCAGTTTTTGATTAGGTTGTTCGTTTTCTTACTCTTGAGTTTTGAGAGTTCATTTTATATTCTAGATACAGGTCCTTTGTTGGATATGTGATTTGCTTGTTTTGTTTATTCTCGTAACAGTGATTTTTGCAGAACAAAGTTTTAAATTTTGATGAAGTTCAATTTATCTTTTTTTTAAAGTGGGTCATGCTTTTGGTATCATATCTAAAAATTCTGCTCAACCTGGTCATAAAGATTTCTCCTATTTTTTTCTTAAGTTTTATAGTTTTATATTTAGATTTATGATCCTTTTTGAGTTTTTAAAAAACTTTTTGAGTTTTTTAAATTGTTAAAAATAATTTATTTTATTTATTTTTGGCTGTGTTGGGTCTTCATTGTTGTGTGTGGGCTTTCTTTAGTTGCAGCGAGTGGGGGCTACTCTTTGTTGCAGTGAGTGGACTTCTCATTGTGGTGGCTTCTCTTGTTGCAGAGCATGGGCTCTAGGCACACGAGCTTCAGTAGTTGTGGCACATGGGCTCAGTAGTTGTGGCACGTGGGCTCTAGAGTGCAGGCTCAGTAGTTGTGGTTCAGGGGCTTAGTTGTTCCGCAGCATGTGGAATCTTCCCAGACCAGGGATTGAACCCATGTCCCCTGCATTGGCAGGCAGATTCTTCACCACTGCACCACCTGAGAAGTCCCTTGAGTTTTCTTTAATATCATGTCTGAGGTTAAAGTTGATGTGTATGTTTGTTTTTTTACATCTGCATATGCAGTTGTTCCAACAACATGGTTGAAGAGGCTTTCCCTTCTCCTTTGAATTGCTTTTTCACCATTGTCACAAATCAGTTGACCATATTTGTCCAACAGGTCTGTTTCTCCACCGTCTGTTCTGTTCCACTGGTCTGTTTCTATCAATTTGCCAGTACCACACTGTTTTGATTACTGTAGTTTTATAGTAAGTCTTAAAAACAGGGTAGTGTGATTCCTACAACTTTGTTGTTTTTCAAACGTGTTTTAGATATTTTAGATCCTTTACCTTTCTGTATATATTTTAGAATCTTTATCTATAAAAACATCCTTCTGGGATATTGGTTAGAATTGCATTAAATCTGTGGACCAGTTGGAGTAGAATTGAAATCTTTCCATGTGGGATCTTCCAGTTCATGAACATATGTTTTTCATTTACTTAGGTCTTATTTGATGTCTTTCATCAACACTTTTTAATACTGCCATACAGATCTTGTATTTGTTTTGTTAGATTTATAACTATTTCTTTTCTTTTCCTTTTTTTAAGCTATTGTATGTTTAACACATTTGTTTCTAATTGTACATTGCTAATATATAAAAGTCTAAATAAGTAACTTAACTAATTAAAAATACGATTTTTTTTTTACTTCGTACTGTGACCTTGCTAAACTCACTTAGTTTTAAGAGGTTTTTGGAGGGGTTTGTTTGCTTTTGGTAGATTTGTTTGAATTTTTTAAGTGTAAAATAATGTCTTCTGAGAACAGGGCCAGTTTTATTTTTTCTTTTCCAGTCTGTATACACTGATGAGTGCTTCTAGTATGATGGTGGCTAGGAGTGGTGAGAGTGGGTGTTCTTGCCTTGGTCCTGATCTTTGGGATTTGTGGGTAAGCATTCAGTCTTTGACCACGAAGTATGATGTTGGCTGTAGGTTTTTTGTAGATGTTCTTTATCAAGCTGAGGAAGTTTCCCTCTCTTCCTAGTTTTCTAGTTTTTGTCATGAATGGATGTTGGAATTTGTTAAATGAATTTTCTATGTCAAGTGATCAAGTGATTTTTCTTCTTTGAATCATTAATATAATGGATTACGTTAGTGATTTCCAAATGTTGACTAGCTTAGCATCCCCAGGGTAAATCCCTCTGGACATAGAGTATGTGGGTCTTTTAAAAATACATTACTGGGGCTTCCCTGGTGGCACAGTGGTTGAGAGTCTGCCTGCCGATGCAGGGAACACGGGTTCGTGCCCCGGTCCGGGAGAATCCCACATGCTGTGGAGCAGCTGGGCCAGTGAGCCATGGCCGCTGAGCCTGCGCATCCGGAGCCTGTGCTCCGCAACGGGAGAGGCCACAACAGTGAGAGGCCTGTGTACCGCAAAAAAAAAAAAAAAAAAAAAAAAAAAAATTACTGGATTTGATTTGCTAATATTTTGTTGAGGATTTCTGTTTCTATGTTCATGACGGATATTGGTCTATACTTTTCTGTAATGTTTTTGTCTGATTTGATATCAGAGTGATTTTGTCCTCATAAAATGAGTTGGGAGTGTTTCCCTCTCTTCTTTTATCTGGAGGAGATCGTGTAGAATTGTTATTTCTTTAAATGTTTGGTAGAATTTACCTGTGAAGCCATCTGGGCCTGGAGATTTCTTTTTATAAAGGTTTTTTAACCCCAAAGTTTATTTAATAGTTATAGGAATATTCAGGTTACCGTTTAATCTTTGGTGAGTTTCAGTAGTTATTAATTATTTATTAAAAGATGTGGGTAGAAATCCAGGTTTTGCTACTGACTGGCTATGTGACCTTGGGAAAGGTACTTTAGCATTAGCCTCTCTGGTTCTTAATTTGTTCATCTGAAAAATTAAAGAGTTAGATTTATTTGTCTTCTTTAAGGTTTCTCTCAGTTTTTAAATTCTATAATTCTGGTAGAACGAGAGTTTGTATATTTGAAGTTTATGTGAAAGGATTATGAGCTTCTGTTTTTTGTTTCATCCGTCAGTGTTTGAACAATGGTTTACTTAGGTTCACTTTGCCTTTTAACAGATAAGTTCTGTATTTTCTTCTTATCAATGGATTATTTATTGTTGAAAAGGTATGGTTAAAGGTAGGCCTCTTTATACATTTATTCATGATATACTTAAATGGTATGTGAAAAATTACTTGTAAAGCCATTCATGTAAGACGATGTAAGACATGTCACATTACTTTTTAATGTTACACTTTCTTGAAAAAATTATCAATTTAGAATTTTTAAAATGTTAGAAATGTACTTCTTTTTTGGTAATTATTCTTCTGAATCTTCATAATTTGGTAATTATCCTCCTGATTTAAGAAGTCAGTCATTTTTGGCTACTTAATAGAGATAATATCTATATAAGTATTTTGTGTAAAATGCATTTTTAAAAGATGCATACTGTTGTGTATCCTGTCCATTTATTGGGTTAAAACAATGTGAAGGTAGCATACAGATCTGCTGCTGAAGGAAACATTAAGTTGCAGGCTGCAGCTGGAGGATTTTACGTAGGCACCTGTGGGTTTGAGTGCGTTCAATATACAGACTGCAGTAGGAGGCTGGCACTGCCTCTGCTGACTTCAGTACACTCCTTCACTGCTGTTCTGCCGAGTTCTCCACTGTCCAGAAGACAAACAAAATGGTGCAGCACGTAGAGGGCATGGGAAAAAAATAACCGACAATATGATCCAAAGGTGGGTTTGCTACACTGAATAGCAGAGAAAATTGTCTAACAAGATTAAAAGCTTAGCTGTAGTTCAGTATGTCAGATATCCTTAGCTGTTTTAATATTTGACTATGGCCACTTAAGAATGAAAATGTATAGTTCTGAAATCTGCATGCCCTCTATATATAGAAGTTTCAGGTATATTGCATGTGTAGCTTTAATAAATGCATGCATGGTAGCTTATAAACAGATTTATACTTGTACTAAATATGTGTAATGTGTATATATAAAAATAGATACACATATACATATACATGAAGGGGTTTTTTCCTATTAATAGATTTTTTTAAAAGTAAGCACTTACAGGTTTTATATTTTCTGTTGCATATTTGTCTCAGCTCCTAGCAATGTCTCTTTCCTAATAGTGTTCATTTTATAATAGTAGAGAGCATTAGTAGAGCATTCTCTGGTGAGATAGAGAATAAGTAGAATGAACACTGGAGTTGGCACTTCATATTTTATTGATGACTGTAATGCAGTGTGAATTCGCATTGCACATAGTCATGATTTAAATGACTGCCTCTTTTATGAAAGCAAAATGTTAGTAAGAACGGCCATGTTGTACACAATGAGTATAAAATAAGGAGAGGAAATAGGACAAGTAAAATTTCTCTGTCCTTGGTTTCTTGAGCAATGCTCCGTATTGACTCAAGGCACTGTCATTTTAGAAGTACAGTAAAGAAACAATTGAACATCAAGCTTAGAAAAACATGGGAGTTTAGTTTCTCACCCTCTCCCGGGAGCACTTATGTACCCATATATTTTGGGTTTCGGTGGCTGCATGGTACTGGGGAGCTGTCCAGTTGAGACAAGATGTATTTACTTAAGCCACACCCAACAGATTCAGCTTTTTTATGCATTCAGGCACTATTTTAATCCTGTGCTGATTTGTAAGCATCAAATGTGGGATGCCTTTGAGTTGTAAAAAGAAAGAAAAGACTAGATTCACAGGTTCCAGCTGGCTTTATTCTTGAATATCTGAGTTGTTATATTAATAGCACAGAAGAGCAGTATTTAAGTTATGCAGCATTATCTCTAGCAGAGAGAGAGAGAGAACATGAATATTTGTGTGGTTCCAGTATAAGTGTACTGCAAGTATTCTGATCATATAGGTAACAGTGCTGCTGGTATACTGTCTTTTTGGTTGGTATTGTGGGTGTTTATTTGGGCTATGACATACAGAGTTCAGATTTTCTTGTTTGAGGAAATATTTGTTTAAATATTAAATACTTAATTTTTCTGTGCTTTAAAAAAGTAGCAAAAGATTAAGCCTGAGTTTAAAATCTATTTATAATGTTTTATTCTATACTAATAACATGTTGTATGTGATAAGAATTAACAAACTACATGGCTGTTTGCTACCGTGTTGGATTACCTCACCCACTTTACTGTAGACAGAAATAAGAATCAGCATTAATCTTACTAGTCTGCAGAGTGCTTATATTTTATATTTTCAAAAACTCTTTCTTTTAGACAAAGCAAATTCATTCTATCTTCTCCCCAAAAAGAAAATATAACCTTTTGATCTGTACTGTATTCCTTGATTTATCGAATGACACAGAAGAATAATAGGGATTTTCATGTGCCAAATTTAGTGACAATAGATAACTAACTATAGATCGAAATACACTATATTATTAGCATGTTTCATGTATCTAAAATGTTATATAACCCTGATGGAATGTTGCAGATGAAACAAAGAAATCTGATTGGTTCCTCACAGGACACAGCAGCCTTGAAATCCATTCTAACCAGAGGCTTCTACAGCAGCCTGGATGGTTAGTTAACATCACAGTAAAAACAGAAGAATGCCTTGGAGGGGTTTGGAAGAGAAAATGAAGTTGTTAAAGCACTTTGATAATCCTTATTCTTGAGCAGTTTATTTCCTTGTGGGTTTTTATCCCCTTCAAACTCTGTTGTTGTTCATTGTTATTTCAAGGAGGTGTTATATTCTATTAAGTTAACAAACTTTCTAAATAGTATTATTTAATAAGCTAGAAGAGTCTCTCTAAAAGGAGTTTTATGTTAAGTGGAGTGGGTTAATGAATAATATAATTTCAGAACATTTATTAAATATGGATGAGTGGAACTTATTGGGGGAGGGGGAAGGATGGGATGGAAAGAGTTCTGAAGAACAGCAGGACACTAATAGAAACTCTTTGGCCCTACCCTTTCCCATCATATTAAAATTGCATTAGATAGTTTGTCATCTAAGACTTTAGCGATGCTTGGTGAGGGCACATTGTTGTTGACATTCAAACAGCAGGCTATTGCAAGTCAAAACAGGTGAAGACTTGTTTGCTGTCCGCTGGTTACTAGAAACACCCTTGAGATGTGAGAACAATATATGTTAGCTTTTAAGTATTTATTATTCTTGGCTAGGTGGCCTGCTGGAATATAGGTGTAAATTACAGTACCAAATATCCAACCCTTTTATCCTTTTACAGAACATATTTAAAATACACTTGTAGTTTATTCTATTAAAATTGGAAAAGTCTTATATTTAAACAGTAATAGGTCAACATCATTTATAGGACTTGGGGGAAGGAAAAATTACTGTGAGCATTTATATTAAAAAAATATTAATTTCAATTATATTGAAAAGAAGTAGAGAAGCATCATTTTAAATGCATATTTAAAGAGTATATCTAATGTATTGTTATATTCTGATACAAACCAACTATATCTTTTAGTTCCATTTCTGTGCTTATTTTGTAAATTATCCGATATGCTAATAGAGTCAGGCTGAAGGCAGCTGGTGGCTAGTGTTACAAGCTGAAAACAAAATGGCTGGCAAGGATTAGTACTGTAAATTTGCAATAGAGAGCTGGATGCAATTAATATATCTTTTGTTGAAGGAGAATGTTGCAAAGTAAGTTGACGACTGAATGACTGTTGTATTAGGTGCTTTGACACCAAAGAAACATCATTTTATTAAAGAAAACGTACAAATACTCTTACAGAATAAAAACAAAAGATTTTACGCTATAGAGAATAATTCATTTTCAACTAAGCAATAAAAAAACTATTGCTAATATTCGTTTAACCATCTTTGTACTTATAATTCTAAGATCCAGGTAGTTTCTTAGGGTATTATTTATGATTTCACAGTAACAGTGTAGTTAAGAATAAAAGGGATAAAAAATGAAAACATTCTTAGGATGGGGTGAAATTTAGAGATAAGTTTCTGGGAGTTTTATTTATTCTGGGAGTTTATTTTAGTATTTGTTTTGTGTTACTACAAATAATGCTGCAGTGAATATCCCTACATGTGTATCTAGGGGCTCTACCTAGAAGTGGAATTGACTAGATGCAGATTATTTGCATTTTCAGTTTTACTAGATAATTTCTCTCCTGTGTCACTATATCAGTTTATACTCTTCTCAGAAGTGTTTGAGACTTCCTGTTTTGCCATATCCTTTCCAACATTCACATGGTCAGACTTCTCCATTTTCCCCATTCTGGTAGATGAAAGGTAATACCCTACTGCTTTAATTTCTCTTTCCATAATTTTTAGCAAGGCTGAATATCCTTTCATGTGGTTATTGGCCTTTCACATTTCCTCTTTTGTTAACAGCCTTCTCATATCCTTTATGCATTTTCTCATGGATTATTTATCTTCTTCTTATTGAGTTGTGAATATTCTTTATATATTCTAGACAGGGTTCAGCAAACTATAGCCCATGGGTCAGATCCAGCCCACCACCTGTTTTTGTGCAGATAGTTTTTACATTTATTTTAAAGGATTCAGAAAAAAATAAATAAGAATAAAATGTCATAATGTGAAAATTTATGAAATTTAGATTTCAGTGTCCATAAATGAAGTTTTATTGGAACAGAGCTTTAGCACTACAGTGGCAGAGTTGAGTAGTTGCAACAGAGAACATGTGATCTGCAAAGCCTAGAATATTTGTTCTCTTTACAGAAGTTTGTAGACCTTAGATTGATCCTTAGTCTGTGATGTTTATGGCAGATATCATCTCCTCAGTCTCTATCTGGTCTTAAAACTTTGCTTTTGGTTATGAGACTAAAACTCGAAACTCATGTTGAATAGAAGTTAAAATTTTTAATTTATTTATATTTGACATTCTTTTCCCCCACTTTGTTTCACGAATCTTTCCTTAAAAGATTGCCGATATATACTCCTGTATTTTCTTAAAATGGTTAAAGTTGTGTTTTTCAGTTTCAGATTTTTAGTACATTTTGGTTTTCTTTTTTCCATTTAATTTTTGGTGATGGGATTATGGTGTGAGAAGAGGATATAATTATTTTTTCTTATATGGAGAAAGACAATTTTCCCACCTTATTTGTTGTTGAGTGACCTTTCCTTACTCCAGTGTTTTATAATACTGTTTTCTCATATACACAGTTTCTTTATTTTTATGCAAGTCTGTTGTCTGGTTTTTTATTCAGTTCCTTGCTTATTCTTTGATTAAATATTTCTATATTCTACTTGATCCTCATGATCTGTATTATTCAACCACTTCATCATTGTATTCATGTTTCCAAAGTTCCTTGGGAGAAAAATACAAAATGGTAATACTCTAGTCTTACCTTACCAGTGACATGTTTAGGGAAAGGAATATTGTTTTTGAGTTTTGTATATTATGTATATCAAGGTCATATTGTTAGCTTTAATAGCATTTTTTCCTTAAAACATTTTGATCTTTCTTTTTTAACATCTTTATTGGAGTATAATTGCTTTACAATGGTATGTTAGTTTCTGCTTTATAACAAAGTGAATCAGTTATACATACATATGTTCCCATATCTCTTCCCTCTTGCATCTCCCTCCCGCCCACCCTCCCTATCCCACCCCTTTAGGTGGTCACAAAGAACCGAGCTGATCTCCCTGTGCTATGCCGCTGCTTTCCACTAGCTATCGGTTTTACGTTTGGTTGTGTATATATGTCCATGCCACTCTCTCACTTTGTCACAGCTTACCCTTCCCCCTCCCAATATCCTCAAGTCCATTCTCTAGTAGGTCTGTGTCTTTATTCCTGTCTTGCCCCTAGGTTCTTCATGACCTTTTTTTTTTTTCTTTGATTCCATATATATGTGTTAGCATACGGTATTTATTTTTCTCTTTCTGACTTACTTACCTCTGTATGACAGACTCTAGGTCCATCCACCTCACTACAAATAACTCAATTTCACTTCTTTTTATGGCTGAGTAATATTCCATTGTATATATGTGCCACATCTTCTTTATCCATTCATCTATTGATGGACACTTAGGTTGCTTCCATGTCCTGGCTATTGAAAATAGTGCTGCAGTGAACATTTTGGTACATGTCTCTTTTTGAATTATGGTTTTCTCAGGGTATGTGCTCAGTAGTGGGATTGCTGGGTCGTATGGTAGTTCTGTTTTTAGTTTGTTAAGGAAACTGCATACTGTTCTCCATAGTGGCTGTATCAGTTTACGTTCCCACCAACAGTGCAAGAGGGTTCCCTTTTCTCCACACCCTCTTCAGCATTTATTGTTTGTAGATTTTTTTTTTTTTTTTTTTTTTTTTTTTTTTTGCGGTACGCGGGCCTCTCACTGTTGTGGCCTCCCCCGTTGCGGAGCACAGGCTCCAGACATGCAGGCTCAGCAGCCATGGCTCACGGGCCCAGCTGCTCCGTGACATGTGGGATCTTCCCGGTCTGGGGCACGAACCCGCATCCCCTGCATCGGCAGGCGGACTCTCAACCACTGCGCCACCAGGGAAGCTCGTTTGTAGATTTTTTGATGATGGCCATTCTGACCGGTGTGAGATGATATCTCATTGTAGTTTTGATTTGCATTTCTCTAATGATTAATGATGTTGAGCATTCTTTCATGTGTTTGTTGGCAATCTGTATATCTTCTTTGGAGAAATGTCTATTTAGGTCTTCTGCCCATTTTTGGATTGGGTTGTTTGTTTTTTTTGATATTGAGCTACATGAGCTGCTTGTAAATTTTGGAGATTAATCCTTTGTCAGTTGCTTCATTTGCAAATATTTTCTCCCATTCTGAGGGTTGTCTTTTCGTCTTGTTTATGGTTTCCTTTGCTTTGCAAAAGCTTTTAGGTTTCATTAGGTCCCATTTGTTTATTTTTGTTTTTATTCCCATTTCTCTAGGAGGTGGGTCAAAAAGGATCTTGTTGTGATTTATGTCATAGAGTGTTCTGCCTATGTTTTCCTCTAAGAGTTTGATAGTGTCTGGCCTTACATTTAGGTCTTTAATCCATTTTGAGTTTATTTTTGTGTATGGTGTTAGGGAGTGTTCTAATTTCATTCTTTCACATGTAGCTGTCCAGTTTTCCCAGCACCAGTTACTGAAGAGGCTGTCTTTTCTCCATTGTATATTCTTGCCTCCTTTATCAAATATAAGGTGACCATAGGTGCATGGGTTTATCTCTGGGCTTTCTATCCTGTTCCATTGATCTATATTTCTGTTTTTGTGCCAGTACCATGCTGTCTTGATTACTGTAGCTTTGTAGTATAGTCTGAAGTCAGGGAGCCTGGTTCCTCCAGCTCCGTTTTTCTTTCTCAAGATTGCTTTGGCTGTTCGGGGTCTTTTGTGTTTCCATACAAATTGTGAAATTTTTTGTTCTACCTCTGTGAAAAATGCCAGTGGTAGTTTGTTAGGGATTGCCTTGAATCTGTAGATTGCTTTGGGTAGTAGATTCATTTTCACAATGTTGATTCTTCCAATCCAAGAACATGGTATATCTCTCCATCTATTTGTATCATCTTTAATTTCTTTCATCAGTGTCTTATAATTTTCTGCGTGCAGCTCTTTTGTCTCCTTAGGTAGGTTTATTCCTAATTATTTTATTCTTTTTGTTGCAGTGGTAAATGGGAGTGTTTTCTTAATTTCACTTTCAGATTTTTCATCATTAGTGTTTAGGAATGCAAGAGATTTCTGTGCATTAATTTTGTATCCTGGTACTCTGTGAAATTCATTGATTAGCTCTAGTAGTTTTCTGGTGTCATCTTTAGCATTCTCTATGTATAGTATCATGTCATCTGCAAACAGTGACAGCTTTACTTCTTCTTTGCAAATTTGGATTCCTTTTATTTCTTTTTCTTCTCTGATTGCTGTGGCTAAAACTTCTAAAACTATGTTGAATAATAGCGGTGAGAGAGGGCAACCTTGTCTTGTTCCTGATCTTAGTGGAAATGGTTTCAGTTTTTCACCATTGAGGACAATGTTGGCTGTGGGTGTGTCACATACAGCCTTTATTATGTTGAGGAAAGTTCCCTCTATGCCTACTTTCTGGAGGGTTTTTATCATAAATGGGTGTTGAATTTTGTCGAAAGCTTTCTCTGCATCTGTTGAGATGATCATATGGTTTTCCTCCTTCATTTGTTAATATGGTGTATCACATTGATTGATTTGCATATATTGAAGAATCCTTGCATCCTGGGATAAACCCCACTTGATCATGGTGTATGATCCTTTTAATGTGCTGTTGATTCTGTTTGCTAGTATTTTGAGGATTTTTGCATCTATGTTCATCAGTGATATTGGCCTGTAGTTTTCTTTCTTTGTGACATCTTTGTCTGGTTTTGGTATCAGGGTGATGGTGGCCTTGTAGAATGAGTTTGGGAGTGTTCCTCCCGCTGCTATATTTTGGAAGAGTTTGAGAAGGGTAGGTGTTAGCTCTTCTCTAAATGTTTGATAGAATTCGCCTGTGAAGCCATCTGGTCCTGGGCTTTTGTTTGTTGGAAGATTTTTAATCACAGTTTCAATTTCAGTGCTTGTGATTGGCCTGTTCATATTTTCTATTTCTTCCTGGTTCAGTCTCGGAAGGTTGTGCACTTCTAAGAATTTGTCCGTTTTTTCCAGGTTGTCCATTTTATTGGCATAGAGTTGCTTTTAGTAATCTCTCATGATCCTTTGTATTTCTGCAGTATCAGTTGTTACTTCCCTTTTTCATTTCTAATTCTATTGTTTGAGTCTTCTCCCTTTTTTTCTTGATGAGTCTAGCTAATAGTTTATCAATTTTGTTTATCTTCTCAAAGACCAGGTTTTAGTTTATTGATCTTTGCTATCATTTCCTTCATTTCTTTTTCATTTATTTCTGATCTGATCTTTATGATTTCTTTCCTTTGCTAACTTTGGGGTTTTTTTGTTCTTCTTTCTCTAATTGCTTTAGGTGTAGGATTAGTTTGTTTATTTGAGATGTTTCTTGTTTCTTGACGTAGGATGGTATTGCTATAAACTTCCCTCTTAGAACTGCTTTTGCTGCATCCCACAGGTTTTGGGTCGTCGTGTTTTCATTGTCATTTGTTTCTAGGTATTTTTTGATTTCATCTTTGATTTCTTAGGTGATCTCTTGGTTATTAAGTAGTGTATTGTTTAGCCTCCATGTGTTTGTATTTTTTACAGTTTTTTTCCTGTAATGGATATCTAGTCTCATAGCATTGTGGTCAGAAAAGATACTTGATACGATTTCCATTTTCTTAAATTTACCAAGGCTTGATTTGTGACCCAAGATATTATCTATCCTGGAGAATGATCCATGAGCACTTGAGAAGTATGTGTATTCTGTTGTCTTTGGATGGAATTTCCTATAAATATGAAGTCCATGTTGTTTAATGTATCATTTAAAGCTCGTGTTTCCTTATTTATTTTCATTTTGGATGATCAGTCCATTGTTGAAAGTGGGGTGTTAAAGTCCCCTACTATGATTGTGTTACTGTCGATTTCCCCTTTTATGGCTGTTAGTACTTGCCTTATGTATTGAGGTGCTCCTATGTTGGGTGCATAAATATTTACAATTGTAATATCTTTGTCTTGGATCGATCCCTTGATCATTATGTAGTCTCCTTTGTCTCTTGTAATAGTCTTTATTTTAAAGTCTGTTTTGTCTGATATGAGAATTGCTACTCCAGCTTTCTTTTGATGTCCATTTGCATGGAATATGTTTTTCCATCCCCTCACTTTCAGTCTGTATGTGTCCCTAGGTCTGAAGTGGGTCTCTTGTAGACAGCATATATATGGGTCTTGTTTTTGTATCCATTCAGCCCGTCTGTGTCTTTTGGTTGGAGCATTTGATCCATTTACATTTAAGGTAATTATTGATATGTATGTTTCTATTACCATTTTCTTAATTGTTTTGGGTTTGTTTTTGTAGGTCTTTTCCTTCTCTTGTGTTTCCTGCCTAGAGAAGTTCCTTTAGCATTTGTTATAAAGCTGGTTTGGTGGTGCTGAATTCTCTTAGCTTTTGCTTGTCTGTAAAGGTTTTAATTTTTCCATCAAATCTGACTGAGATCCTTGCTGAGTAGAGTAATCTTGGTTGTAGGTTTTTCCCTTTCATCACTTTAAATATGTCCTGCCACTCCCTTCTGGCTTGCAGAGTTTCTGCTGAAAGATCAGCTGTTAACCTTACGGGGATTCCCTTGTGTGTTATTTGTTGTTTTTCCCTTGCTGCTTTTAATATTTTTTCTTTGTATTTAAGTTGTGATAGTTTGATTAATATGTGTCTTGGCTTGTTTCTCCTTGGATTTATCCTGTATGGGACTCTCTGTGCTTCCTGGACTTGATTAACTATTTCCTTTCCCATATTAGGGAAATTTTCAACTATAATCTCTTCAAATATTTTCTCAGTCCCTTTCTTTTTCTCTTCTTCTTCTGGGACTCCTATAATTCGAATGTTGGTGCGTTTAATGTTGTCCAGAGGTCTCTGAGGCTGTCCTCAATTCTTTTCATTCTTTTTTCTTTATTTTGCTCTGCAGTAGTTATTTCCACTGTTTTATCTTCCAGGTCATTTATCCGTTCTTCTGCCTCAGTTATTCTGCTATTGATCCCTTCTAGAGAATTTTTAATTTCATTTATTGTGTCGTTCATCATTGTTTGTTTGCTCTTTAGTTCTTCTAGGTCCTTGTTAAACGTTTCTTGTATTTTCTCCATTCTATTTCCAAGATTTTGGATCATCTTTACTATCATTATTCTGAATTCTTTTTCAGGTAGACTGCCTATTTCCTCTTCATTTGATAGGTCTGGTGGGTTTTTGCCTTGCTCCTTCATCTGCTGTGTGTTTCTCTGTCTTCTCATTTTGCTTAACTTACTGTACTTGGGGTCTCCTTTTCACAGGCTGCAGGTTCGTAGTTCTCATTGTTTTTGATGTCTGTCCCCAGTGGCTAAGATTGGTTCAGTGGGTTGTGTAGGCTTCCTGGTAGAGGGGACTAGTGCCTGTGTTCTGGTGGATGAGGCTGGATCTTGTCTTTCTGGTGGGCAGGTCCACGTCTGGTGGTGTGTTTTGGGGTGTCTGTTGCCTTAGTATGATTTTAGGCAGTCTCTGTTCTAATGGATGGGCTTGTGTTCCTGTCTTGCTAGTTGTTTGGCATAGGGTGTCCAGCACTGTAGCTTGCTGGTCGTTGAGTGAAGCTGGGTCTTGGCATTGAGATGGAGATCTCTGGGAGATTTTTGCCATTTGATATTATGTGGAGCTGGGAGGTCTCTTGTGGACCAGTGTCCTGAACTTGGGTCTCCCACCTCAGAGGCACAGTCCTGATGCGTGGCTGGAGCACCAAGAGTCTTTCATCCACATGGCTCAGAAGAAAAGGGAGAAAAAATAGAAAGAAAGAAAGAAGATAAAATAAAATAAAATAAAATAAAAATTTTAAAATAAAAAATATTTATTAAGAAAAAATTTTTATAAGTAAAACAAAAAAAAACCAAAACACAAAAATGGACAGACAGATCCATAGGACAAATGATAAAAGCAAAGCTATACAGACATAATCACACACAGAAGCATACACATACACACTCCCAAAAAGAGAATAAGGTAAAAAAATATACATATCTTTGCTCCCAAAGTCCACCTCCTCAGTTTGGGATGATTCGTTGTCTATTCAGGCATTCCACAGATGCAGGGTACATCAAGTTGATTGCGGAGATTTAATCCACTGCTCCTGAGGCTGCTGGCAGAGATTTCCCTTTCTCTTCTTTGTTCACACAGCTCCTGGGGTTCAGCTTTGGATTTGGACCCACCCTGCCTGTAGGTCGCCTGAGGGCATCTGTTCTTTGCTCAGACTGGACGGGGTAAAAGGAACAGCAGATTCGGTGGCTCTGGCTCACTCAGGTGGGGGCAGGGCGGGGGAGTGGTATGGATGCTGGGGGAGCCTGCAGTGGCAGAGGCCAGCATGATGTTGCAACAGCCTGAGGCGCGCTGTGTGTTCTCCCGGGGAAGTTGTCCCTGGCTCATGGGTTCCTGGCAGTGGTGGGCTGCACAGGCTCTCTGGAGGGGAGGTGTGGAGAGTTACCTTTGCTTGCACACAGGCTTTTTGGTGGCTGCAGCTGCAGCCTTAGCGTCCCATGCCTGTCTCTGGAGCTCCTTTAAACGGCGCTGTTAGTCTCCTCTCCTCGCGCACCAGGAAACAAAGAGGCAAGAAAAACTCTCTTGCCTCTTCGG
Organism: Mesoplodon bidens; assembly: GCF_964165515.1. Taxonomy (NCBI): domain Eukaryota; kingdom Metazoa; phylum Chordata; class Mammalia; order Artiodactyla; family Ziphiidae; genus Mesoplodon; species Mesoplodon bidens. Next base: position 47,178,280 of record NC_138179.1, on the reverse strand, counting down.
CAGCTCCAGACTTTAACATTTTGATCTTGAATTTTTATTTTCATTGCCATCACTGTCAAAATCAAATAATATAGTAAAGATTAGGTACTCACAGGTGCATGGTATTGTGCTGAGTACTTGAACAAAAGTATGTATATATAAATATAAACCAGTAGCAACAAAGTATTATTTATGGATATAGGATAAATAAAGAATAATTTATTTGAAAAAGAATTGAAGAATATTTAGATAATATATGATTTGGGGGCTTTTTAATTACTTTGGGTTTTCAGTGTTAATACATTTTTTTTTCATTTTGCAATTTTATTTATACTGGGCTTTTACTTAAATCATGTCTAGCTGATAACCATGGCTCCCTGTATCTATAATCCCCTTGTATGCTAACACTACTTTTAAATTTATGATTCTGTTTGCAACCCACAGATGACGAAGAGAAGTGGGTGGTACTCAGTGAGTTAGGGAATTTGTTCATAGGAAGTTCCTGCTGAGGAGTAACAGGCTGGGGTGAAGCCAGGCCTTTGTGCACTCCCCGAGTTGATTCCCTACCTGCTCCTGTAGTAGTACTGATGTTCTACACTCATCGACCGAGCTTGCATTGCAGCTGGGCTAACGTGGCCATGTCATTGTCAATACATTTAAACATACTTATCAGTCAAAACAGAAAGATGCTGTGCCTTGGGGATGAAGTGGGGAAGGGGAAATTTGAGTTTTAGTCTGTCAGTAGCTATCTTTCTTTTTAGGGAGTAAGAGGAATAAATATAAAGATTTATTTTATTGTGAACTGTATGACATAAAATTCTCTATTACTAGTGCATTTGAAACTTATCCTCATATATGAAGGCAGGAATTTTGGATGAAAACCATTTTATCCTGACTCCGCAAGTATATAGTAGTTGTTTCTTAGGTTTCTGCTCTAGATATCCTGAGAGTAGAGATCAGAAAATGCAAGAAAGCCAGTATTAGGAAAACAAAGGGAGAACTAATTAGAAATGAAGCTGGAAAAGTAGAACCTTATAGATCATGTTAAGAATTTTTATCTATTCTGATGGGCGATCGTTTAAACATTTTAAACATTAAGTGGGGTAACTACTAGATTTGCATTTCTAAATGATTACTCACATGCTTTGTGGATAAACATTTAGAAGAGAATCAATTAGGAATGGATACAGGTTGGATATGGAGATGGGAGGATGGATTCAAGAGACATTTAAGAAGGAAAATCAACAGTATTTGGTGATGAATTCATTGAGATGGGGAGCTCTGATAGAGAGTATCAGGTCTGAAGGGTGAGGGGAAGGTCAGAATTTCATGTTTGGATATTTCGAGTTTGAAGTATATTTAAGACATTCAAATACACATTGCAAAAAACAGTTGTTATGTAGATGGAGCTTTCCAGTTTTCACATAGATAGATGAATGAGGAGCTCCCCAATAGAGTAATGGATTTTAAA